>NC_059326.1:208156250-208812500 GCF_018350155.1 Leopardus geoffroyi
ATGAAGAATGTTGTCAGAAGGGAAAAAAAGGAAACTGGTAATGTTAAAATTATGATTTATCTCTTCAATTATTAGAGAACTACTGAGCATCTGGTACAGAAGAAATGACCTTTTTGTGGGTCTTATCAGTTAATTGAAGGAGATAAGGGTGTCTTAAGATGCAAAGGACCCGAGAGAGGAGTTAATTGCTGCCTTTGCACATGCTGTTCCTTCTGCCTGGAACACCACTCTGCCTGGTTCATTCTTCCCTCCTGTCACCTCCATGAAGAAGCCAGCCTTAGTCTTCTCAAGCTCATACCCATCCTGTGTCATCTCCTAGCTTTCTCACTTTCATAATATATACTTTATTATATTTTGTTTGCAATTACTTTGCCCAGCACTGTCTGCCCTTGACCCGAGCTCTTTCAGAATTAAGACACTTTCTGTTTTACATGTTCATTCCTCAAGCCCAGCACACAGTAGGCCTATATCCAATATTTGTTAAAATGAAAGAATAAAATTATTTTTCCCCATGAAAGGAGGCAACTAACGAAAGATTTTAACGGTGTAGCTGAGGGAAGGAGTGTATGAGGTTTCTGCAGCTGCTGTAACAAAGTACCACAAACTAAGAAGCTCAAAACAATAGAAATCTATTCTCCCACGGTTCTGGAGGCCAGAAGTCTGAAGTCAGCCGCCCTAGGTAGAAGTCAAGTGGCAACAGGGCTGTGCTTCTTTTGTAAGCTATAGGGGAGAATCAGTTGCTTGGTTTTCCCAGGTTCTGGTGACGACCACATTCCTTGGCTCATGGATACATCACTCCACTCCCAATCCCTCTCTGCTCTGCCTACGTGCTTCTTTCTTCTCCCCGGGGGTGTCAAATCTGCCTCCATTTCTCTCTTAAGGATAAGTGTGATTACATTTAGGGCCCACCCAGATAACCCAAGATGATCTCATCTGAAGATTCTCAAATTGATCACATCTGCCAAAACTTTGCCATATGAAATCACATTTAGAGGCTGTAGGGATTAAGGAATGGATATGTTTGAAGGGGCGTTTTTCAGTCTACCACAGGAGGCTTAGAAAGAAAATTGTTTTCATGATGATAAAGGAGCTGCGAAAAGTAATTTGAGGAAGAGTAACATAACTGATAGAATGACTCAAATCTTTGAAAATGAAGAAGTTGTTAAAGAGGAAATGAAAGAGAGGTTATCATTAAAAAGGAGTCAATATATTTAATTGGCAGTCTAGGAAAACAAATTCTATAGCTCAATAGTTAAGAGCACAGATACAGGGACTCAACTGCCTGGTTAGGATCTGGCTCTGCCGTTTACCGGCTGTGTGGTCTGGTCTGAGTTATTCGACGTCTCTGTGCCTTCACGTCCTCGTTATAAAATAGGAATAAAATGGCACTTCTTATGGTTGTTGTAAATAATTAAAAGACTGAATATACTTAGAGCATTTGGATGTGTTTGCTATTATCTTTTTAAGGAAATGAGAAATCTATAAGAAGAAGAATAAATTTAGGACAAAACAGAAAGGAGGAATGTGTGAAAGATAGCATCAATAAGAAAAGAAAACTTTAAAACGATTGACCAAGAAGAAAAAAAAAATGCTGCCTGCCTGAATGATGTAAGATGAAGGACATTTTTAAAAAGCAAACTAAAAACATTTGCAACCACAAATTTGAGGGAGAAATAGAGTAAATATGTTGCATATCTGAAGAAAGGCCAAGACTATAATTGAGGACATCAGAAAAAGTGCGGATAGCAGAAAAAAATGTTCCAAGGCAAACAATTCTCCCTTCCTTTATATATTTAGGTGGTGGGTAGTGTTTTTCTTAGATCGTCTGTGTCTTTGCTGATTTTCTTTTTTTTTTTGCCTTGTTATTTATTCTATTAGCTGCTGATGGAAAGGTGCTAAGATTTCTGATTGTGGAATTGTCTATTTTTGTGTTTAATGCTATTTTTACCTCATGTATTTTGAAACACTTTCATTAGTTGTATGCACATTTATTATTGTTAGGCCTTCCTCTATGAACTGACCCTTTTATTATAATGAAATATTCCCCTTTATCTCTGATAACACTTTTCGTCTCATGTATTAGTTTCTAAGGATTGCCGTAAAAAAGGCACCACAAACTTGGTGGTTTGTTATTTGAAAAAAATTTTTTTGATATTTATTTATTTATTTATTTATTGAGAAAGAGAAAGGGAGAGAGAGAGAGCACAAGTGGCAGAGGGGCAGAGAGAGGGAGAAAGAGAATCCAAAACGGGCTCTAGGCCACGAACTGTCAGCACAGAGCCCGACATGTAGTTCGAACCCATGAACCGTGAGCGCATGACCTGAGGTGAAGTTGGATGCTTAACCGACTGAGCCACCCAGGCGCCCATTGGTGGCTTAAAACAATAGAAACGTATTCTCTCTTAGTTCTGGGGGCTAGAAGTCCCAACCCCAGGTATTGGCAGGGCCATTCTTCCTCTGAAGGCTCCAGGCCTTTCTTTGTCTCTTCCAGCTTCTGTTGGTTGCCTGCAGTGCTTGGTGTTCCTTAGCTGGTGGATGTATCAATCTGAAGTCTGCCTCTGCCATCACATAGCCGCCTTCTCTCCATGTGTCTCTGTGTTCAAGTTTCTCTCTTTTTATAAGGACATTGGTTGTTGGATTAGAGTCCAGCCCAATCCACCATAACCTCATCTCAACTTGATTACATCAGCAAAGACCCTATTTCCAAATAAGGTCACATTCACAGGTACAAGGGGTTAGGGCTTCAACATCTTCCTGGAAAACACAACTCAACCTACAACATCTTGAAATCTATTTTGTCTCATATTCATATGGCCACTGCAGCCT
The DNA here is from genome assembly GCF_018350155.1 of Leopardus geoffroyi. NCBI lineage: Eukaryota > Metazoa > Chordata > Mammalia > Carnivora > Felidae > Leopardus > Leopardus geoffroyi. The sequence goes on from NC_059326.1 coordinate 208,159,077, forward strand.
TCATATGCTTTCTATTTGTGTAGTATAGATGTATTTTTCCATTCATTTACTTTGAGCCTATTTGTGTCTTCAGATTTAAAGTGTCTCACTGGTAAACAGTAGTTTTTAAAATCCATTCTGATCATCTCTGTTGACTGAATTGTTTAATCCATTAATATTTGATGTGATTATTTGTTTGGGTATGTCTGTCTATCATTTTATTTTTTGGGTTTTTTTTTTTTTTAGCCATATCCTCTATTTTTTAGCCTACATTTTTCATTCATTGCCTTTAAAACTATTTGAATGTTTGGGGTGCCTGGGTGGCGCAGTCGGTTAAGCGTCCGACTTCAGCCAGGTCACGATCTCGCGGTACTCGAGTTCGAGCCCCGCGTCGGGCTCTGGGCTGATGGCTCAGAGCCTGGAGCCTGTTTCCGATTCTGTGTCTCCCTCTCTTTCTGCCCCTCCCCCGTTCATGCTCTGTCTCTCTGTCCCAAAAATAAATAAACGTTGAAAAAAAAAAAAACTATTTGAATGTTTTAAATTCTATTTAAATTTTCTTACTGGCCCTTTGCTATTCTTCTCTGCATATTTTTCTTAGTGGTTGGCTAGTAATATACAATATATATCCTTAACTTTTCACAGTTAACATGGTAGCGATTTGTGTAATAGGTGGAAAACTTGCAAATGCATAGAACCATATCCTCCTCTGCTCCGTCCTTTGTGTTGTAGTTGTTATGTGTATTACATACATCTATATTATAATCCCACAAGACAATGCCATACTCTTTGCTCTAAACAGATTTTTTAAATTAAGAGAAAAAAAGAGAAATATTTTCAATTTCTTAGGGGTGTGTGTGTGTGTGTGTGTGTGTGCTGTAATCATTTCTAACACTCTTCATTCTTTAGTGAGGATCCAAATTTCCATCTAGAATCTTTTCCTTTTAGCCTAAGGAATTTCCCTTAGCATTTCTTATAGGGCAGATCTGTGGGCCATAGTCTCTTAGTTCTCTTTTATCTAAAATTGCTTTTATTCTGCTTTTATCTTTGAAGGATAGTTTTGCTGGATGAGAGATTCTGGATTGATAGTTTTTCAACCCCCCCCCCCCAGCACTTTAAAGGTATTATTTAACTGTCTTCTGGCCTCCACAGTTTCTGATGAGAATTCATTTTTTTAATTGGATTTTGTTTGTAACGTATATATATGCAATGTGTCTTTTTTCCCCCTGCTTTCAAGCTTTGTTATTTATCTTTGCTCAACAGTGTAATTATCATGTATTTCAACATTAGTCTTTATATCTATTCTAACTGGTGTTGAGCATCTGGAGTCTCTACATTTCTGGTTTTCAACAAATTTGGAAAACTTTTGACTATTATTCCTTCAAATATTTTTTCTGCCCTGTGCTTTCTTTCTTCTTCTTCTTCTGAGATTACCTGTATGTGAAACCATCTGATGTTATCTGAGAGGTCCCTTGTCCATTTTTTTAAATCTTTTTTCTGTTTGTTCATCTTCTTAGATCATTTCATTGACTTTATTTTCTAGTTTATTCCTCTTTTACATCTCCATTTAGTTATTGAGTGCATCTGGGAATTTTAAAATTTCAGATATTTTATTTTTTAGTCCTAGAATTTCCACTTTTTTTTGGTTTAAATATTCCTGCTGAGCTTCCCTGTGTTTTCATTCACTGAGAGCATATTCTACTTCATCTAGAATGAAGGTACCTGTTAGTTTCAACATCTGGTTCACTCAGGGTCAGATGTGGTTCATTTTCTTTTCTCCTGAGAATGTGCTACATTTTCTTGATTTTTCCTATGTCAAGTTATTTTGCAATGCATCATGTACATTATGAATGTGAAGTTGTGAAGATTTGGGTGTGCTGTTTTTCTCTAATGTGTGTTGTTTGCTTTGCTTTAGCAGGCAAGTGTCTTGGCTAAGCTTGAACTGTAAAACTCTTTCTCTTTAGGCAGCAGCTCTGCTCCTGGTTTAAGTCCTTTGCTTCAGCTGGGCTGCTTTGTTTGCTCCTCACAGGCGTGGTTCAGAGGTCAGCCTGAGACGTGGGTAGACTTAATTTAGGGATCCTTTGTCTGTCTCCTTTCTCTTCCCTTCCATTCACTTGAGTAACCGTTCCCCAGCGTCACTTTCCTGATCCTACTAACTGGAAGGATTGTGGGTTTTTCCATCAGTGCCCTCACCACCAGGCTGCCAAATGCCAAGTGGACCACATTAATCCCAGACTGAAAGCAGCAGAACTGGGGAACCTATCTTACAGCACTCCTTTCCTCCAAGCATTTATTCCCCACAAGGGTCTTTCTGTTTCTGTTCACTCTCCAGTGACTTCAGGTATTTGCCTTTGAATTTTCTTTTTTTTTTTTTCCTGTTTATTTATTTACTTTGAGAGAGAGAGAGAGAGCACACAAGCAGGGGAAGGGCAGAGGGAGAGAGGGGGGTAGAGAGAATCCCAAGCAGCCTCTGTTCAGTACAGAGCCTGACATGGGGCCCAATCCCCACAGCCCTGGGGTCATGACCCGAGCTGAAATCGGGTCAGAGGCTCAATCGACTGAGCCACCCAGGCACCTCTTGCCTTTGAATTTTATGTAGGCTTTACCATTGTTTCCAGAGGGAAGGAGCATCCTCTGGTAAGGACTTAACTCGGTCATTAGCAGAAGCTGGAAACTCATTTGGCCTGCAGTATTGTCTCTAACAGTAAAGAGCTGGAAACAGCTTGAATGTCCACCAGCAAAAGACAGTGGTACATCATCTTCTAGAATACTATGTAGCTGTTAAAAAGAATAAGATCAATCTAACTACTAAAAAGCACACATCTCCAGGACATGCTCCTACATTGAAAAGCAAGGTTCGGAACCATACGTATAGATAGTCTGTGAGGTGCCTCCCTGGCCCCCTTTCAGGATCAGTGCGTGTGTTTCTCCAGCTGCTGAGAGATCACAGTGCAGTCCCTCCCTAGGAGTTACCATTTATATTCTTCCAGCTGCCACCCAACCCATTGTATGACTATTTCCATGTTGGTTCTAAGAGGCCGCCTGTAGCCTAGAAAGAAGAATGAAACATCCCATCTTGGCATGGGAGACACGGAGAGCACCATTTGAGCTAACTGGTCATTTCCAGTAACAACCATTCTTTGAGATTCCACTGAACCTTGTAGATTACACTGTGTCCATGGACTAATTGGAGCGAGTTTAAGAAGAGAGTAGAAGTAGGGAGCATGGGTCGTTCAGTTCATTGAGCGTCCAACTTTGGCTCAGGTCGTGATCTGATGGTCCCTGAGTTTGAGTCCTGCACTGGGCTCTCTGCTGTCAGCACAGAGCCTCCATTAGATCCTCTGTCCTCCTCTCTCTCTCTGCCCCTCCCCGACTTGTGCTTTCTCTCTCTCTCTCTCAAAAATAAGATAAGCTTTTTTTTTTTGCCTTTTTTTTTTTTAGAACAGAGTAGTAATGATGAAAGGAATGGAAGAAAGATGCATGGAGAAAAGGTAAGGAGACACGCACTTATATGTGTCATTCGGCAGCCTGACAACGAGCTAGGTCATATCCTTAAATGGAGGTGGAGGCTAAGAACTCTGTCTAAAGTAAAGAAGAGGCTACAGTGAGGGGCGGGAGGGTTACAGTGAATTGCATGGGTCAGTTCCCCCCAAGGTTTGAGATTCTTAATAAAGGAAATCTTTAAAATGCTGTTAAATATTTTTAAAAAACAAATTTGTTTTTTGTAAATAGCAGTATTGTAGATAGATCCTTAATTTTTTTCTAATTTCCATTATAATTTTTTAATGTTTATTTATTTTGAGAGAGTACATGAAGGCAGGGGAGAAGCAGTGAGAGGGGGAGAGAGAGAATCCCAAGCAGGCTCCGTGCTCTCAAGGCAGAGCCTGATGTGGGGCTTGATCCTTCGAACCATGAGATCATGACCTGAGCCAAAATCAAAGGTCAAATGCCTAACAGACTGAGCCACCCAGGTGCTGCTGATTTCCATTAAAATCATTTTTTTAATTTTTGATATATTAATAATAATAATAACAGCAAAATTGAAAAGAAGATTTCTTTTTCAAGTGAGCCCCTTTTTATCCTAACTTGATGTTACAGAAAAGTTTCGAACATATGCAGAGGTAGGATAGCAGGTCAGTCCTCACGTGTGCATCACCCAGTTTCAACCATTAGCCTCTATTTGCCGATCTTGCGTTGTGTATCCCCCTCGTACTGGTTGTGGAGCTGTTATCTCACCTCCAAACCCACCCCTGCATGTTCTCTTTGAGATGCTGGGGGCTGGGGCTCTTCAAACCTCATTCCAGTTTTGTGCACGGACTGCTGGACTCTGCCCATGGCAGGTGCTACAGGGAGACAGAGGCTGGAGGAGCAAGAGGGGACCTGCCTCTTCCTGTTTGCGTCCTGCTAATACCACCCTGCAGTGCCACTTTCCCCTAGTGGCAGTCCCTTCCCAGGGTGACAGTAGTATCTAGCTGTCATTTTTCTGACACTCACACAATAAGCTTCACCATTCTTCCCAAAGGCACCAGTCCCAGGAGGTCAGACAACTCAGGTCCCCAGCCCTTCCTGGAGCTGAGACTCTGTGGTCTTCTCAGAGTTCTGTGTCCAGCTGAGTGGGGACCTTCCTCCAAGCCTCTAGGTCTTGATAATTCCAACCCCTTCCCTTGTTTTCCAACCCGAGGGCAGTAACTGCTTCCTGCCGTGGCTACTTCCATGATCCCTTTGATTCTCTTCGCTTGTCAGCGACCTGGTTAATAATCCCTTATGTTAGATTTCCTGTTACAATAAATGGTGTGATTTCTGTCTCCATCATGACTGCTTTTTTTCTGAAGTATTGAAAGAGCAAATCCAGGCAGTATGCCATTTCATCTGTGATGTTTCAGGATGTATCCCCAGCTTAGGAACATTTTTAAAAGTTTACGTAACCACCATGGCATTAACAAACTTAACAAAATTATTACAAAAATCTCATGATGCTATCTGAAAATTAGTTTGCGTACACATTTCTTTGATCTTCCTAGTGACTTCTGTGATCTTCATAAGCTTCACTCGCAGATATCCATGGGATGTAGGGAGGGGACAGAAACAAGCGACATGGGAGGATGGTTACTGCTCCAGGTGTAAATTCTGGAAGAACTAGAAAACTCCTTTAGCTGTTGCTTATATTAGGGCTCTACCTGGGGTAGAAGGGAGTCCTGGGAGAAGACAGGCACTTTAAGGGCAGAACAGGGGGCAGCGGGAGGCCCTGGGATTCAAATAGCAGGATGCAGGTGTGTTGGCCAAAGCCAAAGTCACCTTTGGGCACTGCCTCGTCACCACAAGCCTGTCTGAAGAACCTGAGCGAAGGAAGTCTCTTCAGTTCACAACTTCGCCGAGAAACAAAGCTGGAAAGGGAGTCCAAGGATAGGGAGCACAGTGACGCATAAACAGAGTTGAACTGGATGCTTCGTTCAGTTCATTCCGTGATAGGAATGCTACTCCGGGCAGGGTGCACTCAGCTGGCTGGATCCTTTCTCCAGACACAAATCTTCATTGCTTTCCCAGGAGGAACATCGCCATGGCCAAATGGCAGTTTGCATAATGAGAGTTTCAGTGATTTATTTATCTTCCCAAGATTGTCCAAACATGAGACACTTAATTGGACTTGTCTAAACACTGTCAGTCACCCGTAGCCTTGAAGACCCCCTTAGTCTGTGTGCAGAACATAACTAAAATTAACGACATGATAAAGATGGCAAAACTCTGATCTCTGGTAGAGGCAAAAGGGAAAGTTGTGAAAAACGATGGCATGTATCTCGTAGCTGTGCTGCATTACATTTTTGCTGTTGTTGTTTATTTATTTTTGAGAGAGAGACAGAGGATGAGCAGGGGAGGGGCAGAGAGAGAGGGAGACACAGAATCCGAAGCAGGCTCCAGGCTCTGTGCTTACAGCTCAGAGCCTGACGCAGGACTTGAACCTACGAACCAGGAGATGGTGACCTGAGCCAAAGTTGGATGCTTAATAGACTGAGTCACCCAGGTGCCCCAGTGCTGCGTTATATTTCAGTTTCAAGGGAGGAGGTGAGAGTGGACCCACAGAGCAGAAAGACATAAGAAGACTGGTCATTTTCTTATGAATACTTACGGCCCTCTTGAGCCTCCAGGCATCCTCACAGCAGACTGGGCAAACTTGGGAGTGTAAAAAAATGGAGGCAGTTTTAGACATTCAGTGCCAATCAACGCGAAACCATTAACTACAGTACTCTATTTTCATATTATCATTTTCTCGTATCAACATAGCTATTACTTACGTAGCTTGGTTAGAATAGTGCAGAATATGTCTCTTGACTTTGAAGTCCCAGGCTACCCCAGAATGTATTTCTTGGTGACTTTTCATGAATTTTATAGGTTCAGTAACTGTGCAAGCCCCTACTTTTGCAAATCAAGGTGGACTGTCTTTAATCCACCTACAGCGTTCACCAAAAGACCAGGAAAGGTGAAACCGACATTCGACTGCTCTGCTGCTTTTAGTGATAGGAACTAGTTAAGTCAAACTCCCCAGGATCTCAGTTTCTTCATCCGTGAAATGGAAACAAGTATGAACACTTGCCTTATTTTCCTTATAGGGATGTGACAGGAATGAATTGAAGTAGGGTTCTTTCAAAACAGGAAACAACTATGTATTTGGGACGTCTCCTCAAAAGTCTTAGGATTGCTTCTGCTTATTGACCTTAGGGAGTTCTTCAACCTTGCCTTGCCAAAATTTAGCCCAAGGAGTAATGAGACGGATTCCTTTTCCCATCTCTCTCAGAAGAAAGCTGTGGAAGAAAGGTACTAAGTGGGAAAAGCTTTGTACGTCCTAGGTTCCTTCTAAAATTGTCACCAATCGTAGCAGCTGAAAAGTCTTCTGATCTTATCAGAACATGTGCACCATTCAGGTAAACATAATCCTTCAGCTCCAGGCGGCAACCACTGTCGGTTGAACTTGGTACCTTCTCAGCTGTGCGAGTTTTTCAACGTACAGGAGAAGCCAGCCTGAGTCCCTTTGCTGTTCTCGTGTAAGTCTGTCTGTTGCTTTCGCATCACCATAGCCCCAAAGCCCTGTTGGGGCTGGGTTGGAGCTGGGTGTCTGCATGCCTGCCCTTCAAACATTCCTTCTCCCTATCTTAATTTCCCATATTCATCTCTCCTTGCAGCCAAAGTGGGTTAATGCAAACTAACCCGTTTTATGATGTAACTGGGTCGTGTTCTTTGACTTTAAGGCAGATGGCACTCCAGAGTCTTCTGTGTGCCGTGTCCAGATCTGAAAGCCTGATGGAATGGAATCTGTGGACTTTCAGTTTCATAGTATTTGTTGATACATTACACCCACTGTGTCCTTTTTTTTTTTTTTTTTTTTTTATTATTTTTAGAGAGAGAGCAAAAAAGAGTGAGCAGGCAGGGCGGAGGGAGAGAGAATCCCCAGCAGGCTTCACACCCAGTGCAGAGCCCGACGTGGGGCTCGATCCCACAACCTTGGGATCATGACCTGAGCTGAAATCAGACATCAGATGCTCAACCGACTGAGCCACCCAGGCACCCCTGGATGTGGCTTTTGATGGTCTTTGTGGTCACTACGTTATTAGCTAGTGGTGCTCTCTGGAAGCAGCACTGGGTTTCAGTTTTCATAAATGTATCACCAAAGGGCATGGAAACAGCCAAAAGCTCCAGAAAGATTGCTCAGTTTCACTTTCCAAATCTCAAGCAAACACACCTAATTATTGAAACCTCATTCAGATCTGAAACCCCAGCTGCCAGAGGTTGTGGAAAACAAAGACTTCAGCTTTTCCATCTTGCCACACAGCCCTGTCCTCCCTGTCAGCTCTCTTGACGCTGCAGCAGCATTTGACATGGCTGACTGCACCTTCTTTCTCGAAGTCCTTTTGCTTTGCTTCTGCGATCCAGGATTCTCCTCCATTTCCACCACCTTTCTGGACCTTCTGTTCTCAATCTCTTACAGTTTTCTTCCTCTGCCCTTTCCTTAAGGGATGGTATTCCTCATATTTATGAATCAGGCCCACTTTCTTTTCTGATCCTCTATGCTTTTTATTTTTAAAGATAATCTCACCTGTATCTTACTAACTATCCGTGTTTCCAGGTACCATCTATTTGCTGTTAACTCTCAAATTGACATTTCCAATGCATATGTCTCTTTTGAGTTTCAAACCTGTATAGCCAAGTCCCTACTGAAATTGTGAGTCCCAAAGTAAAGCACATCCAACGTGTCCTATTTTCTCTCAGAATGGACCATTTCTCTGTGTGTGCATCATCCAAGGAGTAATCCAACCAGAACCTTCATGTTTCAGAGGATTCTGCTTTTTTTTTTTTTTTTTTTACCTGGTGACTGGCTTCCAAGAGACAGGAAGCGGAAACTGCCAGGTCAGTTAAGGGTGACATCTTACAAGATGTCTTACTGGTGCATCGTAACTTCTGCTAATTATATTGCTCAGAATTCGCCTAGATTCAATACAGTGGGAAAACTGACTACCTCATGACAGGGGAGTGGCAAGTTCATATCTGCCACAGTGAGATCAGAAATCAAATCCAGGCTCAAGTCACTGCAAACCCAGAGCACTTAACCGTGAAGCTGTTGCGCTTCATGTGTTCAGAAAACCACTCCGTTCACTTCTGGAAAATAACAGAAATAAGGGAATATCGGTTCTTCTCCATCATTGGCTAATTGCTCATTCACTTATTCATTCACTGGTCTTTGCAGCAAGCCCGAGCGTTGTTTGAGTGCACGCGATCACGAAGAGAGCAGACGAGTCGCCGGTCTGCTGGAGCTGGAGTCCAGTCTTTCACCATTCGCACAAATAGTTTCATTTTGAATCGGTGGCATCAGAATCGGTTGTTTGTAAGGGCAAGGCGTGATCAATTTTTGATCCTAAGGGATGCTGACATGAAGCTCTGCAGGGAAGTAAGTGAAGCATGACCCAATCGAAGTTTATAGCATCACAAAATATTTAGATCTCTTGGTGTGGCATGTATACAGGGGGAAGATAGTACATTTTAAATATTTACAGCTGATAAATATTTTTTCATGCTATGACAGTACTTGACACACAGCAGCTTGTAGGAAAAAATGCTTGAATGCAGCACGCGAGTGAATTAATTTCACATTCTGTCCTGGGGTTAAACTGTGGCACCGGCTAAATGGCCAACAGTCGGCAGGCCGATTGCCAAAACAATCAATTGGATCACCGTGCAATCCAGTTGCCTCGTTAAGACAATCGAAACAATAACAACCAAATCAGATTGACTCTATGGAAATCTAATCAGTTGCCCGACGATCAGATATAATAGCTCTCCAATCAAATTAATTTTATTTTATTTGTTTTATTTAAGCGACATCGGCACAACTTTCGTGGGTTTCTGTTCTTTCCTCATGACATAATCTTAGCATTTGGAGGGATTCTTAGAGACATATCGGTTCTATACTTCTCCTATGGGAGGAAAGGGTAGGCAGTACAGCCACTGGGTAAATGTGGTGTCTCTCTGGAGTGCTCAGTGTTATCTTCAGATTTGGAGGGTAATACATGTACATATTTAAACAGGTACAAATGTATCGTGGAATACGTATTAGTCGGGATAGATTAGATTATGCTCCGGTATCAAAAAAACTTCCGATCTCAGTGATTGAAGACAACAAAGCTTATTTCTCATTCCTGCAACAGGTCCCCGAGGGGCACCCCCACGAGGGGCAGCTGGGACCTGTGTTCCACATTGTCCTCATCCCAGGATGCAGACCCATGGAACAGACTCTCTGTAGAACTTTGTGTATTGTCTTAGTGGAGGAAAATACAACTCATAAATCATGAACTAGATCTTGACATACTCACCTGTCATTTCCTTTCATATACTTCATCGGCCAAAGAGTGTCATATGGAGCCATCCATCTTCAGAGAGGGTCAGGGAGATGCAATTCTGCGGTGTGCCCAGAAGCATTAGAAATATTTGGTGAACAATATTCATGTCTACCACGGAATTGGGTGCAAAGTTCTTACAGACTTTAGGATGAAACATAAGACTTTGAAGAAGTTTCTTGAAACCTATGTGCACACACTAAAACGATTAAATACGAGAATCCTAGAAAATGATGCATGCTTGCCTGAAATGTCTTATTTTTTCTTAAAATATACGACACATAAATACATACATTTTATGAATATTATAGAATATATACATCACATATAAAATATGTAAGTATATATTTGTGCCCTTACCTTGTGATGTTGGTCTAAGGGGATTTCTATGAGAGTGGTTTCCTTTACTGGATTTTCTTATTGTCTGATATCCCTGCGTGCCTGGTCTTTGTGAGAATCTAAAGCCACCAGCAAAGCAATCTAAGTGAAAAATCTGTCAAGATGTTCTACAATTCTTCTACTGTTGTCTCTTCCACGTGTTATTTGGAAGCAATTTGCAAATGCAAGTGACTTGCATTTCTTAAATATTTCAAAAGTTTTTACTTAGCTTTCCAGCATTCACTGTCTATTTTTAAATTTTTTTAAATGTTTATTTATTTTTGAGACAGAGAGAGCACGGGAGGGGGAGGGGCAGAGAGAGGGAGACAGAATCCGAAGCAGGCTCCCAGCTCTGAGCTGTCAGCACAGAACCTGATATAGGGCTCAAACCCACAGACCCCGAGATCATGACCTGAGCCAAAGTCAGATGCTCAACCGAACCACCCAGGCGCCCCTCACTATGTTTAAATATTTCAAACATATAGATAAAAATCCATCCTTGCATATTTACCGCCTAATCAGTGTAGCTTTCATAGAAACAACAGCTCCATTTCCTTCTGTCGTCATAATCTATGCATTTAAAGAACATTTCATTAAATCATATAATTATAATAAGACAAAAGGCACACACAGATTTGAGGATGGTACAACTCAAGTGTCAGTAACAGAAATAAAGGGCATGCTGGAGAGGACACAGGCCACTGGCCTTAACCATCCCTGTACATCAGATAGTACATTTTAAATAACAAATTAACAAATGGAGAGTACCTGCTGATGATTAGGAAAGTGATTAGTTAAATGAACTTGTACTAAATTTTGGTGGAAAAGTTTAGGAGTGCTATCCAGGATCTTCATATTGTAATTAATGATCCTAAAACCCACAGGCTGTGAACTACTTAGATTCATTCATTCATTCATTCATTCATTTATTAGTTTATTCATTGGTCCATTCAGAGGCAGTATCGTATAATATAAGACCATGGATGCTGGCATCAGATTTTGTGGGTTTGAATTCCAGTTGTGCTATGTGAGTTATGGCCAATCTCTTTGCTTCTCTTTTTCTCAGTTTCCCCAACTGTAAAATGGGGGAGAACAGGACTTACCTCATAGGGTTGTTGTGACGATTGATTGAAATAATGGGTGTAAGTTGTGTAAATGCTAATTTTTTTTCAAGTTTATTAATTTTGAGAGAGAGAGAGCAGGGGGGAAGAGCAGAGAGAGGGAGAGAGGGAGATTCCCAGGCAGGCTCTGCACTGACATGGGGCTTGAACTCATGAACCACGAGATCATGATCTGAGCGGAAATCAAGAGTCAGAGGCTTAACTGACTGAGCCACCCAGGCGCCCTTGGAAATGTTAACTTAAGATAAACGCACTCATTTGACGAGTAGTTGCTGAGCACATACCACGTGGCCTGTATTGCCTTAGCTGTTGGAGAAAGGAAGGTGAACAATCGATAACACAGTTAGCTCTCTTGAGTAGTTGATACTTCTAATGTGAGAAGACCAGTATTACACAGTAGGCTTTGAAACAATTAGATACAACTTGCTTACTTTCTGTGAGGAAGTACAGGGCAGTAGGAATGGGCCTTTCTATATTCTCAGGGATTGGTAGAGTCTGCCACATGCTACGTGCTCAAGAAATTATTTCTGGAATTAATGAATAAATAATGACTTACCTGAAGAATAATTCCCATTTAGTGGAGACAAAGTACTAACACTAAAGTCATCTAATTTCTAATGTTTCCGAAATAATTTTTTAAGTTTATTTGTTTTGAGAGAGACGGAGTGCAAGCTTGGGAGGGGAAGAAAGAGAGAGAGAGAGAATCCCAGGCAGGCTCTGCAGAATCAACACAGAACCTGATGTGGGGCTCGAACTCACAAAGCCGTGGGATCATGACCTGAGATGAAATCAAGAGTCAGTCGCTTAACTGACTGAGCCACCCAGGTACCGCCCCCCCCCCCCCCTAGTGTTTCTAGTTCACTCAGATGCCTTCTGTGAACAGGTTTCCTAAGATGTGAATATAGATGGCCGGGTTCAGAATTCTAACTTCTGTGTCATGATTACCAGCACTTCTATGTTTATCAAGTTAGGAAAAATGCCAATAGAATATCATACATTTGAGCCACTGTTTTTATATTCTTCAAAAGGAGTTTCTTTATTGGTAGAGGTTTAGTCTTTTGAAATTTGGTATCTTTTGACTAGCAAGGGATGTGACTGAATTGGTAAATCAGTGCTAAAAAAGTAAAATGTTTTATCGCTCCCAAACCTAACCGAACAGACCCACCACTTAGCGCACCTCTGAGGCCGTCTCTAACTTTGATGACAAACACCTGTAGGAACACGTGGGCTCTGCAGCCCTCCGGGGGGGGGGGGGGGAGACAGGGGTCGGGATGCACCATTCTGGGAGACTCAGGTTCAGCTGAGGGGTTACCACCTGTAAACACCGAACAAAAAGTTTTAAACAGACAGAACTTTTCTCCCGGTATAATTCGTGTTTCCCTGACTTCTTAGTCTGAAAGGCAGTGTGTCCGGTTTAGCATGATTGATGACAGCTCAAGAAATCTCCCCCGTGGAAATTGTAGGGAGTGGGCAGCCCCAATCTGTTTCCGTCTGCTTTTACTGCTCTCACCTGTGAGAGCTTCTCAGCTGTGTAAGTTGGACGTGACCGACAAGGGCCAAACCTGTTTCCGCAGCTATGTTTATAGGAACCCCCTTATCTGCTAAGGGTAAGTGCACGTTCGGACACCGCGGGGCAGAACGATATTTGCAGTGTTTCATGTCTAGTTTTCTGTGGGCACCCATGGAGGTAGGTGGTTGGCACTATTCAGCTGTTCCGGCTGTTGACAATTCACATGGATAATTACGCCTTCAAAACTCCATTTCGCTTGTCTCACAGAGTCCCCTGTTGTCCTCTCAAAGTCTGAACCACATCTCTCCTTCCTCAACTTATTCTCTGTATCCTTCTTCCTCAATCCCTCTCTCTTCCCTTCTCACTGCCTCCCTCGCTCCTTCTCCCTCTCAGCGCTTTTCTGTTTCTTCTCTTTCTCTCCTTCTGCTCTTCATTCGCCTTTTTCTCTTCCTCCCTCCTTCTGCAACCTTCGCCCGCCTTTGCAAGATCATGCTTCTCTTTCCCCGTTGGCAGAAACCTACATATGTAGCGTCTCATCTTTGGCCGCCGCTGCCCCACAGGTGAAGTCACGGAGTTTCTCTGAGGTGTGCCTCCTACACCTGTCAGCTCTTTAGGACCTCAGATCTGGAGATACAGTGATGCCTGTTTAAGGAATAACTGGCAAGAACTCAACAGCTTGCCAAAGAGCTCTCTTGAAGAGAATGCAGTCGATGGTGTGCAGAAGCCCGCGAGGTTGTAGAATTCCCAACTAGCATCCCAAACTGTTGGGCCGACACAAGGACAACCAGAGAAGCCTGATTTAAAGTCAGCAAAGTAAAAACACAGTGTTGGATCTGGGAAGAGTTGATGATAGCTCAACTAAGCATTACAAAGTGGGTTTGAAACTTCCTGTGGGAGCCCTGGGTTGGCCTGTCTTCCCACTCCGTGGACTGTGTGCCAGCAAATACATCTCCTTTTCATTTGTCAGCATCCTGCTTCTTGTTAGAGACTGGGATTCCCGGCAGTGGGAGAGACCAGCGCTATGCACATCCTGCACCGTCTCTGCACACGTGCTTCGGAGATGCCGCTTGTTGTCCCAGCTACCTGGGCGGTGGCTGGGTCCGTTCCAGGGGCAGGTGGTGCCTGAGGACAAGTCCCTGCCTTTCCCTGAGGCAGCTCCCCCATGATGTCTCCCTCCCCTCCCCTCCCCCCCAATATTCTTTGTTTTGGACCATTTCCTTTCTCCCTGAGCTTGCCTGGGCGACCACCCCTTTCATAGAACCAAATAGTTAAGCTTTAGGGGGTTCTGTTCCTCTTGCAGGGGAGTGGTACTGGGGGAGCCAGCTGGGAGGGGACATGAAGGAATGCTGGAAATGATCTCTATTTTGGTCTGAGAGGTAGTTAAGTGAGGGTGTGCATATGTAAATAGTCATTGAGCTATACATTTAAGATTGTATACTTCAGTGCATGTAGGTTATGCCATAAAAAAAAAAGTAGAGGAAATCTAGAACTGGCAGATCTGGGTTTGAACCCCCTTAGGGTTGTGTGACCTCTGACTCTTGCCAAGCCTACATTTACCCCTGTAAACAAACGTAGATATGGTACCTGTCACATTGGTAGCTGAGCACATGAAGGGAAATAAAACACACTCAGCAGCATGTAAAGTGCTTGGTACAGGATTAGTGCTCAATAATGGATTGCAAATATCATCATGGTTGGAGAAAATTACTCTCCGAACATGATAACACATGCAAACGTTTTGGGTTAACACCTCTCCCGACATGTTGGAGCATCTGAACACCATCTTTCAAGGACTTAACTCAAAGGTGAGACTACAAGTGGGAATTTTAGGCACCGAGGCAGACTAACAGAAGAAAATTCTTGGGCAAGGAGCCCGAACGTGCTCTTTAAACCACACCAGCAGGGCAGCCCCAGTCACCTGGCCGGACCGCACAGGCCTTACCTGTGTATCACACCCATTACAGCCACGTGTCTTGAGTCCTGGAGGCAAATTCTGATGAATTCATTTCTGGCAAATAAACTCCACTCATATGCAAAATGTAAACGTCTGATCTATGCACCCTGACACCAATGCTGAGAAACGCAGCTATGACTAATAGCGTTATTTCCGCTCAGCCCTGGAAAATCGGAGCCTTCCTGATTCTCTTTCTGCCATTATTAAAATCTGTTTTACTATGACCAGGAAATGGAGGAGACCCCTGGTATTTATTGCTGACCTCTACTTTGCTTGAAACTACTTAGACATCCATAGAACTACAGAGTTCTAGAGCCCTGGGAAGTCTTTAGCGTTAGCTTCATCGCTTTACAGATGAAGCAGGAGGAGAAGTAACTTGCACGAAGTTCATTCATCTTCAATAAGGATTTCTTCAGTGACCGTGTGCCAGGATTTGCGGTAGAGACCGGATTACATAAGCTGGCGTGGAAAATTTCTTCTAGCTGTCTTCCAGAGCTCTCCCGAGCCAGACTGTAACTCAGATCAGTGCTGCCTGAGATGCACTGGTGCTTCGGTAGAACAGTAATCTAGACTCCAGGCTAAGTTAAATCATCAAGGGAGAAGCGGGGTCACTGCCAGCTGGCATTGCAGACCACACAGGCTTTTTTGTACACAGGTAAGTGTCTATGGCCTGAGCGGGGTAGGGGAACGCCCTATTCACGGTTGCTTCCCTGCCTCCCTCTCATCACAGAGCTCTTTGGGGCATCGCCTTTGTCTCTTGACTTCCTGAGGTTTAGGTTACTCTGTATAGTCATTCCATTTGGAGGTCACCCACCTAAATGTGCCAGAAAGAGAAACGGAATACACAAGGGGACCGGCCCCAGTCTCCAAACTCCCTGCGCCATGGCCCTGAAGCATTGACTGTGGGGCATCAAATCTCATGCCTTTAGACAAGTAACCTAAGCTAGTGAAGGGCAGGTACACGGCACCAGCGTGTCAAGGGCTGTGGCAAACCGGAGAGAATGCATGCTGCCTAGAGGGACAGTCTGTCACCACTCAGCTCAGAAGGCTTTTCCATGGAAATTACAGACTCAGCATTGTCACATCTTCAGATTTTTCAAGATAAGTCAGGAATTTTGATGTTTCCCAGGTTTTTGAAATCATCCTGTGGATCAAATAAAAACCAGTAGTTGGCTTCTGGGACAGGCAGGAGGCAAAAGAAGAGGACCCTGGAAAACCTAATATGGAGTTCAGACTTGATACTACAACGCAGGGATGCAAAATGGTACAGCCCATTTGGAACACAGCTTGGTAGTTACTTATAAAGTTAAATACCCGTTTGTCATATAGCCCAGAAATGCCACTCCCAGGTATTTACCCAAATAGAATGAAAACTTACTTTCACACGCACACACAAAACTGAGTTTTTGTAACAGCTTTTTCTTATTCACAAGGAAAGATCTGTTCTATATTTTGAATGCCGTGGTGGTTATGTCACTAGGTGCATTTGTCAAAATCGCGCACTCAAAAGAGTGATTTTTACTGTATGGAAATGACTCTTCAGTTCAAAGAACTACGGGAAACCATTGGAGGGTTTTCAGCAGGAGAGAAACATTGTCAGCTCTGTGTTTCCGAAGGGTCACTCTGACCGGGGAGGGGGGGGGGGGAGACGGCAAGAATGGAAATGGGAGCCACCGAGAAGTGGATAGCAGTGGACTACGTGAGAGGTGACAGCAGCTTGGACAGTGCTGGCAAAAGTAGGGGTAGAAGAAAGTGAGGATTTGAGACTCACTTAGAAAGCAGAATCAGCAGGGCTCAGTAATTCATTAGATATGGGGAATGGGAAAGAGGGAGGTGTCAAGAATAATGCTGGGGAATTTGGCTTAGGGGCAACTGCATGGACAGAGGTATCGTTTGCCATAACTGAGTAGGACTTTTGGGGAGGAGGGGCCCGCCCTGGGAAGCACATGGTGCAAGGACATAGGAGATGACAGTGCACTGTCTACACTGGGAGTATGCTTCATGTTTTCATTTGTGTGGTGAGTTTGTTCTGTTTTATTTTAGCCAGGTAACCTCAGTGCCTTCTTCTCGAGTCCTCTTCGCAGCCATGACCCAAAATCATCTTGAGAGTCACCTTTGAGACTTAATGTTCTGTAGCCTCCGAATACTTTCAACTTGGTGCTGCCATTTGGCTGGTTAAGACATCGTGTCTATTCAATTTATGTAGGTACAGCTATATGATCAAGATAGTTATTAGATTAGATGGCGGAACATTCCGCATTCGGGCTATCATTTCCAAGGCAATGAGAGATATAGCAAAAAAAAAATTTTTTTTTTCAAAGAAAAATTGGTATGCAAGTCCTAGAATAGACAGCACTGTCTTCCTCATAGAATCTTTAGCACCTGCACATGAATGTGGCTTGGGCGGTTTGGCCTGGACAGAAGAACAATGGGCTTCCCCATTCTCCTTCGCTTGGTCAGCCCCTTCCGTTCCCTGGCCTAGATAAAGCTCGAGTTTGTATCTCCGGCCAAACCACCTTCTGCTGTTTTCACGTGGCCCCAATTCCGTGTGGCCTGGCCTGGCAAGGAGAAACCTAATCTGAATTAGTGTGGTTCATGGTCTGGAGATGGTAGGTTTCTTTCAGAACCTTCAAAACTCCCAATGAATGTTATATCATCGATCCCAAAACATTCTTGTGATGGTAATTGGAAATTCTTGCCTGTATTTATGATAGGGAAGCTGGAATAAAGAGACATTCATTCCAGACAAATCAGCTTAGATTCTAAATGGCAGAGTATTGGTTCCTTACTCTTCCTAAAACATCTTACCCTTGCGTTAGAGACGTGTTGCAACTTTATGGGCTTTCTAAACGTCAAATTCAGTGAAACTGCTTCTGAACGGGTGGGTTTATGAGATGGTTTTGATGTTCTTTATGACCATCCATGTTTTCTGGTTTTCCTGTAATAAGCATGTGTTACCTTTATAATTGGGAAGAACATGAAAGGAACTTATTAAACACAGTGTGCACAGTATGAAACCGTTTTTAAAGAAGAATGTACATATGAGATTATACATCCAAATGTTAATAGCACTCATCCTGTCTGGGAATATGGGCAATTTTTCTGTTTTTCCTAGTGCTTTGTATTTTTCCTCTTTTTTTTTTTTTTTTCTAAGAATCCACATTACTTCTGTAATCAGAAAAAAAAAACAAACCTATTCTTTAAAAAACGTCATGCAGGGGCACCTGGGTGGCTCAGTGAGTTAAGCGTTTGACTTCGGCTCAGGTCATGATCTCCCAGTTCATGAGTTTGAGCCCCTCACTGGGCTCTGTGCTGACAGCTCAGAGCCTGGAGCCTGCTTCCAATTCTGTGTCTTTGCTCTCTCTGCCCCTCCTTTGCTCACACTCTGTCTCTCTCTCAAAAATAAACATTAAAAAAAAATGCCATGCAGCCTTCTTCTCCTCAGTTAATGCAGTAGGAACCATGAGGATGAGGAAATCGGGCTTTCAGTTCTGACTGGAAAGTACCTAGCTTAGTGACTCGAGGCAAGGTTCATCCAGTGCAATGACCCCTTTCCATGGCTTTAAAGAGAGGTCATAATATTAGTGCAGCCTCCCTCCCTCCCATCACTGTCAGGTCCCAGTGAGCTGATGCATGTGGGGGCACTTGGAAGGAAGATACTGAGCTGGGTGCCATTGTTGGTCCTGCTGGCCCACAGATACTGTGTTCAGTATTACTACGGGAACGTGTTGTAATTCAGACGTACATTATTTTTATTTTGAGGGAAATGGCTAAATCAGTTATTAAACCAATCTCCTATACTTTGGCACTTCTTGCACCGGCTGATGTCATGGCAGAGTGGAAAGCGGAGGAGGTTTGTCCCTATGTGCCTGGGCGTCCTGCTGCCATCCAGGGTCAGGGCAGAGGGATCTGGCCAAGAGCCCGTGGGGTGCAGGAGGCCGGGGTGCCGCCAGCTCTAGGACAGGGCTGGCCCCCCATTGGCCGGGCAGAAGCCCAGCTTGAACAAGGATTCTAGGAAAGCCGCAGAAGCTGCCCCTCTGAGTCTTGTTGGCTGCCATGCCTGAATCTTCCACAGACAGTCAGACCCTCTGACCAGCGAAGCCCAACTCTTGGCTGCACGCTGATAGAAAATCTATGGCTGAGTAAGACAGCTCCATCAAGAGATGGAGAACGAAAACATTGTTCTCTTCCAGTTAAAAGTCGTGTAATTAGCAGTGTTCAGTCATATAGTTTTATGGCCACAATGATTCACGCAGATTCTCTAGAAGAAGGAAGAAAAATGACCTGGAAAGAACAGCTTATAGATCAACCTGTTCAAATAGAAGAGATTTCATATATATGATTGGCAAGATTTATATTTCTTCAAATCTGTAGTTTTACTGAGCGTTTAAAAATATATTCTCTTGGGGCACCTCGGTGGCCCAGTTCGTTAAGCATTTGACTCTTGTTTTGGGCTCAGGTCATGATCTTGTGGTTCATGGGTTTGAGCCCTGTGTTGGGCTCTGCCCTGGAGGTGTGGAGCCTGCTTGGGATTCTCTCTCTTTCACTCCCTCTCTGCCTTTCCCTGTTCGTTCTCTCCCTCTCTCTCTCTCTCTCTCTCTGTGTGTGTATCTCAAAATAAATAAACTTTAAAAAATATTCTCTTGATATTTCCGTCTCCCCAGGGATGTAAATAGGAATTACATAGTCTGAGAATTCAACTGATTTCAAGTTTCTTCTGCAGCCAAGCACTAGTGAAAGAGGGGAACACTGTTTTCAAAAGCTTATATTATGATGCTCCTTTTGTTAAGACTTCTTTATTGTTAAATGATTGGTGGATCTAAGGGTCCTTGAATTGCTTTTCTGTATTATACCTGGTTTATTATTCCATACCCCTAAAAGAAAAACAAGCATTTCCCACACTTTCCAAGTAATTTTAGGAATTGTCCTATGGTTAGAAAAGACAAACAAAGCTTAAGCTTCTGAATATTAAAACTGAATGTTGGAAAACAGCTTGAGGTACTTTGATTGCTTAAATTTAATCGATTGCTTACTTTAATTACAGTGTTCTCCTTTCAAAAATCAGTGTGACTGAGGACTGCATTTAAGGCAGCCCAGAGAGGTGGCCAGCTCTCTTACTTCTGTAGCACGATATGAATGAGGATGGTCCTATTGACTCAGGCTCCAAAGCTGAGGGCAGAGGGTGCTAGAGTATCAGTAAGACTTGCTAAGAACTTGGAACGAGTTTTGCCACCTATAGCACATCACCCACCCTCACCTACACACAAAAAAGGCAATAGCAATGCTGTGAGGTTAGTGAGAGAGGATTCCCCTGAGCAGAATATTTCTGCCCCTCTTCCTACTCAAATCGAGTGTGTGATAGGAGCTGGGAAAGGGTTGAAGATATGGGATGTTGACTACTCACCTCCAAACTAGTAGCTTACATAACTACAGAAACCCAAGATGGCCATGGATTCAGAGAGAACTCTGAGGGAACTTTGACAAGTATTGTCTAGAGTTGGCAGGGCACAGAGCCTGCAAAGTCTGAAGGGGAAATATTGATAGACTTGTCCCCAGTGTAGGGTGAAGAGAGAGGCCAAAGGGACAGCAAATAACACTTCCATCTGTTGCAGGCAGGGGTGGGTGTCACCCTGTCCTCTGTGGGTCACCTCAGAGGACACCTCAGATGAAAGCCAGGCTCTGGTTGCCTTGAAAGGACCCCACCCAAAGGGTCTGCCCATGGGGACTAGACAAACCGGCAGAGACTGATGGGTCAGCTGTCCTATAGGAGCTAAGGGGATCGTGAGTGGTCAGCCAGGGGATGTTACTCTCTTCAGGGAGATGTCTCCAGCAAGGAGATCTCCAAAAACCAACAAAAGTGATGTAAGAAAGAAAAGGCCATGGTTTGTCAAGTAGTGGACGCCATGACCATATTGCTCCAACGCTGGTCAAATACAGCTTTTTGCCTCTCTGCCCCTCCTTCCTCTCCTGGCCCTAGTTCTGGAGTAGTTAGAAGCAGCAGAGTAAGTTGAGGAGAGGGTGTTTTAGAGTAAGTAAGGAACTGGTCCATACCCACCTCCCTTCCTTAATTCAAGTATTTGAGTTCGGGTCAGGCCTGAATGGGGGAGGAGGTGCGCTTTGAAAATATACGGGAGATTGAAGTTTTGTGTTAGATGAACTGGACTTTTTAATATTTGAAAATGAGAAATCCTTGATATCTGACCGACTGAAAAAGATAAGGGGTCTGTCTGAGGTACCACCAAGCTATGAGGAAGAGAGATCCAGCAGAGGCAGTGGGTGGGATAAAACTGAGTTTGTTCCATTACGCTCTAGCCCCTGAGCAAGGATTCCAGAGAAAGGTGTCTTTGCGCACTGCATGCGGTCTTGGTACTCGGTGTGTAAAAACAGTCGCTTTATTTCTGTAACACACCTGAACTGACCTCTGTCTTTGATAACCCGATCTAGCCTATCCCTGGAGTTGAAGAGCTCCTGTCTTCTGCTCACTCTGCAGAGATTTTGATGGGAAGAGCTGTGTAGGTAGTCAGCTTAAGAACATAGAATCCAGAGGGGCATGCTTGAATGTAGGATATGCATTTTCTAGTCAGCGAGCAAATCACTTAACCTTTTTAAGCCTCAGTTCCTAACTCTGTAAAATAAGAATAGTGATGCTTGACCATGCATCTCACAGAATTGCTATGAGGAGCGAATCAGAGAGTGGACAGGTTAGATTTATGTGGACCGGACTCTGGAATGAGTTCCTAAAATGACCCCAGTTTCAGGGGCTACAGAAGCTTTGACGCTAAGTGACTGACATATCCCAGAGGGCACCCCATGGTTGATGAACTATTTTTCTTCCCTTTATTGAATATTGCAATGTAAAGTCTGTGGTAGAATAGGTCAAAATATCGGTTATGACTTAATTAACTTAAATATGTGTCTATATGACATTTAGATTAGTATGATGATTATCCCTATGGGCTTATTTGTTTTTATAGCTATGCACACTTTTCATTCTTGAGAACCCCAAGGAACAAAATGTTATTGGCATCCTCTCCAGCAACAAAGAACAGCTGCATCTGTTTGGGACATTTCCCAGGCCGCTCCTTCCTCCATGTGTGAAGGATACCGTTGATCTGTCGACCCAGCCCTGAAGAGGGAGCTTGGATTCTCACCAGCCTCCTTTGCCAGCACTCATGCAGCTGCTGGGTATGCCAGGTGGGTACTCTACTGGGTTTTACAACCCATGGCGGTGGCCCTAGGTGAAGGGAGTTCCACCTGCCCTGGGCCTTTCCTCTAAAGGACACAGGGGTGACACGGAGCCACAGTGGAGGGAAGTCCTGGAATATCCCTGCTTCTACAAGCACTGATCTCATTCTGACAACCACCGCCATATATAAAAGGATCAGACTGTTAAAGCTGGAAGAGTCTTCAGAGAGTTGAGTGGGTCTCCACTCTGGCTGCCTGCTAGAATCTCCTGAGGTGATTTTGAAAAAACTTGATGCCCTACTCAGCCTTGATTCTGATACTCTGATTTAATGGAACTGGAACAGGGTTCTGGCAGTTGGTGCTTTATAGACTCTCTCCAGGGTTGAGAACCATTAACGTCAGGACTGGAACCACTGTCTCAATTCTTCATTCAGATAATTGAAGATAACATGGCTTTGGACTTAGACATCTTTGAATTTTGAATTCTGCCTCATTTACTCATTAATGAAGGCCTTGAACAAACTCTTGAAATTCTCAATTTCCTTGCTCATAAAGGGGAAAAATAACACTCAGAACGTTTTGGGAGAAATTAAGTGTGAAGGCTTATGTCTGTTTTCTGCACTCATTGTAAGCAACTTGAAGATAGAGACCATCTGATAATAAAAATAACATTTAATTGAGCAACTCCTATTTGTCAGGCGTGGCAAGTACAACATTTAAATTATCTCACTTAAGACTCACAAAACAACTGTATATAAGTTAAAGAACAATTTCATGCAATGAAGCAAATAAGACAAAGATAAGTTAACTGTGTATGCCCAGGATCTCACAGGCTACAGCAAAGCCAGGGTTTGAACTCAGATCTTTCTGACTCCAGAGTTTGTGGTCTTAATCAATGCACTGTAATCTGTAATATCTCCCTAGCCTGTGCTAAGTGTTGTTTCCCTTTCCTGTAGCACAGTGCCTGCCACATGGAAGGTATTCAATAAATATGCAATAAATGGATAAAAATTAAAATATGTAAATGAGTAAGTACCTAGCTCGTGGTAGATAATCAGTTAATGTTATCACTCTGTTGATCAGTCTTCTCTGCTAACACTATCAGATAAAAAGGTTTCACCTTCGACAGAAGCTATAAGCAATAAGAAAATTATAATGTGCCTTCTGTTATTGCCATGACAAAATGAGAAAGTAGGCTAGCAACAGATCAATCCCATTCTTTCATATACTGTTAGGCAGGATATGATTTTAACTTGGAGCATGTTGATAGCTCAGATCAGAAAAGCAAACATCAATTCACGTGAGTTTTAGAGTCCCATTAATCCTCCAAATTGTTATTTGGACACTAGCTGTCAGCATATTTTATGTGGTTCCTACATGTATTCTGAACACAGCTGTGCTAAAACTCTGAGGGCTTATTTTAACACATGAGAGCAGCTTGGAATAGTCGGAAATGCATGATATGTGGAGTCAGCAAGCCTGAGTTCAGGTTTTGGCCATCCACTTACCAGCTGTGAAGCTTTAAGCCCAAGCATCTCAAATGAAATATTCATGCCCTAGAGGTTTGGGACATTATGCTGGAAGGTCTCAGAGATTCAGGATAAACACAATGCATTCATTCATTTATTAAGCAAATATTTATTGAATGCCAGGCATTGTATTTCAAGTGAAATGAACAGGACAGATAAGGTCCCCGTTCTCACGAAG
This sequence comes from Leopardus geoffroyi, assembly GCF_018350155.1. Taxonomy (NCBI): domain Eukaryota; kingdom Metazoa; phylum Chordata; class Mammalia; order Carnivora; family Felidae; genus Leopardus; species Leopardus geoffroyi. The sequence goes on from NC_059326.1 coordinate 208,182,789, forward strand.
CCTTAGATTCTTCAGAAAGACAGCATTTCAGATACAGATTAATTTTATTAAAAAAAAAAAAAAAAGATAACGTGAAGTTATTTTTTAAAGGCCTGGTAACAAATTTATTTTGAAAGGCTTGGAAATGGATTATTATTAGTTGCCTACCCAGAATCCACTTTCCCCTTCCTAATGGCCTACTGTTTTCAATTAGGTTTCTACTGTTGTCACGCACCACCCGTGAGATGGGCACTGGTTGGCTTAGGCCAAATATACTAAACTCCTATTGGTTTAGAGGTAGCCATGTAATCTCAACAGTCCAATCAGCGCTGATCTTGGGGCTCTGGCATGCAGTCATGGTACCGAAGTTGTTTTAATTGCTTTTCCTCTCAGAACCAGAGGATAAAGATGGAAAGACAAGAACTGCTGGGGCCATTTTGCTGCTAGGATGGAAAGAGCTCAAGGAGGAAGCCTGTGCGAAGAGAAGTGTGCAGCTAAGTGGATCCCAGTCTGAGGTGAGCTGACTCTGAGGTTTGCCTCATCACCGAATTTCAATTTATAAAAGCTAATAGATCCCTTCATTGCTTATGCTGATTTGAGCAAACTCTTCTGTTTCTTGCACCAGAGAATTCATAACTGATACAGAAATTTGGTTCCAGGAGTGGGGTACAGTAAAATACAAACCCTAAAATGTGGATTTGGCTGAGCAGAGGTGATGAGGTAAGCAGCAGTGACCTGTTGAGAGTCAGGCCTGAACCTACAAGGCACATAAGGGGAAATAGTAGGAAATACCCAGGGTTTTTGATTACAGAAAGGTCCTACAATAAAGAAAAATCTGACGTGTCACCTGAGTGGCTCAGTTGGGTGAGAGTCTGACTCTTGATTTTGGCTCAGGTCATGATCCCAGGGTCGTGGGATTGAACCCAGCATTGGGCTCTGTGCTGAGCGTGGAGCCTACTTAAGATTCTCTCTCCCTCTCTCTCTTTCTCTCTCTCTCCCTCTACCCGTCTCCCCTGCTTGCATGCTCACTCACTCTCTCTCTCCCCCTCTAAAAATAAATAAATAAATAAATAAATAAATAATAAAAAATAAAGAAATGACCTTAAGATGAAGTGACCCATCTGAAGGCAGAGAAGGAAGGGTATATGATTTTGCTTAGAAATTCCCTTTTTGGGTATGGACTGAAATCAAGATGACTGAAATCTAGCAGCGTTGCAAAGACCAAATACTCTACTCCAAGTGAAGTAAAGATAGGAGGTAAGACTAGGGCAAAAGACAGGCCTGACTCTTTAGACCACTCCCAAAGCTTCTTACAAAGCAGTATTCACCTGACAAGGCAAATAAGAGCAGCTATGATGGAACAAATCATTCCACAGCAAGTTATGGTCAGAAACTGTCCAGAACCAGAAGCCAACCCAAAAGTAGCAGCCATTACACTAAGGCTTTAGGGGATGGTCATACAACAAAGGCTTATTGTTAGACAGTCTAAAGTCCTAGACTTAAATACAATGACTAGAGGCAGGCTGTCTGTTTATGGTTCTTAGCCTATGTCAAAATCTCTTGACGATAACTAAGTTTGTAAAGGAGTTATATTGCCAAAGAAATCCCAATCCTGGACAACCACAGTCCATGACTGTTCAACTCCTAAGACACTCTCAGGCTCTTTGAAGTCACACACAGAAAAGGGGATGCTAAAATTATGTAGCTCCTAGAAAGGGAAACATCTCTAGCTATTTCAATGAACAAAAAGCCTCCAGGAGAAGAAAACCAGAGGCTGCCAAATTGATTAACCTATTCCTCTCAGAGCATTTTCAGACGATGAGGCTGAGAAGAAAAAAGCAAACCCTTTGTACAGCATTTCAAAGCCAGAGTTCTGAGATTCACCCTGATGAGACAATTTACGTCATGTTCACCTTCAAGTCACATAGTCACCCCAGGAGAATTACGTTTTATGTGTATTGTTGTTCAGGATGTGTCTGTGTTCATGTGTGTGTATGTTTTCCCAATTCTCCTCTTTTATAATAGAGATTTCTTCCATTGTGGTCATCCCTGGTCTTTCTCTGCTGTTATGTACTGGATTTGTTGGTGATTGATAAATCTGTCTTATGCATGCTTTTTTTTTTTTTTTTTTTTTTTTTAATTTTTTTTTCCCAACGTTTATTTATTTTTGGGACAGAGAGAGACAGAGCATGAACGGGGGAGGGGCAGAGAGAGAGGGAGACACAGAATCGGAAACAGGCTCCAGGCTCTGAGCCATCAGCCCAGAGCCCAACGCGGGGCTCGAACTCCCGGACCGCGAGATCGTGACCTGGCTGAAGTCGGACGCTTAACCGACTGCGCCACCCAGGCGCCCCATGTCTTATGCATGCTTTAACCAACCATGAAGAGCGACATCCAGACTGAAAGAAGTCCTGGACTTGGAACTAGATGCAGTAATGAATGATACTTGGATTGTCTATTTTGGGGGATGGAATGATTGTACTTTATGTAGATGTGGATGGACGCTTTTAAAAATGCATGTATGATGGGGCGCCTGGGTGGCGCAGTCGGTTAAGCGTCCGACTTCAGCCAGGTCACGATCTCGCGGTCCGTGAGTTCGAGCCCCGCGTCGGGCTCTGGGCTGATGGCTCAGAGCCTGGAGCCTGTTTCCGATTCTGTGTCTCCCTCTCTCTCTGCCCCTCCCCCGTTCATGCTCTGTCTCTCTCTGTCTCAAAAATAAATAAACGTTGAAAAAAAAATGCATGTATGGGAAGATAGATGTATATAGGTGTTGTGTAGTAAAAAGGGTAGACTGTCTAAAACCACCTAACGTGTAAACTAGGATTGAGCAAATAATTTAAAATGGTATGGAAAATGAGAGCCAAGCTTCTCACGGTCAGGGAAAGGAGTTATAAATAAGGAAAAGGGGAAGGCTAGAATGAACTTGGTCACGTTGGAGTCAAATTGGAGGTCATCACCATGAACTTGTAATTTTGAATATGTAGATGCATATGACAATAGACCGAGATATCTATCTGCAGAGAAAGCCTAGAAGCCATGACACTCAGTACCAATGGGCACACTAATTGCCCAGATCATGGTTTCTGGTTACCATTCTCTAACGGAAATTACTAGGGTTCCTTGGAGAAATGGCTGGTTCTAGGTCTGAGGCGGAGAAAATGTAGGATGGGCATGCAGTGTCTTGTGCTGCCAGAAGTAAGGAAGTACTAAAACAGAAACGATGGGGATATGTCAAAAGGACATAGGAGCCTACTTGAAGGGGTACCTAATGATCAAATCTGGGACAACTTGAACAACAAAATGAATAATGCTAATAATAGATTATAACCCATAGAATAAAGTGAGAATCCACAAACTATACTTACATATACAAACAAATGAGAGAGAAGAAAAGTAAATAGAATTCCACTAATAAACATAGAAAGAGTAATGAAATTAGAAAATCACCATTTGGGGACGCCTGGGTGGCTCAGTCAGGTAAGCGTCCAACTTTGGCTCAGGTCATGATCTCGCGGTCCGTGGGTTCAAGCCCCACGTTCGGGCTCTGTGCTGACAGCTCAGGGTCCAGAGCCTGTTTCAGATTCTGTGTTTCACTCTCTCTCTGACCCTCCCCCATTCATGCTCTGTCTTTCTCTGTCTCAAAAATAAATAAACATTAAAAAAAAATTAAAAAAAAAAAAAGAAAATCACCATTTGGCAAACACCACAGTAGTAATTGTTTCAGACATAAGTCATTAATAAATGCAAACATTAGTAAACAGAAGTATGAGGAATAGGATATTTACATAATGTCAAAGTATCTTCCCAAAAGCTTATGATTAATTCCAATGGGAAAAATTGTAAGCTTATAATAGAGAAACATGACAAGCCCCAGCTTCATTTAGTGATTTAATTTTACTTACTGTAATGGTCCAAGTCACTATCATATGTCTCTGGTTAGAACACACTCAGATAGATACAGCATCACTCTGTGTTATTTGTTCCAAAAATATATAAACTGAATTTAAATCATGAGCAAACATCAGGCGAATCCAAACTGAGGGCCATTCTATAAAATAATTGACCAGCACTCTTTAAAAATGTCAAGATCATGAAAGGCAATGAAAGACAAAGAGAAACTATGCCAGATTAAAGGAAACCAAGGAGACACAATAACCAAATGCAAAGTGTGATCCTGGATTAGGTCTTGAACCTGAAAGAAAGAGAGAGAGAGAGAGAGGAAGGAAGGAAGGAAGGAAGGAAGGAAGGAAGGAAGGAAGGAAGGAAGGAAGGAAGGAAGGAAGAAAAGAAAGGAAAGAAGGAAAAGAAAGGAGAAAGAAAGAAAGAAAGAAAGAAAGAAAGAAAGAAAGAAAGAAAGAAGAAAAGAAAGACATTAGTGGAACAGTCGGTGATATTCAAATAACAGTATTGTAGTAAACTTCCTGATATTGATCTTTGTACAGAAGTTATGTTGGATGTTAACATCTGGAGAACCTGGGTAAAGAATATACAGGAAGTCTTGGTACTAAACTTATACTTGCACATGAAATCACTTCAAAATGAAAAGTTTAACACTCTTTAAATTACATTTTAAAACTTGAAAAAATCCTCAGCCTTTAAAATATTTCCATGGTCCCCACTTCTTTAAAATCTTTCCTGATCCCTTAGCTATCACAGTTTCATACTTATGTTCTTGTCTATATCCTAATAGTTTCTGTTATGACTCAGAGGCCTGTAGACCAGCAGCCTGTCAGCTAAATTGGGCTCCAATCCTTTTAGGTTTGACTGGCACAAAAATCTTCTCATCCCTGAAAATTTGATTTGTCACAGCTCCCAACTACTCTTTATTGTCTCAGACATCAGGCTAGCTCTATTCATTTATTCATTTAGATTCCATTTTTTTTTTTAGTAGTAGTAGTTTAAACATTTCTACCAAAATCTTGAAGTTTTGTGTAACAAATTAAGCAAAATATATTTTCATAGATAACTTGACTTCAGGCTGTTTGAATAATCACGTTTGCTGATTCATTGGGTCTGAGTTAATGTTTGCCTGACTTTTATTACATGATGAAAATAAATGCTATTTCATTTTTGACTCAGAAATAGCCATTAGTCACCAAATTCTGAACACTGCTCTTTGAGTTTAATGGCGGTTTAGATCAATCGCCAAATACATGAAAATGAGGAGGTTCAGAGAGATTTTGCATTTATTACTCATTTCTCAGAAACCTGATGGATTCTTGGTTTAGAGATTACATCATCTCTTCCAGACTCTTCCTCCACCCCATAATCCAATCACCTGGGACGTTTTTAAAGTACTGATGTTTAGATGCTACTCTCAGAGATTCAGATTGAATTCTTGTGCAGTAGGACATAGAGTTTCTTTTTCTTTCTTTTTCTGGGTTTCCCGGGTGATTCTAATGTCTTGAGAACCACTTGTTCTCAACCACTGATCTTGTTTTGAGAACTACTGATCTTGTTTTGAGAACTACTGATCTTCCATGGTTGTGTTTGAGGGGAGCGTTGTTGTCCTAGGGAAAGGGTATTCTAGAACTTTGGTAACTTGACAGAGTTTACCCCTTTCAATACTCCTTCATATGTAGGGCAGCTCACTGAGAAGAAAGTATACATTAACATGTCCTGGGGAGCTTGTTAAGCATGCAGATTCCAGGGTCACACCCTCACATATTCTGATTCAGTGTTTACTGCACACCACACGAATTAGCTGTTAGCTGCTCCATTGAAAGAAGACCTAGAACTCTCTGGGTTCAAAGCTTTATTTCTGAATTGACTTGGTCTGACCCATTCATTTCTCCCACTACTTTGCTTCTTCTTAATCCCACAAACTTCCAAAAGTACTGCTCATCCTCCAGTTTTCATCTTCACTTTTCCCATTATTAGACTTAACTTCTGGCACTTTCTTCTTCTTGGCCCCTCATTAACCATCGTTATGGCCTCCCCCTGTGAATCTGCATTAGTTTGTCTTGGGAAACTGCCCACACACGTAGGCCTGTTCTTCCCAGAGATTTCTCTGCTTCAAAGTCACCTCTCCCACCTTCCATAAGCTAGATTTGCCTCTATTTGAGTTTCGCTGTATCTGCTGGTTAAAAAGCCACCTTAAAACTTGATGGCTTAACACCACTACCATAATTGTATAGGATACCTGGATGTTTCTTCTAGTCTGGACCAGCTGGGCCAGAATGGGGCTCATTTTCATCTTTGAGACCTCACCTGGAATGGGTGGGACAGCTTGAGGCCTGTCTCCACGTGATCTCTCATTCTCCACTAGGTCTTCTGGGCTTCTCGGTATGGTAGTGGAAGGCCTCCATGGAAAGAGCAAGAAAGGGCAAGCCCCACTAAGCAAGTGTTTCTTCAAGCCTCTGCTTGCATTACGTCTGTTTGTGTCCCACAGACCAAAGTAAGTCACACGGCCAAGCCCAGAGTCAATATGGGAAGTGGCTACCTAAAGGCATGAATCACTGGTGCCCACTACTACGAAAGTAGACCACAACCTTTTTCCTAATTCCAATTATTCATTCTCCTGTCATATGCAAAATATACTCCCTCCCTCTGAGCACCCCTACAAATCTCATTTACCTGTAGCATTAGGCTCCAAGGCCTGAGTCCTGTGATTTCTATCAAGTCCAAATGAGGGTGAATTCCTTGGCTGTGGTTCCTTTGGATTCAGAAACCTGTAAATGGAAGAGACAAATTACATGCTCTGCGAACACTCAACAAACAATGAAAGATAGGGCCAGGACAATTGCAGTAAATACTTCCCTTCAAAACGGGAATTAAGGGAAGATACACAGCAGGCACAGAATTCATAAGAATTCTGGAATCCCGCCAGGCACGTGTTGCCAGGTCTTTCTGTTCTGAGAGCAGGACCCAGTCCTGTCCCTGGGAGTCCCTTCCTAATCCATTATTCCCCATCACTTTTGGTGTCTCCATCCTGGTGCTTGGCTTTGCCTTCCTCTTTTGCTTAAGAAATAGTCTGTGTTGGCTTCTGAGTAGCTTTCTGAGACAACTTCTTACTAAACAAAACAGAAACAAAAACAAAAAAGATTGGGGGCCCCCAAAGACCATTTTGCAGTTTGTGAAATTTTAGCTCTTTTACTCCAAGCTGACTATATATTTTGTTGTTGTAGTTTGTTTGCTTTTAATTAAGAGTTTATTTTTTTTTTTTAGAATTGTTTTGGGTTCACAGCAAAATTGAGGGGAAAGTACAGAAATTTCTCATCAACCCTCTTCCTCTACACATGCACAGCCCTTCTGTTGTCAACATCCTCCACCAGAGTAGTACATGTGTTACTACTGATGAACCTGCATTGACACATCATAATCGTCCAAGGTCCATAGTTTACGTTACGGTTCAGTCTCAATGTTCTACATTCTCTGGTTTGGGGCAAATGTATAACGATACATACCATCATTATAGGCTCAGACAGAGTATTTTCAGCTCCCTGAAGAATCTCTGTGTTTTGCCTATTCATCCCCACCAAACCCTGGCAACCACCGATCTGTTTATTGTCGTCTTAGATTTTCCAGAATGTATCGTCTCTTTTTTCAGTACAACTCTCTTTAAAATGCCGTACGTGTTCTATTATTGTCACTTCAGTTGACTACATGCTCCAAAACCACATCCATAAATTCTTTTTGAGACTGGCGTCTCTCTTCTTTGGGCATGTCTGGCTGCTGTGAAGCAATCCCACTAAGATTGTTAGAAGTTCTTTTGTCTACCTGAGATGTTCCCCTGGAAACCATCTTGTAAAACCCGAAACTCAAAATTCAAGAACAAATAAGTTTCAAAACAAAACAAAAGAATAGGAAGGGATCGTTTCTGCAAGGGTAGCAACATAGAAAAAGACCAGGAATTTGCAAGGAACGGATCCGGGACATACAGTTCTCACTGGACACTGTAGAGAGAGATAAGTTGAACCTGATTAAAGGCACAGGACTGGGAAAACGGCCACAATTTGGCAGCTGTTGTCCTAATGTTTATTCGGTTTCCTGAAGTATTTTTTTACATAAGATATTGTATGTTTTCAAGTTATTGCATGGTATTTGTCATATTTTAAATGGCTGGATGGTTCTCCATCAAATTAGTATGTCATCCTTTACCATTTCCCTGTAGCATCTTATTTGGGCAGTTTGGGTTTTCTGCTATTAAAACAGTTCTGCTGTCATCATTTTTCTACATTTTTACCTTTTAAAAACAGTTTTTAAGTTTATTTATTTATTTTGAGGAGGAGAGAACATGAGCAGGGTACAGGCAAAGAGAGAGGGGAGAGAGAGAACCCCAAGCGGGCTCCACACTGTCAACACAGAGCCCAATTTGGGGCTCGAACTCATGAACTGTGAGATTGTGACCTGTGCCAAAATCAAGTTAGAGGCTTAACCAACTGAGCCACCCAGGTGCCCCTATACATTTTTTACTTTTGAGTTAATTGATTGTGATGCATTTTCCAACCTTTTAGGAATTGGACCACTGGGTAGTGGTATAAAAACGTATCTGAAGTGGCCATTGTTTTCTAGAAGAATTGTACCAGTTTATTACACTGTCATTAGCTTACTTGTTTCCCCGAAGACTTACTATCATTTTTATCGGTTTTCTTTTTTTTTTAGAATTTAGCAGACAAAATGGCATCTCATGCCTTTAATTTCTATTTCTTTAACTTCTAAGTAGACAACCGTCTTTCCTTTTGTTAAATTACTGGAACTAATCTGTGTGTGTGTGTGTGTGTGTGTTGTGTCCTCCAATTGTAGAGTGTAAAATTAACATTAAGTTTGGCTGAAGACAAAAACAAAAAAAATTTGAACAATAGAAAATTTAACAGTGGCTTTTTTCTTACCCACATGACAGAAGTCCGGGGGCAGACCAGTGCTGCCTGGCGCTCCAAGCTGTCAGGGACCGGGGCTCAGTAGATCTTACTGCTCTGCATTCCTCAGGATGAGCTCTTACCACATGATTTGCATTCCCGTTGGCAGGAAGGAGATGGGGGTGGGGTGGGATAAGCCACTTCCCTTGAAGGACATTTTCTAGAAGGTGCACACCACTCCTGTGTATATCGCATTGGTCAGCACTTAGTTTTATTTCTAAGGAAAACAGAGGGACAAGAGCTATCGTGTTGACCAGCAGCCTCTGCCACACACGGCAAATGTCCCCCTCCACCATCTGGGCTGAGAGAGTTACAGCTCTGGGGGGCAGAGATGGTGTAGTTCAGCAGAAGGAGGAAACGCAGGAAGAGTCCCAGGACTCAGGCTGGCCCAGAGATGGCTGTGTGGGGGTGCGAAGATGCCACACGTGGGAAGTCGGGTTCTGTCTGGTCCCGGCCCCTTCCCAGGCTGAAGTCTTAGCCTTCTCTAATGGACCTTTCAAATGGACCCCAAATTCTCATCATTTTTCAGGGTCCTGCTCACATCTCAGCTCCTCCAGCAGCTTTCCCTAACCAGCCCAAGAACTTAGTACTCATTTGAACCGAGACACCAAGACAGGACTTGTTATCATCTCTATATGTGTAGTTGACTCAAAGGGATTACAAATTTATGAAGAGTAGGCATAGCACCTTATGTTTTTCAGTGGCCAGCACCCTCTACCTATCTACCCTTCCACATTTTCCTTATCTCAGTTTAGGAATCCCTACTCGCAAATATCCTGTTTTTAGGGAATCAAGGTTCCTAAATTTGGTGAACACAGTTTGCTCAAAAATTTATCCGGTGTCTATTTACACAGTCGGCTTTCATGTTCTTCTAGTTGGTTAACAAACTATACAGCACTAGGATAAGAACATTTGGAACTTCATCATATGATGTTTTGTTTGGTTGTGTTGTGTTGATTCCACAGATCTGCTTGAGAGATAGAGCAGAGTTATCAAAGAATATATTCCTGAAAATCGCTGCATGTGGCTTGAAGCTGTATATCAGGGAAATGTTAAGTGTATGACAAATTGGAGGATGGTGTGTGGTAATCAAAATGTAACCGTCTGTTTCATAAAAGGGGCATATGCACTCTTTTAGTCACAAATCTGTAATATGTATCGAGCACCTGCTACCTACAAGGCACTATGTCATGTAACGTGGGGTCAGATCTATGGGAAACTCAGGATGAATTAGACCAGGATTCTGCTCTCAAGAAGTTTTTCACTTTGTAGGTGAAACACACACACGTAAGTGTAACTTTGTGCTTTGGCTTTTTTTGTTTTGTTTTTTTGAGTGAGAGAGAAAGAAAGAAAGAAAGAAAGAAAGAAAGAGAAAGAGCGAGCGTGGGAGGGGCAGAGGGAGAGGGCAAAAGAATCTTAAGCAGGCTCTACGCAGCATGGAGCCCAGTGTGGGACTCAATCTCATGACCATGAGATCATGACCTGAGGGGAAATCAAGAGTCAGACACTTAACCCACTGAGCCACCCAGGCGCCCCTACATGTAACCTTTTAATTATCCCTTGACCTGTTGAAGTGTGGAAGCGACCCCATGTACAGACAGAAAACCTGTATCAAGCACAAACAGGCAAGAGTAGAGTGACTCAAAGTAGCCCTTGACTCTGCCCTGGGGATACCTGTCAGTCTGTGATCAGTTACCTCAGATGGGGCTCAAGAATACTCCTGCCCTCTTTCTGGGTTCCTCTTCCAGAGTCTTTTTTTTGCTTTTTCCCCCCTCTGCCCTCCCTCTGGGCTCTTCTACTTTGGTTTCTGCTTGTACTGAGGCATAGGCATGGAAAAGCATCTTTCCTGGTCTAGCTTCAGAGTGTATCATTCATTCATTCAACAACCATCTGACCAAATATTTTCTTAAAAATCTTTAACTTCCTCTTGCCAATATGGACAAATAGCATTACCCCAGTGTGTTATTATGCTAATAGAGATTCTACCTTTCTTACCAAGAATCATCTACATTATCTGCTTTAAAAAAATTTTTTTAATGTTTATTTTTGAGAGAGAGAGAGAGAGAGAGAGAGGCAGACTGTAGGCAGGGGAGGGACACAGAGAGAGGGAGAGACAGAATCAGAAGCAGGCTCCAAACTGTCAGCACAGAGCCCGACACAGGGCTTGAACCCACAAACTGTGAGATTACGACCTGAACCGAAGTCAGATGCTTAACCGGCTGAGCCACCCAGGTGCCCCTACATTATCTGCTTTTAGATCCTACCTTGATATGAAACAGAGCTCTAAGGAGACAAAGTTTGGTTGGGGAGAACCCTTTCCTCCCATGGGGGAAGCAATGGGGTCATAAGGAGGAGCAGAAAGTCAGGTAGGGATAGATGTCAAGATCAAGAGGACAGTATAAACCCAGGTAGGGTGGCAGGCATCCTTGGGGTGGGGGCGGAATTTGCATGGGTGTATCGGGCTGAAATTTAGGAGGTGTTGATAATGTCTCTTGTTAGGTGCTACTCGTCACGTTAATTATCGTGTGTTTTGGCTCTTACCACTTGAGAAGGGGTAGAAGTAAAAGGTATGAAAGGTGGGAGAGGCTTGTTGAGGGCCTAGGCTAGGAAGCTGAGAGGCAGTGTGGAGCCAAGAACAAGTGTGGCCTTGGAATCAGGTAAAAGGAACGCCCGAGTTCACATTTCCTCTCTGTCACGTATTGACTGTGTGGGTTTGGGCAAACTACTGATTTCTCATGTGTAAAATGAGGATAATAGTAGTAACATCATACCTAATACACAGGAATGTCTTGCTTCTCCCCAGAAGTCACTAAACATTTTAAGCAGACCGTGCTGTAATACGTACAGCTAATGGCCTTCTTACTCAGGCTATACACTGCAACTGGACAAAACTCTAAATGAATGAATTCTTACTTTATAGCTACACAAGTATTCAATAGATCACTCATCTGGATTCAGTGATCCACTTCTAGAAAGTTCTTGACGGCTCTTGGGTTGTCCGGCTGAGGCTGGAAGAAGGAGGAACCCCTGGATTTCTGAGTCCAGGAAACTGCGGGGCATGCAGGTGCTTGGGCATTCCTCTTCAGCGGTTACCACCGAGAGAGGCCCCTCAGCCTAAAAATACCTGCCAGGGAGCCGGGTGGGGGAGGGAAGAAACCGTGTGGGAGGCACTATTGGAGGGGTTTCAGAACAAAGACAACAGGATGCGCAGGAAATCCTGTTTTGCTTAGAGATGTGGCCTAAGGCCAGTTCCTTTCCCTCTCCCTTCATCCAGGAAGATAGAACTCGAAATTAGGAGTCACCACCTTCCTCCTGCCCCCGTTCTCAGTCCTGTTCTTCTGCTCTGCTGTGGCACTCCTCCAGTGACAGGAATGGTGCAGGGAGAGGAGGGGCAGTGGGGACACCAGCAGGGTTCTTAGGTTCTCTTGTTCAGCCGCTCACTCACTGAGGTATCTGGCACCCTCTGATTCTGCTCTTATATCACAACCACGTTTGAGAAACCCCATCCCGCCCTCCTATGTCACTCCCTCCAGAAACTGGGCTTCTGGGAGCCTTCTGAGCTAGGGGCCCACGGTTGAGTCTGTCCAGCAAATTGAGGTTATATTTGCATTTCTGGTGGGTGTCTTAGGCATTTGCAGCTTACTGTGTCTAGAAACGCCGAGATACTGCAGAGTGTCCAGGAGGTGAGGAAGGAGAAGGGAAAAACACAGGACATAGGAAGATAGGCCCATCCTCACTTATGTCACCCACCAGAGGCAAGGCCTTTAGAAATCATCTCCCTGTGGATTGCAGGTTAGTATGTCAGCTCACCAGCAGGTACCTCTTACTGTGCAACAGTCAGAAACCACGACCCCAAGTCCCTGGGAGTGGCCACTGTGTCCGGAAGATTGAGGGAAGGGAGGGGAGAAGACATGAGCAACTGGAACTTGCAGGAGAACATCTTGCTGGCTTGCCGATGGGGGCTTTAGATCTTTGGCTTTAGATCTTTGGCTTGAACGGAATGGATATCGGGGCGGGTGCAGGCAGGGGAAGATGATGGACAGAGCACTCCAGAACAACCACCATTGGGAGCACTCAAAGCTCCAACAAGGAGTACGTGGATGTGGGTAATTTCAGTAGAATCGATTTCCAGATCCTGGTTTCCATATGTGCTTTTCCCTATAACTGATGTCCTTGGGGGTACATTCGAGGTGTCAGGCTGATTCTCTCCCCACAACTCCCCTTTTGCAGAAGCCCCCAGGGGACCTCTTTCTCGCATGCTGCATCTTGCTAGGTGGAGACCCTCCAGTGCGCCAAATAAAGGATCAACTTGAAATATTGGTGTCCGAGTCTCTAGTACATACTGGGGATTGATTTCAAGTAGGAGGAGGTGAAAGACTAAGATTATAGCTTCAAGTTAAAGTAAATCATATGAGGTATTTTCTTAATCATTTGCTCCAATGCATGGGAAAACAATCTTCTTTAGCTTTTACCCAGAAGATTATTGTGTATTGTGAACTAGTATGCATTTTTAATTTGGGTACAGGTCTCCTGCTTGCTTCAGCTTTTCTGTATATTTAGTGGCCCTATTAATAGCTTCTCTTCTTTTTGCTGGTAATTTCCACGAAATATTGTCTTACTCTAGCAATAAGCAATATTCATCAAAATACAAAAACTAATCTTTAAAAAAAGACTAGTTCCCTTTTTTATGCTTGATGATTATTTAAAAACTGTATATGATAGTTATTTTATTTTACCCAATTATTTACTAATATAAATTGCAATGACAAATCGATCTATAGTATTGGGTAACATGTAGATTCTTATGGTGACAGGAAATTTTAACTTTTTCAGTTTTGAATTAATAATAAATATAACAAATAATCTAGGAAATTTTAATATGTAAAATTTTAACTTATGTACATATTTTATAACCAAGGATTATGGTATGGTGACCAATATAAGATTTTCAAGCTTAAAAGCTTATCCTACTAAGATAAAGTTGTGTGGGTCACATAGTTGGAAATACGAGTGCAAGGAGGCATCATAAATGTTGGAAAATTTATGGCTGTTAAAAAGAGCTTGTTCATGTGTCTTTTCAATAGATGAAGGTGGGTATTCAATACATTAAACGAGTGATTTAACAATTTGAAAAGTCAATGTGCCAGAAGCTAACATATTTCTTAATAACTTAAACTTGCGATACAAATTTTGTATGTGATTTTTAAAATGTCTGAGGAGGATAGGGGCGCCTCGGTGGCTCAGTCGGCTAAGTGTCCTACTTCGGCTGAGGTCATGATCTCCCCGGTTCCTGAGTTTGAGACCCACATCGGGCTCTGTGCTGACACCTCAGAGCCTGGAGCCTGCTTCAGATTGTCTCTGTCTGTCTCTCTCCCTCTCTCTCTGCCCTCCCCTGCTCCTGCTCTGTCTCTCTCTCCCTTTCAGAAATAAACATTAAAAAAAATTTTTTTTAAATAATAAATAATGTCTGAGAAGGATACATAGTTTTTCCCAAAATGTTAGGAGGTCCCAGAACAAAGCACTTTACAGCTCTCCACCCTTGGTGGTGGGAGATGAGTGGAGAGGGGCAGCCGGCCCCCTTCACGATTTTGTCTGCAGGTGGGGCTGTGGTCCTCATCACTGGTGGGTCTCCTCTGCTGAGCTGTTGGTGACCGGCCCCTAAGGGAGTGTGAAGCTAACGGACCCTGAGCTGGAACACGACCCTCCAGCGCGCTTGCTCAGATGTGCGCAGGTGCTACCGGGGACCGAACTTGTGTACCCAACTGGGGTGTGCCGGGCCGTTCATTCTGCACTGGCCACGGCTCGACAACAGAAACCAGTGGGCAGGGGGATGCTGGCAGCAGGAGGCATCTGATCAGACCCCTGGATCTGCCCGAGGGACCGGGTGGGAGTCCTTGATTATGCTCTTAGCCTGAGACTCGAAGAACCGGATGCAGGCTTCTCCGCCCCGGGGGGGGGGGGGGGGGGGGGGGGGGACGGGGGGGGGCGGGGAGGGGAGGGCCCGGGGGGGGGGGGGCCCCACCCTGCCACCCTGTTGGTGGGGACCACTCGCCCCTCTCCCTGACCTCACCCACCATCCTAGTGCTGCCTGCTCGGTCCCCTTCATCCTCTTCTCCTGTCGTCCCCCAGACTCTTGCCTCTTGCTTAGGGTGTCTGCCTGCAAAGGCAGTTTGGGCAGAAAGTTCACCGGGTTCCCTGGGTCTAAGGAAGCACCCGTCCCTTTAGAAGTCAGTTTTCCAGAAGTTGTTCTACACGGTGCGCCAGTTCTCACAGGGGCAGCTGTGTCGTGGCGCCTTGACTTGGGCTGGCCTGGCAGGAACGGGACAGGAGGGAGGGACGATCTGAGATGCTCCACTGGCAACAACAGGCAGGACGTGTGAAACGAAAGGAGTTCTCAGGAGGCCATGGCGGTGTGGTCCCAAGCAGTGAAGGCCAATGGGAGGGCATGAAGGTGTCAGGTGGCATCTTCAGTTTGAAGTTAATAACTTCCAGTCTGTTCCTTTTTTTTTGTAGTTTATTTATTTATTTTGAGAGAGAGAGAGCATGTGAACTTGAGCAGGGGAGGGGCAGAGAGAGAGAGAGAGAGAGAGAGAGAGAGAGAGAGAGAGAATCCCAAGCAGGCTCCACGCTGTCAGCACAGAGCCCGCCTTGGGGCTCGATTTCACAAACTGCTGGCTCATGACCCTCCACTCAACCTACTGAGCCCCCAGATGCCCCTCAGTCTGTTCTTTTCTCTTTTTTTTTTTTTTAATTTTTTTTTCAACCTTTATTTATTTTTGGGACAGAGAGAAACAGAGCATGAACAGGGGAGGGGCAGAGAGAGAGGGAGACACAGAATCAGAAACAGGCTCCAGGCTCTGAGCCATCAGCCCAGAGCCTGACTCGGGGCTCGAACTCACGGACCGCGAGATCGTGACCTGGCTGAAGTCGGACGCTTAACCGACTGCGCCACCCAGGCGCCCCAATGTTCTTTTCTCTTTTTTAATTTTTTTAAATGTTTGTTTATTTCTGAGACAGAGAGAGACAGAGCATGAGTGGGGGAGGGGCAGAGAGAGAGGGAGACCCAGAATCAGAAGCAGGCTCTAAGCTGTCAGCACAGAGCCCGTCGTGGGGCTCGAACTCGCGAGCCGTGAGATCATGACCTGAGCCGAAGTTGGCCGCTCAACTGACTGAGCCATCCAGGCACCCCTGTTCTTTTCTTAATGAAAGCTAATGTCACCATTCTGATGAGGGGGACTCAAAGTGGGGTGTAGTCCTCAAGGTGAGATGTGTGGTCCTGGAGGTCAAAACTACTTCCATAATGACATTAAGATTTTTTAAAACGTTGATTCTCTCCTAAGTGTATAGGGGAGGACCATAAGGTCTCTGGGTGGATCTGAAAATTAAACTGACAAAGACAGGTGAACAGGAGAAAAGTATACACGTTGTACTGAATTGTTCCACATACACGAGAACCTTCGTAAGAGAATGAAGACCCCACGAACTGGCCAGCGCAGGCAGCTTTTATAGTTTTTAGACAAAGAAACAATAAATTTGTGAAGATCTGTCAAAACAAAGAAGCTTGGGCTAGGGCTGGGAATGGTGAGGGAGTAACTGGAAAGAGAAGAGTGAGTTTAACAAGGTTTGTTTGTGGATTCCTCTGATGCCGTCTCAGAGCTGACGGGAGTCTGTCTTCAGCGAAGGAGAACATATGTCCTGCCTTCAGGCAGAGAAGGGAGAGCTTTTTCTGCCTTTACTGCTCCTAATTGTCTTCGGCTCAAAACAATTTTTATGTCAAAGAGGCACATCCTGGGGTGATATATTCTGGTTTCCTTCAAATGTATCATGGAATTCTTTCAGGGAGATGACATCCTCACTCTGATGACAAGTAGAACGCGTGCTTCTGAATTCTTATGTTTCAAAGGTTTCCCAGTTTCAGTTTCTACTACAGTAAATATCAGTAAATATAATCCAATAGATACAACAAAAGCTTTTGGGGGGTTCGGTACTTTTTAAGAGTGCTGAAGAGTTCCTGAGACCAAAAAGTTTGGGAATTGCTGCCTTAGATCTTCTATTTCTGCCCTTGTTCTGTAGGTCTGGAGAAGGAGGTCCCGAAGAGAGAAAGAGATTCATTGCTTGAGGTCGCACAGAGCTCGAGGCAGAGTTGGGAAGAAAACTCTGTACCCACCATGTCACCCAGGTCACTTTGCCGATTAACCACTGGCCACGGCGCTGAAGCTCCCACATTCCCTCACTTCCCTCCAGGTATGTGGGGCAGGGGTTTATTGGTCTCCTTTCCCTCCTGCCTCCTTGTCCACTACCCCTGGGGCGGAGGGGGTCTCTTAGTGTGAGAATGCAGGAAAACAACGCTACAGGAGGCCGCTCATATCAGCCAGGTTGGCAAAGCAGGGCTTGCAGTGCTCTCCTCTGAAGGGTGTTAGCTTTCTCAGACCATGCCAGGAGGAGATCATTCTGGGACAGGAAGATTGAAACAGCAGAGCAAGGCAGACTGGTCTGCAGCAGACTCCATTTTGGTTGAAAGGTGACCAGACAGGAATAGTCAAGATCTACTTTGCCTCATTCCAACTGTGACCCTAATCTGCTGTGACTAACGTTACTGTCTTTCTGTTGATGGACTGCTCCTGTGGCCCGTTGAAACATTGTGAGATATAACAGTTGGGGTCCATGTAAAAGGAGCCTTAGAACTATCTAGTGCATTTGCTCATTCACGCGGTGGTGTTTGTTGAGTATCTGCCGTGTGCCTCATACAGGTCTGGGCTCTGGGGATACAATGTGATGAGACAGACATAGGACCTTCTCTCATGGAGACCACCTCTTAGCAGGATGTCCACTCCCTCCTTTTCAGATGCCTGAGGCTCAGAGTGACTTGTCCAAAGTCATACAGCCAGGTGAGAAAAGAATTTGCTGAGTATGTATCACTGGTTCCCTGGAGGATAGAGCAGAAATAGACAACCCAGCCGGCGCCACAAACAAACTTGTTAGAGAGATGAGACTTATGCCCAAGATAGTATAAGGATTTAGGCAGCACAGGCTAGGTGAGTAGACAGTAATTATTTAATTACTTTAGTTACTTAAGGGCAGTTTTTGTGCCAAAACAAATTAGTCAGGGGGGTTGTTTTTATGTTTGTTGTTTGTTTCTTTAAAGTTCAATTTATTAAGGTACACATTTGAAACTCAAGTTCTTGATTTTAAATTCTGCTTATAAATAGATTAAGATTTGTACATCTAGAAAATCTGAAAAATCATTTTTGAAGGCCTTAGATTAATATGTTGTATCACTTCCAAATGCAGTTAAACTACTTTAAATATTTTAGACCGTATGTACAAATTTAATACATTTGATTTCCTTTTTAAGTAACTCAATTGCCTGATTTAACAAAACATCCTGAGTACTTGAATCAGCTCTTAAAGAATTAACAGGTCACAATCTTAAAAGTGTGGTGGTTAAAAGAAAAGCTTAAGTTTTCTTAGACGTTTCAATGCTATATAAACTTAGTGAGGTTTCTACTTGAAGTCAAAAGTCTAAATTAGTTATCCACCTGACATTCAGGATGAAATTTCAACATTGATCTGTTTACAACTGAAATAGGCCAAATTATCCTAAGTTTTTCACATACCTAAAATACCAAACGTGCGCAGATTCCTAAGGCAAAATATTAATGCTGTAGTTTTGATACTCTTAAACATTTCTATACTTGGTTTTACCTCTTTCCCAAATAAAAGGTATCAGGGGACAATTCAGATCATCCTGCCGTATTCTCGGAGTTTGGGGAGTTGCTTTCTCAGCTTGCTGGAGATTACACAGCAAGCAGAGATTTTGGTCTAGATACTGACTCAACCCTCACCTGTTGCCCCCATTGTCAAGAACGCTCCTTGCGGTGTCCCCAGGCATGGCTTTCCCTTTCATGTTGGACAATGAGTGATCCTGCTGTTCAAAGAAACTTTCAGCTTGCCTTCAATCTGATTGGTCATTTGACTGAATTTTACTTTTCTTTGGATCTTAAGATACGTAAAAGTATTTTATGTCAAACACAAAACAGCCTTGAATTGGGAGATTCCTGCGTTGTCTGATCACCCCTATTTTTAGAACCTCACAACTCCTAGGAGTATTAAGATGTCAATGCGTGTTCTACTGTGGGTAGTGAGTCACTTCCGTCTGTGACATATGGACAGGCCTACCTCTACCTCACGGTCACATTTTAAGGGGCACCTGGGTGGTTTGGTTGGTTAAGTGTCCAACTTCAGGTCAGTCATGATCTCAGGGTTTGTGAGTTCAAGCCCCGCGTCAGGCTATGTGCTGACAGCTCAGAGCCTGGAGCCTGCTTCAGATTCTGTGTCTCCCTCTCTCTCTGTTTCTCCCTCTCTCTCTCTCTCTGTCTCTGTCTCTCTCTCTCTCTCTCTCTCTCTCAAAAATAAACATTTAAAAAATTTTTAAGTCACATTTTAAGATGAGGCCCTGGCCTTCGAGGAATGTACGATTTGGCATTCTTTTCTCTTTCCAGAGCTCCTTAAAGAGGTACATTTCCTCAGATATACCTCTTGAAATCTCTCCTGCACCTCCCACAGGATGGCCAGTGTACCTGCAAGGGGTGTCACAGATATTGGAGGAATCGAATAGGAAATTATGGGAAACTGTGGACTTGAGTGGAAAGTTGAGGTAGAATTGATTCGGTAGAGACACAGACTGAAGGTTAATCTTTGAAGAAGTCGAGCAGCACAGAGGGTGTAAACTGACAGAGAGGTAAGATCTAAGGAGGCATCCTGTAGGTTGATGAGAATGAGAGAGTTCAGAGAAACATGATAATAAGAAATAAATGGAGCGAGCGCTGACCGTAGCCAGCCTCTGTCTTACATGTTGTGGATGTGTTGACTAACTCACTTCCTTCTCCCGGCATCCCTAGAGGGCAGATGCCATCATTATTGCCATCTTTCCAGAAGGAGGAAAGAGCTGTACCAAAGAGCTTAAGTCACGTATTCTCGGACTGTGTGTGGGATGATTGAAGATCTTTCAGCAGACACTTCGGTGTGACCTGTGAAGAAGCAGCGGTGTCGCCCGAGCCCCCCTTCCCAGTCTTGCTGGCTGGGCCTGCCGTCAGAGTTCGGTTCTGTCTGCCTGGAAGCTATCCTCTCATGCGAGGTGCTCGCCGGAGTGCTTGAGGATGGATCAGGGCCAGGCCAAGCTTGCGAAACAGATTTAAGGCGAGGGTTTTGTGCCTGCTTGACGATAGTGCTGCTTGTTTAGCAGAATTTGATCTCAGACTTGCTGCCATGGTAACGGGCACCTGTCAGTGAGCTTGTGCGGGGCTGCCTTACCTCTGATCGCCAGAGATTGCTATTGTCTCCCAGAAGCCCTGACAATTGCCTAACTACCCCACAGCCGAGGGCAGCTTGAAACTGCCCCAGGTCACATGGCTGCTAGGTGGCAGTGCTCACATAAAAGATGTCAGCAAGGCACTCATCTTTCATTTTTTATTTACTTATTAAATAAAAGGTATTAGCACGGCACACTGCCACTCTGTCAGAGGAGGTGCACACAGGCCAGCAGGGTCCTGGCAAGGGGGCAGGGCTTTTGGGCAAAGGGCAGAACTAGAGACAGTAGTTGTTTTAAGAGGAGAGATTCCTTCGAGTCAGGAAAGGGGGTGATGGCGTGAAGGCCTAGAATTAGGCGCCTCTAATTCTAGAGGTGGAGGGAGGAGAAGCTTCTGCCTGGTGGCTCGTGTTTCCTTGGTGAAGCGGAGATCCGGGACTCGGGTTGAAGTAAAGGGGGTGGGATTGGTAGAGGGCTTAAGTTCAGCAGCGACTGGACAAAGTGCCTTTTGTTTGTCCCGTTCACAGTCGTCTGGGAAGCAGGGCTATCCGGGACCAGGAGGGTAGAGCGTCTCTGAAGAGAAGCCTAGGAGGCTGAGCATAGATGGCCCTAGGGTCTAGGTAGAGCGTTTGTCCCAACCCCTGGCACCTATTAAGATGTCCAGGTCATTCAATAGGAGGCCGAGGATCCCTGCCTGTCCTTCTCATGATCAGTGAGAAGAAGGACAAAGCACAGGCTGAGGGACCAAGTACCCAGAGACAGTTGCTCAGCAGGGCTCAGCGAGTCTGTAAGGGGAAGATGACGGGGCATTTTCCTGTCTCTTCCAAAAGTGCATGGGAGTTTTGGATGCGCGTCTTGAATTTTAAGACTCCCTGAGGTCAAAGAGGAGGACAGTCAGTTCTGGAGGAGAAGAAATGGCTTTGCCTTTTGTTTCTCTGCAAGAGCTGATGAATAATTCAAGGCAATGGTGAGGAAGTGGGCTCTGTAGGACAGGCCAGCTTGGAGCAGGTTCATCCTGGTGGGTTGCCGTGGGACTGAGCTCTGTCTCCATCTTGTATGCTCCTCAGCCTCCCTGGCCCTGAGCCCACATGGCTCCTGTGGAGCCGTGCTCCTTTTCAGCCAAGGGGATGAATGTCTGCTACAGAAAGGCCCTGGAAGAACTTCAAAACTCAGGCAGAGACAAGCAGGCGTGAAGAGGCCAGCTGCCTTCCTCTCAGGCATTTGCTTTGTACTGCGAGGACCAATGAGGGGCACTGCTAAGGGACGGGGAGAGGTGAGAAAGTGGGTTGGCCGGCTGGGGAATCCCACAGGCCTGCTGGACCTTGCTCCTGCCTGCCCATGTGTGGCCACGGGCTTCTTTCTCTACTCAGCTGGAGACAGTCTGTCGGGGACGGACAAAATGCACCTTTTAAGTAGCCCTTCCCCCCAGGACTCACCTTTGATCTCAATTTGCTGGTTCCCGTTTAAAGGAGTAGATGTCAAGAGTCCTCCAATGCAGCAGATGCCCACCTCCAGCTGGAACTGAATTTACACACCAGTAAATCAGAGAGTTAATAATCAAACTGTCTGGATTTTGCCTTCAAATTCGGCCATCGGTGTATTCTTCTTGTATCCTGTAACACCTAAAAATACCTTTGAGGCACTCTAAGTACACAAAACACCACACTGCTTGTCTTTGTAAGAGTGGCCGTGCAAAGGTCCTGGCACCAACGCCTGATTACCCAACGCAAGAGCCGGCTGCCGCCTTCCTCACCGCGTGGAGGACTTGAAGACTTGCCTAGGCAGCCACATGTGAAGGAAGAGAAGAGGGTGTCCGTGCAAAATAATGGCATTTCTGGGTATCATGTTTTCTTTATGTAGGTATTCAGCTCTATGAAAGTGTGTTTAGTGACTCAGTCATAAACGAATTTGAGAACTTTTGGCAGTCAAACCAAGGTCTTGTATGGGACAAGGGAATGGATGTTGATCTCAGGAAACCCCTCATCAGTCTTCAGCAATGTTCCCCAAAATACAGAGGAAGGGAACCCCTGTGTGGGTGCAAATTCTCCTCCAGGACTCAACCTCCTGACTTAGAGGCACTCCCTACAGTCAGTGTGGTCTGACCCCTTTTTGGTCTCCCAGGAAAAATTAGACATCTTCATTCGAACAGAAGTCCTCACTGTTTTGTAAGTAGTGCTCCCCTCTCCAAATAAAAACATGGACCTGAGAGTAAAGGAATGGTGTCATGGTACTCTGAGTGTGTGTGTATACTGGGACGTGGGGGAGGGGCCCTGGGGGAGTCACTATAAACACAGAGCCATGAGAATCTGCTCATTCATTTAGCAAGCACAGATCGAGTGCCCACAGAATAGCTTGATGTAGGAATTAGATGAATTGAGACAATAGTAACAATGATAATAGAATACTTTCTATAACTAAACTCTATTCCAAGTGGCTATGATCTGAATATTTGTGCCCCCCCCTCCATCAAATGCATGTATTGAAATCAAACCCCTAAGGTGCTGGTATTAAGAAGTGGGGCCATTGGGAAATGATTCGGTGGCTAGAGCAGAGCCCTTATAAATGGGATTAATGCCTATAAAAGATGCCAGAGAGTTCCCTTGTCCCTTCTGCCATGTAAGGGCACAGTGAGAAGACAGCCATCAGTGGGAAAGCTGACTCTCAGCAGACACAGAACCTGCCAGTGCCATGATCTTGGGCTTCCCAGCAGCCAGAACTGTGAGAAACCCGTTTCTGTTGTCCTTAAGCCTCCCGGTTTGTGATATTTTTTATTATAGCAGGGAAGAAAGTAAAGCACAAACCCTCCTATGTTTTGGGAAATGTGTAATTTGGTGAAGAGGAACACTGTATACCCAGTTACCAGAAAACACAGGAAGATATAATCAATATTATAAGGGGGGGGGGGGGGGGAAGAAACAAAGAAACTATGGAATTGCCCGGGAAGGAGATCTGA
This sequence comes from Leopardus geoffroyi, assembly GCF_018350155.1. Taxonomy (NCBI): domain Eukaryota; kingdom Metazoa; phylum Chordata; class Mammalia; order Carnivora; family Felidae; genus Leopardus; species Leopardus geoffroyi. The sequence goes on from NC_059326.1 coordinate 208,205,887, forward strand.
TTTCTGAACTTGGAGGCAGGAGGTGGGAAAGGCTTCCTGGAGAAGAGCATTCCTTCTCCTTTCTTGTTCCCATTTGTAAGCCAAAAGACAAGCTGTATTAAGTCTAATAAACCTAAGAATAGTTCTAGAGATTTAACTGCCCTGGTGTTTGGAATGAAATTAGATTAAACAAAGAACCGATGTTGGCATCTTCTGACTTGCCAGAAGTTCACGTCTACGGAGTCTTGCGAGGAGCCCACAGATGCTCCACTGCCTGCTGCTTCTGAGGCCAGCTGCTCTTCTTTGAGTTTCAGCCTCCTTCGAGGTATAGAATCTCTCCGAAATAATCTCTTACTTGGGATTACTGATTTTATGTTTCATTTGAGTAGGAGTGTAGGAAAAAAAAGAGCTTTCTTATTTCTTTTCTCTGCAATAAACAATTTTCGACAATACTATTGGTTAAATAGTCATCTGTGATGTTACCTTTAGGATATAATCATCATTTATTATATTCCTTATTCCTTCTGTGGAAAAACCAACTCGTTTGTGATGAAAAGGAGCAAAAGAATATTATTGCATAAATATAGAAGTTATTTCAAAAAAAATTATTGGGGCGCCTGGGTGGCGCAGTCGGTTAAGCGTCCGACTTCAGCCAGGTCACGATCTCGCGGTCCGTGAGTTCGAGCCCCGCGTCGGGCTCTGGGCTGATGGCTCAGAGCCTGGAGCCTGTTTCTGATTCTGTGTCTCCCTCTCTCTCTGCCCCCCCCCCCCCCCCGTTCATGCTGTGTCTCTCTCTGTCCCAAAAATAAATAAACGTTGAAAAAAAAAATTAAAAAAAAATTGTTAACTATCTTTTTTTTGAGACATTGTTGGGGCAGAGAAGGCAAAGATGAGTTCTGGTCCTGAACATTGATCAGTTCAAAATATAAAAGGAGCAAAGCAAACACACACACACACACACACACACACACACACAATGAGGCAGCTGCTAAAGAGAAGCTGCAGAGAAGGAAATGCCCCCGGGGGGTGGGGGGGACTTCACTGTTTCATTTCACTGCACACCTTCCTGTGCTGGTGCCCTGAACCCCTGGTAATCTGCATAAAAAAGACAGGGCAGTCATTTTGAGTTGTTTCTGTCCTATCCAGAGAATCTAGCCAGGTTAGGTAAAGTGACAGGCTAGGGCCAGGATTTTAGAACTTGTAAATATTCGGCTGCCTGTCTGTGAGCTGACCATGGTGACAGTTAGCCATAGGCCTTTGCAGATGAATTTCCCAAGGATTTTCAGATTAATGAATCCAGAGAGCCTCCCGCAGGGGCAAGGAAGTCACATTATCAGATTACCAGAAAACAGGGGAATCTAAGGGTTTAAATGAATGATGGGACACCAGGAGTGACTGTCAGACTGGTTTCTCATAAACACTTCTGTTTCCAGGATGTGCAGGGAAATGGGGTGGCTTCAAGCATGTGTGACTTCAGGGAAGAGGGAGGTGGTTTTCTAAGTGTATCTTTGATCCCTTGCCCCTGTGTTGCGCATACACCCATGAATGCTGTTCGAGCCTGCAAAAGCCACCCCTCTGCAGTGGACATCCATCATGACATCTAACTGCTCAGCACTTCCCCAAGACCCCGTGTGGGTTTGAAATTTTCCTGATTTCTGATTCCAGTTCCCCAGGAAGGAGCGAGAAATCGTTCCCCAAATTCCTTTGCAGCTGGATAGAAGCATAGGCCTGGCCTCCTTAGATGCACGCATGCAAGACTTTGATTAGAAGGAGAGTTTGCAGAGTCCAGAGTGCTGAGTAGAAGTCTTTCAGTTAGGGTGACAGGGAGACACGGCATCTACGGAGGCAGAGGTGACGATGGTCCCAGGTACAGTTCCCGAGACTGTAACAGCAGTCTCTCCTGGAACAATTAGCCCGTGCAATAGCCAGTGTAGTCCAGTGACCACAGTTGGGGTAACCACAGTGAATTCTGTCTGCAACCAAGCATCTGTCTAACTCTCTTTGTACATAGAGGGCGCACCAAGAACTCAGCAGAAAAGTGAATATTTTCATGTAATATTTTAGTCAACATTAAGATATTCCAGCCTTGCCAAAAATGTATGCATGTGTTTTATCCTTACTTCAAAGTCAAAGAAACAGAAAAGTCTAATGATCCACTCAAGTGATATAACACCCAGATTCAAGCTAGAACCCGGCTTTCTGACTCCTAGTGCTTTCCTTTCTCCACAAAGTCTTGCCTCAGCATGTAAAGAGACTTGGATCTCATTCCTGATTGAAATTCAACTAGAAATTCTCAAAAACACAACAACCCTTCCAAGGAGCTGTTGGCTTAGGGTGCTCACATGACAGTGAGCAGGGTTGGGACCAAGGTGAAGAAGTACAAAATTTAATGGGCACCAAAAAAGGCAGTGATCCAGGCAATATTTTCATGCAATATTTTAAAAATCGAACTGAATGAAAAAAGCCATGATGAGCCAAGATCAACATTTTAGGTACAAACAGGATCAGGCTGCATGATTATTCGCTTTGTCCCAAGTTCTGATAGAGTTCTGATCCTGTCTTTTGGGAACTTACACATGTTATTTTAAAATAAGTTAACGACCCAGATTAAGCCACCTAATTGCCTTCTCAGATGTTCCAAGTTTGAATCTTTCCCTTCCAGTGTGTGAACTTTCTCCAGCAGAATACATAGCAGCATCTCTCTGTGAGCATTCCTGAGCCCATACATTTGGATTAGATCAGAATATCTGCGTCCAGGCCTGTCTGGATCTTGCAGAAATATTAGCTCTGGCTGAATCTCCAAAATAACAGAGTAAAGGAGACAGAACGAAACCAAAGGAGACATAAGATTAAATTGTAATGAATATCTGGGCTGTTGGCTGTCCAGCACCTATACGTAGATGCCTGGATAAGTCGTAACGATGATAATGGCGATTAACATTTATTTGCCACTGTTCCAGAACCTGTGTAAGACACTTTAAACAGCTGATGGTTCTTGTCACAATCTGTGTAAGGTAGGAGGAGCTCATGGGGAAAGTGAGGTTGAAATCCCTAGTTGACAAGTTCCAGAGCCACAATTCAAGCCCAGGTCTCACAAACTCTCAGGTTCAAGGCTTCCTGCTACAATCTGTTTCCTTTCAAGAAAGTGGACTTGTTACCTTCAAGAAATCAAGGAGGCTGAGGACTATGGAGCACCCAGACGGGACTTGCCCAGCAAGACAATGGATGTCATTCTACTGATGGCCTCGGGAAAGCCTTGCCTTCTCTTTGATGAGTGGGTTGCACTCTCTGTCCAGTGACCAGGCACCACTGAATTATCCCTGCCATGCTGCAAAATCTTTCTTGTCCCAAAGGATAGCCTTACAGATGTGTATGCTCATTACATTATGCTGGAAGTTCTGTTTTTTTTTTTTTTTTATTTTTTTTTCAACGTTTATTTATTTTTGGGACAGAGAGAGACAGAGCATGAATGGGGGAGGGGCAGAGAGAGAGGGAGACACAGAATCGGAAACAGGCTCCAGGCTCTGAGCCATCAGCCCAGAGCCCGACGCGGGGCTCGAACTCACGGACCGCGAGATCGTGACCTGGCTGAAGTCGGACGCTTAACCGACTGCGCCACCCAGGCGCCCCTGGAAGTTCTAATACAACAAGAACATCTTCAGAAGGCATCCTGACACAGATGGGGAAACTGAGGCTCGGGTAAGTAAAGCAATTGCAATACTGAAAACTGGGGCTAGAATCCAGTTCTCCTGACCTCCGGGTAGGTAGTAGTCCTTCACTGTACCATATAGCCACTCAGAGTAAGTCTGCACCCTATGTGTCCAAAAGACGATGCTTCATCACTGAGGCTTGAGACTCTCCTTCAAAGAGTTTGTAGGCCAGAGTTCAAACACTGGCATCTTATGGGCCAAATCTAGTTTGCAGGTGTGCTTTTTTTCTTAGTTTGAAAAACGTTTTTTTAAACATTTGGACTAGCTGATACCCTTTTAAAAATCAAGGGTTTTCAGATACAAATCCAGATTTCTGGCTTCTTTTGAAAAATTCCAAGATCGGGACACATTGGAACCATTTTCAAAGATGACCACTATTGGCCAGGACTGGTGGCATGTTGGAGCCCACTCAGACTGACTCATAAGAACCAAATACAAAGTGTTCAGGAATGTTGAAAGCCAATTGTTAAACACTCGATAGCCTGAAACCAGCCATAGTGGGATGAGTTACTCAACAGATATTGGCCAAACTACAAATTAGAGCTTTTATTTCCCCTGTCTTGACCTGCCTTCCTCCTGCCCTCCCTCTCTTCCTTCCTTCATTCTCCCCTCCTCCCTCCATCTTTCCTTCTGTCTCTGGCTCTGTCTTTCTCTCCTCTCGCTCACTTGCTCACTTGCTTACTTACTGTTTTTCTCCTTTTCTTGGAGTCCCAGTTTATCACCATAACGCTGGCTGGAACTTAAAGGGGATTCACATTGTTTAGAAAAGCACAGTCCTGCTGGGCCATCTTCACTTGCTTATGTTATCCCCTGGCTAGGGAAGGCACTGGAATTTTCATCTCCTGTAATGGACTATGGATATAAATGGTGATCTTCCTAAAGCAAGCTTGTGCATTGTTGAGTCAGGGAAAAGAAGTCGGTCACCACAATCTGGACTTTAAGCTCTTTTAAAACATTTCTTATTCAAGTATAACACAGATGTGCAAAACCTAAAAGCCCAGCTCAAGGAACTGTCATAAAGTGAGCTTCATTCAACAATATTCAATTCAAGACAGAAAATATTGACAGTATAAGCAGAACTTCCCCCTTTTCCCCCTTACTTCTCCCTTCCTCCTTCCCAAAGGCAACCATTCTCCTGACTGCTGACACTATAATTTAGTTTTTCCTACTTTTGAACTTGATGTAAATGGGATCTAGAGTGTATATATATTCTTTACCTCTGGGTTCTTTGATTCAACCTTCTATTTGTGCGTTCCAGTCATTTTTTGGAATGGATGAATGCCACGGTTCTTTCTATGAATATTCCACAATTCATTCATTCATTTTCCTACTGGGTGGTTTCCAAATTGAGCTATCTTAGCCCAGGTTCCCCCAAAAGGAGAGCCTGAGACAAAGGTTTACCTGTGAAAACTTCATTTGAGAATGGTTTTCCTGAGAATTGGTATGCAGGCCAGGTAGAGTGAAATGGAAGAAGGGAAGCCCCCTCTGGATGTGTTTCTAGGTTAACCACTACCATGGTCGGCTGGTGCTCAATCCTGTCAGGGTCTTCTGAGGGACTGTATGCAACGCATTTCAGAACCGCTCACCAGGGAGAACAGAAGTGGAAACATTTGTCCGTTGCCCATTGGCTCCTGCCCCCCGTTGGTCAAAGATGATCCCATCAGTATAACTTCTCTTCTTCCAGGTTATGCATGCGTGAGAGTTTCGAGGGAATCCCAAGGCAGAGAGGCTGTGTTGCAGGAAGTCAAATGTATGTGGTGCAGGTCCTAGACACGGCATTACTGATTTCACCCACCAGAAGCCAAAGTCTGCGTGAAACCACCTGTGTCAGCAAAGGTAAGGTCAAGTGGATTTTGAGGTTGTGCAAAAGAGATGCTCGTGTATTGGCTTTTTTGAATCTGTGAGCATTTTTACACATGTGGCTTGGTGCACATGTGTACATATTTCTGTTCGTCTATTCGTAGGACTGGAATTGTTGGAACAGAAGATATTTACATATTTAAACTTAGGAGATATTGCCAAACAGTCTTCTAAAGTGCTCATATTTATTTCCATTCCCACCAGCCACGTATGAGAGTTGAAGTTGCTCCAACATTTTGTGTTGTCGTATCTCTTTTTAAAATATCATTTAAATGTATATGTGTATATATATCTCACTTTCTAATGGCTAAAGATTATTGCCAGAATGTGTCTCCTTCTCTGCTTGGTTCACTTAGCACCACATTTCACTCTGGTCACTGGAGTGCTGTTGTATCCTGGGCTGCAGATGTGCTCATGTATTCTGGGCTTTTGTGGTGAGATCAACAACTTTGCACTTGACCTCAGTGGCAATCCAAAGAAAACAAAGGGAAAGGAACAAGACATTTAACATCCCCAAAAGAAGTCACCATAATTGATTATATTTCATTTATCAGGAAACCATTCCAAGTCTTTGACTAATTTGAGACTCCCCGTTGTGATAGAGAATCTCTTCCTTTATGAGATGGTATAATCCTTGCCAGCAGTATCAGGGGCCTACTTTTCTCTGCTCAGAGTCTAGTCTGTCTGTAACATGTACTCTTTAACAGAGAAACAGGAAGGAAGGAGAGACCACCTTTCAAGGTCTGGCCCCAGACTCCCTTTCTCCTTAGTTCCCACCCAAGGTGGACCACCCCTGACTCCTCTGTAACGCAATGAAACAGTCAGTGCTCTCATTCTGAAGTGCTCCCTTCACTTCCACTGACCATAATAAAATTTTGGCCTAAGCTTCAGAGGAACACCTCCTAGGAGATGCACCAAGTCTTCGAAAACCATGCTTAAGTATCTCTAGCTTCTAAGCAAGACTTCCAAAGATAGGGAATTGGGTTACCTGAATTATAAGTGGGAAGCGTTCCTACTTAAGAAGCCTCCAGAAGCTCCCCGAGTTCTTTCTCCTCTATGGCCTGCTGTGGCCATTCCACTTCCTGACCACTAAGAGCATGGGCTCTTCAGTCCTGCCTCCACCCTTTGTGCTGGCCCAGCCCACCCGGCCTCTGACACGGGCCATTCCTGGGCACACTGCTGGCCCACCCTGCTATGCCAGGCCATGGAGATGTGTCTACAGCGGGGTGACCTGGGGAACCTGGTGGGTCCTCTTCCCTAGAAAGGTGCTTCACCCACTCAGGGCACAGGGCTCTTTCTTACTGTGGCAAAGGGAGGTCAAACTGAGCCCAACTTTTGCACCGATAAGCATCCGGGAGGTATCCTCAGGTATCTCAACACTCTGTCATCTGAGGAAGAAGGCACAAGCTTATGGCAATTTTCTTTTGTGCCTCTTCTCTCTGGAGCAGAGCGAAGCTGGCTTGCTCTTGAGTACTTCTACGTTTCATGACTCTAAACATGCTGACTCCCCATACCTGTCAGAAGCAGGTAGTGATAAGGGTGAATGGGGAACGAGGCTTAAGAGCTTTATCCTAAAACCTCCCTGTGGTAAGAACAGCCATATCCATTGTTGGACTCACTGTGTGTGCTTACCGGGCACATTCCATACCTGTATCTCATTTAATTCTTGCAGCTCTTTGAGGCAGCTCCTAGAATGAACCCAACTTAAAGTTTGGGGAACTGCCTTTGCATAGCCATTTAGGAAGGGGTCACAGTGGGATTCAAACCCCGGTAGTGGCCTCCACAGTCCACACCCTCAGTGACTATGTTGTACTTTTTCTTGCTCAGTCACCCAAACAGGGACTCTCAACTCCTAGCTACTTACCTTCATCACCTTTCTTTATGGTCCCTGCTCCCAGGATTGTCCTGAAAATGACTCCAGGGACTTTGTTTGGGACATATCCCCACCCCTTGTCTTCTCCCCAAGACCCCCCGAACCTCCTGAGATTGGAGTCGTGTTTTGAGCTGTGCATTGGTGGAGACCATGGTCTACATGGGTAGACCTAGACTCTCAGCTTCAAGCCCAGTTCTGCCACTTAGCAGAAGTGAAAACTTAGCATGTCATTAGACTCCCCAAGGCTTGTCTTCTGCGTTCGTACCACAGGATAATAGCAGTGACTGCCTAATAGTGCTTTTCATAGGATTAGAGAGGCTGATGCATGTCAACACTTAGCACAGTACTGGGTGTCCTGAAGGGTGCAGGGAATACCCACTTTTCTACTAACAGAATTCCTGTTCAGTTTTTGAAAGCTTGAGGTTAGAAAGTGCAAAAACAGATTCCCTTTTGATTCCTAATTTCTCCAAGTTTTGTTTCGCTTATCCACATTTTAACACCACTGCTCCCTGAAGCCACTTCACGTGGTTTTTGAGCACTCCCTGCTTTTCTATCACGCTTCTTTTGACACACAAGGACTCAGCTCTTCCGTCTGTTTGGAGAGGAGACAGCTCTTCCCAGCGGCCCTTGGTCAAAGCCTGTGCTGTTGGTATAGGCCTAGGGGATTCACAGTGCCTCCACTTAAATTCAGCAACTCAGAGGCTCGGTCCACATGCAGGGTGTGGAACCTTTGTGAAGTCCTGAGTAACAGCAGATTATCACCTTACATCAGAGTTTTGGTTGTCCCCCCACCTTCCCCCCCCTTCTAGACTTCAGAACTGGGTTTGACTAACAGCCTGAACCAGTGCACCTATCAGAAGTATAATGAGAGCCCCAAGGTCAAGCCTCATATATATAGCATTAACTTTTCTAGTGGTCACCCATTTGAACAGGGAAAAAAGAAAGAGGTGAATTAATTTTAATAATATATTTTATTAAGCCCAATATCCAAAATATTATCAGATTAACATATATTTAATATAAAAAAAATTATTCACTAGGGGTGCCTGGGTGGCTTGGTCGGTTAAGTGTCCAACTCTTGGCTCAGCTCATGACCTCGTGGTTTTGTGGGTTCGAGCCCACTGTCAGGCTCTATGCTGGCAGCAAAGAGCCTGCGTGGGATTGATTCTCTGTCTCCCTCTCTCTCTGCCCCTTCCCACTTGCACTGTCTCTGTCCCTTCAAAAATAAAATAAGCTTTATTAAAAAAATTATTCATGCGATAACATGTTTTTTAATTTGTACTAAATTTTAAAATCTCTGGGGCGCCTGGGTGGCTCAGTTGGTTGGGCGTCTGACTTCGACTCGGGTCACGATCTCACGGTTTGTGAGTTTGAGACCCTGTCGGACTCTGTGCTGACAGCACAGAGCCTGGAGCCTGCTTTGGAATCTGTGACTCCCTGTCTCTCTCTTTTCCCCTTGCCCACTCACTGTCTGTCTCTCAAAAAAGAAACAAATGTTTAAAAAATTTGAAAAAATAATAACATTTAATACATAGTTTACTCTTACAACACATCTTAATTTGCACTGGCCCATTTCGAGTGCTCAGCAGCTATACGTGCCACTGGCTGCCATTAGTGCAGCTCTGAGCCATCAGTCCCCATGGTCCCAGCCTCCTTAGACATTTCCTGTGGGAGGTCTACCCATGAGGGTTGGCTTCTTATCCCAGAAGTGCTGTACAGCTCATGTCCAAGGTTCACTTTCTTGTCTCTGATAAGTACATACGATGGTGCTTGAAGTAAATCTCACACTTAACGCTAGTGCAGTGGTTCTTAATCAGGAAGCATATCAAAATTGCACATCTGAGATTCCTCAAAGTGCTTTTCTGCTCCAGGAGTCTAGCATAAATTAAAATCACCAAACCAGAGGCGTGTATATTTTGATTCTGACACTGTCTCCGCAGCCAGACCCTGCCACCACCTTCCCAATTAAGAATCGCCATCTTGGTGGCTTTTCAGACAGATGGCACCCAGATGAGTAGTTCTGAAATGAAAGTTTCGAAAATCAAGGTAATCGAACTTCTAGCAGGGCCCGTTCTATCTGCTCCTTGATTCCCTGGCCTTTCAAAACAAGGTTTCTGTCCAGTTAACACATAAAGGCTCCAACTTGACTTTCTTTTCCTCGGTGGTCATCACGATCTTCCCCAACATCCGTCCCTTTGCCTCCTGTATTTCAGGCATATGAGACATAGCAATAGCTGAGTACATATAGCACATCAAAGGTTGGAGTCCAAATTGAATCAAGGTCTTCCATATCTTATCAATTTACTCAATAACATTGTCTTTCTCTGTAGAGGTTACTCTTTTATGCACATAAATGAGAATTAGAACATCTCTGTCCTGTTCCTCTCGTGGTATAGCTGTGCGATGATGCATGCTGCCGTCCATTTCCCTGGAACATTTGCCATAAATTTGCTTTTAAAAGACATTCTCTTACAATACTGTCGGTGGCCCTTGCATTAAAAATGAGAAAAATATGGAAACATGCATTAAAATATTCGGAAATAAATGGCTTCTTTATTACATAAAAGCTCTCATGTGTCTCAAAGTTACTGAGAATAGAATAATTTATCGTAAATGAGATTATTATTGCCGGGAAAAGGTCTATTTTAATGCCAGTTTTCTTGGGGATTAAACCAAACCCTAACGGTCCACTGGGGGTGTTCATAAATGTGTAAGTCAAATGCTTAAAAGCCTTAAGTGGAAAATACATGCTGATGTAGCATCTTTGGGAAGACAGAACACATTCTGTTTGTTCTTATCTCTGGGGGTGGGGGTTCAGCTCCAGTGTCCAGAAACAAAGTGAAGATAATGCCTCCTCTGAAACCCAGATGAAAATCCGCTGCGCTTTGGGGTTTGAACTGCAACGTCAGAGCCTCAGACTCTCAGCCCAAGGGTCTCCAGCAGCCGGGTGGTATCCAGTATCAGGGACACACTCTGCAAAAACAAACATTGTCTTGAGAAAATGTTATCCTGTCGTCCTCTCGGGCACATGTTTCGTAAGAAGATAAATGGGGACTCAAAAGGAAAACTGCAAATCTGGAGTTTAAGAAAAAGAGTGAATTATATTTTCTGATATAGCCAGAAAATAGGGTGTTCTGGTTAACATGTGTGATGAATATGTGGTCGACTTTTGGAGACTCAGAACGTGATCGAATGCATTTCTCCTGAAAACCGTATTGAATTAATACTATGTATATTAACTTATATTATTTATATTGATTAATATTAATTTGATCTTTATGTGTTAAATCAGGGTCATCTTTATAAATATTAATTATCATTGTACAGTAACCGAGCAGAGAACTAGTGATCAGAATGCCACTTAAATCACCTTCTATGGGACAGTTTTAATGGTCTTGGAGGGGAGAAAACCAACCTTATGCACTAAGCCAGGGTGTCTGATGACTTATGCAAGGGAAGAGAAGAGTAACGGGCATTCGTTTTGCTGCCATTCTAACTTCCATGGAGACTGGCATGCTGGTGATTGTATTTTATACTCCCTATACCATAAAGGCTTTATTCCATAACCCAGCATTGTAATAACAGATGAAAGGAACCCCGTAGGTCACTCTCCTAACTTTCTCATTGTCATTTGCTAAAAGCACCCTTTATCCCATGTCCTTTTGCAACTTCGTTTCTAGTCAGTACGTTGCCTCCCCTCTGGAAAGATCCCGTGGAGCTGGGCACTAACATTGTCATGACTGTCTTGTTTGGAGGGATGAGAGGGAGGGTGTGGGCAGCCAGGGTCCTGGACCGGAAGAGAGGAGTTGGCAAGGAGGAAGTTTGGCTTAAGGACAGGCCCCCCAGGACTAATGCCTTGGCAGTCTATTTAAGTCCTTGGATGTCTGCACTGGGGATGTAACAAGAGCCAATATTTATTGGTCCTGATGTGTGCCAGGACCTGAGTATTATCTCCTTTAATCCTAACGCAACTCTGTGAAGTAGGCACTATGTCTCTGTTTTAAAGATGAGGATTAAGGCTCAAGAACATTAGGTAAATCCCGAGTCCACTCGTCAACTTCGTGGCCGATCCATGTCGTGCGTCCTCTCAGAGCTTGAGCCCAGACCTCTCTGCCCCCTGCCCACTCTTACACATGGCTTCCTTCTTTATCTTTATCTTTTCTGTCTCTCTCCTTTTTAAGGTAATGAAGACTTCAGAGAATGTGTTAATATTAGCCCTATTCTTTTCAGACTTAAAGAGCAACATGGCGGTTTTTGGACTAAGATTCACGGGGCCCAAACTCATGCCTTTGTATAGCCATCAACTCACCATGTCATAGTGACACGAGACCATTGGGCCTCGGTTCGCCCATCTGTAAAATGAGGGAGTTGGACTAGATGGTACCCGGATGATTTGGTCTCTGACATTAGGTGACTCCCCAGGGTCTAAGAGGGGCTGTTGGGCATGACTGACGTGGGCGATCCTCACCTGAGCTCTAAGTGCCAGGAGGACAGCCCTGTGATTGCAGCAGCTAGACCTCCCAGCCCCAGATCCAAATACCCGCCACCCAAATCATTGGGTGATGATAAGTTGCAATAGCAATACGAAACCTGTAGCAGAAATTCAATGATATGGAAAATATGGTGGGTAAACCCACACCTACCTGTTTGTGGAGGGTGAGGCACATCAGGAACATCTTTATTTCCAACCTTGCCTTCAACACGCAGACCCTGAACCACTGACCTGCCCCAAGCTCCTGCAGCAAAATAAAGCTGAGAGCAGGGTTTCTGTTCTAAGAACATGCCCGGGACTCTGGCCTGGAGAGCTGACTTGCATATTTTCCACATGCATTTGCTTATTGCCTTTTGTTAAGTGGTTCCAAGTCCAGTTTGTAAAATGAGAGACCGCATCAAACTGGTGCAGACAGGGTAACTGCATTCCCATCCAGAGCAAAGGCGGTCACTCATAGGAAGCGTGTTTTTAAACCAGCGCATGCAAACCCTTCCCAGTTTAGGAGAAAGAAAGCATAATTAGGCCAATTTGCCATGGTGAGAAGCTTGCCTTTCCTTGCCTTTAATGGGGGCAGCATACTTTGGAGGTGAGAAGTGCCAAATGGTATGTAATTTTTAAAATCTTGTCCGTGTTTAATAGTTAATGCTAGTTTTCCTTCCATTCTTCCCCACACCCTCAATATCTTCCCCACTCAAGTATGGATCTTTGACATCCTCTCAGGAATTAGGATATCTTCAGCTGTTTACACAACTGGACATTAAGTCTAGTTAAGAAGACATTTGGGGAAAAAAAAATTACCTAAGAAAACAGAAATGTTGTTTGCCTGAGGGTTATATTTTGAGGCTCCATGGTATTCTCTGAAGGTCTTTGGTAAAAGCTTTTTGGTGGACGGCATGGATGGGGTGGAGAGGGTTGACAATTATTTGCAAAGTAGGAATAAGTGAAAGCATGTGGTAAATGACACCTGGCCTCCTGGCCTCCTTGTGCTGGAAGGCATCTGCTGTGCTTGTGAGATAAGATAAAACTCTAATGCAAATACTAATTTAGTTTCTCCTCTTTTGTGCTGGCCTGCCTTGTTGTCTTATCTCATTTTTGTAGGCTGGACCCTGGTACCCTTTGAGATTTCCTAGGCGGGTAATTGTTGTATTTTTGTGCATGGTGGATCTTGTGCATGGAATGGAGATCACCTGACCTCTCCTCTTCCCTTCTCTATGCCCTACCTGCCTGACTTGGAGGCAAAATAAGCCGTCACTTCAAGAAAGCCATTATTCAAAGTGGATTGAATGACCAGCCACCACAGAGAGAGCTGGCATCAGCCTTGTATTGCTAATCATTGCTAATCATGAAAAAGCAGATGGGGACTGTGCAGGGGAGGGAGGATTTACAGCAACACAGATTTGGAGCACTTCCTGGGTGAAGGGGGAGGTGAAGGGGGGCTGGGGAGCGACAGCTGCTGCAGTGGGCCCTCTGGGTCAGTGGTTCTTCACTTCCTCAGGGCGCAAAAGAGTCACCTGTGCTGTTTGTGAAAAAATGCAGATTTCTGGGTCCTGGCTTCAGAACTTCTGATTCCGTCCATAGGGGAGGAAGGGAGAATGTCCATAGTGATTATTCTGATGCAGGCGGCCCAGGATCAGGGCAATGGAAGAAGGGTCCAGGAGGATGAAAAAGAGCAGAAAGGAGGAAGTAAACAGGTACCTGAAGGCAGCAGAAAATAAGATCTTTGGAGTCAAACTTAAGTTCTAATCTCAGTAATGTTCCTGCTTCATCATCACGAGCATTCTTCTTTCCTGTGTGAAACAAGGGGCAGTAACAATGGTGATAGTTGGTAATGTGCAAGGCGTCCTTACTTAACACAGGGCTATGTGTTTTAGTGGACTGCCTGCTTTAAACCTCATGACACTGTAAGGAGGGCATATTGTTACCTTCGTGTCACATGTGAGAAGACTGAGACACAGGCTGAGCGAGCATGTGACTGGCCTACAAGGCCATGCTGCTAGTAAGTGTGGGAGCTGGGATTTGGACCCAGGGAGTCTGAGTTGGGGGAACTCGGAGAAAATGTGGAATATCCAGCCCCTGCCTGACCCACAGGGGCTCAGAGTTTGTTTCCTTCCCTCATGTGTTGCTGAGGATAGCAGTGAGCTGATCTGATTTATCAGTGTTTGTCAGCTGCCTGTTCTGCATAATTGCTGGAGGGCTGGGGGGGGGGGGGTTAAAGACCTTCTCTGAGCTGCTGTTTTCTCATCCCTAAAACAAGGGCAGCAATCCTCTTGAGTCATGGGGTGCCACCATCAACTGAGACAATGCCTGTGAAAACAATTTTGTCAACTCTAACATTCTGTACAAATATCCAATGCTTTTAAGAAGACATATACAGTCTTCGCAGTCATTACACAGAGTAGCCAAAGCAATCTTTTTCAGATGTCACTCTCCTGCCTTCTAGTAGCTCCTAGGTAAGATAAAAATGTGTGTTCATGTGTTTTCAGACAGTGGTTTAGTCTTCCTTTCCTAATGCAGCCTTGTTCTCTTGTGGTTAGAGGAGAGAGAATAGGTGAAAGTTGTCGAGGCTGCTCCATAGGGACAGAAGGAAGACTTTATCCCAGGGATGCCGGGAGGATGGCCAGTATGCAGGGCATTTCATGACATTCCAAACATCCCATGTATCCAGTAAGGGGTGGGGGTAGTCCCTCCACAGGCAAAGACTTGAACTCTCCAAGGAGAGACCACCCCCTTATACCTGGCTCTTGCCATGGTAAACAGTCTAACCTGCAAAGCTGATGAAGCCTTGTGTTAATACATCTTTGACTCAGGCATATTTAGTGTCTTGTACCTGCTGTTGGAGGTTTTGCTGAGCTAGGTTTGTAACGAGATGCTGTTTAAGTGAGAACCTCCTGCTGGGGAGAGCCCCCAAACCCACAGACAGGACTGTGGCAAGAGCCACAGTTTTTAGACTAGACAATAAAAGCGAACCAAAAAAATGATTACTTTGAGTTACTGTCTGCTTTTTCTAGGAGTCTCCCCACCATGACTCTTAGAAAAACTTCAGAGCCACCAAAGAGAAATAATGATAATTTTGCCCATAATGAGAGCTTGCAAACAAAATCTTGTGACAAATCAACACCATCTTCCCACATAGACCTATACACTTCCTCCTAGAAGAAAGAGGACCGTTTTTTCCTGGGAAAAGTAGACAGCAGATCTGAAAAGAGACCACTTAAAAAAAAAAATAGAAAAAAATCTTTCCCACTTGTCGGCAATAGGTAGAACTCACTGTTTTCTTTAAATCTGTATCTCCTCGGATAAAAACCTCTTAGTTCAGTCTTCTCTTTTAAGGCGAACCAGTTTGGAGAGGGAAGAAGTGGAATTCATTTTTACAAAATTCAACTTGATTCCTTTTCATTTTATTCTCTTCCTTTCAGTACAATTTGATAAGTATTAAGGACCTGCCATAGGCCAGGGAACTGTGTGGGTCCTGGGAGACAGAAATGCAAGAAATTGGCTTGTCTTTCTTTTCTTCTGGATCCAGAATGCAGATGGGCATCACTGGGCCAAGGGGCACTCCTTTTGGTGGCAGGATGGGATCAGAGAAGACAAAAGGGCCATAGAGAACCAGGGTCAAAAATTGGATTATACTTTGGTGGTGAGGCTGAAGGAACTATCAGCTAAGGGAGCCTGAAGACTTACCTCTAAGCAGACCATCCGGACGCACCTCCATACATGTCGTATCACAGACACAACAGGATCTGGGAGTTAAGAATCCCTTTCATTTCCTTCCCTTCAGCTTTAACATCCACCAAGTTACTGCCTTGATTTTTCAGATGAAAACACTAAGCCTCAGTCATGACTCCCCCACGGTTCTGAAATCGCAATATGGCCAAGATGGGACATTGAACCCCTGCCCTCCTGTCTCCCAATCTATCATTCTTCCTGCCCCATCCTCCTCTATGGACACCTTGCATTCACAGAACATTTTGCTCCACGAAAAGTATTGTGTTACATTGTCCTGTGTGCGCTTCATTTATATTTTACTGAAATTCCCACCTGGGGCAAAGTAGTCTTTGAGAACTGTGGCTTCTATTGTTGTTTTGTTACTATTTAGGTGTCTCAGAGAAAGCCCTAGTTTTCTCAGCTGTAAAAGTTGGGTCCGGACAAGGAGAAAGGTCTAGCATTGCTTTAGTTTCAGCATTTTGTGATGCTGAAATCTATTACTCTATTCGTTCACACTCCACTTCGTTCGGGGTTTTTTGTTTGTTTTTTGTTGTAGGGTTTTTTTTTTTTTTTTTTTTTTAGCCGTCACAAAAGTCACATATTGAGAAATGGCGTCCATTGTTCATGCCAGATTCATTACAGTTTGAAAACTCTGGAGGCAGAAAATGAACTTTGATATTTTTGCAAATGTAAAAATTCTTTCAGCCATGCCAAATTAACTCAAAACATCTGAATAGTTTGCCTCCAGGTATCATAAAATTTTCTCTTTTAGACTTGGAGTTCTATTTCAGAAAAGTTCTATTTTCATAGATGTTGTAGTAAAAGAGTGAAAAATTGCTGAGAACCCGGTAGGATGATATTTGCCGTGTGGGCTGAGAGCCAACTATTGTTCTTACTGACTCTCAGTAGAGAAGGGAGAAGTATTTTCTAACTATCCCTGGAATCTCTCAGTCAGCTTGGAATTTAAGGGATTTTCCTGATGAGTTTTGTGGAGGTCATTTAATGTAGAGGGGCCCAGGTGAAAATTCTTAACCCTATAGTGGAAGATAGAAGACTGGTTTGGGATGGGAATCCCACTTCGTTGTAATCAATCAGCTGGTGGCTCTGTGAGCAGTCACCTTGCCCAGACTCAGCTCTGTCTGGCACCATGGATGACACAAAAGCAGTTGAAGACCTGGTCTGCCCTGAGTTAGCTTGAGAGTGACTGACTCCGAGCTAGGTTCCCAGGCTCAACTCCAGCCATTGATCTCCTAAAATCTCTGCAGGTGGCAGACAGAATCTATGTTTCGCTGAGTGTCCAAGTGATACTTACACATGCTGTAGATGGACAGCCACTGCCATGCAGTCTTCTGAAGGACACAAAATTTATACACACACAGAAAACCGTCATCACCACAAAATCCCATACCTCATGAGACGAATTATAAGCAGCAATAGGGTGACCAGTTCCTGTAGAGTCCATGGGTGGCTGGAGAGGTGGAGAAAAGACCCCCGAGGACCCTTTCCCTAGTGAGAAGCTGTAAGAAAGGTGGGACAAAATGGAAAGTACAGGCTGACCACAGCCTGAAATATGGACGTGCTGGTTGGATGGAGGCAGGGCCACACATGGGCACCGCAGGACCCAAGCTCGGCCTTGAGAGAGACAGAGAATGTGGCCAGCTCCCATTTGATTGAGCAGGTATTCAACTTTTTAAAAACTGTGCTATCTTATAGGCGGTGGCAGATATATGAAAGCCGTGCTTTTCAGTAGCTGCCTCACGGACCTTACACACTAGTGGACAGGGAAGGAGGGTAATGCTTTAGGAAAGCAATCTTTTTTCCCACAGTGAGAGGAGAATAACAAAGGAGACAACTACAGGTGCCAAGCAGTGATCTGTAAGGCCCAAGGAAGGGCCCTGTCCCTCAGAGTTTCAGGTTTGGAAACCAGTGAGAACATGAGGGGCTCACATGGGGGAAGGCGAGGGGAACCGGAGCCAAACCTTGGGGGTTAGGAGGCCAGTACGGAAAATAAACAGGAAGGAGAGAGGAGTAAGAGGGCTCCCTCCTGGGGACCAAAGGCTAGGAGAGAAGGCAAGGGTCCAGAACGGGCATGAGGTTCTCTTCCCACAGTTGGGCTGTGGGTTAGAACTCTGAGTCCCGCCATCTTCCACACAGAACACCGTCTTCCAAGAACTGCAGCCCTTGCTTTGGGCGGGCCGGGCAGAGAGATGCTGTGTTCTGTGGAGAGAGCCAAACCTTGCAGCCTGGGAGGCGGAACCGGCCCCAGCCTCAGTTTGCACAGAGCCCGCTTTGGGGGCGGGTGGCTGTGACACCGAGCAGCCCGCTGGCTGCTCACAAGCTTTCCTTCACCAGTTCCAATGACAGATTCATGTATCGTTTATCTCTGGCTCTTAGTATGCAAAAGGGAGCCAAAATGTTAATTAACACAAGAGGTTAAGCAGTTGTTTGACCTCCTAGCTCTGCAGAGGGGGGAAGAGGAGATGGAAGGCAATGTGATCTCTGCTGGCCTTTGTTTATAGGAAGTGCCTTCCACTCGCTGAGCTCCAGCCTTAACTGTAAAAGACACGAAGGGTGTGACTATCAGGCTGGCGGTAAATGGGAACACATTGTGGCTTTGTCTGGGCCTGTGGGGAGTTTTGGGTAATTTTTTTTCCCCCTTTCAACCACCCCCCCCCACCCCTATAAAAATATCTGGGGATTCAGTGATGCTGACTCTACATTTCTCACCTCGAGCCCACACTTTCTCTTCCTTGAATGTATGTGTGGTCATGTTTCTTCCCTCATCAGCCACAGGCAGTTTCTCAGTAGCCCTTGTTGCCCGAGTGGTCCCATTCCTGCTCACTGGACACAGACCAGATGGTGTCTAAACAAGTCAGCGCTGTTGCACGCAGGCTGTGCTTCGCTCTTGAAAATGAATGAGAGTCGGGGAATGTTGGTTCCTGGAAGCCCCCAGGGATTCCTCAAGCCAGCAGGGCCTGTTTATTTTGTTATTTAAAAAAATTTATTTTTCACCGAAAAGGGGACACTGCTCATGCTCAGAGGCTCAGTAATTCTTTCAAGGCAATAGAGCTAAGCCGTGCTAGAATGGAGAGGCTCAGCAAACCCCGGGCCCTCCCGCGGTGCCTGGCAATGGCGGGAGCGCTTCCCATTATCACCAGTAGGGGCCACCTGGTGGTGTTACCTGCAGACCGGGGTGGCATTACGGGCTACTGATTTCAAGCTTCCATTTGTAGGGACTTTAAAAAGTTAAGTATTTTAAGTCTCTTCTTTAGGTTTAGCTAAAACTTGGGGCGCCTGGGTGGCTCAGTCGGTTGAGCGTCCGACTTCGGCTCAGGTCATGGTCTCGCAGTTCGTGGGTTCAAGCCCCGCATCGGGCTCTGTGCTGACAGCTCAGAGCCCGGAGCCTGCTTCGGATTCTGTGTCTCCCTGTCTCTCTGCCCCTCCCCCGCTCATTCTCTCTCTCTCTCTCTCTCTCTCTGTCGAAAATAAATAAACATTGAAAATTAAAAAAAAAAATTAAATTTACCTAAAACTGGCTCTAGTTAGCATCAATTTGGGTCCTTGTCACCAAGCTCACAGGACAGCTTGGAGGAATTGCTGCCCTCAGTAGACACAGACGTCCCTCCTAACCACACCCAGCAGCTTCCTCCACCACTCATCCCCAGAGCCCAGGCCTGTGGTTCGGCCCAACCCATCACCTGGCTCTATTGGACACACGCACCAGGGTTCCAGAGGACCCAGCTTGTGAGCTTCTTGGAGGAAAATGTGCTTGTTTAGAGCAGATCATTTTAAAGGTACATGGGGCTTAGGGAAATAATGGTTTCAGTTTCCCTATTGCAAACCTAGCTAGGGCAACCACTGGCTGCTAGATGCCTTCATGCGTCAGAATCCTCTCCTAATTTTTGTGTTGCTTCTTGTCTGTGATCAAGTCAACAAATGTGTAATTAAGTGACCATGACATGTAAGGGTCACAATTATCCCTTCATTTCTATTTCACTTCATCGTTTTTAAGATACTTCACCATTTGTGGTCTCACTTGATTTTTCTCTCTGTTGCTGAGCAGGTACGAATAGCCTTATTTTAAAATGAACTGGGAGAGGCAGGTGATGGGAAGTCACAGAACCAGTAAAAGGTAGAGTGGGGATGGGACCCATGTGTTTTGACTATAAGAATGACAGTCTTCCACTGTACCACAGCTGCTTATAGGTTGAAGTCTGGAGGTCTGCTGAGAGATTCATCGTGATTGGCCCTTAGAAACTGAAGACAGTAAAGTTGGGAAGAAATACAGACCAAGAGCCAGAGCTGAGTGTCCTGCAATCCTTATGGCTCCCTCTCATGTGCCTGGAGCTGACAGCAGCAGCTTAATGCAGGGTTAAAAGCTAGATTGGCTACTTACTGGCTCTATGACTTGGGTCACTTAACCTCTCTGTGCCTCAGCTTCCCATTTGTCTAGTGGGAACAATAAAAATCCTCAATTCATACAGTTACGAACAGTAAATGAGTTGATATTTGCATAGTGTTAGAATGGCGCTTGGTATACTGTAAGTGCCACATAAGTGCTGGCTCAATAAGTAAAAAGCTTGGCTCCTAAGCCGGGCTCAGCCAGCTGCTGGGGATGAAGGTATGGGTAGCATCACAGCCTTCCAGTGGGCCCTGACCCGGAGAGCCACAACTGAACCCATCAAGCAAATCGGCCACCATTATTGTCAATGAACAGAAGCCACTCTCAAATTGGCAGTATTTGCTGCCGTAAAAATTGTGCATATGCTTTGAGAATTAGAGAAACCATTGCTATACTGGAAAATCCAGGATAGGTATGGATGCCTTTGAGGATGGGCACGTGACTGGCCTGGCTGATGAAGACCTGCTTTATAGAAAGAATCACAAACTGGTCATGATGGAACAGATCTTAGTAATCCATTGACACAGCCTCCTCATCAATATCCAGCCCTCTGCTTCTAGATCAGGAAACCAAGGTCCAGAGAGAGCAACTTATTTGCCTAGAGTTACACAGCTAATATGGCAGGTCACCCAACCTTCTGAGTTGTTTTTTATTTGTTTGTTCGTTTTTCCTGTCCAAATTGAAGATCTAGCATCCTGGCCCTTGGAAAATGGGCCGAGACTGCTTGTTGCCCTGGTTTTGTGCTTATTTTGGACCCAGTTATGAAAGCTTTAATGGATAATGGGATTCCCCTGGACGTTAGAGCTCTTGTTTATTCCTGAAGGACTGACACCTGACAGAGGGAGAAGAGTCCTGGATCTTTCCACCCCACCTCAAATCCTGCTGCTCATGGGTATGAAGGTGGCCCACTCTACTCTCAGGGGACCTTAGCAAACCAAACACAAATTCCAAAGGCATCCTTCATCCTTGGTGGCTCCAAAGCCTAAGGATAGGCCCAGAGACCTCTCAGACCCCCTAGTCCTAGGGTCAAGTGCTTCAAGATAGAGATGACTTTACAAACTGCTATTTTTTCTTTGCCAGAGACACTCCACTGACAGACAGACAGACAGACAGACACACACACACACACACACACACACATACACACACATTTTAAAAATAGTGATAGTGATGGTGGGGTAGGAACATAAGAACCTACGCAGCATGCAAATGCTGCGAGAAAGACTCATGTTCTCTAATCTAGTTGGAGCCAAAGAGCCCCTGATAACGACTGCTAATGTTAATGTTCATTATGAACTAAGTAGTCCTATTATCCCTGCTCCATGAGGCAATCAGGGCTCAGAGATGTTAAACAACTTGTCCATGATTACACAACTAGAAAGTGGCAGGGCAGAGCATCCAAGTGGAGGCTGATGCCCCAGACAGGACATGTGATCCCCATGCTGTACTCTCTCTGCAGACATATGGCAGTAAGCGGACTACATGAAATCTCAGTGAACATGCAGAGAAGACACTGGAGACAATTCCCATCAGTTCAGACTGAGATGTGTAAGGCAGAAGCATTTTAAAGAAAACAAAAGGGAAAAGAAGGTCCCAATTAGAATCCAAATGGATAGGAAGCACAAGGCAAAAGCAGAGTGGGAAAAGCCCAGACAACAGAGAGACACTTAGCAAGGTGAGAGGACAAGAAAAGTAGAGGAGAAATGCCCTCTGCAACCCAAACCCACTACATCAAATAGCCTGGGAACCAGTTTTTAATCTTCATTAGTTAGAGCTGGCTGCAGCCTACTGTTTGCACAGTGTGTGGATTGAAATATTTTATGGATATTTATTGCTTTATGGATACAATAAAATAAATGTGATTAAGGGCGCAATGACACTTGAGTTCTGGTGAAGGAGGCTGGAATATTGGAGCCAGGGCTTTATCTGCACAAGGCTTTTTTAATGTTTCCCATTCTTCCGTTGAGAAGACAACGTAAGAATGGATGGAAGGAGCGCCTGGGTGGCTCGGTCGGTTAAACGTCCAACTCTTGATTTCAGCTCAGGTCATGATCCCTGGGTCTTAGGATAGACCCCGCCCCCCCACCATGGACTCGGTGCTGAACATGGAACCTGCTCTCTCTCTGCCCTTCCCCCACTGGTGTGCATATGCTCTCTCTCTTGCTCTCTCTCGCTCAAAAAAAAAAAAAAAGAAAAGAAAAAGAATGGATGGATGAGGTTAAGCAGTTTTAAAAAGTCAAGATCTAAAAAAAGAAATGATGGTGTTCCAAAGTGGGTGGGAAGCAGAAATGAAGAGGCATTAATGGCTCAAAATACAAAAGCACGCTATGCTGGGTATGCTTGGCCTCTTAAAGGAAACAGATGTGGCATCTGAAGCATAGAGGAGAATGAGATGGAAGAAATCTTGAGCATGCTAAGATATTATATTTCCAAAAAAGATTAGGGTAGAATGTTTCTTTCCCAGCAAAGGAAAGTTCTGGTGGAAGGAAATCTGAAGAATGTGGTTCTTACCTTGTGTTTCAAGGTAAGATGAGGCCAAGGGTCCACTGTGGATAGAAAAGGAGAAGTAAGAGATTCAGGGAATTAGCATTCACCCATGGAGGGAGTGGTGGTTTCCAGTAACTGTGGGCTATAGGAGAAGAACCACTTTTACTGAGAAAAATGCAAATTGGATTATGCAAATATTGACGGGAGCGGGAAGGGATAATGCTACAAAAATGAATAAGATAAATGCCTTATATCTTCATTAAGGATTTTATGCACCAGTGTCGGAGAGTGCTATCAACCCCTCACTGTGTGACATGATGCAGAGTGGCACAAATTTAAAACGCACTCACTAAAACAGGAGTCTGGACCTTAAGTAAAGGAGTGGTGGGAGTCAAAACATGCCGGGGGGTGGGGGGTGGGGGGTGGGGGGTGGGGATGCACAGAGAGAGTCAGGGAGGACTTCACAAAGTGGCATTTCAGATGGATCCTGAAGAATGAAGATTGTGTGAAGGAAAGAATTCCAGACTTCATCACATGCCTTCTTAGCAAAGACTTGAATGCCAGAGACCCCAGGGCATTTTGGTTCAGGTGAAGAGACGAAAGTCTGGATGGCTGTGTGTTTCTCGACCAGTTTTCTGCCTCCATCCCATTTGTATCCATGGTACAACAATCCCAAATGTCAACAGGCACCTGCCCTACTGAAGGGTCATATTGGAATTGTAGGATTGTGGACTCTTAAGGAGGGAAATGGTAGGATCAGGGCTGGGAGATGAATTAACCACGATGGAGACTGAAATCACGAAAATCAGCTTCGAAGTAATTATGGCTATCCAGGTAGAGACAATGAGGGCCTAAACTCACCATGCGTGTATAGATGTAGAAATGACCAGGCTGCATCTATTTTTGCCTTCCTTGAACACCCACAACAGGCCAGACACTGTGTCTATTATTGGGAAATACAAATATTGAACCCCAAGACCTACCACACATTGCTTACAATCTGTGGGGCCAGTAACCCAGCACTAAACTATGTAGGGACCATGACAGAAGTAACGGAGGGACATTTAGAAGCACAGAGAAGAGGTGTTTAGTTGCATATGCTTTCAACAAAAGGCTTCTTGAGGTAAGTAGGCTTGAGCTAAGGCTTCAAAGATAAGTAAGAGCTCTCTAGGTGGAGGAGGAAGAGGCCAGGCAGGGGTGGGGAAAATGAGAGAGCATGTATAAAGATGTGACAGCACGAAACGGCATGTGACATAAGAGGAGGAGCAAATATCTTGTGCAAAAATTGAAAATAGTTGCTGTATATTGAACCAGGCACTATTTAGGAAACTCACATGTGTTACTGCATTTGATCATTGGGGTGTGCTAAGTGGGGGGTAGAAAGACAGCGGCCAAAGCCTGAACGAAGACTGTCCCATCAAGGAGTTCGGACTTTAAATGGGAAAGTGCCGTAACTCAGATTTGTGTTTCAGAAAGATTATTTTGGTAGCAGAGTGAAAGATGGATAGAAGGGGCACAAATCAGGAAGGAGGCCAGCAAACTAGGCAAGAAAAAGAGCAGTCAGCATAAGCAGTCATGGGTCAGACCTGACGGAAGAAGGCACTTAGGAGGGGCCCAGGTTTCTGATCTGATGATCGTGGTTGATAGCGGTGCAATTCACAGGGTTGGCGAGTGAGGTAAGACCGGTTTCGGGCCCAGGAGTATGGCCAGCTGGAAATGGAAGATAATGGGTTCTGCTCTGTACCTACTGAGGAATTATCTGGGAGTGATTTCTAGGTAACAGGTGGATATGCAATCCTAGAGCTAAGTAGAGACAGAAGCCTCGGCTGACGTTCTGGAATTGGGAGTCATCCTCCTGTGTTGGTGGTTGAAGCCATGGGAGTGGATCAGCATCATGTGAAGGGAGAGGGCCAAAGACAAAACCCTGGGCAGCGCTCACGTTTCAGGCATGGGTGGAGGAAGAGGTGACATAGACGGAGGTTAAGGAGGAGTAATATGAGAGGCTGGGGTAAACCAGGAGAAAGAGGTGCCTGGAAGAGAAATGGTGTTTCAAACAGGGGAGTGCTCAGTGTCTCCTGGATTAGGTAAGAACCTGGAGACAAAAGAGAAGGCTGAGTGAGGACCTCCCATCTGTGAGACTGTAGCTAGCAGCTGCAAGGAAATGAAATATATTCATGTACAGCGAATACCATGTACCTGCAAAAGTAAGAATGAGAAAGAAGAGGAAGAGAGGTTAATGGCCCAGGAGATAAGGCACTATGGGATAGGCAGAAGAAAATGCTGTTAGAACAAGACAATACTCTAAAAGAATTGCTATAAAATACCAAATGCACCATCAAGGTATTCCTATCCCCCTCCTGGAGGAAGTGGGGCTGGACAGGAGGTGAAGGAAGGAAGAATCAGAGCCAGAGTAACCACCACATTGCAGAATAAATAAATTATTGCAGAATAAATGGCGCAGTAGTGAGATTAATGGGAATTTTGGAAGCTGATGCTTGAATGTAGTATCACTAATGGAAATGAAAACGGGCTAAGACCACAATAAAACTTGGAGGTGTGTTATACAAATATTTGAAAGTGGGTATACCATCACCCCAGAAAAAAAAATGGGATACATTTACTTTTCAAGAATAAATGATGGCGGCTAAAATGACCAAAAGAGAAATGATGATGATGTACTTCCTGAAGAGAGCACACAACACAATCAATAAAGTGTCTACAATAAAAAAAAAAAAAAAATGGAACCTCAATCAGCTCCCACCTCTAAATTCAGCCTTCAGTTTACAGAAAAGAGGGGGCAGAGGAACGTCTTATACAATAGCATGGAAATAAAATTAGCAAAACCCAGACAGTGGGAAACTCTACAGGATAAATAACCTGGTGTCTTCAACAAATAAATTGCAAAAAGAAAAGAAAAGAGGGAGGGGGCTGTGGATTATGAGCCTGGAAATGTGTCAACCAAATGCAAGGGGTGGAATTTTTAGACCCTGGTTTCAAAAAAGCAGCTATGAAAACAGTGTTATAAACATTTCAGGAAATTTTGAACCCCAATGGGATATTTTATGGCATTTAAGGAATTATTTCAACTGTTTTTAATTGTAATTTTTTAGAAATCTTATCATTTAGAGATATAGCCTGAAATATTTATGGGTGAAATGATAATAGCATCTGGGATTTGCTTCAAAATAATCCAGTGAGGGTAGGACAGAAATATGTGTGTGTTATAAATGAGGCAAGATTGACCCTGAGTTGATCGTTGTTGAAACTGAATGTTGGGCTCATAAGGATTCAGTATACTACTCTCTGTATTTTGTGTATGCTTGAGAATTATCATAATGAAAGGTTTAAAAAAAATCAAAGAATAAATGTGAACATACCCATGGCCTTTCAGAACTGTGAAAGGGCTCCAACTTGAAGTGTTATTATTTCAAAATTGTCATTATTTCCTTTTGATGTTGAATCTCTACTGGTTTTTAATGTTCCTAATTAAAGAGCTTCCACCAATTCTTAAAAGTTAAAGATCGCTGCTGGCCACTGTCACACAATGAAACATGCAAGGGGAGGGGGGGTGGCGGTAGGGACGTAGGGGGGATGGGAAGGGGGGGTGGGGTGGAGTAGTGACATGCGCAGGCATTTTAATGTGGTTGTTTTAGACACTACTTTTCTCCAGTTTGTCAGCACCCAAGGCTTCTGAGTGACAGCTAAAAGGGACAGCTAAGAGAAGCCAGAGAGGTCAGACTGACTCATTCAGGAAAGGTCGATTTTGGCTGTCTGCATTTCAACAGGGTCTCAATCAAGAAGGCAGTTGCTGTAGAGAGGGGTCTGCCATTGGCTCCAGAGGGCAGAGATGAACTCAGAATCGGAGAGTTTCTTAAGTTACGGACAGGAAGCAATTTTTATGTAGGGAGATTGGAGTCTCCAGCTAGATGCTCAGAGAATGCTGAAAGCAATAGGACTTCAGAAAGGAAGGTCAAGAGGATAAACCCACATTACAACAAAAAAAGAATAGCCCCAAGATGAGGGAGCAAGTCTCCACAAGTGACACAACAAGTTTGTCACCAACAGTTCAAGAACAGAGAGCTGGCAATTGCCCTCAGTCCTACCTCGTGCTGGATAAGGCCCCCAGGTATGACAGGTGGCCAGGAAGAGGACCAGTTTGCCTGCCAAAGGAAGCTGATAGTCATGGCAGAAGGCTGGGCATGCTTTACATAACGCCTTTCACCTTATATATAAAATACACCAATTAGTGGCTTTTACTTTGGGTTATAATATTATTTCCATCAGAGTTGAAGAGTCCTGGGGTAAAGTGAGAAATTAATCCACAAACCCATTTTAGAAACCACTGTGGCCTACAGTATGCTTCTGAGTGTTCCATTTGCTGGAGAATCGTATTGATCCCTGGGAGAAAGAGTAATGGAGTAATAAGGACTTGAAGATAAGCAGGAAGGGCTGGATGCTTATACTGACAGCTGGACACAATGGGGCATGTAGGGAATGGACATACTGTTCTCTTGGCCAGCTCCCAAACAGGAACGACAACTTATCCTGTAGCAGAAGAGAGGAAAGGCGCCAAGGCATCAAGCCGATTGTGGGGAGGAAAGCTTAGGAGTGTGACATGATGTAGAAAGTCCCAAATGTCCAGCAGAACTTATTCCAAATCCCCCAAGAAGATAGCGGTTTGTAAAAGAGTAGACAGCCTAGTGGTCCGTTACAGGCACAGTAAGAAATCAGGAGAGTAAACCCACCATTTGAAGAGCCTAGGGAGAGTTGTAACACTGATGCATAAAACCTGACGCCTTCTTACTCTTCCCTCCTCTCCTTTCCCTCCTCCTTTCTCCATTTCAGTGAGGCAGTAGCAGGTACGGCAAAGAGGGCACCATACCAAGCCACTCTGCGAGAGCAGGTGGAAAAGGACCACACAGAAATGGGTACAGGTCTAACTCCTGCATCACACAGAAGTAACAGCAGCTGCAGTAACTAAGTTAAGCCATCAGGAAATGGAGTGGGGATAAGCAAAGGTGGTTTACCGAAGAGGAGGTCAAACCCGACCAAAGAGAATTCGAGAATCATCTTGGTGTTCTAAAGGAAGGAGAAGACTTAGGGAAGCTGGTTCCTAGAATCCCTCATGGGAGAGCAAACAAGAACAGCTACTGATATTGACTGGTACCTTTTCTCCTTCAATATCCTCTCATGGAATGGGTGGTCACGGAGTCTTGGGGGTACATTTGAGTGACTAATTCTTTGAAA
Organism: Leopardus geoffroyi; assembly: GCF_018350155.1. Classification (NCBI taxonomy): domain Eukaryota; kingdom Metazoa; phylum Chordata; class Mammalia; order Carnivora; family Felidae; genus Leopardus; species Leopardus geoffroyi. The sequence continues at coordinate 208,233,642 of NC_059326.1, forward strand.
CAGGATTATGATGTTGAATCCTATCTTATAGCAGAAATTGGAAGGTGGAGGTTCATAGTTTCTTCTAAGTACTTTGTCTACAGTTAGGTGAACAGTGGTGTTTCGGACACCTCTGAGTTAGAACCACTAGACTTGTCATGGGAACAACTTCTCATGGGAACAGTGAGCCTTTTTTTTTTTTTTTTTACTCAATAAAAAAAATTAAAAAAGGAAGTTTAAAAAAAATAGCTAAATAACCATTAAGGGACACTCTGAAGTAATGTGCAATTGCAAGAGAATTTAAGAAACAATGAACCTAATTACAAGGTTTTCTAAGGAGACGTTGTCTGAAAAGACACAGGCAGACTCATATACCTCCTTCCATATATACCCTCTCCATCCCCTTCTCCATCTGGAAATCTCCAGCTCTGTACATTGAACTGTTCTGTGATACTCCCTCCTTGTCATATGAAGCCACCAGATTTTTTGGGTCCTGGCAGTCTTAACTTTTCTTCTACCTCCTCCACAAGTAGTCAACTGGACCCTTCCTGCCCTGGTCCTTCAAAATGTGGGGGTTGCCCCCTCGTGAGAGCTTTCTCTTTAGTTTTTCCTGAGGATAGAGAAATGGGCTGGAATTCAGTAGGGATTTTGTTTAGACTTTAGTCAAGACTTCTTGAACTAAGGTATGTGAACTGGGATGTATTACCAAAGACATTTTTTCTTTTCTTTTTTTTTTTTTTTGTTTGGTTAAAAATATACAGATTTATAATCTTTCCATATGCCTTCTTACAGGTGAGAGACAGGAGATGTATAAGGAAAAAATATTTCCCTTGCTCCCTAGACTGTGTATTCTCTGACATCTATAGTCCATCAGAATCCAGTGCTAAATGGCATGGGAGAGCCGAGAGCTGCATGTGATAGGAGAAGCTATCATTCAATAGAGTAACAGCCAGAGGACAGCATTTTGCTCTTCTCTTTGTCATCCTTTCTTGAACCCAGATACAAGATCATTCCAAGGCACTATTAAAAATATGGGCCACGGGGCACCTGGGTGGCTCAGTCGGTTAAGCGTCTGACTTCAGCTCTGGTCGTGATCTCACAGTCCGTGAGTTTGAGCCCCGCGTCAGGCTCTGTGCTGACAGCTCGAGCCTGGAGCCTGTTTCGGATTCTGTGTCTCCCTCTCTCTCTGCCCCTTCTGTGCTCATGCTCTGTCTCTCTCTGTCTCAAAAATAAATAAAAAACATTAAAAAAAAATAAAAAAATAAAAATATGGGCCAAGATTATGGCAGCCTGGGAAGGCCTTATTTTGGACTTCAGCCATTTGACCTTGGATCACTCTGTTCATCCAGACTAGTCCTAAAGATTTTGTCAGCACTTCTGGCAACTTCAGGACGTTATTGCGCAGTTCAGCATGTATCCCTTGGTCCACTCAAGGTTGGGTGGGGTAAAAACAGCTCCTGTAGTTGCTGCATAGTCCTCCAAAGGTTTAGGCCAGATCTCAAGGTGAAAGTGCACCACGATGCCATGACCACATCTCACAGCTGCCCATCTCCACGGGCCTGCAGGCCACGTAAGCTTTTACCTACCAGTATCCAGAGTTATTCGGTCTCATTATCTGACCAAAGTGTGGTTATATGCTGAAGGTTAATGTGAGTCCTTTGTAATCGCTGAGCTAACAACACAGAGCCATGGAAAGGGAAAGGAAAGAATTTGCACTCTGGGAAACAGAGAGACTATGTTCAAAGGCTAATTCTGCTTTCTTTCAAGCGTGTGAAGGTCACTCTGTGCAGGAAGCCTACCTGCCCTGAGGAATACATGAGACAATGCACGTAACACACTGGCCCAGTCGGCATGAGTCGGTATGCCCATCTACCTTAATTGTTGTTAAAATCATTGTGTGAAACAGGCCAGTTGGTTATAGTACATGCAAACAAGCTTCCAGGGAGTGTTTCTTGGCAGCTAATTTCTATTTTTTCCCCCTTCACATTCCAGCTCTCTACCCTTTTCCATCCTGTGCTCATTATTACCAATTAGAGTTTTCACCAACAATTTTCAAGCATGTGCTTCCTCCCTTAGATCGCGACTACAAATGAAGGCCTACCTAAGGTGACCTCTCTGTGTCTGCAATCATCCTCTCATGATTGCTTCTAAACAGCTATAAACTAGACCCTCCGTACAAGCAGCCTCCCTAAAAAGGAGCAAATGGCAGCTGAGCTGCGGATTTCCCCAGGAATGCTGGGGGAGGGGTAAAATAGAAGGCATTGAACTGGCAATGAGGAGACTTGGTCATGGTCCAAAATCTACCACTTGGGGGTTGTGTGACCCCGAATCCATTCACCTCAGTTTATTCATTGGTAAATTAGAGCTAACAGTGCCCACTTGGCTTAGCTCACGGGGTCTCTCCCACAGGGCTGTTCCAAGGAACCAGGATAATAGTGTTGTTGCCAATGTGGCCGGCCTAGCAACTGGTGCCATGTGAGAGTGATTTCTGATGGTGTGTGGCTAAAGCCTTTATTACTTCTTTTAATTTAAAGCTTTGTCCTTATTTTTATGTGTATTAGAAAAATTATACAACTAGCACACCAAACGCATGCTTTCAACAGATATTTCTCAGGAAGAGTCTTAAGTGAAGAACAAGAGACAATACAAGTGTATATGTGCAACTGTGTGTGTAGGGGTGGGGTGGGTGGGTGCATATAATGTGTAATTATGACAGAAAAGGAAGGTAGTGTCCTCATAAAATATTGGAGTCTGCAAAAACAGAATAAATAGAACAGCTGTCTGAAGATTTCAGGGAGCTTAACAAATGTGTCATTATTACTCCTCTGGAGGCCCCTGAGTTTCCTGGTCCACACAAGTCAACGAATGGTTGCCGATGCCTTCCATGTACCAGGCACTTCTCTGGTTTCTGAGGATATAACAATATACAAGGTAGGCAAAATTCCTCCCTCTTAGAGCCTGCATTCAGGTGGAGAAGCGTGTCTAAACGCACAAAATGGTTGTGCGGATCTGACCTGATGACGTAGAAAGAAAGCATTCGACCACTGCAAACACTCTATCAATGTCTGGTATTGTTGTAGTGAGATGCCAGAGGTAGGAATGAGGAATTGATTTGAGAATATCTAAAAAATGTCTGGCAGAACCCAGAGAAATGCTCTACTGTGGACAAATGTAAATTGTTTTTGTTTCTGTTGGGTTTTCCTCTGGGTTAAATTCCTGGAAAAAGTTTCCTAAAACTTTTGCACAGTGAAAGGGCTTATCTTAAATGCCTGCATTTGGCAATATGCGCTCTCTAGAGGTAACGGGAAATGTGAATCTAATGAGTATCATACTAGAATGATGTATTTTAGTCTGCAAATAGTCAACCCAGCTTGAATTAATCTATCTGTAAAATTACTTTTCTCAATCAAATGCTCTTCTAAAATCCAAATATGTGAAAGTCTAATTTGTTTTCCTTCATTCCCTAATTTTAGAATTCTGTCCAAGAGAATTAGCCAATTTCCCTGGACTCGTTTTCTCTTTTTAAATCCCCAGAGTAACTTATTTCTTAACTGGGATTGGTTGCATTAAGTCTGCATTTATTGAATCTTCCTATCAATTCGCAAGTTGGCTACTTGACAACCTTTAAGGGGTCAGCTGCTCTTACATGGGAAATTACTGCCTCCGTGAACTTACTAAGTAATATCCTAGTAGCTTGAAAGAGTTAAAGTAAGTTTCTAAAGCCGCATAATTTCCCAACAAGGAATACCTTATGTGCTGAGAGACTGTGTTGAAAAATGAATAGTAATAAATTCATGACCAAATAACCACGCAGCAAAGACTAAAACCGGAGTATGATATATGGAGAGGCTGCAGCATACGAAGGCCAGAATGTAAGAGGAAAGATGTATTAACCAGGCCTGCAAACAAGACAGGTCCATATAACTGTGGCTTTCAGGACCTCCGCAAATGAGTAACTGAAGATGAGGAATCATGACTCCTACGCTGTTGGTTTTTTTTTTTAATTAATTTTTTTTCTCTTCTTTTTTGTAAATATAATTTATTGTCAAGTTGGCTAACATACACTGCTGTCACATGCTTGCCTCTACAGGTCTGCCTCTAGTGTTGTTACTTGGGGTGACGGTCCCACTGTTCTGCTAAACAAGCTAATGGGCAAAGCAGGTCAATTGTGCTCGTGTTTATGGTCTTAGTTTTAAAAGAAGAGAAGAAAAAGGAGCTTAAGGCTTTCTGTTTCGATTAAGTAGTCAGCAGATGAAACTATTTGCTAAACCTGGCTACCTGGTGTGAAATGCAAGGCTTATCAATTTGAAACGTGACGTAGGAATAGAAAAATGATTCTTAAAACTAGATCTCCCAGAACTTAGAACCCAAAGGAATGTTGTCTCTTTTCAGCACATTCTCGTTGGGAGGTCATATACTTACTCTAATTGTGTTGTTTTCGTCTAAACATTTGGAACTCCTCTCGTGGAATTGTCTTCAGAGCCTGCAGAGCATTTTTCTGACAGTTCCACTCTGTGCCAAGTCTTCATCCTTTGGGGTGGGGTGGGGGATGGGAGCCAGGGCAAGGGAGTGGATTTAATGATTTCTGGAAAGAGCAGAAAGTCATCCAGAGGCCAATCTGGTAAATGGCGTGAGTATAACCATTTGGGGTTAAAAAAAAATGCTGTCTATAAAGTGCAGAGCCTAGCTCCATCGTTTGGCCTGTGAGCTGACTCTGGAGGCAGTCCTCAAAGAGACCTTTCCAAGCAGCTTTGGTCAGTGACTGGCATTCTTTGAAGAAATGTATAGGGTCTCCTAAAATGGCTCCTTTGCAATAGCACCTCACCCACTTTCTTCTAGAAAACGAAGAGTGCTTGTTTCACAAATTGGCATGGTCATGGGTAGGGAAGAGCCATCATTTACTAAGGATCTAGAATCAAGATAAAGACTCAGATAAACATTTGTCAGTAACACGGGGGAAAGAAAAGAATTTGCTGTGAATGCGTTGGCTGTTCTTTTCTCTTGGACCTCAGTTAGGATTCGGCCCTACTCTGTGTGTTTACCATGTGTGTCCTAACATAAGTCAATGTCAAATATGAGACCCTTTTCCATTTTCCAAGTCAGTCCGCCCCCTCCCTCCACCGAAAGTTTGAGAGGTATAGCAAAAAACACCAACCCTTTACTTATAATTACTTAATTTATTAATTTAGTCATGTATACTTTTAAAATCACTTTATGGACTTACAAAATTGATATAGGAATAGCATTTTCTATATATTTTATATTTCACATAAAGAAATATTACTATAGTCCTATTTTTGTCACTTTCACATTTCAGTTTATCCCAAGTAACAGCATCTAGCATTAGGATAGCTGTTTTCTCCTTCCTGCCGTTGCATATTCTCAACATCCACTATGTGGCCACTTACTGTAATACTGTAAAAAGTGATATTTAAAAGGCTTGTTCACATTAACATCCACTCTTGCAAATGTGAGGCCATTCACCTAAGTGAAAGAATAATTAAATATGTATTAAAGTTCACCGATTTCACTTCTAAACATCTGAATCTTGCATTGATTGAGGGTGTTTGGAGATAATGTATCTTCCCTGAAAAGAACTGTGTTATTCAAAATAAAATAATGATACGAACACCCTATTGTAGGAGACTCTGAATATAAAATGGTTCCCTCTTCTCACAAGGAGTGATTTGGGGGGAAACCTTGCCTGGCATTTGAGTATACATACACACAGAGTTAATGATTTGTTTTCTGTTACCCACAGACATGACCATCTCTCTGAGTTGTCATTTCTATTGAAATGTTAAAACAGATTACAGGCAGAATTCAGAGTTCACAAGAGGAAATGTGATAAAATGACAGTATAACAGACAGCGAACAGAAGATGTTTGATTTTCTTTTGGCATATAGGAGAGGGGAAATACAGTGCGAGTGTTTGCCCCTAGAGATGGGAACATCTGGAAGCAAATACCAAAAAGCTCTACATTTTTGCATTTGAAGAAATAATAGAAAGTAGCTGAAGGAGAGAGGAAGGGGAAAAGTCAACAAGAAGGGCAAGAGTCTGTTTAGTTAAATAATCATGCTGTTTATACCAAGGCATCATCGAGATTCTGGCTTTGGACTCTCAAGATTTGGGTTCTTGTAAACCATCCTGTTTTGATGCCAACTCCCATGTAAACTCTCACTATATTTGACGTTATGGCTGAAACCGATGTTCTAATCCTGGCCGTGCCTTGCAAGGTCGCCGTTCTCATGTGTTCATAATGGTCCATGGTATTGACGCCTCTGCGGGGACAGCAGCGGTCCATCAAAACGAAAGTCTTCCCACTTTTGGCTGCAGCTTGCTAGCGTTCACATGTGATTTGGGAGACCAAGAAATTAAGGCATTCTTCTGGAGGATGGGTGGAGAGCCCTGGTTTTAAATGTCTCTTCCTTTTCTACATTGCAGGGTCTCAGAATGATGGCCTTCAAGGTACAATGCACAGCTTGCTGGCTTACTACACCCTGATCCGTAATAATCTGCTTTGTAACTTCCTCTTACTGATCCCATAGGTGCTTTTCCTCCTAGTTTTGGACAATCACTGGCCTGATTTGGAAATTGCATTAAGTCCTTTAAAAAAGCTGATGTGATAGTCTTTTCTGTTTTCTGTATTTGCTGTTCCTTCTACAATGTCCCACTGCCCAGAAATATTGACAACCATATGGATTTAATCATAAATTCCTCTTGGACCCAGAAAAATGAGTTTATATATATCTTCTCGAGGAAGCCGGGAGAGGCAAGAGAGGTAGTGGACAAAACTGGATGCAGCGTGAGTTGACCTGGCGTCTCATTTCTGTTCTCCCCCTTCTCTCTGGACTACGGGGAAATCACATCCCTCTGGTCACCTGGTCCCATAGTTATGAAACAAGCGTTGACTCAGTCACCTATCAGATTTTGTCAAGGTCTAATAATCCGTATCTCCAAATAACAGTGATTGCCAGGTATGGGGCACTTGCTTGAAAGCAGACACCCTGCAGAGATGTGCATGGTTCAGCTGTTTCAATCCACTGCTTTGACCTCGCAGATAGGGACTGTTACTTACAGGTAAAGAAACTGAGGCTTAAAAAGTTAAGTGACTGTCCTGGGGAAGACACCTTCTCTTTGACTGGATCCTAGCTGATGGGTTAATTCTTTTCTGAAGAAGCCAGACAGTTCAGAACACCAAGTAACAGATCAGCCAGAAGGATTTTTCAACCCACCTTTTGGTTCTTTTCCTTTCTTTGCTTTGCCTTTCTTAGGCCTCCGGTGGGCAGAATTGAGTTATTAAAACTCTTCTCTTCATGACCCATTACCAACATCAGTCCAGGTGAGGCTGCTCTTACTATTTTCATAGTTTCCCCCTCCATCTGAAGTATCCCTTCCTTCCTTCTATGTGCACTCGCTGTACTGTGTCTCTATTTTTGCAGTCCCCCTTCCCTGTGTTTATCTAGACATGTATATCCTTGAAAACTAATGTTATTACGCATCAGTGTTGTTGATTTTCATAATTGCCATCAAGATTCAAGTCTCATCTTTTTTCATTCTTTCTTTACTCAACAGTTTGAGATTCGTCAATGTTGTTAGGTGAAAAACTTGTTCACTGTGTCTAATGGTTACATAGGATTCCATCATATTATACCACACATTTTCTTTATAGATTTCCCTTATCAATGGGTATTTAGGTACGCTCCAACTCCTTGCTACCACAAACAATCTGGCCTGAGCGCCCTCTAATATATCTTTGTCCACACTTAAAATGAGATTTTTTTTGAATTACGTATGCAGGAATAGGATTTATGGGTCATTGCGTGTACGCATCTTACTTTCACGAAGCATTGCTGGTTGCTTTCTAGAAAGGCTGCATTGCTTTGTACTTCCTCCAGTGCTGTACGAGGATTACTGTTTTTCCACATGCTTACCAGCGCTAGTTATCTTCTGGCTTTCTAATTTTTGCCAATCTCTGTGTATTAAGTGGTATATCACTTTCACATTAATTTACATCAATTGGATTGCTAGTGAGGTAGTACATTCTTCATATAATTTTTAGCCACTTGGGGTTCCCTCCTGTGATTTGACTATTTATATCTTTGCCCATGTTGTTTTGTTTTGTTTTGTTTTTCCTTACTGTGGTTCCTAACTTTGCTGGTGTTTATGGTTATGACTCTTTAATTTGTCTTATTTTCTCTTAGTGTGGGTTATTCTCCCCATTTTCTCTGCTTTGAACTTCATTTTTTAAAATTTTTTAGATGTTTATTTATTTTTGAGAGAGAGGGGAGAGCTAGTGGGGGAGGGACAGAGAGAGAGAGAGAGGGAGACACAGAATCCGAAGTAGCTCCAGGCTCTGAGTGGTCAGCACAGAGGCTGACACAGGGCTTGAACCCACGAACCGCAAGATCATGACCTGAGTCAAAGTCAGTCACCTAACCGACCGAGCCGCCCAGGCGCCCCTAATTTCATTGTCAATATTGACTTAACTGAATTACAAGAGTTTCTTTCCACATCTTGACATTTAATTATGTGTGGGTTTTAGCTATTGTCATTCTCCAAGTCTGTCACTTCTGTTAGCTTTATCAACAAAGGTTTTCTTCATTTCCTTCAATATGTCCTAATACCTGATTTATCTTCTTTTTGGTTTTACCTTAACCCTTTGAAAATTCTTATTTTTCCACGTAAATTTTAGAATCCATTTTTTTATTTTAATTTTTTTTCTGGGATTTTTATTGTAGTTGCATTGAATTTAGAGATTGATCAAGGGAGAATTAACTCTATGTGATGTTACAGCAAGCTGTTAATATACATGATATTTAATGTTCCATTTATTTAGGTTTTCTGGTATATATGTGCTTTAATAGTTTAAATTTTATTCTCTATAAAGCTCTGTGTTTTCTTTGGTTGATGTCTATATGCTTTATAGTTTTTTGTTGCTACTATGAGTGGGATTTTATATTCTATTTTCTGTGGATTATTGCTTGTTTATAGGAACACTGTTAATTTTGTGTGTGTGTGTATTGTGTGTGTGTATGTATATGTGTATATATATATATATATATATATATATACATATACATATATATATATGAAATAAACTTGCTGAACTCCCTTTTAATTATAATTGTTTACTTTTCTTAGGTTTTCTAAGCATTTGATCATGGTATTACAATTGCAAATAGTAACAATTTGGTCTCCTTCCTTCCTGGTCTTACTTAATGCATTGACCAGGACTTCCTGAACTCTGTTAAAGAGTAGCGGTAACACCAAGGCATTCATGTCTTGTTCCTAACTTAAAAGGAAATTGCATCTAAAATTTTTTAATTAAATTTGATGATTGCAATAGATCATTAGTAGAAAGCCTTTATCAAGTTAAAGAAGTTCCCCTCTATTCCTCATTTTCTAAGAGTTTATTTTAAAAACTTAGATGTTGAATTTTATCCAGTGTTTTTACTTTTTTTCTTTTTAGATTTTATTTTATTTTTAATAATCTCTATACCCAACGTGGGGCTGAACTCACAACCCCAAGATCAAGAGTCACATGCTCTGGGAATGCAAACTAGTGCATTTGGAAAAGAGTATGGAAGTTTCTCAAAAAATTAAAAATACAACTACCCTATGACCCAGCAATTATACTACTAGGTATTTATCCAAAGGATAAAAAAATGCTGATTCAAAGGGGCACATGAACCGCAATGTTTATAACAGCACTATTGACAATAGGCAAAGTATGGAAAGAGCCCAAATGTCCATTGACTAATGAATGGATAAAGAAGATGTAGTGTGTGTGTGTGTGTGTGTGTGTGTGTGTGTGTGTGTGTAATGGAATATTACTCAGTGATCAAAAAGAATGAAATCTTGCCATTTGCAACAATGTGGTTGAAACTAGAATGCATTATGCTAAACAAATCAAGTCAGTCAGAGAAACACAAATATCATATGATTTCACCCCTATGTGGAATTTAAGAAACAAAACAAATGAACATAGGAGAAGGGAAGGAAAAATAAGATAAAAACAGAGAGGGAGACAAACCATAAGACACTCTGAAATACAGAGAACAAGCTGAGGGTTGCTGGAGAGGAGGTGGGTTGGGGGGATGGGCTAAATGGGTGATGGGCATTAAAAAGAGCACTTGCTGGGATGGGCACTGGATGTTATATGTAAGTGATGAATCACTAAATTCTACTCCTGAAATCATTATTATGCTATATGTTAACTCACTTGGATTTAAATTAAAACATAAATTAATTTAAAAAAAAGAGTCACATTCTCTACTGACTGAGCCAGCAAAGCACCCCGATTCAATGCTTTTTCTGCATTTGTTGAGCTAATCATGTGATTTTTCTCCTTACTCAGTCAACGTGATGAATTATTTTAATAGTTTTACATTTTCTCTTCCTGAACCATTTTTCTTTAATGGGCCCTATTTGACCATACTTTATGTTTTAAATAAATTATTGAATTCTGATAGCTGGTATTTTAATTAGGATTTTTGTGCTCATGTTCATGAGTGAAACTGATCTATAGTTTGTCTTCTTGAACTGGACTTGGTGTCAAGACTAGACGAGCCTCACAAAATGAGTTTGGCCCTTTCCCTTTGAGTCTTATTTGTGCAATAGCTTGCTGAAAACAGGGAGATTCACCGCGAAACAGCCCTTCTCCCGGTTTCCCCATAGGAATAAAGGGCAACCCGTTATCAGAACAAAAGCACTGACTCTGATGTCTCTCTTTCTTTCACACTCATTCACTTTCTGAATAAATCATACTGCCTGCACCTTTACAGTCCATCTCCAATCCAGCCATCTCTCCCCTCTACCACTTCCACTCTCGTCTACGTGAAATAACGATCACGTCTGGATGGTGCGCAACCTTGTGTTTGGGACTGCTGTGTTTGCTTTCACCTCTTTATAGTTCATCTCATAGTAGCTAGCATCTATTTACAGCATCAATCAGATCATGTGACCCTGTTAGCATCATCGCCTATCCATCCCATTGGCGAAGGAGGAGTTCCCACCTTGGGCCCCTGGTGTGGCTAATGGCTCCAACACAGCATACCCAACACTGGACAGATGAGACTGACAACAGTTTATTAGTCACTGCACACTCACAGTCTGGGGAAGCACGCTGCCTGGCATGCATGGCCTGCCTGGTGGTTGCACCAGAAACAGAGTGAACAACCACAGGTGGTGGGAGGCAAGCTTTGTAGTATCAAGGCTGTGATGCCCCTGATTCCCACAGGAGGATGTGATTGGTTGAATAATTTACGGATAAGCAAGAACTGCACCTTGTCCATGATGAGCCAGTTGTTTGGCTAGGGCATCTATTCCACAGAAGCAGGACGGGGAGGGGAACTCATGGATGGCCATTTCAGGCCTCCCTAGTATCCCCCAGCTGTCAATGGAAGACATAACATTGGACTTTATTTTTAGGCGTGACACCACAAGCTTCCTTGTCAAAACTTTACAATGGCACCTACAAGGCCCTCCGTGGTCTGACATCTGGCTACCTCTCTGGCCTTATTTCCTACCCTTTCCCTTCCTTTGTGTGCTCTATTCAAGCCACACTGACTTGCCTGTTCTTACTCAAACCCATCAAACGTGTTTTCACCTCAGGCCTTAGTCCCTTGCTTTTCGTCCACTTGAACATTCTTCCCCCAAATGTCTTCATGACGTTTTTTTTTCCATTTTCTTTGGATCTCTACTCATTTTCTCAGTGTAGAATAAAAAGCATTATTTTGCATGCTTCCCTGCTTTATATAAATGCTACTATATTTTGCTTTTCTTCTTCATTCTTAAAATTTTGAAATTCATCCAGGTTGCTACATTTATCTATGTATCATTCATTTTATCTACTGTATTTATTCCATTTGGCAAGGCCAGCAGCATTGATTCATCTCATCTCCTATGGATGGATGTTTAAGTTGCTCCCAGGTTTTTCTCTATCACAGACGATGCTTCAGTGACTAGCCTTGTCAGGTCTCCTTGTGAACCCGGATGAGATTTTTCTTTAGGGTATGTATGAAAATACAGAATTGTTGATCAAAGGGTGTCAGGAACTTGTTGGGAGTTGGTCTCAGAAATGGAGCTGGGAGAGTCAAATGCAGTCTTCCTCTGGTTAAAAGTGTAGAAACTACTAGAAGAGCTGAAAGCCCTGAGACCTAGAAAAGACACTGACTTAAGTAAGTGCTGACAGTTGTCCCCCGGTTCACAGAGGAGCTTCTACTGTCTGTGAAATGAGTCACTGCTCTTGGATACTGTCACTAAGGGCCACCCTCCGTGAAGCATCTGTTACCGCTGACTGAACTGTGGCAAGATGCTCCCATTGGCAGGAGTGACTACTATGGCAAATTGTTAGGCTGGGGTTCTTAACTCTTAGAGATGTTGGACTTTCTCCCTCAGGCTTAGTGAGTCACTCTTTACCTACAGAGAAGAATAGAGAGAATTGGTCTTTGTCAATAATCGTTACCAAATTGAGAGAATAACAGTTTCCCGTGGGAATCCTTGGTAAGCATCAGATGCCTAGAAACTATGGAAAGAAACTCAAAACATCTTCAGAGCTCTTGAATTAGAGCCTGACTTTCAGATTTCTGATGGAGGGTGTGGCCCAGGAAAAAATGGCTTTATTGGCATGTGCATCTATTTACTTTCTCTCTCCTCTAGTCCTTATTGTTATTTTTTTTTATTCTCTCCCTTCCTCTCCCCCTTACCCTCTTTCTCTTTCTCATTTTCTTGGTCTCTTGTATATGTGTAAGATTTGTTAGTAGTATTTTAAGACCCTACTTGGCCTCTGTGGTGTTCATGTTTTGACACCCGAGAACAGAGGAAATGTTTAATACAATGAGTAACAGTAAAGGGTTCAGAAGAAAACTGTGAATACTGAGGAGCCCCACCCTGGAACTTGTTCTTTGGCCTGACCATATGAGCCAGTCCTTGGTGTGGCTCTCTTGGGTGCATTATAGGAGTCATGCTTCCCCTCCAAGATGTCATCATGAAGACCCCTGGGTCCCAAGAACCTCACAGAGGACTGGGAAGATGGCTATGATGGCCTATTTTTTTCAAGTTTACTTACTTATTTTTGAGAGAGAGCAGGTGAGTGAGAGAGAGAATCCCAAGCAGGCTCTGAACTGCCAGCACAGAGCCCAATGTGGGGCTCAAACCCATGAACCACGAGATCATGACCCCAGCAGAAATCAAGAGTTGGACACCAGCCAGGACTGGACTGAGCCAGCCAGGTGCCCCTATAATGGCCTACTTTTGATCCCAGAAACAGAGATGAGTTGATTGTTTTTTTTATAAGCAACGCCATGATGCATGGACACCCAGTTCCCTCAGAAACAAGAGCCAAAGGCAAGACAGAGTGAAGGCTAAAACATTTGATTGAAAGTCAGGAGATTTGAGTCCTAATTCTGACTCTGCCACTATCTAGTTGGTGACCTTTGGCCAATTACCTAACCCTCTGGGCTTCGTTACCTTATTTAAAACATGAGGGTTTGGAGGTAGGGATGTGTGATTTTTATCAAAATTTCCTAAGCACTCAAATTTTTTAAGCACCTGTTCAGAGGATACAATCTACTTCTAAGCAACTATCACATACAATCTAAAGTGCGTTTTAGTTCTAAAATGTCTTGAAATTGGAAAGGATTTCTTTTTTCTATGTCCAGGTTCACTTGAGTTGTGATCATTTGAGATCCTGAGTGGTTTTACAGATGCCATGTTCCTAAGGGGGTCACATGATTTCTCAGCCCAAATTCACGCCTGGGCAGATTGGAGGATCTCTACTGTTTTCTCATTATGCAATTACCTTCTGGGGGACACAGTCTTCTTGAAGTTATATCAGTTCTGTCTTACCATGATCACTCTATTTCTCAGTCCTTTTATCTATGACTCAGGGGGAGTGGGTCCCAGACCCACCATATTGCACCTATTTGGGAACATATAATCTACTTCCAAGCTTAACAGTGGGAAGCATTGTTTCAATTAAATATTACCCAACAGTAAGGACTTAAGTCTACTTCTATGGCTTCCCAAGGGGCATTTTCCATGAAACTGAAAGGAACATTCTTTTAAAGAGATTGGCAAAGGCAGGCATCTCTTATTAACCATTGTGAGAACAACTTGCTTCTTGAATATGGCTGCCATATTTTTGCCCAAAGCACCAAATTCTCTTATTACTTTCCTACCCAAAAATTGTCATCAGCCCTATTGCCTATAGAATTCAAGCTTGTTTACTTACTTTTTTTTATTTTTAAAAAAAAATTTTTTTCAACGTTTATTTATTTTTGGGGGGACAGAGAGAGACAGAGCATGAACGGGGGAGGGGCAGAGAGAGAGGGAGACACAGAATCGGAAACAGGCTCCAGGCTCTGAGCCATCAGCCCAGAACTCACGGACCGCGAGATCGTGACCTGGCTGAAGTCGGACGCTCAACCGACTGCGCCACCCAGGCGCCCCTACTTTTTTTTAATGTTTATTTACTTATTTATTTTGAGAGAGACAAAGCACAAGCAGGGGAGGGGCAGAGAGAGGAAGAGAGAGAATCCCAAGCAGGCTTTGCACTGCCAGTGCAGAGCCTGACGCAGGGCTTGAACTCACGAACCTCAAGACGAACCTCAAGATCATGACCTGAGCCACAACCAAGAGTCTGAGGCTCAACTAACTGAGCCACCGGGGCACCCCAACTTACTTTTTTTTTTTAAGGAAGACTTCTGTTCTGTGGCCCCATATTACCTCTCTGTCATTACTTCCCATTGTTTCAGCCTGCCCTACCCACCTCCTCTAGTCTCAAGCTTGTTTGCACCCCCAGGGAATGAGGAGAGGGAAAAACTTGATTGACTAGCTACTATGTGCTAATAACTGTCATGGGTATTTTCCCATTTGTTGTTTGATTTCATAGTTGAAGAAATTAAGGCTCAAAGAGTTTGTATACATTGCCCAACTCAAAAATAGAAAAGCTGGAGTTGTTCCCAAGGGCTATTTGACTTTGAGTCCATAGTTATTTTGCCTAACACCTGCCTCTCATCCAGGGGTACCACATCCCAACCTGCTAATGGGGAGAGTTGTTGTGGGAATTGTTCCTGGCAGACCTCCCCAGTATCTGCTCCTCTGGCCCTTCTAGTCACTTGTGTAAATACCTAAATCCCTGAATTACTTTCTTTTAGCCTATGTAACTAGAGAGACCAAATCCTGACTAATACAACCTATTATCAGGGAATAGTTTTTTATATAAATATTAGTATCAAATTATTTCAGAGCTTAAACTTATTTTATTTATTGTTATTTTTTTTAAGTAGGCTTTATGCCTAGCACAGAACTGAATGCAGGGCTTGAACTCATGACCCGGAGATCAAGACCTCAGCCAAAATCAAGAATTGGATGCTTAACCGACTGAGCCACCTGGGTGCCCCTTTAAAAAATTTTTTAAAGTAATCAAACCCAATGCTGGGCTTGAACCTATAACCCCAAGATCAAGAATCCCACACTCTACCGACTGAGTCAGCCAGGCACCCTAAGGGCTTAAACTTCTTTTAACTTTGCCTCTTTGTTTTACTGATGAGGAAACTGAAGCCCAGAGAGGTAAAGAGAATTATCCAAAATCATATAGTTAGTGACAAAGTTAAAACGGTGTCTTTGCCCCAAAACAAGGGACCTAATGGCAGACTGACAGAAGTATTTTAGAATTTTAGAGGTTTTTAACCTGAATCCCAATCTTGAACAACACTCACTAACTCTATCTCTGTAGAGAAATCACTTCATTGGGGCGCCTGGGTGGCGCAGTCAGTTAAGAGTCCGACTTCAGCCAGGTCACGATCTCACGGTCCGTGAGTTCGAGCCCCGCATCGGGCTCTGGGCTGATGGCTCAGAGCCTGGAGGCTGTTTCCGATTCTGTGTCTCCCTCTCTCTCTCTTTCCCTCCCCTGTTCATGCTCTGTCTCTCTCTGTCCCAAAAATAAATAAACGTTGAAAAAAAAATTTTTTTAAAAGAAATCACTTCATTGCTTTGTTTCTCAGTTTGTAAAACGAGAATGATCATAACCTTTTGCCCCATTATGGTGAATATTGGAGATTTCACATGTAAAATGCCTAGTACAGTATCTGTCTCATTATGTATGCTCAATAAATGGTTAAGTGCGTTATTCTCTATTGTCCAGAATCAGCAAGGCCAAACTTCTGCACATTGAGGACCAACTGGAAAATGTCCAACAAAGACAAGCACCTTTCACTGTTCCTCCCACCTAAACTCCAGAATATTCAACAAACACTCTGAAAGCAAATGGACCAAGACTAATGAACTCCAAATCTGATCGCAACAATTCATTCAGTATTGCACACGGCAAAGAGTAAAAGAGTTTCTAATTAAATAAAGAGTCATGAGTTTTGCTCCATAGCACATCTAGTGCAAAGTTCAGGAGGGCATAAAAACATTACATTTTTCTTTCTTTTTTTTTTTTTAATTAAAAAAAAAATTTTTTTTTTTATTTATTTTTGAGAGAGAGCGAGAAAGTGCATAAGCAGGGGAGGGGCAAGAGAGAGGGAAACACAGAACCCGAAGCAGGCTCCAGGCTCTGAGCTGTCAGCACAGAGCCCAGTGCAGGACGTGGCTCAAACTTGCGAAGCGCGAGATCATGACCTGAGCTGAAGCTGGCTGCCCAACTAACTGAGCCACCCAGGTGCCCCACATTTTTCTTATTCTTCCTGAAGAAAAGTTCAGCTTACTGTTATACTTTGAAGCCATGCCATTTTTTTCCTCAATTCCTTTTTTTGTAGGAGGGAAGGTGGGGTAATAAAAATCCGTTTTTCAAATACACATAGGATAGTGATAACAGTATTATTTGTATTTTCAGTGGATATTGAGAGGCATGCAAAAGGCGTTGTGAAATTTATAATCACATCACATTTTTTCATCTCTAAATGTCAGGGAGGTTGAAGAGTTCTAGAATGTCAAAGGTTCTAAGTCACGCAGAGCTCACACGCTTAGGATGCAGACACTCACCTGCTGCTATGCTCTCCCTGCGCATTGATTGACTTCACTTATAGACGGTATCTGTGCAGGGAGATATGCATGTGAGCGGCAGGGCATCCAAAAGAGGCATCTCTCTTGAAGGTGACTGGTTGATGTGCATGGCAGGGAATGGGTGAACATGGCTGGAAATCTCGACTGAAAGTCTGATGTCTTTTGTTCCAGTGTTTATAATGTTGTATAGTACTTGGGTCTCAACAGAAAACAGAGTACATTAAGGGCAATATTTGAAGAGCGTGAAAAAGGGAACTACTTGTAGAGGTGTGGACAGGGGGTCAGAAGGGACAGTGAGGCACCAAGGGGCTGAAACAGTGAGTGGCATCGCCACCCCTTGACTTGAAGGGGCAAGACAGAAGGCGGAGTTACTGGGACCTAGTAAGAGCTATAAGGTGGGAGAGGAACTGTTTGATAGGAGGAATTTGACCGTCAGTGGTTTGACCCTTAATGTACTCTGTTTTCTGTTGAGACCCCAAGTACTATACTATCAGGAGTTAGGGAAGTCAAAAATGCCCTGACCTCACTCTCTCCCACCCTCTGATCTCCTACCGATGCCCTCCAATGACTAAACCCAAGAGAAGAAGCCCACTGATGCAAACCTTACAGGCCAACTTCCGTGGGATGTCGGGGAGTGGAGATGGCTAGAAATGGGTTTGGAGGTGCCAGTGGAAGAGAATTCTGCGCGGCCAGTCTGTGAGTGCAGAGAAAAACACAAAAACATTTTTTCTTTCGGTTTTTTCTGCACTGCAATGGCTCTATGATTAATCACCCTTACTGATGAAAAAAAGTATCTACTATATCCCTTTCCCAGATCGTATTCGATATGGCAGTTGGAAGGTTAAACTCAATGCTCTGAAAGAGCCAAATGCTCTCAAATGGGAGGCTGTTTCACTTTTAAGCCAAAGTAAGATCCCTAAGGCTTGATATATTCGATAGTCTTCTGAATACGTCAGAAATTTAAGGGGCCCATTAAGTCGCACTCCTGTTCCTTGCTCAACATAGACATAGGAATGGGGCGGATCAAGATTTTTAAGTCACCTTTAGTATTGATAAGGCCTATATTAGAAGACAAACTTTGGTAGCAAGGCCAAATGGGTTCCCAAAGAGTGCTGCAGAATATAATTCCCCCACCCAGTCATAGGCAAGGCAGGAAAACTTCAGGTCTTGCCCACAGAGGCAAAGTCTTTACTGCTGAACTCTTGAGCAGGTGAAAATACGTGCTTCATGCATATGGACAGATCCCAGATGAGGAGACATGAGGGCTGAGGTGCCTTCCTTAGCTGCTTCTCCCCAGTTCAGAGGATAAATCTGTCCTCATCCCAGGCTGGGAAGAGTTCCAACAACACTTAAAACATATACAAACAGACAAACCAAAACAACAACAACAGACAAACCAGACTGAGCCCTGGTGCATCCACCCATTATCCCCTTTCGGATGGCAGGACCCACGGTGGGAGCCATCTATGGGAAAAGGGGATCCAGTTGTCTCTCAAGGAATGCATTGGTGCCCAAACCCAACTTCTGGGACTGGGAGCCCTCGTTGGAGCAGTTGACACTGATCTGCACAGCTTCTTGCGGGAGACCAGGTCCGCGTCTCCCTGCTCCCCCCAGAGCCTCTGTACCCCTACGCTGTGGGGAGAACGCAGGAGGACCGGGCTCCATCCCCGCTCTGTCCTCCAGGTGGCAGAAGCACTATCCCGACTGTCTGGTGCCTGGGGCAGCCTCAGGCCAAGCCAAAGATAACATTGTGTCCGTGCACAGGAACACACTGTGCTTTTTTAGGTTCCCAGGAAACCAAATCGCGGTGAAGGTCAACAGTGTTCTTAGACCACGGGTAGCTCACATTTCGGGTTAAGAAGAACAAATATGAGGCCCCAGGACTTCCTGCCATCAAGGGCTCAAGAGCCCCCTCTTAGGTCCCCTCTGATCCTCTGCTAACCAGGTACTTTCAAGCCCTGTTTACTCAGCGCAGACCTTCTTGAGCACCGTAACTGAAGCACTCAGTGTAGAAAGCTGCTCCAGTGGATCTGGAGAGAGAATTAAGGAGTTGCAAAGAGCTTCCTGCCCTGACCCCATTGGCTCTCTTCCTTGGGGTATCCTCCCTCCCCCCTAGGCCCATCCTAGGATAGTGGGACAGAATGCAACAAGGGCTACCTTCTCACCCCACGGTCAGCAACTGGAGCCACATGTATGCCATTGCCTCCTTGATATTTCTTCTCGGGTGTCTCACAGGCACACACCCCACCTGCATCCCAAGCCTCTTCCCCATCTATGTAAAGGCAGACCCACCCAGCCAGATGTGCAAGCCGGAAAGGAGTCACTCCTGCTAGCTCAGCCTACATCTGAGTCATTGCCAACCCATTTCCATGTTGCCCCCTAATTATCTCTTGAGCCCCCGCTACCATCCTGCTTAGCGCCACCACCATCTCTTGTCCTACGCTTGTGCCTGCATTCCCTCCCACCCTGTCTCCGGGTCAGGTCTGCACTGCGGTTAGAATGGTTTCTTTTCTTCAGAATGCAAAACTTGTCATGTCACTTCTCCCCTTCGAAGTCTTCTGATAGCCTCCTCTTGCACCTGGGACAGAAATCAAGACTCTAAAGGGGCTCCCTAGACCTTAATCTTGCCCTTGCTGTATCTCTGGCCTCTTGTCCGGCTCTGGTCCGCTTGGCCTCCCTCTGTATTCCAGTCTCCCAGACACCATTTCCCCTGCCACCAAAGGGTTTCTCCAGGGTCTCCTGTGGAAGTCCTGTTCTTCCCCTCAGCTATGTGTCTCGCAGGCAGGGTGATGCCACTACGGTGGGCTTTGGTGCCCAAAGGACTTACCTCTGGAATTGCTCCGCGAAGACCCTGCTGACTTTTCATGGACTTAACTACTTTAACTACTTTAGGAAGTCTCCTCCCCCAAACTGCCAAGGCCACCTCCCTTTGGGGGAATTTGATGGAGCTAAGGAGTGTTCTCCTGGTTCTTACTCTGCTTGGGGAAGAGTGCAGACTGAGGTCCGTAATGTGAACCAGAAACTCTTGGCTTTCTCTCACTCTGTCTCTGCCCTTCTCTCTTTTTCTCCCTCTCTTTTCTTTTCTTTCTTTCCTTATTATTTTTTTTTTTTAACTCTTTAACCAACCCCACTGCTAAGGCATTTTTTCCTGTCAGGGGAAATGCAAACCAAACTCCCTGCTTAGGAGCTGGCTGTGAAAAACCAGGTCAGCATGACCGAGTGGTCCCTGGGCCAGCACGCCAAGCCCACAGAACTGAGGGGACTTGGTCTGATGCACACTATTTTGTAGAAAGGTATCTGTTTGTGCCTTTTGGAGTACATAGGTCTCCCATAGTGTGTGTGTATCCATAGCATGTGTTTGCATATGTAATGTGTGTATGCACATGCACACACGTGTACGTGTGTGTGTGTGTGTGTGTGTGTGTGTGTGTGTGTGTGTTGGGGATCTGGGTAGGGACTCGCCCTGTCTTCCACAGACAGCCTTTCTCCCTTCTCCAGCTACTGAGGTCTCTGTAAGAGATCCTGGGTAGTTAGTGACCATCTTTCCTGGGGTGGCCATGGGAATGCACCTTGTGGACCTCCAACTATGGGGAGCAAAATTGACCCTCGCTGCTGTGACCTGAGGTCTGGCTCCTGTTTGCCCTGAGGTCGTTCTTCAGGTTAGTCCTAGCCAACAGCTGTAGACAGCAGGGAAACCAAGGCAGGCCTGTGCCTGGGTGACACAGGACTCCTCTGATAGCTGATTTTCACTCAAGGTCCCCCTGCGCACCTGACTGACCTTTGAAGACTGCAGGGCAATCTAGGAGTGTCCATCCAAGCCAAGCCACTTGCCCCCTTTGCTCAATTTGGGTCAAACTTGCATTGCCACTCTCAGCTATGCCAACGCCCTATACACAGTGTCTCACAGTCATCTCCCTTTTTGCATCCTGGCATGTTTTATCCCACTTTAGCATCTGCTTCTTGGGTAATCCAGAGTAACACATCCTTTTACCCATCTCCTCTGGAAGAGCAGCCCGTTGAGTTACAGCAAATTCTTTCGCTGTGTTTCTGTAGGCTGTCTAGACCTTGAAACAAGAAAGGCTGAAAAACACTAAAAACGACTTATAAAGAGTGCATAGACATTTAGGTGGACCACATATGCTGCATTTTTTATGTAAACTAGACAATGGCATGTTTCTAAAAATGCTCTTGGAAAGGAGTGAAACAGCCCAGTGTGCTGGGTTCCATAGGCAGTCCTTAGTCCCCCTGACTTTCTTCTTGACTTTGAGAAGGATTTATATAGTGACAAATCCATCAGTGACTGCAGCAAGGTCAAAGTTTTGGGCATGGAGAGCAGGGCCACCTTAGCATTTAATTCCAGGCTCTGAATACTCTTGGTCTTGTGGATAGAGACAGAAGCCAAAAGGGAAGGCTGCATATTCCAAATGGAAGGGAGGAAACTAGTGAGGGAGCGAACAAAGCATCTCTTCTGAAGTGGGGTTGCCAAGGCTGTGGGAGAGGAGGATAAAGTCAATGACCCACCAACCACTGATAGGATGGTATCATAGACATGTGTCTGATGTTTCTTGTCATTTTGTGTTCCTACATGTTCATATAAATGAAGTGCCTTTAACCTGGGAAGTGACTGATCTGTGATTCTAACCAGAAAGTGTTTATTGTTAAAAGTAACCACAGCATTTAGTGAATACTTATACATTGCCACACATTATGTCAAGCGCTTCACACACAGTCATTGAACTTTCAATTTATAGAAGAGGAAATGAGTGGTGGGGTAGATTACACTAACGATGCAAGTGTGTCCCCTCAGATTTTTTTCAAAATAGATTTATTTTCAATAATTGAATCAACAATTGGATCAACTAATCAAGCGTTTTGAGAAGCGAACCACCCGGGACACTTCTGCAGCAGGTAGAAAAGCTGCCCTGCGTTACACAGCTAGTAATGACAGAAGCAAGATTCATATGCAAAATCGTTAAACTCCGAAGATTTCTGTCCCTTGGAACAATAACAGTGAGCACATAATGCTAGAGTTTAATGCTTGAGAAACTAATGACAACAGACTACATGGTTAAAGAGTAATTCTATATGAGAAATTACTGTGGATTTGAACCCGAGTTCTAGTTCAGTGGTCCAACGACCTTGACAAACAGCTTTCTCTGGGGAGAAAAAAAAACCTATCTTCTTAAAAGTACAAAAGGACAATGATATTGAAAAAGCACCGCCTTCTGTCAAAAGCAATAGGAGGACTAACAAAGAAAATGAGGTGACTCTTATCAATATGGTACACAATGTCATTGTCTCAATCAAGCGGATACCCCTCCAGCATTCCCATGGGTGTAGGAAACATATCATCATGGCTGGGTTTGTTCTCCTTGCTTCCTTACGGCCATAGAAATTCCAAGTTGCAGACTGAACTAACTTGAAAAAAAAAATCCTTACTTCTTTGAAAATTATTCACTCTTTTCCGCCTGTTTTCTCCCTGAGAAATATTTTTGAACAGTGTTTGCTCCCCCCTATTTATAGCTTTCCAGTTTTGGCAGGTATGGGAGAGTTTATAAGTGGTTTGTTTTCTTTGCTGTATCCAGTGTTGATTCAAGTCGCTTTAGCCACTGGAACAATTGGAAGCACTTTCAAGGAAGGTTGAAATCTGTTGATGACTGATAACATTGTGAAATCTAGATCATCTCAATCAAGATTTCTTTGGGGGGTTCAGGTCAGCTAGCAAATCTTAGGAGTGCCATGATTTGAATAATTATCTTTACTTCTTTGTTAATGATTGTTTTGGAGGAAGTTTTCCCCTTGACATAGGTAGGAGGAGTGTCTCCTGAACAGTTTCTCAGTTGTTGGTAACTCTGGGTTGGACTCTTAGTTTGAGGGCTAGATAAGAATGCATGTGGCAGGCACTCCATATCTGAGCTCTGGCCTGTGAGGGACCTTCCTTAGGAACCTATGTCTAACATTTGGGTTTTAACCAAGTTTCACATGCTGACCAGAAGCAAACATTAGTGGTTCTTTTGTTTAGGAGAGATGCCTGGAATTTCTGGGTTTTGTTTCATAAATGATTGAACTAAATAAATACATTTGAAAGCCAGTAGAATTATAGGCATCTTCCCCTCCCATCTCGCATGTTTTTATGGGTGGTATGGTTGTATTTTGGGTTTTTTTTTTTCTGGATTTTTCCACCCTTTGCCTCCCTATAATTTGTGGGCCTTAAGAAAAGTCATGGTTGGCCCTGTAAATGTACAGGGAGAGCTTATTTGGGGTCATCTCACTTATTCTTGTCGCCTGGTCCTTGTCTGCGGTGCTATAGTGAGGGGGGCACAAATAATAAAGAACCTCAGCACAGAGAGATGGATTTCTAACTCCAAAAACACCAGAAAAAAACTGCAGTGTTTCTGAGATTCAGTCACTCTGGGAAAGTCAACCTCACTGGGGACAGGAGCACAATGACATGGTTGCCTGCTTGTCATCTGATCCAGGAGAAGTTTGGACAGGATAGAAACATCATAGCTCACAAAGACTCTTCTAAGAATGCGAGGTCCTTGAATAGCTCTTCCCTATCCAGTTGGGGCTGCAGAAAAGGCAACATCCTCACCTATACCTGTCAGGCCAGGAACTTTCCCCAGTTTTACTTGAGTAAGGGACTTTCTCCAAGATCACTCAGTGAGGCTCAGTCAATTCTAGAAAAAGATCTGAGGCAGCTCCATACCCACCACCCACCCCTACCCCCCACCCCCCGCCAATCCCCTCACCCCATCCTCTAACTGGCAGATCAGTTATTTCTTTGATCATCACTGTGATTTACAGCCCCTCCTCTTTTTAAAATGTGCTAAGTACTTGAACAAAGTCTTTTAACAGGTTTCATTATGAAAAATTCAGATATATACAAAAGTAAAAAGGATAATATACTGAACTCCACATGCCATCACTCAGATTGAGCAGTTATCAAGGGTTTTACCATAAGAGTTGCTCCCTTACTTTCCTTCTTTTAGAGGGAATCCCAGACGTCAGTGATATCTCCTCTTATACTTCTTACACAGCTCCAGGCCCTGTAGATATTTCCATGAGTAGCCATGCCATTTTCCCACTCATGAAATTCCTTCTATCATGTCCCACACACTTAGATCAACTGCCCAGTTGTCCCAAAGGAGTCTATTTACAGTTGATTTGATTGAACAAGGATCCTACCAGTGGCGTCTTATTGCCTTACATATCTTCCCTCTGTCTTTATCTTCTACTTCCCTGCCACAAACTTTTTGGAGGAACCAAGTCAATTGTCTAGGTGGTCATTATTTTCCCACAATTACATGTATTATTTGAGAACTGAGAGTTAGAAAACCTCTCCCACCAAAACTCTTATGGCAACCAATAAAGACCATTAAGTTTCTGGATTGCAAACATTGTCGATGTATAAACCATATGTAGGTAATGATGATAGACCTCCTCTCCCAAATAAGAATTTCCTTAGATGTCAAAATAGCTTAGTAATAAGGGTTATCATATAAGCCACTTAATGTGATTTAGGTATAATTCTTTTCTTAGAGATACAAAGTAAAGTAGCAGGACAAGAACTTATTTTTGAGGTACTAGGTTGATACTAGATGGGAGTAAACACCAATAAAAGTGTCTGGGCTATGCTAGAAGACACAGTCCATAGTTGCCTCATGTTCATTCCTGGACAAATCCCTCATCCCCTATTTTTCTATCACTGAGTTTTAAAATCAGCTTTATTGAAGTAACCTACAATAAATAATGAAGTGCATATATTTAAAGTCTACAGTTTGATACTTTTTGAGGTATGAATATACCCATGAAACCATCATCACAATTAGTATAATGATCTTATAACTCAACTCTAAATTTCCTTGTGCCCCATAGTAATTCCTCCCTCCTGTCCCCATTCACACCTCCTGCCTACCCCAGACAACCACGGATCTGCTTTCTGTCACTGTAGATTAGTTTGCATTTTCCAGAAAGTTGTATAAATGAAATCAGACAGCATGTACTCTTGTCTGGCTTCTTTCATTGAGCATAATTATTTTGTGATTCATCATTGTTGTCTGGAGTATCAGTAGCTCATTCTGTTTTATTGCTGACTAGTAATCCACTGTGTTTATTCCTGATTAACCACGGTTAAGAATTTAGGAGTCCCCTTAACTGGATCACTCCTAAGTCTTTGGTGACTTCAGTACTTCCGATGACACACTGGCCTTTCAAGCCTGGCAAATAACACTTCCTCTATAAACCTACTCCTGAGAGAATAAATCCTTGAATTATCATTTCATTCTTGAACCTCCGTGATCCCGGTTCAGACCTGAAGTGTCACTTGTCCTCTTCCAATTCTATAATTATACGATCATATAGCGGGGGTGGGGGTGGGGGTGGGGGAAGAGTGGTGTCAATTTAATAAATCATAATGACAACACTTTTCGCTTAAAGGTAACACTGAAATCCCTTTACCCACTAATCTTCTGAATGCTGTCTTGAGCTGTGAAATATTTGAAGGCTCCTGTCTCTTTAGTCACTGTACTATAAATCCTTTCACCTTTTTAAGGACTAAATAGTGACTGAAGTGAGAATGGTTTTCTTTAAATCTTACGCAGAGGATGTTGTTGCTGTTTATGACTCATTATTATCTAAGATGTATTTAGCATCTTCCAAGGTGGTTTGTAAGCACAGGCTCAGAATGTTGATCTGATAACCACGCAACATATTCACAGAGAAGAGTTCCAGAAAGGGAAGGTGACCAAAATCACGGCGAGAAGAGAAAGAATGAGAAGAAACCCTGTTTCCCATCTTGCTCCTAATCCAGATTATAGAATGCAAATGATGTCCCCGCGCTATCTCCCATCCCCCATCCTATGGTGATTCAGCAAGGACAGGATGTCTTTTTACTAGAAAAGCTTATCTTTCCCAAGAAAGCAGTTCTGATTTGCTTGGCACATACTGGTGTGAGCATTCAGCCTTCTTCCTTAAAGAGTCAAAGGAGAGTGTGAGGAGGGTGTGGCAGGGGATCCAGGGTCACAATTGCCATTTTATTTCTTCCTAGAATAACATATTCTTTGCTGGTTGCCAACATGCTTATTTTTATGTAGATTTGACCTTGGCTGTAACCTTGAACGACTAAAATAGAATAAAATAACTATAAGCTACTTCAAAAAGCTTGACCTTAAAAGTATATAAAAATATAAGACAAAGGCAGGAAGACAAAGCAGGCCCCAGCTTTGAGCAAAGAACCACTGAGCTTCTTGGGTCTAGTTAAAATATCAGCTTTGTGCATATTAGATTCCATCCTGTGTTTGATTATTTCTGCATTGAGGGCTGCCTTTATCGATTGGTAGAGTGGAATGTTCAAGAGCATTATATTACAATCTGTCTCCAAATGGCTTTTCAGAAAGAAATTTCCTGTAACTCAGAGGCAGAAATTATGCAGGGAACACAGGGGAGAGACTAGACGGCTGAATCTTACCCGGACTTGTGCACGTGGGAGTGATGGGGTGCACCCAGAGAGAACTCGTTTTGGTTTCTTAGTATGGAGGGCCAGTCTCAGCTCTACCGTCGCGTCCCCACAAACTACGGGGGATTCTATAGAAAGCTG
This sequence comes from Leopardus geoffroyi, assembly GCF_018350155.1. Lineage (NCBI taxonomy): Eukaryota > Metazoa > Chordata > Mammalia > Carnivora > Felidae > Leopardus > Leopardus geoffroyi. The sequence continues at coordinate 208,260,233 of NC_059326.1, forward strand.
AACTGGTGGGGGTTGTTTGTGGCTTTGAGACTCACAACACTTTAAAGATGCCGTGGAGTCCGAGCCTCTTGGCTCATATTGTTTACCTCACTTATGTCTCCTCTCTCATCCGTCTTATATATTCTTGCCTAAATGTCACCTCCTCCATGAAGCTTTCCATCCTCTTTCACTGATCACTTCTCTGAAAGGACGACATTTTGTACCACTGAATGCCATCTGTGTGTTCTTTTCTAAGTTACATATGCATTTTACTTATTTGTTTGTTTGTTTTGAACGTTTTTTATTTTGAGAAAGTGTGTGTGTGTGGTGGAGGAGCAGAGGGTGAGGGAGAGAGAGGAACCCAAGCAGACTCCATGCTGTCAGCATGGAGCCCCACATGGGGCTTGATCCCAGGAACTGTGAGATCATGACCTGAGCCAGAATCCAGAGTTGGATGCTCAACCAACTGAACCATCCAGGCGCCCCTGATTTTATAATCATTTTATTTTATAATTATAATTTGGTATATTAATTAATAAAAATTATATAATTTTATATATAATATATATTATATATAATTATTATTTTATTTTATAATTAGACTTCCAACCTAAAGTTATGTCCTACATGTCATCCAAAGAAAGTTATAATGCACTGTGCAGAGATCAAGTGTTCTTTCTGTGTGTGTGTGTGTGTGTGTGTATGCACGTGCATGTGTGTGTGTGTGTGTGCTTGTGTATTTCACCCTATACCCCTTGGTTCCTTTAGTCAAAAATGTGGCTTATCAAAATAGTAATGGGGCACCTGAGTGGCTCAGTTGGTTAAGCATCTGACTCTTGATTTCAGCTCAGGTCGTCATCTCACGGTTATGAGACTGAACACAGCATCGGGATCCACTCTGGGCCTGGAGTCTGCTTAAGATTCTGTCTCTCCCTCTGCCCCCCTCCCCCACTAGTGCTGTCTTGCTCTCTCTCAAAAAAAAGTAACAGTTGGATTATGTATACCAGAAACTTTAACTCAACGCAGCTTAAATAATAAAAAGAATTTATTGGCTCAATATAACTAAAAAAATCTAGTTGTAGATCCGGTTTCAAGTGAGGTTCAATCAGGTCGCTCAAGGATGCAAAAATGGACCTGATTTTGTGTCTCTCTGCTTTACATTTCATGTGATTGACTTTATCCTATGATTATTTTGATTTAAGGACAGCTGCTGGGACAATATGTACATCTTGCCCACATCCAGAAGAGAGCATCTAGCTTAACTCATATGTTTACTCCCAGTACCCATAGAAGTGAGTATCGATATATAGATTAGCTTAGCCCAACTGCTGTGAGACAATGTGGATCCCCAAACCAAAACTGGGAAGGTCAGATTGGGATATAGGAGGTTGGGAGGCAACTGACAATTGCTATAAAACATCAACTGATTGTATCAACTTCCCACAATTTGCTAAAATTGCATCTCACATAAAAGGGGTCTGTTCTTTGCCTTTGAGGTATTTTTCTTCGAGAAAAAAAGAAAAGGAACCAATCAATAACTTTGGCATTATCTGGCCTCCACAGAATTTGACAAATTCTTGGGTTGCTACATCACTAATAAGGTTTTCTAGGGATTGTAGTGCCCTTTTAGTCACTGCCCATCACCGTACTTTGATCTTCAAAAAAGTGTTAAGAGGGAAAAGAAGAAAGAAGGGAAGAAGAGAGAGGAAGAAGGAAGGAAGGAAGGAAGGAAGGAAGGAAGGAAGGAAGGAAGGAAGGAAAGAAAGGAAAGAAGGGAAGTAGTGAAGGGAAGAAATGCACTTTATAGGCAAACACAGAAACTGTCCTTGGGCTTTGGTTCACTCAAGCTGGAGGACCCCTGCACCAGGTCGGTCACACTAGAGTGAAAGAACGTAAGATCATTTACTGGACTTACTTGCAATTGCTCCTTTAGCCAGATGAATACCAGATAATTTTGAGTGGGAGACTGGGTTCCTACAGGTGACACTCCTCTCAAGTACGAAACCTGTTCCTTCTTGGCCCCCATTTAAAAACTGTACAGAGAATGGCCACATGATTTCCATGTCTGTGTTTCTAATTTTCTGACAAGACCTGGGGTGATTCCTCTTCAGGAAGAAGCCACTGGTTGATGACAGGACTAAAGTGTACTTTTACTCTGTGGGTCAATTAAGCAAAACCTGCTTTTCAGACATCTGCCCACAGAAGCTAAGAGCAGGAGGGAAGACACACAATGAAAATGATTATTACTGCACTGATTTGGAATAATTATCTTGTCATCTGAAAAAGTCTGTCTTTGACTTGAGTCAGTGTGTGAGGGGGTGGCAGGCAGAAAAGGAGATAAATCTCTTCAGGAGGGTCTCTGTAGACGAAAGAAATGCCACCACATCCTTTGGCATAATACCAATGACTTTTGAGTATAAACTCCAGACTTTGAGACAGTACAAATAGTCTTCACTTTGCCTGACCTCAATACCTGATAATGTAATTTGCAACACATCAAAGAAAGAAAGGAAATGGGATGGAATAAAAATCTTTTCTTTTACAAAAAGATTTCTGCAGGGATCATTTAAATAGCAAACACCCTGGGTCTTATAAGATAGTTCAAATTTCCCTAAACTTTTGTGGACCCATCTACTTTGTAAATGGAGGTAGAGGTGAAATTCAACGTTCAGGTGCTTGTCGAAGCTTGAATAAAAATGTGGAGTGCTTGCTTCATCTGCCTAGAAGTCTTCAGTTTGACAAGATCTTAAAGACAGTTTTCTTTAGTGCCTTGTGCAAATTACCTTGTTGAAAGAGATCCGGAAGATAGGAAGAGTTCCTGCTTTCTGGGAAGAATCATATTAGATGAAAGAGGCACAGACTTTACTAAACCCAAAAATGATGTTTGGCGACACATTGTTCCACCTTCTCCAAGACCTGTCTTGACAGGAAGTGGCCCCTGTCTAGTACTGTTGTTCATCAGGTGAGGGGTTCTATTTGCTGGTCTCAAGAGGCTCTTCAAGCCCTGTCGGTCTGTGTGCCCAGGAGGGCCAAGCAAAAATCAAGGATGACACAACACTTGTGTTCGGCTGGTGTGTCCTCGCCAAGTGTGCCTCCCGAACACTGACTTGTCCCTGCACAGGCCATATCCCACACTCTGAACATTGTTCATGGCATTGGAGTGCCTGCTACCTACTTTCCCCACCTCAAAACATCCGTGAAAGGAGCACTCTACAATCACAAAATTAGAAAAGTCATCTATGTCTAATGTTTACACTAGATAAACTGGAGATCTTTGTGGTAGCTCATTTCTAAAAGATTAAGACCATAACCAGTAAAGAAATTGAGTCAGTAATCAAAAAAATCTCCCAACAAACAAGAGTCTAGGGCCAGATGGCTTCCCAAGGGAATTCTACCATTTATTTTTTTTGTTTGCTTTGTTTGTTTTGTTTTTTAATTTTTTTTTTTTGTTTGTTTATTTTTGAGAGAGAGAGAGAGCACAAGCCTGGGAGGGGTGGAGAGAGAAGGGGAGACACAGAATTCAAAGCAGGCTCTGCCAGCTCAGAGCCTGAGGCTGGGCTCGAACTCACGGACCATGAGATCATGACCTGAGCCGAAGTCGGATGCCCAGCCACCGAGGTGCCCCTCTACCAAACATTTAAAGAACAGTTAATATCTGTAATTTTGAAGCTGTTCCAAAAAATAGAAATGAAAGGAAAACTTCCAAACTCCTTCTATGAGGCCAGCATTAACTTGATTCCCAAACCAAAGACCCTGCTAAAAAGGAGAATTACAGACCAATTTCCCTGATGAACACGAACACAAAAATTCTCAACAAGATACTAGCAAATCAAATCCAACAATACATTTAAAAAATTATTCACCATGATCAAGTGGGATTTTTTCCCCTGGTCTGCAGGGGTGGTTCAATATCCACAAATCAATCAATATGATACCTCACATTAATAAAAGAAAGGATAAGAACCACATGATCCTCTCAATAGATAAAGAAAAAGCATTTGACAAAATACATCATCCTTTCTTGATAAAGACCCTCAAGAAAGTATGAGGCTATAAGGAACATACCTCAACATTTTAAAGACCATATACAAAATCAGCAAATGGTGCTGGGAAAACTGGACAGCGACATGCAGAAGAATGAACCTGGACCACTTTCTGACACCAGACACAAAAATAAACTCATAATGGATGAACGACCTACATGTAAGACAGGAAACCATAAAAATCCTAGAGGAAAAAACAGGCAACAACCTCTTTGACCTCAACCACAGCAACTTCTTATTAGACATGGCTCTGGAGGCAAGGGAAACAAAAGCAAACATGAACTGTTGGGACCTCATCGAGATAAAAACAGTGAAGGAAACAATCTGCACAGTGAAGGAAACAATTTACAAAACTAAAAAGCAACCCACAGAATGGGAGAAGATATTTGCAAATAACATCAGATAAAGGGTTAGTATCCAAAATCTATAAAGAACTTACCCAACTCAATACCAAAAAACAAATAATCCAGTGAAGTAATGGGCAAAAGACATGAATAGACACTTTTGCAAGGAAGACATCCAGATGACTAACAGATACATGGAAAAATGTTCAACACCACTCATCATCAGGGAAATACACAAAACCACAATGAGATACCACCTCACACTGGTCAGAATGGCTAAAATGAACAACTCAGGAAAAAACAGATGGTGAGGATGCAGAGAAATGGAAACCCTTTTGCGCTCGTGGTGGGAATGCAAACTGGTACCGCCACTCTGGAGAACAATATGGAGGTGCCTCAAAAAATTAAAAATAGAGCTACCCTATGACCCAGCAATAGCACTACTAGGTATTTATCCAAAGGATACAAAAATGCTGATCCGAAGGGGCACATGCACTACAGTGTTTAGAGCAGCGCTATCAACAATAGTCAAAGTATGGAAAGGGCCCAAATGTCCATTGACTGATGAATGGATAAAGATGTCATATATGTACATACATACATACATACATACATATATGTATACAAAGGACAATTACTTGGCAATCAAAAAGATGAAATCTTGCCATTTGCAACAATGTGGATGAAACTACCATGTATTATGCTAAGCAAAATAAGTCATTCAGAGAAAGATAAATATCAGATGATTTCACTCATACATGCAATTTAAAACATGAACATAGGGGAAAGGAAGGAAAAATAAGATTAAAAACAGAGAGGGAGGCAAACCATCTGGGACTCTTAAATACAGAGAGCAGAGGGTTGCTGGAGGGATGTTGGGTGGGGGGATGGGCTAAATGGGGGAATGGGCATTAAGGAGGGCACATATTGGGATGAGCACTGAGTCTTATATGTAAATGATGAATCACTAAATTCTACTCCTGAAACCATTATTACACTATATGTTAACTAATTTGGATTTAAATAAAATAAATAAAATAAAATGAATAAATAAGTAAATGATTAAGAGCAAGCTGTTGTTGTCTGGAAAATTGCGGCATGATAGAGGCTTAATAGGTGGCCCTGAGGTGTTTTAAATTCTTAAAGGAATGTTCATGGGTAGACCTGTAACAGAGACTGGAATCAAGGGCAGCATTCTCTTTGCAAGATAGTGTTTGCAGCTATAATACAGTACAAATAATGTCAGCCTGCTCCTTCCTGCGGTACTAGGCTTGATTCTAAGGATCAAATGTTAGTGAGACCCACGGAGAACTTTGGAAAAGAGGTTCTAACAGGAACTTCTTGTTGGAGACCAACAAATCTGATTAAAGATTGGAAAACAAGATAAGAAAGAAGCTGATATAAAGGACTTGGATTTATTTAGCTCTGGGAAAAACAAAGGTTGTTCTGAATTGATGGTAGCTGGTATTTCTTTTTTTTAACAAAAAACTTTTTTAATTTTTTTCAAAGTCCATTTATTTATTGTGAGAGAGAAAGAGAGAGCCTGAGCAGAGGAGGGTAGAGAGAGATGGAGAGAATCCAGAGCAGGCTCTACACTGACAGGGCGTAGCCTGACGCGGGGCTTGAGCCCACAAACTGTGAGATCATGACCTGAGCCGAGATCAAGAGTCAGACGCTTAACTGACTGAGTCACCCGGGCGCCCCAACAAAAAAAATATTTTTAATGTTTGTTTATTTTTGAGAGAGCCTCATTTGGAACCGATGAGAGTCATAACAAAGCCCACACTTTCAGCTGTGAGTCTTAAGGGAGGGAAGACCTCACTCCACCAACAAACTGGGAACTTCACAGTTTTCCGATGCTCAGCACTCAAGGCCCTCACTCATCCTCATTTCCTTCCCACCTTTGGGAATGTATGATTACAGAAAGGGAATCAACGTAAGTCTCTATATTGAATGTTCATTTCATTAATTCGGCTAATACTTATGGAGCACCTACTTGTGCGAGGCACTGTTCTAGGTACCGGAGAAACCGGGGAGAGCAAGAGAGACCTAAATCCCATCTCCTTGGTAATTAGCTTCATAGGGAGGCAGACAGCAAACCCAGCAAGTGAATAGATGAATGATATGCAGTATAGCTGCTAATGTACTGCGAAAACTTTCGAGAGAATGTGAGTGTTGAGTAAGGTCCCCAGAAAGAGATGAGCTTCAGAAGAGCCCATTCTCTAATCCTGCCCTTAGACTGAAGGGATGACCATGGCTGCCCTGCAGGATTGCAAGATGCATGCTTCTTCCCTTACATGTAAATCAAACGAGTGCGTGTTGGTTGCACAAACCAAAGGATTGTCACTGCTTCCCGTCGTGTCAGGGAGTCCAGCTCCCCATTTGCAAGAGTAATAGCTGTGGTGGCTTCTTAGGCTGTCAGTAGGAATGGCCCATGCATCACATTATCAAAGGAAAGGCCATTCCTGCCCAGGGATTCTGTGTTTCCCCAAATAAAAGCAAGGCCAAAGAGACACGAGTTTTGTTTCTGAGAAATAATTGGTTTGGGGATTTGAGTTTATCATCGTCTCTGTTCTCATGCCCTGGTTTCATCTTCAAGCCTTTCCACCCGCAACCCCCCCACTCTGATTTCGGTCCTTGGGGGGTCAGAGTGAGCAGTGTTAGCTAGAGGAGGGCTTGGGATTTGCTTTTGATTTTGTTTTGTTTTGTTTTGAGATCATGGAAGAATTTTGGAAGGAAGAATGATCAAAAATAAACTTTTAAGAATTATACCATGACTGTGGTCATAACATTTTCCACAAATGAGCCAGAAAATGGTCTAGAGTTGTTATTTGTGCCCCAAACAAAACTGCAACATTTTGTGTAGATTTTGTAAAAATAGTTGTAGGTGCACAGATAGTTCTTCATAAGTGCTTATGAATTGAATGGAACTGTCTACGGTGCTCTGCAAACAAGTATTATAGATTGAGCACTTCGCTCTGGATGCATTCCAAGAGTTGTTGTCACTGAAGGTTTAACTATGTAAAGATCATACGATAGCCTCTACTTTCATGGAAGTGGACTACACTCTAATTAATACACCAGAAGCTGACTCACTTTGTTTTCTCAGGCACAGGGAGAGGAAGTGCCATGTCTCCTCAGTTATGACACTGCCAGCTGATGTCTAGTTGCTTCTTTTTATAAAAGGAGTAAGAAAAGAAACAGAATTGAGAGCTAAAGCTGCAGAAACCTCAGAGAGAGTTCGCACAAGGAAGAAGCAACCCAGGGAAGTGACCCGCATCGCCCAACCTCACAAAATCTAGCAGCATCTGACTTTCTCTTTTCTTCCCACAGCAGAGGAGAGGAGCCCCCATCATAACACAGGAACCCTTCCAAATATGCGTGGACAGCCTCTCTCCCAGGCTTCCCAGTGCCTATTTCAGACCTTCCTAGCCTGTCTCTGTATCTTCATCCCTGACACCTTCCCCTCTGTACCCAGCAGAGACTCTAGCCTGTACCTCACAGACAGTGGAGAAAGCAGCAGAGGGAAAGCCTTCCCTTCAACACCATCCCCCCATCTTTCCCCTGGGCTCTCCTTAGACCACGGAAGAGGTGTCTTCCCTCCAAGCTCTGGCAAAGCCCTCCAACCCATGTTCTAGATCCCATGCCTTTCCACATCCTCTTTTAATTTTAATTTGCTCTTTTAATGACCCATACATTTTCCTCTACTTTCTGTTTAGATAGGAATGTGCTCCAATCTCTCTTATCTTAAAATAAAAGAAAAGAAAAAAGAAAAGAAAAGAAAAAAAGGAAAGGAAAAGAAAAGAAAAGAAAAGAGAAAAGAAAAGAAAAGAAAAGAAAAGAAAAGAAAAGAAAAGAAAAGAAAAAAGAAAATCCCTTGACTGCATGATTCCTCTAGTGAGGGACCTTCATGCCAGCAGAGCCAGGGTTGTGGAGAAGGTGGCACTCACTGTCTCCCCTTCCAGACTCCCCTTTCCTTTTTACCTGTAGTCTACCTCCCCCACTCCACAGCCTTTCCTTCTCACTAAGGGCTCCAGTTCCTTCCTGGTCACTAATCTAATGGATGTGTTTCAGTTCTTGCCTTCCTTGACCTCTCTGTGGCATTGGGTACTCTTGTCTTCCCCCCAAACACTCTCCCAGTCCACAAAACCACTCTCTTGGATTTCCTCTTAATTCTTTGGCCACTCCCCAGTCTTCTTGGTTCTGTTTTCTCTCGTAAATGTGGGAGCTCCCTGGGGAATCCATTCTGATCTGGTCTTATCCTTTTTCTTTGCTGTTCCCAGAGTGATTTTCTTAGGGAAATCTAATCATTTCACTCCCCTTAAGGTCCTTCCAAAGGTTTCAATAACCTTCTTCTGGGCAGGGCTTGCCAAATATCCCCTGACCAGAATCGTGCCAGCTTCATCTCTGACCCCTTTCCGATAAACCCTTTCCAATGTTTCCTTTGTTTAGAGCACAATTTCTTCCCCCATCTTCACCTAACAAATTCTAAGGTTTTCTCCCAAATCTAGGTACACATTTCTACCAGAGGGTTTCTCAATTTCTGTTGCATTTATCTGTTTTTCCCAGTAAGGTTTGAGTTTCTTAAGACAAGGACTCTATTTATTTATTCTTTTAAGTTCCACATTCTCCTTGTCCAAAACACAATACCTTCATGAGGAATAAATGCGTTGGATGAGTGAGTAAATGAAAGCTCATTCCTCTTGGTTCCAAGTCTAGCGTGTAAATTAAGTTCAGGTCACACAGACTTTTCCTATCAGATCTGAGTACAATGCTTCTAAACCAACTGCACATATCTCCACAAAATAAAGGATATTGGTTTTCTATCTACAAAATAAATGTAGCTCCTGTTGGGAGAAACGTGTTTGTTCTGGCCTTTCTGGTAGTAATGGAAATGAATTACAACCTTGGGCAAAAGGGCATCTCTCAGTCAAGGGGATGTGGTCTGATCTGGTGGGTAGAGAGGGCATGCTGGAGGCAACATTCTATTTATAGCTGGGGTTGACTCCTCCGGGCCACTGAGGTGTTGGGCAGGAAGGACTGACCTCTGCTCTCCTCTTTTCCAGTCCATCTCTGACATGAAGCTAGCAGAAGAAGGGGTTTGCTCTTCTCTTTTCAAGCCAGGCTTGTTTCCAAGTTAAAAAAGCATTTGCTGAGAGATGGAGGCCAGAGAGATCTTCGCTAAGTTGGTATTCCCATGGATGTTTCCGGTTTGGTTGCTGCATCTCGGAAGTTCTTATGTGCTCATTATGGGTTTGTGCTGTTTCCCTCACAAGATACCAATGTCTTTAAGAGTAGAAACCATGTGTTTTTCTTTCTTTGTATTGTCCCAAGCCAAGTTTAGCTGTCTACCTTTGGAGTGTTGGCTCACAGACCTTAATAATTGTTTATGAGTATAATTACCACTCATAAAGTAAATACCTTGTTTTGAAAAGAAGTGCAAAATAATCATAAAACCACCGTGGAGCATTTAAATTTCCACGATGATGACATAGAAGCTTCTCTTTGGAATCCTGGAAAATATGAGAAGACTTGAATCAGAAGCAATACAATCTCATGCTATAAGCTTTTAGAGCACAATGACATGATTTTTCAATCTATTTCTAGGGCAATAACTGATATGTTTTTAAATTGTGGTATAATCTGCAGTGGACTAATATGGCAGTGATGGGTTGCTTTCTGGAAACAGTTCTATGTACTTCATCAAAGAATGTAGCAGGGAGAGAAGTGATGGTTCCCAAGGAGGATGAATTCCAGCCAGCTTCGAGTTCTGGGGATTGATAGAACCCCCCTCAGACACCGAGTTAAATATTGAAATGATAGGAGCATTTGATAGAAACATTTTTGGTTCAAGATCTCTATATCTGTGAAATCTCTTCATGGTAGCCAGTCTCCAAGATCACCCTGATGATCTTGCCTTCTGGTATTCACATCCTCGTGTAGCATCTTGCCACAATGAGTAGGGCCCCCATGCATAACCAACAGGATGTATAGAACCAACAGTGAGTAACTTCTGAGGTTGAGTTATTAAAACATTGCAGCTTCCATCTTGCTGTCTCTTGGATCACCTGCTCAGGGATCAATCAGCTGCTCTGTTCAGAGGATTCTTACAACAGCCCGGTGGAAATCCTCATGTGGCCAGGAAGTGAGGTTTCTTGCCAACAGCCACCACCAACTTGCTAGCAGTATGAGTGAGCCATCTTGAAAGTGGATTCTCCAGCCCCAGTCAAGCTCCCAGATGATGGCAGGCTCAGTCAACATCTTCACTACAACAGGCCAACCAGTTAAACCGCTCCTAAATTCCTTATCCACAGAAACTAAGTTTGGGGGAATTTCTTACACACCAGTAAATAAAACTTGAATCTGAGTTAGGATAAACTGATGGTCTGACACCGTAATGGACACTGTGGCACACTCCCTATTGCTTCTGTAGGACTGACATAACCACATCCCAGCTCCTAGAAATCTTGACAACACAGAGTTACTATCCCTCACTGCCTTCATCTGAAAGTGTGTCTCATCCAAGATCATGATCCCGTCTGGGAGAGTTTGTGGCCAATGACTAACAGATGTGGGGATTAAAAGGTCTAGCTCCCTTGCTTCAATCTGTCTTTCTCCCTAGTCTTTATTTCTTCAGTTCTTTAAAGATGTGTCTCCTGAGTACATTCAAGAATAAATCTTCTGCGTGCAACTCTGTATCTCCGAGTCTGGTTTCCAGGGCGCCGAACCTGAAATAGTTGGCACCTGGGATAGTCCTTGGAGGCAGAGCATGTGGCAGGGGGCCTGGTTGGTTTGCCAGGGCCTGGGAAGAGAACAGTTAAAAGACTGGGGACAAGCGTATCTGGGGAAGAGGCGCCTGGATGGGCATATGTAGTGGGCACGACCAGACAGCATACACTGCAGAAGAGTTACTAACCAGCCAAGTGACTCAACTAGTAGGTATCAGCCAGCTTCTGTCCTCTTCAACTCCAGTGCCTGTACAGTGGATTAATGAATAGAGCGACCATGATGGTAGAGATGAAGCCTTACGCATTGGCCAACAGCATGCTCACAAAGGCTGATTTAGCTAATCAGCTAAATGCTGCTGAGTATCCATCCAACCTGCCAGTGACAAAGAGTAATGCTGGGTCTCCAATATGGCACCCTTACCAGTCGTTTGGTAGCAAATCAGTTCTGTGGAATTTTTTCGATCCTAGAAGAAGGAGCAACTGATCTTAACTAAGATTGATACATGTTCCACGTATATGGGTTTGCCATCCGTGCCTGCAGGTCTTTAGCTGGACGTCTTTTGGTGCTCCTATGCCTAGACTTAGTGGTTTATACTCAGGCACAGCAGCCACAGCCTGGGAAGGACTTGGTAATTCAGGAAAGAGAGCCTAGGTCACCCCACCATGCTAGCTACCTAGATCAACAGATCCATTGGCTGAGGGTGAGAAGAACCCAGGTTGAGTAGTGGAGGATAAGGACCTCCTTATCCTGAGCTTCAATTAGGAATGTGAGGTCAAGTGCAGCAGTAGGGCTATAGCTTATCTTGCTAGTACTTCTAAGTTTGCACAAGAAACAAGACTAGCCAGAACCCTGGAGGAACTGTTTCCAGATAGGGCAACATTACCTTTAGACGCAAGTGGATGTAAGTACCCTTGGAGTGGGTGCTGTAGAGCTCCTTGGAGGTCCCCCCTTCAGGAACTATGTACCCATGCTTCAGCTGCTGGGAATGTCATCTGATGGCAGATCTTAGCTACATGGCTCCCTGGAATCATCCTTGGCTCCTGAGAACTGCTTCACCTAAGGTTACGCTTCCAGGGACAGCCACTGACTGGCTGGTGTGAGGATGCAAGTGTTGTCCCATTTGCCTCGCTTAGGGCTTCTCAGCTCCAGAGCCACCCCCATCCCCCGCCCCCGCCCGGGGAACGGCTGAAGCCTCTGCTGCAGCTGTGTATCCAGAATTTACATTGGCCAAGATCAGTGCAATACTATTGTGTATTTCTGATTTTTCTCCCCAAACTTCTTGTCTCCTGTTTGCCTAGTGCTCTTTCCCCTTCTCCATCCTGCTGTCCGCCCCAGAAGGGAAGGGGGAGCAGTAGGGATTACCACAGGGGTCTCATGCCCTCCAGCCTCTGGGTGGATCCAGCCAGTGAGGAACACAGCATGGGCAGGAGACACAAGGGAGGGAGGAGAGTGAGGCTGGGGTAGTTAATCATCTCCATCTCTCCTTGTGCGTTTGCCACAGGCTGGATGCATCCCTGAGCAGAAGCGCACAGCTCCTGTCGCACGATTCCCCTGCCAGGTTCTATGAATCCGTGTTCTAGGAGCAGCCCCCTCACCTGGCCCCTTTTGGCTTAGGGGTGCTAGCCACCCCCCATTGTTACTCGCTTCGGACTTCCGCATTATCCCTTCTGGTTTCCCTACACCCTGCTCACATCTTTGCCAATGGTCCTCTCCTTGAGCCTTTACATCCTCTTCAAGCCCTTACATCCCACGGCTTACTGCCTGGCCCCTGGTAGAATGGTCCTTCTCTTCTTTTCTGGTTAGGAGACTAAACCCAGACCTGGTTCTCACAGAGACAGGCCAAGCACCCGTGTGCAAACTGCTTCATCAGTCTAGGCTAGGAAATCCCTGGGAGCTAGCTAGAGTTCAAAGATTTAAAACATAACTCTAAGTTGGATGGGGAAACTCCCACCTCATTTCAGCATAATGGAGTTGTTTTCTTAAGGAAAGGAGCAAGACAGGAGACGGGAGCAGAGAAGGATTAAAAATGCTTAGCTGCCATGAAGAGAGGGTGGTGAACACGAAGACTTGGCATAGAAATGGCCACAGGTAGTAGCAGGCCCAGGCTGGTGGGAGACTGAAACCAGAGGCTTCAGCAGAGCAATGCCAGGTAAAGCAGTCCTGCGTAAACGCGGGCTCTCGGGAAGCCCCAGCAGACAGGCCGGTGAATGGCCATTTCCTAACATTCTCTACCATGTCTGTGTCCGGCATTCCAGGGATAGCCTCGTTGACTACACATGTCCCCTGTCCCAGGCATGGTGCTTTACGTGCATGGGCTCATTTCGACTTCACAGGGTGGACAAAGCTGGTTTGGGAAACCAGGCTGAGAGAGTTGCCTAAGGACCCAGGCCTTGTAAGTGACAGGGCCGGGACTCCAACCCTCGAGTTGAACCACCCATTCGGTCACCCTCTTCTAGGACAGACTGGGCCTGGCTTTAAAGATGCACGTCAGGCCTGCGTGGACACTGGGAAGGTTCAGCACTGCCTCCTCTTGCCTCTTGGAGGTCATTGAATTAGGCCCAAATTCGCGGTTAATCTGGTACCAACCCACTGTGTGGGAGCCAAAACTTGTGTAGAACCAGAAGAGGCCCCCACGAGGATGATCAGTTTGGGATCAGGGAGCCTGTTTCCTTCACTGCCACCCCTGCCTTCTGCCTTGCCCTTCCTGCCCAGGTGTGGCTCCACAGGGCCAGGTCCTAGCTCGGGGAAGCAGGGACATGGCATGGAGAAAGGTATTTGTGTTCACGGAGCGTCCTCTGTGTGTGGGATTGCACTGGGGGAGAAAGGGGGAGGGAAGACATTCCTCATGCAGTAAACAATCCAGACCAATTTGCACCCCAGCCACTGAGCTGTAATCTTTTCATTATGCTTTGCATATTTATAACTGGGAGTTCTATTGCTCTGGTACAAGCACGATTGCACTCAGCCTGCCAAAGGATTTGCTTTAAACATCAGTTTTTATGGAAGAAAAATTGGTCAGCCACATTGAATACCCCTTTAAAAAGCAATCCCCCCCCCCCCACCGCCCCAACCCAACCCCTGTCTCTCTCTAGCTGGAAGACACTGTGCGAGCTTGGTCCTAAAATAAAGGGGACTTGCTTTCTTTATTTAAAAAAATATATATTTTTTAAACGTTTATTTATTTTTGAGACAGAGAGAGACAGAGCATGAACGGGGGGGGGGGGGGGGGGTCAGAGAGAGGGAGACACAGAATCCGAAACAGGCTCCAGGCTCTGAACTGTCAGCACAGAGCCCGATGCAGGGCTCGAACTCATGAACCCTGAGATCATGACCTGAGCCGAAGTCGGCCGCTTAACCGACTGAGCCACCCAGGCGCCCCTAGCTTTTTTTAAACTACAGTGGTTCCTCCCTTCATCTGCAGGGATACACGTTCCAAGACCCACCAGCAGATGCCTAAAATTGCAGATAGTACTGAACCCTATATGTTTTTTCCTACACATGCGTACTTACGGTAAAGTTTATAAACTAGGCACACTACACGGTTAACAATAACTCATAATAAAAATAGAACAATCATAGCAATACGCTGTAACAAAAGTCAGGTGAAGGTGGTCTTTCTCTTAAAAGATCTTATGGTACCGTCCTCTCCCTTCTTGTGATGCTGTGAGATGAAGAAATGCCTACGTGAGGAGGCGAAGTGAGGCGACAGAGGTGTGATGAGGGAGCGTTAGGTTCCTACTGAGCAGACTGTGGGTCAGGAGGAGGATCATCCGCTCCCACACCGCAGCTGAATGCGTGTAACTGGAAACTGCAGGAAGCCACACTGTGGCTAAGGGAGGCCGACTCTTCCCTCCCAGGTGTTCTTCAGTTGGGATAGAGCAGTCTCAACTCGTGCTAGATGCTGTGCCTAGCGGGTGCCAGCCTGCTCGAGCTACTCCCAAAGATGCTAATTTTAGCTACCGTGTTTTATTTTCATGTCCCGAGGGCCTCCTGTGTTTGCCTGATTCTCTTCAGTGAATACAAGTAACTAAGCAGTGTGGATCCCACGACCCTGTTCCAGTGTGCATTCTTTTGCTACAAATGCAGACCTTTTGCCCATGTCCAGGCCCATTTGTGTTAGGGACAAAAATGGAACAGAAAGGGGGTGCCTCCTATTTATGTTTCCTCAATTTGGGGGGCCTACATAAGGTGGTGAGTTAGGAGGGAAGAGGGTCAGTTCTGCAGAGGCCAGATGCACATACCATGACGGAGGCATGCCCCACTTCTGTTCCACCGCGAGAGGAGCAATTGAAAGAAAAAAACAACCACCATTGTGGGTAGAGTCTTTACTCATCGCCGTGGTGCAGATCCTAGGGTCTCACCAGCACAAGCAATGCCACCGAAATAACAGGAACAGTGTTGCCACATTGTCTTCAATGGAAGAGGCATCTGGAATTTTGAACTGGATTGGAAAATCCTGGGCTCTGCAGGGTCTTACTCAAGGTCCAAAGAATGCTGCTCTGACATGGGAGGCCCCTTGGGGATCCCTACGTTATCCTCATAAAGACCCCAAGGGAGGCTCCTGCTGGGCCCGCACTGGCCCTCTGGAGGGCTGAGGCTGTGCTAAGCCCAGCCATGAACATTGAGATCCTTTCTGTGGTTCTTTTAGGGCCTGTTTTGGGGAGAAGCGGAGTCAAAGAGTGCATTTCTGTCGCTATTCTTGCTCCTTTACCCAGCTAACCCTGAGTCGCCAGCATTTCTCAAACCATAGTTTAGCTGTGAATACCCGAGATTTTCTTCCTGTGCTGACCACAGTCGCCCTGGTGGTCATGCCACTTTCTGGCATAGCCAGGCAGAGGGCCAGCCGCCTCAGAGCCTCTGAGAGGAGGGGAGAGGAAGGATGCTTTCTTTTCATGGCCCAAAGGGACTGTGGGTCCCAACCGCCTGGACGCTCAGGGTAGAATCAAGCTGAACAAATTACAGGGAGTAATTTAGGGGTGGGGTGGGGTGGGAGGGGGCATGTGCCCTCATCCAGACCGATGTTTTCAAAGGCCTCTATTTCGTGAAGGTGTCGTAACCAAACTTTGATTTTCTCTTTGTGAATGAACCTATTTGTGAAAAATTCTGAAAAAGAAGGAGGGGAGGAGGGAGGAGGAGGGTGGGGGAAGGGAGAGAAAGAGGAGGACGGGGAAGAAGAAAGAAAGAAAGAGAAAGAAAGGCAGACAAAATGAGTCTTTTCAATGCTAGCTATTGAAGGTAAACTGCAATTTCAGAACTTTAATCTTCCCTAAGTATTCTTTTGCAATTTTAAGCAACATTTTGGGTCCCCCACATCTTTTCTTCAAAATGCCAAGATGGCGGTCATGAAGCCCTTTGGTCCTCTCAAAGACTTGAAGTGGAGGGGAAGAAATTCAAGTTCACCCACTCGGTAATAGTTACTGAGCATTCGTTCAGCCTGGTGCTGGGAACCCACGAGGACCTTCTGCTTTTATTTGGAAGCTAAGACTTCCATATTTAAAACATTAGCCATAACTTGAAGTCCACATATTAGTAAGGTTAGTGGATATAAGATAAGAAAAGAGAGAATTTAAAGTTAACAAAAGACAACTGTAAGGTGAGGCTTCAGAGAGGAGAGAAGTCAGGCAGAGGATTGAGAGAAATATGGTGTGAGGTTGAAGATTTTGAGTGAATAACATGGACTTTGGACTTTACTTATCAGTACCTCCTTGCCTTTGAATCTCCCTCCCCGCTGCCCCACCGACACACACACACACACACACACACACACACTTTTCCAACATTCTTCCTCCATTCCCTCTTTTACCGAAATATTACTCATCCTTCATACCCTAGCTTAATTTCTGTCTTCTTTACATAGACCTTTTCAGCATCACCAGCCACCGTTGATTCCCTTTCTGGAAACTTATCTTCCACTTATTGGCTAATATACCTGCTAAGTTATTCAGTTTCTATTTATTTCAAGTATGTGTTTTGTCAGTCTTGATAACTGGAAAGGTCCTTAAGGACCAGGGTCCCATCTTCCATGGGATCAGACAAGGAAGGTACGGTGGAACCATTTTGCAAACAATGGTTTGATGGATGAAAGGTTCAGGACCTTGTTTCTCTGGGAACATTATTGTGCAAGTGTCCCCGTCTGGATAAACTTTCTATTTCTTGGCCATTTCATCGGCACCACACACAGCCTGCCTCATACTTTTTAATAGCTCTTCAGTGTTCTCTTTTCAGCCCAGGGGTGGGAGCACGCTGGTTCCCTGCAAATGTTCGAGAAGAAGAGCTGCATTGTTCTTAAAAGACAGAAAAGAGCAGTTGCCTGCTTTTTGTACTTTATATATAAATATTTGTTTAAGCTGTGATAAAAAGCCAAACTTAGGAAAGGAGGATAGGTTGGTTGGTGATCTTTTCAGCCAATACACTAGTGTCGGTTGCCATCTCAAGAATAGCCAGCCTTAAGTTAATCAGTGTGTGGGGAATCCAAGACCTTTGCGCTGGCTCAGACCCTCCTGGCCTCCTTTTAGAATTTTGAGTTGCTAAGATTTCTTCCCCAGGGGGCATGAAGGATAAGGAAGAAGGACAAGGAAAAGAAGACAATTAACAAAGGCAATGTTGTTAGTGATCACACGAGCCCTGCTTGGAGACTTGGTGGAGAGAGGGCTGAAGGCTGATGCTCACAGCCAAAGTTTGGGATTTAGGATCAGCCCAAGACTTAGGAGATCTATGCCAGCCGTGTCCCTATTGCCTTGGAAATACACAAAATGGTAGACTCAGGGCAAGGTGAGCCATGTGCGGTGTTTGGAAAGTGCCACAGTAGTTTTGCCCTCTGTTTGAATTTTACTCCAAGATGTAATCATTAATGCTATCATTGAATGAATGAGTATTGAATTAAGTGCCAGACACTTCATGCGCAAGATGATCTCATCTATAAAACAACTCTTCACAGTGAAAATAATCACCTCCTTTATACAGATCAGGAAACTGAGGCTCGAAGGAGTTGAGTAAACTGCATCTGCTCAACAAATATTGATTGTGAGTCTTCCGTGTGCCAGGGCAGAGAAACTCAGAGAGGCAGAGCCAAGACCCAGGAGTGAGTGTATCTGAATTCCACGCCTGTGTTTCTCCGTGGAGCTATGTTGCTTCCCTTAGGGAGGAATGTCTCCAAAGGGCCTTCTCTTTCACTCTCATTTCGAAAATACTCCCTTTGCATTCTGGAAGCTCTTTGAGTACAAAGTGAAGACTATTAACTATGTTCACCAAATGGTAGTGATGACATTGGAATGTGTCTGCTTTATTTGTTGTTGTTTTTAAAAAGAGAGGTGGACAGAGACCATCTTGGGACTTAATTTTTTTGCTTCTTAATTTAGGAGCAGCTTAGGGGAAGAATGTGACAGCCAGGAGCTCCTGAAAGCAGCATTTTGGCTGTGGAAGGCTCTGTAATCTGATGAGCTAAGTGGAAGGAATCAGGGATGGTTTTATTAAAGGAACTTAGTCTTGACGCTTAAATCACATTTCACTCTTAGTCCGCTAGGCTCGAGCTCAGAGATTCTATCTAGTTCTCCAAGCCACATACCTACAGTTAACTTGGCCTCCCCTTACCCAGTCTTACTGAGGGAGTCTACCTCTTTGATATGTCTATTTCCTGCATGCACGCTGCCATTCACATCCAGATTATAATATTCTCCCCCCTACATTTCTTCAGCTAACTGATCTCCAAAGCTCTGGTTTTCTCTCCTTCAAATCCATTTCCCACACAGCTGCCAGGGTAAATTTTCTGATATGTAAGTGTGTAATATGTAAATTAGATCCTGTTTCTTCCCATTGCTCTCAGGATGAAGTCCACACATCTCTGCAGGGCAAATAAGCACCCTCCCCCTCACCATAATCTAGCCCAGCAGTGTTCATTGTGATGTGAGCCACGTATAAAATTTAAAATGTTCTAGTATCCATATTTAAAGAGTAGGAAGAAATAAGAGAAAACAATTTTAATATATTTAATTTCATTTAATATATGCTAAATATTATCATTTTGATATGCAGTCAATATATTTAGAATACCAATGAGATATTTTGCAGTCTCTTTTTCATATGTTTTATCTGCAAAATCTGAACACGAAATTTTTATTAGAAATACTTATTTGTATTCAGATTTCATAAAAATTTATCCTTTATTTTTAAAAATAAATTTTTTTAATGTTTCTTTATTTTTGAGAGAAAGCGAGAGAAAAAACATGAGCAGGGGGGTGCAGACAGAGAGGGAGACACAGAATCCAAAGCAGGCTACAGGCTCTGGGCTGTCAGCACAGAGCCCGACACGGGGCTCAAACTCACGAACTGCAAGATCATGACCTGAGCCGAAGGTGAAAGTTTAACCGACTGAGCCCCCCAGGCACTCCTCATAAAATTCATCCTTCAAAGAGTAAATTCACCTATCCATTTGTTCCAAACATACTTAAAATTATTCCAATAACTAAATCAAATGTTAGTTTAAATTAAAATTAAACAAATTTAAAATTTAAATGTAAAACCCCATCATTCTGTCACATTGAGCTCACTTGAAACACTTAATAGCTGCATGTGCCTAGTGGCTACCATTTTGAACAGCACAGATCTAACCCCTGGCTAAATATCTCAGTAAGACCTTGAGGACATTATGCTAAGTGGATAAGTCAGACAGAGAAAGACCAATGCTGTATGATCTCACTTACATGTGGAATCTAAAGTCAAACTTGTTAAAACAGAGAGCAAGATGGCAGCCGCCAGGGCCTGGGGATTGGGGGGAATAGGAGAAATGTTGTTTAAGGGCACAAAGCTGTGAGTAGTAGACAAATAAGTCCTGGAGATCTAAGTCACATGATAGTGATCATAGACACCATTCTGTAGTATAATCATCAAACTTGCTAAGAGATTACATCGTAATCATCCCATCGCAAAAAATAAATAATTATGCAACACGATGGGATCGCTACAATGGCAGCCATAGTATAATACAAAAAATGTATCATATCAACACGTTGTACACCTTAAATTTACACAATGTGATGTGTCAAATATATTTCAATTAATAAAGAAAGAATAATAGTAGCCAACACTGGTATATGCCAGGCACTGGTCCAAGAGTTTTCATTTTTAACTTATTTTAATTGGGTTGTCAGGAGACAATAATCCTGTGAAGGAGATACTATTATGTCTCCATCTTACAGAAAACAAAATTGAAGCACAGAGAAGTTGAGTAATTTGCCCAAGCTCACACAGCTAGAAAGTAACAGAACTGAAGTTTGAATTCAGGGAGTCATGCCCTAGAACTTGTGCTCTTAACCACAACAATCTTGACTGCTCACATTCTGGGAGCTCCAAGAAGCTTCCTCTCACTTCAAGGCTGTCACATCTGTTTTTGCCTCATGCTTTAGTGATTCTGCAGTCGAGACTAGGGGACGCACACTGGCTCCCTCGGACTGGGAGGGTACCATTTCCCACTCTGCAGCATTATTTTTCTGGTCTTATCTATGTGGATTGTGGCAGTCCGTGTACTGCTAAGACAAAGGTCAGCATTCATAACATATTCCCAAACGGAAAAATATTTAATCAGATGTGCTTATCAAGGTTCTTTCCCCTTCTTCAGAAATGTCTGAACTGCTTTTAAGCTGATACTGTCCCCCTGCCCTGACCACAGCATTAGATGAACCCTCTGGATCACATAACTTGGTGTGAACTCTCTGCCTCTGGCCACAGGAGACGATGGTTCCTAGAGCACTGACATGAGCATTTCCTGTCCTTCCCGGCTAATGAAGAAAAGCCTTTCCAGGAAACACGTGCTTTGGGAAGCCTGACATTAAGAGTGCACTAAGTCAGCCTGAGAATGGGGTGCAGTTAAGTATGATTAAAAGTAGAAGATTAAAAATATTACAACAGGAAATAGAAAAGAATGAGAATTATGAACAAGGCAGTTCTTACTGCATTTTGACCTCAAGAAGTCGCCTAGTTATATGAAAAGGTAAAGGGATGCTGTTACCATAAATCACTACTAAAATTCACATTAACAAAATGGCATTTAAGAAATTAGACAAGAAAGGGGAAAGTGAGTTGGATTCTGGTTTAGTCAAATGAATCAGTACTCTTTTCACAGGGCATTATCACCTTTTATACAGAGGTACCATAGACATATTAATGACCATTGGTGAATTGCACCAAAAAGTTTGGTCTGATTGTGAGATATGAATCAGCTCCCTAATTTAACTTCAAAGACATGAACCAAGGAAGAATATCTTCTAAGATACTTGTAGCTAGAGTCTGGCCTTCATTTAGTGCCAGATGCTAAATGAAAGACGTGAACATCTGTGGGTCTCGAAACCATGGTTGGATAGCCTATAACAGAAATCCAATGACAGCATGTGAGTTAGAGGAGGTTTAGAAAAATAATATGTGGGTGGTGTTGTGAGAAGCAGTTTCTTAAGGTGGAGGGGGAAAAAAAATGGATTCTTTCCTTCTCCCCTAACCTGTCTCCAAACACACTAGGTTTTCTCCTTTTTCCCTACCCTCTATAAAGAAAGAATAAACACTAGCATGTTACTTCAGCAAGGTTGATGATGTCCACTCAGAATGTGTTACCTGGAGACCTGACTTTTGCTTCCAGCCAAGATGGAGTAACAAGGACCAGAATTACCCTCCCTCTTGAAACAACTAGGAACCTAAAAAGCATATGAAACAGTGGTGTTCAAGACACTGAGTATCAAGCGAAAAAGGATAGTGATCTATCTGGAGGCCAGAAGAAGAACTACCCAAAAGGATATGAGGTGACAATGTTCAGCTCCCATTACAGGGCCAGAAATAACGCCTAGTTTTACATTATAGACTGAACACTGTCATGATTCATGGAGAATTGGGTAGGGCACATAGACAGTTCTTGCCTCAGCACTGGGGAAGAATTAGCCCTAATTATTCAACACGGAACTTTTTTTTTTTTTCCATTTCCACTTAACAAATCTTAAAGCATAAAAGGGTCAAATTCTTTCCAAGTAACTTACATCTGTTCCAAAACAGCAGATGTGGCTGCTGTGAATATAAAAATATCCATCAGCCAACAAGGTAAAACTCACAGTATATAACATCCAATAAAAAAGTACCAAAAAGTGGGAAAATGTGAGGAGAAAAAAGAACTGACCCAGAATTAACACATACATTAGAATCAGCAGCAGAGAACATTAAAACAGTTATAACCTATTCCATATGCTTAAAAAGTTAAGTAGAGATTTGGAAGATATAATAAAGACCCAAATGGAACTTCTGAAGATGAAAAGTACATCTGAGATGAAAAATGTACTGGGTTGGATTAACAGCTGATGAGACATTTTAGGAAATTAATAAACTTGAAGCCCTCACAAGAAAAATGATCTCAAATGAAGTATAGAGAGCCAACGGAATTTAAACAACCACAACCACAACAGCAAAAACCAGAGCGTCGCTGAGCTGTGACAACTTTAAGCAGCCTAATAAATGTGTAACTGTGGTTCCCCAAAGAGGGGTGGGAGTAACAGGCAGCCTCTAAGATGGCCCCCATGGTCCTTGTCTGCTGGAATTCATTATCTTCTTTAATCCCTGCCTCTTGAGTGTAGGATTAATTTATTGACTCATTTCTACTGAAGGAAATATGGCAGAAGTGACGAAATAGAACTTCCAAAATTATATTACAAAAAGATTCTGGTTTCTATCGTGGGTGCATTCTCTCTCACTGTCTTTTGTATCTCTTCTCTCTGGAGAAGAGTTGCCATGTCATGATGCAATCCCGTAGAGAGCTCTATCTGGCAAGGAACCAAGGCTGCCAAGGAGCACGTGAATGAGCTTGGAACTGGGTCTTCTGAGATCTGCCAGTGGCTACTGGCCAATACCTACACTGCAAACTCATGAGAGCTTCAGAGCTAGAAGCCCTTAGCGAAGCTGTGCTTAGATTTCTGACCCAAAGAAAGTGTGAGATAATAAGTACATAGTGTCTGCGGCTGCTAAACTTTGGAGAAATTTGTTACACAGCAATAAATAACTAATTCAGAAAAAATAGTTGTAAAATTAATGGCCAGAAAGTTTTCAACTTTGATGAAAACCATAAACCCATAAGACACTCCAGAGCTCCAAGCCCAAGAACAATAATGGAAATCACAGTTAGACACGTTATAATCAAGTCACTATAAACCATTAATGATGAGAATACCTTTTTTTTTTATTGATTACTATTATTTTAAATTTGAATCCAAGTTAGTTAACATACAGTGTAATAATGATTTCAGGAATAGAATTTAGTGATTCATCACTTACATATGACACCCAGTGCTCATCCCAACAAGTGTCCTTCATGCCCCTTGTCCATTTAGCCCATCCCCCCACCCAACACCTCAGTTTGTTCTCTGTATTGAACAGTCTCTTATGGTTTGTCTCCCTCTCTGTTTTTATCTTATTTTTGCTTTCCTTCCTCTGTGTTCATCTGTTTTGCTTCTTAAATTCCACATGTGTGTGAAAACATCTGATATTTGTCTTTCTCTGACTGACTTGTTTCACTTAATAAAACACTCTAGTTCCCTCTGCGTTGTTGCCAATGGCAAGATGTCATTCGTTTTGATCACAGAGTAATATTCCATTATATGTGTGTGTGTGTGTGTGTGTGTATACACACACACATATATATATATATACATACACACACACACACACACACACACACACACCACCTCTTCTTTATCCATTCACCAATCGATGGACATTTGGGCTCCTTCCATACTTTGGCTAGACAATGAGAAAATCTTAAAAGCAGTCACTAAAAAAAAAGATACACTAACAAAGCTAAGGATGAGAACAAATTTCTTCTTGGAAAAAATGTAAGCTAAAAAAACAGTGGAATAATACCTTAAAGTTTGGAAGAATAAAAGCTGTCAATAGCAAAATTATCTTTCCAAAACCAAGGTGAAATAAAGACTTTTTCAAGCATAAAAAAATTGCAAGACAACATCCCCAGCAGAGTCGACCTTCCCTACAAGTAGTGTTAACACAAGCCCTTCAGGCAGAAGAAAATGCTACCAGGTGGAAATATGCATCTACACAAAGGAATAAAGAGAACTGGAAATGGTAACTTCAAAGAGAACTTTTTAAGATTTTAAAAAATATTTCAATCATTTAAAAACAAAAAGACTAACAATGTAGTGTGGGGTTTATAACATACGTGAAGGTATATGATGTATGACAACAGTGGCACGAAGGATGGTAGGGGAGAAAAGGATGAGTTAAGATTAATATAAAAGGATGAGTTAATACAAGAAAAGGATTAATTAATATATGGACTAATATAAAGATTCTTATACTATTCACAAAGTGGCATCATATCTTTAAGGTAGATTGTGATAAGTTAAAGATGCATACTATAAACCCTGAAGCTACCGCTAAAGTAACAAAACAAAGAGTTTTAGTTAATCAGCCAACGAAGGAGATAAAATGTAATTATAAAAAATAATCCAGAAGAAGGCAGAATGGGAGTGAGGGGAGCAAAGAACAGATAGGACAGAATATAAGAGAAATAATATGGTTAATGATTTAAGCCCAGTTATCTCAGTAATCATATAAAATATAAACGGTCTACGTGCTCCAGTTAAAAGGCAGAGATTGTGGGGCGCCTGGGTGGCTCAGTCGGTTAAGTGTCTGACTTTGGCTCAGGTCATTTTCTCAGAGTGTGGGTCTGAGCCCCACATTGGGTTCCCTGATGATGGTGCAGAGCCTACTCAGGGTTCTCTCTCTCTTTCTCTCTCTCTCTCTCTTTCTCTCTCTGCCCTTACCCCACTCACTCTTTCTGTTTCTCTCAAAATAAATAAATAAACTTAAAAAAATAAAAATAAAAAAATAAAAGGCAGAGATTGTATAAAAAAGTAAGATTCAGCTTTATGTTGCCTACAAGAAACCCACTTTATTTTTTTAAATATTTCTTTAAAGTTTATTTATTTTGAGAGAGAGAGAGAGAGTGAGCAAGAGTGAGTGTGAGCTGGGAGGGACAGACAGAGAAGAAGAAGAAGAAGAAGAGAGAGAGAGAATCCCAAGCAGGCTCCACACTGCCAGCACAGAACCCGATGCAGGCCTCGATCTCCCACACTTGACCTGAACCAAAATCAAGAGTCAGGTGCACTTGACCTGAGCCAAAATCAAGAGTCAGGTGCTTAACCAAATGAGTCACCTGGGTGCTCCAAGAAACCCACTTTAAATAGAAAGATACAAACTGGTTAAAAGTAAAAGAATGGGAAAAGATATACCATGCTAACACTAATCAAAAGAAGGCTGGGGTAACTTATTAATATCAGACAAAGTAGATTTAGAGCAAAGACTGTCTCCTAGGACAAGAAGAGTCATTTCATAAACATCAAGAGGTCAACTCACCAACTTTTATGCATCTAATAAGAGAGCCTCAAAATATATGAAGCAAAAACTGATTGAGACCCAATAAGACATGCTAGCCAGATATTTCTGTTTCTGAGAGAGTATCCCTCTCTCAATGATCAAAAGAACAAGTAGACTGGAGACTTCAAGAAGATACGACTAACACTATCAACCAACTTGACCTAACTGGCATTTGAAGAACACTCCCCCTACAATGGAGGATACATTTTTTTTCAAGTGTATATTTCTTTCAAGATTAATTTTTTTTCAAAGATACATTTTTTTCAGGTCATTTACCCAAGATAGATTATATTTGGGGTCATAAAGCAAGCATCAGCAAGTCATATATTCTATGACCATAATGGAATAAAATTAGATTAAATTCATTTAAATTTTAGTTCGGTAGTAACAGAACACCTTTGGAAAATCCTCCCAAGTATTTGGAAATTATATAACACACTTGTATAAGTAATACATGGGATAAGAAAAATCAAAAGCATTAGAAAGTATTTTTTGAGGGGCGCCTGGGTGGCGCAGTCGGTTAGGCGTCCGACTTCAACCAGGTCACGATCTCGCGGTCCGTGAGTTCGAGCCCCGCGTCGGGCTCTGGGCTGATGGCTCAGAGCCTGGAGCCTGTTTCCGATTCTGTGTCTCCCTCTCTCTCTGACCCTCCCTCGTTCATGCTCTGTCTCTCTCTGTCCCAAAAATAAATAAACGTTGAAAAAAAAAAATTAAAAAAAAAAAAAAAAAGAAAGTATTTTTTGAAATGAGTAAAAATGTAAAAACAGCATATCAAAATGTGTGGGATATATCCAAAGCAGTACTTGGGGAAATTTTTATAGCACAAAAATACCTGTATTAGAAATGAAGAAGGGTGTCAAATCAAGTGATCTCTGCTTCTACCTTGAGTAACTAAAAAACAAGAGAACAAATTAAAATTAAATCCGAAATCAAATTGACTCTGAAAACAAAGTTGGAGAATTATCATCTGGTTTCAAGACTCTTCTAAAGCTACAGTAATTAAGACAATTTGGAAGTTTCTTTCTTTCTTTCTTTCTTTTTTTGAAACGTGTGTTTTTCAACTTCTTGAGATAGAGTTGACATACAGCATTGTGTAAGTTTAAGGCACTGATTTGATACACTTAGCAAGTTGATTTGATATGCTTATATATTGCAACATGATTACTACCATAGTGTTAGCTAACACATAATTACCATTTCCTTTTTGTGGTGAGAACATTTAAGATCTACTCTTCACAACTTCCAAGTACATAATGTAGTGTCATTAACTATAATCACCATGCTATCCATTCGATTCCCAGAATGTATTCATGTTACAACTGGAAGCTGTCACCTTTGACTAATATCTCCCCCATTTTCCTCACCCCTCGGCCCTGGTAACTATCATTCTACTCTCTGTATCTGTGAGTCTGGCTTTTTTAGATTCCACCCATAAATGATACTGTACAGTATTTAGCCTTCTCTGTCTGACTTATCACTTTGCATAATGCCTTCTAGGTCCATCCATGTTGTCATACATGTTTCCTTCTTTCTCATGGTTGAATAATATTCCATTCCATATTCTACGGCTTCTTTATCCATTCATGCATCAATGGACACTTAGGTTGTTTCCATATCTTGGCTAGTGTGACTAATGCTGCGGTAAACAAGGAGTGCAGATATCTCTTTGAGACTTATTTTAATTTCCTTTCGATATACACCTAGAAGAGGAATTGCCAGATCATACTGTAGTTCTATTTTTAAATTTTTTTTTAATTAAAAAAAATTTTTTTTTACATTTATGTGTTTTTGAGAAACAGAGTGAGACAAAGCGTGAGTGAGGGAGGGGCAGAGGGAGAAGGAGACACAGAATCAGAAGCAGGCTCCAGGCTCTGAGCCGTCAGCACAGAGCCCAACATGGGGCTCGAACCCACAAACCGTGAGATCATGACCTGAGCCGAAGTCGGACGCTCAGCCAACTGAGCCACCCAGGTGCTCCATATTTAAATTTTTTTTAATGTTTATTCATTTTTGAGAGTGAGAGAGAGAAGAGCGTGAATGGGTGAGAGGCAGAGAGAGAGAGGGAGACACAGAATCTGAAGCAGGCTCCAAGCTCTGTGCTGTCAGCACAGAGTCCAATGCAGGGCTTGAACTCACAAACTGTGAGACTATGACCTGAGCTGAAGTCGTACACCTAACCGACTGAGCCGCCCAGGTGCCCTGCTTTAGTTCTATTTCTAGCTTTTGAAGGAGCCTCCGTGCTGTTTTCTGTAGTGGCTGTACCAGTTTACATTTGTTTACATACAAAAGTATTTGCCCAAGAGAAACGAAAGCATGTGCCCATACAAACACTTGCGTACAAATGTTCGTAGCAGCTCTATCGATAATAGGCAAAAGCTATAAACAATTCAAATGTCTATTAACAGTTGAATGGATAAAAAACTATGGTACATCCATGCGATGGAATACTACTCAGCAATAAAAACAAATGGATTGTTTACACTGGCAAAGGATGAATGAACTTCAAGATAGTTGTGCTGAGTGACAGAACCCAGACCAAAAAAAAAAAAAAAAAAATGAGTCCACTTAATGGAGTCCACTTAAATGGAGTATGTGACTCCATTTACTTAAACTTATAGAAAATGCAGACTAATCTATAGTGATAGAAAGTAGGCCAATGGGGTGGGAGTTGGGGGAAGGGTTACAAAGGGGACAAGAAAACTTTTGGGTGTGATGGTTATATGTCCACTATCTTGATTGCAGTGATGGTTCCTGGATGTATACATACGCCACAACTTATCCAACTGCACACCTTAAACTCATGCAGTCCATTGTATGTCGCCTCCGTAAAGCTTATACCTCAATGAAGCTGTTAACAAATTTCATAAAATTATACTTCAATGAAGCTGTTAATAAAAGAAAAGGAGATCAAACCCAGATGTAGAAAAACCGGTTTCCGTCTATAAAGAGGCGAAATAGTGTGGTGACTAACTGACATTATTCTATCTGAAGAGCAATATAGGTTTACTGCACAGTTGTAATTGCTTCTTTTGTCATCTTGAAACTGTGGAGAAAGCCAGAAGGACAAGGCCACACCATGTTCATCACACATGTTGCATGTGGGGGGTCTTTGAGGCGTGGGTCTCAGTACTGCTAGTGTTTGAAGGATCTCTCTAGGCTGTAGGATCTCTCCGGTTCACTTCCTTTCTTGACTCTTTGGGCGTGGAAGTTATTAGGGGGAACATTAGTCATTAAATTCAAGGTTTAGGCCAATCCCTGGGCCGTGACCCCGTGCTAGCTTCCACATCTGCTTCTTTTGTTTCGTCAGCATTCCCTGTAAGGTGCAATTGAAAGAAAATAGACAAGCATTTTAAGGAGATTCAAAATCCCACTGGGTTCACCAGTCTTGGAATGAGGTCGCCTGGGGCACCATTGCTGGAGGCAGTAAGGGGGAGAGATGCATGATGGGGGCTCTGCAGCTGCTAAGGTTTCCCTGGAGTCACGAGAAGAGAAATGCCACCAGCACCGGGGTCAGCTGGTTCACACCAGTCAGGTGGGAGAAGGCACCCACCTCAGCAGGGAAGTATTCCTCTGTGCTGGGCCTCTGCTGATAGTTCCTATAGGTAATTTAGCAGGCATCACTTTTCCTGAATTCTCTGTGCCAGGCTCTGGACTAAGCAGTTTATGTCTCATATTCTTCCTGCCAACCTTGCCAGGTAGTAGCTCAGTTAGGGCTGCATTTGGCTGCATTCAGCTTAGCGTCACAGGCTGCTGCTTCCTCTCCTTATCTGTTCTCCTATCACAAGGAATCCAGGGATGGACAGTGGGGATATGGGCAACCGTTCAAGGGGCAATGCTTCTTGTTTTGTTTTTTAAGATTTTTTTTTTTTTTTTAATAATCTCTACACCTAATGTGGGAGTCGAACTTACAACAACCCCCAGATCAAGAGTCCCACGCTCTACCAACTGGGCCAGCCAGGTGCCCCAAGGAGCAATGCTTCTTAATCCTACTTGTTCCCTCACTCTTGGTATGTGGTTCATTCTGCAGTGGCTGCTTCCTCTCAGGGATCTCTAGCACATTCTTGGCGGGAAGAGGGGAGTGCAAAGAGCAAAAGCACGTGCTCTTGGGATCTCTGTCCATCGGGACAGCCCCACCCAACCACATCTGCTTATCATTCATTTACCAGAACCAGGTCACGTGGCCACCCCAACGCTACCAATGTCTGGGAAATGAGTGTTTCTAACTGGAAATATCACAAAACTGAAAAGAGTCATGGTTGTGTGAAAAGGAACACACACACTGAATAGGAAACTGGCAAGCAGCTTACGGGGATAGTATTAATAACCCTATTTTGGGGCGCCTGGGTGGCTCAGTCGGTTAAGCGTCTGACCTCGGCTAAGGTCATGATCTCGCAGTAAGTGAGTTCGAGTCCTGCATCGGGCTCTGTGCTGACAGCTCAGAGCCTGGAGCCGGCTTCGGATTCTGCGTCTCCTTCTCTCTCCGCCCCTTCCCCACTTGTGCTCTGTCTCTCAAAAATAAATGTAAAACACAAAATTAAAAAAAAATAACAACCCTATCTTACAGATGAGCAAACTGGTGCTGACGAGTTAGCAAAACTAGAAACTAATAGATTAGATGAGATTGGAGCCAGCTGCCTGGCTCCAGCCCCTGGGCACTTTATCGCTACAGCAGAAGCCACCTGCTCTGGGAGTTGTGCCTCTGCATAACATCATTGCTGGTGACATATTCCACAGGCACAGATATGAGAAGGATATTCTGGCCTTCTTTTTTGCAAGATCAATAAAGGCTTTCTTCCAATGATTTCCTTCCTGTAGGCAAGTCAGCAAACTGATCTTCATGCTATATATATGTACTCTAAGAAATTGATTCAACATTTACTGGAAAAAGTAGCAAGCTTTGTTTACATGTGGTACTATTTGCTTAAGAAATGCAGGGTTTTCCCCACCTCCGAAATTAGGAACAAAATCTCAGTTGTGTCTTTACTCACGGGCTGTGAGAAAAGCCTAAATTCCTTGTGTAAGACCAGGCCTTTGTGTTCCCCAAACGTGTCATGCCTGCTGTTTCTGTCCTGATGGCAGATAGTTTGTTTACATCGAGTGATCGAATTTGTAAGCTTGCCTGCTACTTTTACAGTGGGTGATGGGCGAAAGAGAAGATGCCAATTTCCATCTCCTTCCTTCTCAGAAAAGGTACCAGAACCATGATCCTATAGACTCTTGTGTCAGTGGAAGCCCTGAGTTTCATGTGTGTAGATCAAAGTAAGTAGCAAACCCGTTTCACCAGTTTCAAGGGCCACGGAGTTGGCATAAGCAGGTTACAGGCTCAACTCCATTTCCTTGTGTTGATTCAGCTCCATATCTCCTCGGTGATAATCATGCCAGATCCACGTGTACTTTAGAAGTCATACATCTGTTATCTCTGGGACTCAGGAGTATGCAGGTCCCGCTGTGACTGTCCCTACTTACACATCACAAAGGCTAAGAACCCCTATAGGTTGGAAACTCATGTATAAGCTCGTGTGTGTATTTTTGTACTCAAGTAAAGTAATTTGCTTTTTAAGAAACTGATTCTTAACCTTGCATTATCAGAAAGTGTAAATAGACAGGCATGAATGATGATAAGACAGTGTTCACGGGACTCGACTGTTGGCAAAACACCAGAAAATTCCTATGTCTTACTAGATTTTTTTTTTCCCCTCAGTTTGTAATGTGGGAATCCACAGTGCTCAAATTAGTCAGATAAGTAGCAAATCTCCCTTCATTTGGTGTCTACAAAGAAAAACATTAAATTAGTGTTTGACTGAGTCTGGTCCTCAATTTCAGGACTTCCTTTCCCCTATTGAAGATGCCATGTGGATGAACTGTACCCTTTAAGCTGAGGAGATATTTCTTGTCTCTGGTTTGGTTTGTTTGGATATTTTTGGCAGTGAACAGTTGCGTTTGTTTGCATGTTTATAAAGAGTCCTTTATTTCACCCTGTGTGAACTTGACATTTGACTTTTAATATAAATAAATTGCAAATAAAGCAGTAGTCATTTAACCCTGTGCCAACCAGAGTAGCTAAATACAAAAACCGAAAGCCTAGAAGCTTCCAAATGTGTCTGCTTTTGTTGGAATGACAACCTCCCTGCAGCCGCACAAAGCTAAATAGTTCAAGGAAATGGTAAGGGACAAAAGTGTATTACGTTTCCTATCCACTCTCTCATCTGTGGTTCACACACAGCAACAGTAATCAAGCCATTTTGACATTTTTTTTTTTGGCTTTGTTAAATGAGCTTAATGATGGAGACCCAAAATGCCCCTGCCTCTGACCAATACTTGGGCAATAACCTCTGGTCTCTTTTCTTCCTTCCCTGAGCACACACAAACATACTACCTGTGTGTCTTTGTGCAAACAAACTAACCCTTTGGAGCTTTTTTTTGCACCTATGAAATGTTGATAATGCTATTTCTCTCACAGAGTTGTTACGAAAAAAAAATGAATTGTGAATATATCTTGCCCTGATTCTGGAATATAGTACATGCCTAATAGATGTGAGAACGCTGGCCCTAGGTTTTCTTCTATCCCCAGGGCTGACTTCATGGGTGTGTGACCAGAGGAGCCAGACAGAGCCCCATGCTTGCAAGAGCCCCCACTCATGCTTTGCTCTCACCATCTTGAAATTGTTAACACTTTTTGAATGAAGGACCCATCCACACTTCCAATTTGCACGGTGTATTGCATATTATGTAGCCAATGTGCCTCGCCATTTTTACTCTTTCGCCCCTTCTCTGAACTTCTTGGGTTTGAAGAGCAAGACATTCTCTTGGTTACCCAGGTAGTTCCCTGCCATCGGTTACCCACAGGTGTTCTGGGGCCAGAGCGATGCCCATGGCTGAACTCCAGTGTCTCAGTCTTGACCTAGGCCTTACCCTTCTCCCGCACGGTGTCGCCACCACGCTTCTGGTTAAGGGGTATGTGAATAGATCAGGAAACAACTGTGAATGATAAAGCTTTCCTTAAAAGCGTATGTTGGCCCACAACTTGTAGTTGGCCCAGCACAGAAGCTATACAAAGAGGCCCCATCAGAAGCGTCAGGTCACTGGGGGTTTTCGATTTCATGGTCTGCTCCTTGATGTTCCCCACCAGGGGCAGACTCAGATTTTGTGAGGCCTGAGCTTATGTAATTTGTCAATTCTCTGTTTTAGAAAGAGAAGTACAAAATTAGAAACACATAATTACACTCGGGGTCTCGTAAGGGGCCCTTGCTAGTGAAGGAGCCTGAAACCTGTGCTTTCTTAATTTCCCAGGAAGCCTGCCACTTCCTCCTCTGAATTCTACTCCTCCGCTTGTGAAAACAGAAAACAATCACTCCAGTACCCCTGCCCACTCTTTCATACCCCGTTGCTTTTTACACACGGGTGGTAAGAAACTGAGTAAGGGACCTTGATCTTAACATTGTTCACGTCCTGTGAATGTTGGACTTACTCAGGCCAGGGGCCCCTCTCTGTTTAATTCTCTGGGTGCTTTAAACTGTTCCTATCCTTTGACACCATGAAGTTGCCAGAGGCTTGTTTATTTCTGTCCCCCCTCTGAGGTCTTCCCTGAGCTTCAAGCTTGTGTGTGTGGTTGCCGCGGGTCTTGACCTTCCCGTGGGTCTTCTCTTTCCCTCACTCTCCCCCATCTGTCACAGGCCTGTTGCTTCTTTCTCCAAAATAAACCTCAAGTCCAGCCCCCTCCCTCCACTTTTTTGCACCTCCACTGCCACCAGCCTACTTCAGGTCACGTCCACTTCCTATATGGTCTCCCCATAAACACAAACATTCCACTCCAATACAGTTTCTGTGTAGCACCTAGAATAATGTGCTGACACCTAAATCAGATAAACAGAAAAACAACCTGTAACCTGGATCATCGCCATCCCCAACATGATATCCCCTAATGGCTTCTCATTGGGTTTTAAATAAAATTCCTTATTGTGGTTCCCACAGTCCTGCATGATCTGTCTCCAGCCTTAGCTCCACCACTCTCCTTGCAAGGCCTCTGATTCATTCCTGGCTCCAGGCTCATTGCTGTGTCCCCTGACTTGGGGGCCCTCATCTCTGCTCTTTGCAGGGTGGGCGCTTCTGTTCTTCTTCTCTCTACCAAGACATCTGAGAAAGCTTTTCAGTCCCCGGCAAGAGCGTCGGCCCACCCTCCCCATCATCACTGCCTACTATTTGCTCCTTTACAGTAACAGCCTAGTATTTTTGGAAATCGTATAGTTTTTTGTTTGTTTGTTTGCTGACTTGTTCAATGTCTTTTCTTCCATTAAGCTGCAAGCTCATAAGAAGGCGAAGAACCTTGTCTGGTTTTCCCCCAACATATATTACATGCCTTGGATAGTGACCAGAGAAATTGGCACTAAGCACATCTCTGTTCAATGAATGAATGAATGAGCTACCTCCAAACGTGGAACACACATGATTATATTTGTCACAATAAATTTAATTATTTCCACGTATTTTTCCTGGCTTGACGATGAACTCTTTAGGCAGGTTATAAATAACATTTACTCTCTGTATGTATTGCCAACATTTAACACAGTGCTCAAGATGCACATATCCTACTAAGTACTCAATTAATGCATATTTAATTAAATTAGCTACCAAATTATTGATGACCACCGGCTCTCCACTTAGCAACATTCAAAGGAACACAAGAGAGAAGATCATCTCGGCTGGAGGAGCAGATCCTAGGGAGAGAATTTGTAGAAGTACCCAGGAATAGGATAAACACAAGTTAATTCCACACCAGGCAGTTTGAGAGATACGTGAGACAGTAGATAACACCATGTCACTAACTGAAGTATTTTTTTTTTTAATTTTTTTTTTTCAACGTTTATTTATTTTTGGGACAGAGAGAGACAGAGCATGAACGGGGGAGGGGCAGAGAGAGAGGGAGACACAGAATCGGAAACAGGCTCCAGGCTCTGAGCCATCAGCCCAGAGCCCGACGCGGGGCTCGAACTCACGGACCGCGAGATCGTGACCTGGCTGAAGTCGGACGCTCAACCGACTGCGCCACCCAGGCGCCCCACTAACTGAAGTATTAATGTAGCATTACGGTAGTTTTTACAAAGGAAGAAAAGTCACAACTCTTCCCTGAGCATATCAGCACGATTTTCTGTGATAGCCGTTACATTAAAATCTAACTCATCCAAGGGGTGTCCAATAAACATTCATGTATTTCAATGAAATACCAATCGTCACTTTTTAAATTTTTATTTATTTTTATTTTATTTTATTTTTTATCATTATTTTTATCTTTTATTTTTATTTATTTTCAATTTTTATTTACCAATCGTCACTTTTGAATGTCCTGATCTGATGGAACTGTTTATCTCTCCAACTAAATTATAATCTTACTGAAAACCTTGGACGTGTAATTACTATTTCTTTGAATCTTCCCTAACGGTGCCCCATATTTTTGGCAGAGAGAATGCTGCAGTGTTGACTGATATTTACCATATTTCCACCCTACATGCCAATGCACAAAACCAGACGCTTCATTGCTATTTAGGGGTGTCAAAGCGTTCATCTGCCTTCCTGTTAATTCCCAACCCTGGAAGGGATCTTACATATCGCCTGGCGACACCTTCTCTTTACTGACAAGGAAACAGCCTAGAGAAGGTGTCTTGCTACGTGGTACCAGGGCAAGAACTAGACTCCAGGCTTCCCAGTTTGGGATCCCATATTTATTCTACCGTAGGAATGCTGAGGGTGTGGCTGCAGAAGGATAAGGAAAGAAATAGAAATTAGATATGATTTACTTACATTACAGATTATTTAATGTGATTCTTGAGCATCGGGAAGTATTTTTATTTGATCAGGTTCATCAGTGAAAGCACAGTAACAATTCCCAGGTTAATGTTAAATTAATTTGCCTCGTAAAGACTCTATTGTACTCAAACAGGGAGGAAATGTACAGAATTAGACTGGTCATATTTCATAGAGACAGTGTTTGTTTGTGATTTATGATACTGTCCTGTTATTTTTCATAAGACATAATTCATCCCAAAGCTTTAATTTATGATTATGTTATCTATCTACCAAAGGAAAAAGGCATTTTTTTCCCCCAGACAAATAAATAGCTAGGGGAAAGTGCTTAATTATGAAGGTAGCTTTTAACCTTTGATTTACTCTTTTTTTTTCATGATTTTGATAAATATTAAAAATCAGTGTAAGCCTCTGATTGAGATATAAGAAGACTGAACAAGGACCCTCAACAATTTGAATTTTCCCAGACGACCCAGACTGACCACACAGTTGAAAGAAGACTTCTCTCCTACTGGAAAGCTGCATGTCTTATAGTGCTAAAGGGTCCCCCAAAAGTAATTCCCTACAGCTCTTTGGGGAGATCTGTTCTCCCCCACTGAGCAGGCTACCAGTCCAGGGAGTTATTACCTCTTGCTGCACATTGGTATTATCTGCGGGGGTGGGGGGTGGGGGGGGGAGGTTGGGAGGCTTAAAAATATCACTTAGTTCTCATCCCAGACCAATTCACTTTGAATTCTGAGTGTCTGTACTCTAAGTAGTCTAAATGTTTAAAATATTTGAAATGATGTAAACCTGATGTACAGCCAGGGTTGAAAACCACTGGTCTGGATGGGTTCTTCTGCCCAGCTGGAACTGCTGTGTCCCAGCCCCTGCCCGGGTGGGAGAAGGAACCACATGGGGAATGGAAAGGCTGGTTCTACAAGATCCCATTGTGTTTTCCAATCCTGAGCTGAGGAGTAGGGAAGAGAATGGCAGTTCCAGGTGTGTGCCTGGAGGACAGATTTTGTTTTGTTTCCTTTCGTTTTAGTCTTTCTGCCAAAGGTGAAGAAAAAAAGAGAAACAAAGGGCCTCCACTATCTCCTAGAGAAGTTTTTCAACCTCGGCTGTATTAACATTTGGGGCTGGATACTTCTTTGTTGTGAAGGGCTGTCCTGTGCATTGCAGGATGTTAAGCAGCACCCCTGGCCTCTACCCAGTAGATGTCAATAGCACTCCCCTCCCTGAGTTGTGAAGACTAAAAAGTATCTCCAAATGACCTCAGGAGCCATGAATTGCCCCTGGTTGATGTAGCCTCGACATAGCAGCCAAAGCTCTGATGGAGAATTTGGTGGTGACTGGGAGGGCATGGCTTTTGTAACTATTGGCAGAGGAAGACAAGGAGGGCTTGTTGGTGAAGACATTGGTGGAGATGGGGATTTTGACGAAGGCAGCAAGCAAAACCCTAAAGGTGGGCATAGTGCCCGTGACTGTAGGCCAGCTGTGGGTGGTGGAAAAGACTTCCAAAGCCTGGTCACACTATGCTTTGGACAAGGGAAGCAGTTGCGGACTCTTCAAAAAGAAGTAAGGTGTTGGTTGACCTTTGGGGCCGGTGGAAGGAAACATGAAAGGGGTGTCGAAGTGTTGGCAGGGAACTTGAATGCCACTTTTGAAGGATTAAAATATCACATTTGGGTTGGACTCTTGAAATAGCCAGTGAAAAGCAGCTATCCTTGATAAGGCAAGACTCCCAGATGCTAAGTCAATGGAATGATTTACTTAACACTATAATTAATATTTCATTCGTCATAGGTATTAAAGTAGGACCTGAAAAGTTAGACCGCATTTCCATCCACTCTCATAAATGCGGTCAAATTTACCTACTTGCTCTCTCTCCTCTGATACAAGAGGAAGGGGAGGTTGGAGAGGACAGAGAGGAGTAACTTCCAAAGCCTGTGATTAGTCCTGGATTTAGGGATCATATGACTTTCATTTTATAGAGAGTCGTAAACTTTAAAGCAGCAAGTAATGTTAAAGGTTATGGCCCATCAAGTATCAATCTCAATAAAAACTATGGACTATGAGAATGTCGTATGAACCGATTCTAACTTTGAAAATGCATTTGGCTAAATGCTAGGATGTTAAGTAGTACCCAAGCTTCAAAATAAAAAAAAAAAAAAAAAAAAAAAAAAAAAATATATATATATATATATATATATATATATATATATATATCTCAGCCATTTCCCCTTCAGACTTAGAATTGCCATTTTGCCACCACTTACTCAACAGTTTAGGAAATGTACTGTTAATTCAGCATCTTCAAGTGTTTCAGTGGAAATAAACCACTTGCCACTTGGAAAAATCGTTGAAATGTGTTTGGAGAACAGTACACCGAGGTTTAGCTGGTCACGGTCCAGGTCCCATATCACATTGCAAACAGGCTGCTTTTAGACCAGCTCAGCTTGTGCTTACTCTTTTTTTTTTTTTTTAAGGTCATAGAAGCTGAAGGTTGAAAAGCAAACAGAAACACACACACACACACGCACACACACACATTTTCTTCAGCTTAGAGATAAGCAGGAAACCCAGAGAACATGTTCTTAACAATAAGACCTCAGTAATAATACTGAATAGAAAGTCAACTAAGTGGGTCTGACAGAAGTCCAGGCAGACGTCCAGGAGATTCTTGTGGTGAGCTGCTGAGTCACTCCCAGAGCCTCTCTTCCTCATCTGTACATTGGGGATATAAGCAAGGAAGCTTGTATCACTACGAAGGCATGATCTTGTTGGTATATTTTGAAAAAAATTGTTTATGAATGCACAGATCATTTCTGAGAGACACATCCTCTCCAGAGACAGAGGTAGAGTTAATGCACAATCCCATGTTCTGAACGATGGGTTGAAAAGTGTTGTTGGTATCATCATGATCGCCTCTAAATTAATTCCAACTCCGTGACAGTTATTATGTATGCAGCTGCCTATAACCCCATGCACCTGACTTCACCCATCTTCAGACACTCCTGGCTCTGCCTCCAGCTTGCGATGGGATTTAGGGGAAGTTACTTACCCTCTCTGAGCATTGCTTTCCTTGTCTGTCAAGGGGAGAGGGAGAAGTAGGTCAATCTCTGGGGCTTCCAGCTCTCTCCCATTCAATAGTCAAGATGAGCCAGCTGCAGTGAGTGTGTGGACGCCCTGCTCCACTCACTCTCCTACAAAGGTCTCTATCCTGCTGGAAGTAAGAACTTACAGGAGTTTTCCATACAGTTAGGAGGAAGGAGAGGCTCTGAGTTAGTGTGTGTGCGTTTGGCTGATAGAGAAGAGGGGTAAGGGGACTTGGGAAAGCCACGTTGAATGCTGAAACTCCGGTGCTCCGGAGAAAGGCTTGATGGGTGAGCGCCACGGGACACCGTCCCGGCACAGGCTCCTGCTCCGATCTGCAGAGGTGAGGGGGGGTGGGGGGAGGGCACACAAAGAACGTCGGAGGGCCTCTTCTTACATGCGATGCGAGGCCCAGGGAGATGTGGCCTCTGTAACGCCGGCTGGGACCCCGAGCTCTAAGTGCTGTCAGTGGGTTTGCAGCAAAATCATCCCAACAAGTGCAGAAAGATCCTACAAATAAGAGTATTTGGATTTCAAATGTTAAGCAACCAAGGGAAGACACCTGTGTAGGAGGTGTGACCTCATTTCTCCATATTCTAAGGAAGATGTTTACAAAAGCATAGGTTGTTCCCGAGAGCTTAGGCGATGGGACCGGTGGGCAGAGAGAAGGTGCAGGTGGAAGGAGGCTTGCTTTTTATTGTAGAGTGTTAAAAGAAAAAGTATCACATGCAACTTTAACCTTGTCTAATAAAAGTTCTAATTAGTGCTAAATGTAGAGGTGAGATCTGATATGAGTTGTGTGATTTAAGAGGTTTGTGAACCACTTGCCAACCAGCAGGTCACGGGAAGTAATGGGTTGCCTCGAACCCCGACATCCCCTGGGGAGACAATGTCACTTGATGAGAAGGTTTGGGCTTCAGACTAAGACAGACATGAACTTGAAGCCTGGCTCCATCACCAAATGCGGAGCTATACAGCCCAGAGGGTGGTAACCTCTGAGCCTGTTTTCTCTATAAAACGTGAAAAGAACACCCACTTTGTAGATTATGGGGTGGAATCAGACAACAGAAGTACAAGTTTTTATTCCTTTTTTAAACAGTAGGTGCTGGCGCTATAGATAATTTATGCCATCTGACCATTATTCATTGTCTCATCCTGGGTCTGCCCAACACAGAATCAAATACGGATGAACTGATTTTACAGACACGTCAATAGTACTTGCTACATGCCAGGCATCCTTCTAAATGCCACATAAATTGTAACTCATTTAGTCCTCATAGGAATCCCAAGATGTAGGTACTGCGATTATCATCCCCATTTTACAGGTGAGCGAACTGAGGCACAGAGAGGTCAAGTAATTTGGCCAGAGGCACAAAGGCAGCCAGTGGTGATGCCAGGATCCAGGCCATACGCTAAGCAGAGTGCTCTCCCTAATCCCGATGTGGTACTGCCCCACGCAAAACTGAAACTATAGCCCGACGTCTTTAACACACTTGGCCTTCTCTGGAGGAATGTGTTAGAGATCCAAGTTAGAGGTGCCACTCTGCCCCTTCTTCCCATCCTCAGGTCTGGGAGTTAAATAGTAACTAGTAGACTCACTCTTTTCCCGGTAGAAGTAGAAGAAAAATGCTCTGCTCCCCTCGGCCTCAGCAGTTACAGAAAATGCCTCCCAGGCCTCCCTGTACCCAAGCTCGAGCTCTCCATTATACCTTTGTGTCCCTGCTGCCTGCGTGCAAACACGCAACGCTGAACTATGCCGTGTGTACAGCATTCAATAAATATTTGTTGGGTGCCCACTAGGTGCGCGGGGCTTTCGGAGTCTACGGAAAAACAGTCCAAGTGACCAGCACCTGCCCTCAGGAGACCTAAGGACTGTGACTGGAGAGCACTAGGAAATACACAGGAAAATATAACCAGCAACGGGATAACAGATGGGAGGTGTTAAGTGAATTGAGTTTAGGGATGTGATTCAGCCTGGGTCAGGCCAGTTCAAAGTGGAGTCTGACCACAGGAATGAATATGGGCAGAGGACATCCTGGAAGACTGGACTTTCTTTGCATAATAAAACATGTCTGACATCCCCAGCCAGTCCTGAAGTTCAGTCTCTGGAAGTAGGAGGATACCAGAGAGTTTCCCTCCTGGAGGTTAAATTGGTGGCCATCCTACTGTGAGTGATGGAGATCTCTTCTTCCAGAAAGGCTCCCAGAGCCCCTTGAGCCTGAGTTAGCCCCTTCTCTGTCCTCCCAGGTCACCCTGGGCATGTCCCCAGCTTTGCCCCTTGACACATGCCGTAAGGATCTGCTTCAACCAGTTCGGACTGGTTTCTGCTGAAGACTTCCTTGAGCCTGTGTATTGTCAATATGCAGCCTTCCTCAAACACATTTGGCCATAGATTCTCACTTGAGGAATACCCATAAACTGGAACTCTGAACAGCACCATTTAGAAGTGCTGTGCCAGCTGCGGAGGAGACAGAAATCCCAGGACAAGGCCCCACCCTCGAGGACTCAGATTTTAGTGGGGAAGATAAAAGCCTGCATGAGGAGGCTCCTAAGTGCCAGATTACAGGGGGGTGCAGGGATGTGGTAGCCAATGGGGGGAAAGGCTCAGAGAAGGCTTCAAAGAGAAGCTGATGCAGAACTGAGTTTTCAAGGGTGACTTGGCATCCACCAAGATAAAGGGAAAGGGCATGCTAGGTACCGGGCGCTTGAGCATGAAGACATGGAATTAGGAGACAGCACGATGATCCAGGAAGTGACCACTATTCGTAGGTGAAGCATGAGGTGCTACCAGGAAAATGGTTGTTAATAAACCTAGAAAAAAGAGGGCAAATCAGGAAGGAGGTTGCACACCGGGCATTGTGTTTGAATTTTATCCGGCGGTAGGTAATGAGCAGTCACTGAACCGTGGGTAAGATCCTCAGCTTCCCGGAGTGTAAGGGACAATGACAGAGTCACATGGGGGCCTGACTGGGAGGTTGTAAATCTGGATACAGATGACTGGTGGAAACTGCTGAAATGTCCAGGTGAGAGATGCTAAGAGATAAGCAAGAAATTGACAATGTGGAAGGAAGAGTATGACAAATGAACAGCTGATTAAGAGGCAAAGTTGACTTATGGATGGAGAAAGATCGATGAGTCAAAGATGACTCCCCAGTTTCTGGCTTGGATGACCATGTATCACTGTCAGGGCAGAGAACCAGGCAGGGGAACAGAGTCCCGTGTGGAGGGGGAGAGAACAGCTTCAGTTGGGGGGGATGCTGATTTTTAGGTTTTTATGGACTGTTCAGGTAGAATTCCAGGTCTGCAGTTAAGGCTGGAAATCTGTATTTGGGAGTCGTCAACTTAAAAATAGTATCTCGAGGCACTGGAGTGGGTGTAATCACCTCGCAAAATGAAAAGAAGCTAGCCATAATGCAGAATCTTGGAGAACAAATGCCAAGTGGGCATGGAGGAAGGAACCAGGAGGTCCCAGTGGAGTGACGTGGCAAAAACTCTTGGAAATAGGGTCTGGAAATCGGGACCTGTGTGTTGTTTCTGCTACTACAGGGGGTGCATAAGCCCATGTCAGAGCTATGCTGTGGTCGGAACTTGAGGTCCGTGAGAGAAATGATGAACTGACACCAGACCACCTACCTGCACCTTGCATCTCTCCCTCGTCTGGTCTCTGCTCCAGTCCTTCAAGTTTGTGTGCTGGTTGACTGGCCCCTCTAAGGTCAAACTTCCTGCTGTGTTCCCTGCTCTACCTCTGTCCTTGTCCACCCTGCCACACCAATGTTGGCTTCCAGCATCAACCCAGAGCTGCTGGCCTCTGTTAAATGGTGCCTACACTCACTCCTTCCCCCAATTCCAGAGGACCAGGACCAAAATGATCAGGAAAGACATCAGGGTTTGAGGCTTAGATCTAGAAGTCATCTTCATACAAAAAGCCATAACTGAGACCATGGCTGAGATTAGCAAGGTAGAATTTGAAAAAGGGGAGGAAAGGGACAAAAGGAAATTTGAGCACTAATCTGCTTTCAGGGGAACAAGGGAGGCTATAAAGTAATATTCCAGAAGACTGAAAAAGAAGCCAGAGAACACAGTGATATGGAAACCATGGTTGCTGACCTTGGTAACGGAAGGAGCGGCGCTCGGGGTGCTGAATGCTGCAGAGATTACAGAAGGTGGATCGAGAACAGGCCAGTGGGTTTGGCAATGCAGAAGTCAGACAGCCTGCTACAGAGACATTTCGGTCACGTGCTGATGGCAGAAAACAGGGAAAAGTAAAGGAAGTGAAGGGAAAGGGAAAGTTCTTTCCAGAAGTTTAACGGTGGAGGCAACAAGTTTAATCAGTCAATGTAATTCATTTAATTCTTGAGCGTCTACTCTGTCCAAGGCACTAAGATGATCAAACTTTAAAATCTGAAAGTGTCTAAGGCTGCCGGAACGGAGTGTAATTAAGAAGATAAGCTACACACAAAATGTCCCCTGAAAATACAGGACACTGCAGAATCGTTTGCACGTTTTCAATACTAAGTCCTGTTCTCATGCGACACTTCTGTCCCTCTCTAATTTCATCCAGTTCTGCAGCTGCAAAGACCATCCGTGACATACGCCCTCTGTGCTAATGAGACCCCGAGATGTGCCTCAGGTCCCGACCTGCCCCCCAGTCTCCAGATCTGTGGCTCTGCCATCAGACTATTCCTGTTTTACCCCGTGGGTTCTGCAGCTGGGCTCGTGACCCTTCCAGTATTGGGGCCAGAACACCTGAAGTCAAATTTGGGAGCCCTTTACCAAACATGCTTTAGGAGTCTAATGCAGGAGCGTTCAAACTCTCTTTCCTGGAGACCTAGACATGGCCACTGGCTTAGGTTTAGAGAACGGCAGGGAAAGGCCTTGCATACATGAACCTCATATCCCTGATTCACTTTCTGTTTCTACTCTTTGTTTTTTCTGTGACCCGTTTCTGAGTTATGGTTTTGCTGGAAGGCTCCTGGGGGACGCCTGCTCATGCTGTCTTATCTGGCCATAGGTCTGGGGAAAGGTGGAGGGCCCAGGCCCAGAAAGGCGTACTGTGCGGGGGGGGGGGGGGGGGGGGCTGTCCCATGCACAGTAGGATTTTGAGGAGCATCCCTGGCCTTTGCCCCTAGATGCCAATAGCACCTTCCTCTCCAGATGTGACAAGCAAACATGTCTCCAGACTTTACCGATGTCCCTCGGCTGAGAAACACCACTGCTGGCTCTCTGCTCCTGCAAAGCAATATTTGCAATTACAATGACTAACTTTTCAGCCCAGGAGGGATGGCGTCCCTGGGTCCGCGGGAGCCCCCGAGGGGAAAGCCCTTGCCCCTTGCTTTGTAATCCTCTCGCCTACGAGCCACTTCTGTGTCTTTTCTTTATGCAACACCAACTCTCCAGCTCAGACTTCCAGGTCCCGCCTGAGTTGATAATCTCATTACAACTAATCCTGTTTACGGCCACTCTCTTGGCAAAACAATCTTGTCAGGACCTTTCCTTGCCACCCACTGTTCTTGCTGCTCCATTGTTACTGGGGGCCGAGGCCTGGCAGTGTATAAGCTTTCATTGATAGGGCTTATCCTGTTTACGGGGAGTCTGCAGCAGGGCCTCATCAAATACTTCCATCCCTTCCTTCAATAAATGGCTCCCTTTGATCTGCGTAAGGCAAATGGTGTTTATCAGAAGCCGGGCTTCCTCTAGCTGCTGATGGGGACATCCTGTCCCAGAAAGCACCCCAAAATAACACTTTCTGAATTTCAGAATATTTCCAGGTTTCTCTTCTTTTGTAAGCATTTTCCCCCCACCCAGGGTGTCTCTTTATGGAAAGCGAAGAAAGGGTCTGATTTTACTGGTTCTTTTTTAATGTTTTATATATTTTTGAGAGAAAGAGAGAGACAGAGCACAAGCAGGGTGGGGCTGGGGGAGGGGCAGAGAGAGAGGGAGACACAGAATCTGAAGCAGGCTCCAGGTTCTGAGCTGTCAGTACGGAGCCCGAGGCGGGGCTCCAACCCGGGCACCGAACCGTGAGATCATGACCTGAGCCAAAGCTGGACGCTTAACCCACTGAGCCACCCAGGCGCCCCTGGCTGGTTTTAGTTTTTGAAGCCCAAGGTAACACACAGCTGAATGGTTTTCTGCATGCAGAT
The DNA here is from genome assembly GCF_018350155.1 of Leopardus geoffroyi. Classification (NCBI taxonomy): domain Eukaryota; kingdom Metazoa; phylum Chordata; class Mammalia; order Carnivora; family Felidae; genus Leopardus; species Leopardus geoffroyi. The sequence goes on from NC_059326.1 coordinate 208,304,762, forward strand.
CACCAAACAGGAGAAAAAGACAGGGCTGACGACAGTACAAGCTTTCGAAACTAGGAACACGTTCAAGACTAGGGCTGGCCAGGTGAAATACCTTTTTGTATTGTTAATTTAAAATTTAAGTTATCTAACAAGGTGAAAAAGAGGTCGTGGGCGTTCCTCATCTGACTGATGACGGTCAGATGGAAGGGTGGTGGAAGTTAGTTCAATTATGCAGATGAATAATAAGTGGAGTTTTACACTTTCTGAGATTTTAAGAGCTGGCCAGGTGAAGACCACTTCTCTGTCTTCTCAAAGTGTGGTCCCTAGATCCAGCAACATCACCCAGGAACTTGTTAGAAATGTAAATTCTCAGGCCTCACCCCTGATGCTGACCTGGCAGCTCTGGGGGTGGGGCCCCCAACGTGTGTGCTCAGGAGTCCTGGGGTAATTCTGACGCGTGCTGGAGTTTCACAACTACCCGTCTACATTAATTACCTTCAAATGCGGCGTCCCTAAGGATGACTCAGGAAGCTGACTGAAATGCAGAGTCCCAGACCCCATCCCTGAAGATACAGATTTCCTTGGTCTAGGGTGGGCCCTGGAAGTCCGTCTTGTTCATAAGCATCCCAGCATGATTTGGAGACAGGGGTCCAAGCCCCGAGCTTAGGGAAGCACTGACCTATATATGCAGGAGCAGTAGAAATTTTCCACAGTGCTCCCGCCCTGTTCGGAAGGGACTCCCTCCAGGGCTAAGAATGAGCAGGTATCACAATTCAGCGTCCCTCCGCCGTCGTTGGGTGAAGCTGGCTGCTAGGATTACCTATTGTGGCAGGTGGTTCTTTTCAGGATTACTCCAATACTAGAAGGTAGACCGGCCCCATCAGTTCCTTTCACGCTGACATCTGAAGCACGTTGCTAACTCCTAACCTGGGTGGGGCTTACAGGGCTGGCCTGGAAGCAAAAGCTTTTTATCCTGTTACTAGTTCCTTGAACCACAATCCAAGACACGGCTAGGTTTTCCCAGGAGTTTCGTTTTGCACAGCTGATGCATTCCAGTCATCGTTGGGATGCATTTCCTTCTCCTCTTTCCCTCCAGCCCCTGGACCATGCCTTATGTGCATATAAAGGCTCCTGGGATCAACCTCCTCAAATCCTAACCCTCTCTCCTGGAAGCTGCCTCTCCTACCAGTGCCCGGCCCTTCTCTCTGCAGAACTGCGTTTGCCAAGACTTCTCTCAACTGAATCCCAGCTCAGAGAGGCAGCTGCTGGGTCTCAGACATCAGCTTCTAGGTACAGTATTGCTGTGGTTTGCCTCCTGCCTTCCCGGCTTTGTCTCCCACGTCCCTTTTAATTTCTTACCACCCCACTTTTCTGCTGCTTCTCAGGGTCCCTCAGCACTCTGTTCTTGGCTCTCCACTAATGAGAAACAATATTGCCCGTATGTCTTACTGTGATTTATTCTCAACAGATTCTTTCTCCAGTCCATCTCTGGCACCTACAGAGATGGTCATCCTTTGTCCCCAGTCACTACAACCACACCAGCCTCTGTTTGGAGCACCATGTAGTAATGGGTAGTGTTCCGATAGAGCCACTGTGTACAGTTGTGCAGTTTGTGCACTGCACAAAGACACCTGAGAAAGGGGGCAAGTGTAGACTGAAATCTAGCTTGCACTCTGCTTACCCAGATAAGTGCCTGACTCTGTGCTGGGGACACCTGGAGGACAGTGCACTGTTTGGTTTTTTTAATGACCAAATAGTTACATAAGTACATAATTACATAAGATTATCAGCTGAGACTAAATTAATCTGTTTTGTTGTCCTTTCATTGTTTATATGAAAATGAAGACTTTTAGAGTGTTTGAAAATATTTTATGGGAGGGGCGCCCAGGTGATTGAGTCAGTTAAGCCTTTGACCCTTGATTTCACCTCAGGTCATAATCTTGCGATTCGTGAGTTCCAGTCCCACATCAGGCTCTGTGCTGACAGTGCAGAGCCTGCTTGGGATTCTCCCTCCCTCTCCCTCTCTCTATGCCCCTCCCCCACTCACGCTGTCTCTCTCTCTCTCTCTCTCTCTCCCCCCCCCTCAAAATCAATAAATAAACTTAAAGAAGAAAAAGAAAATATTTTGTGGGAAGTAGTTAATCCATGCATTTCGTTTCTTAGAGCAGTTTCAGGTTTATAGAAAAACTGAGCAAAAAGTATACAGAGTTCTATGTACCCCTCCCACTCCCTCCCACCAGTTTCCCCTATTATGAACATCTGGCAATAGTGTGGTACGTGTGTCACAACTGACGGACCGATACACTATTATGAACTGAAGCCCAGAGTTTACATTAGGGTTCATTCTGTGTTACATATTCCACCGGTCTTGATAAGTGTAAAATAAAATGTATTCACCAATTTTGTATCCTTCAGAATAGTGTCACTAAAACTCCCCCATACAACCCTCCCTTCCCCAGGCCTGGGAAGCCACTGAGCCTTTTACCGTTTCATAGTTTTGCAGAAGGTACACTTTTTGCTTTGTACAAAGGAATTTCTACCAGCCAAAACCGCAGGGATGCTTCTGCCTAGAGGTGCATCATTTTTAGAACTTAGCCGGTGCCGGGACTCAGTCGATTAAGCGTCTGACTCCTGACTTTGGCTCATGACCCAGGTCATGATCTCAGGGTTCGTGAGTTTGAACCCCCCAACTGGGCTCTGCATGGACAGCTTGCTTGGGATCCTGTCTCCCGTTCTCTCTCTGCCCCTGCCCCGCTTGCTCTCTACCTCTTCTCTCAAAATCAATAGAAAATAAACTTTCAAAAAAAGTAAAAGTTACTTTCTAAAAGAAACAAGAAAACTTAGCCAATGCCTGGCACCTAAGATCAAGCCCACTTCACGATCTTCCCCTGGGTCGGTTCAGTGAACCCATCTCCTCGTGTCTCCTGCTCCAGTTCATCCTTTCCCTGGTCAGCTTTAACCTTATGCTCCCCTTTCCCCCATTCATCCATCCCTCCCCTTCTCTGATGAATCTTCTGTGTCATCATAGAACTTTCTGTAGTGATGGAAAGTTCTACATCTGTGCAGGTCGATACAGTAACTATGAGATTCATGTGGCTTTGAGCACTTGAAAGGAGGCTTGTGTGAGGGAGGAACTGAATTTGAGAATTCTATTTCATGTAATAATTTCAACTGAACTAGCCCGTGTGGCTGGTGGCTATCGTATTGGACAGCACAGGTGTAAGTTTTTGCCTCTGCCAGATCACCCTTTGTGATAGCGTTCATAAACTTTCCCCTGACCTTACACTTGAAATCCTCCCCTCCCCCAGGAATCTTCCCTAGTTAGGAAAGACACAGGATCCCGCCTGACCCCTTGTTGGAATACATAGCTCCCAGATCTGTCAGGTTCATTGCCATAAAATATGCACCCATCCTTCTCTTGACACATAATATTAACAAGCTTATAAAATTTCGTTATTTTAGGAGGCATTTCCATGTTCCTTAACCGTGTATTTTTATGTCTCCCTCTGTTAAATGTTCTCTGTTCAAAACTCTGTACTCCTAGGAAAGAGTAGAATTACATAACTAATGTTTTAGTTGGCAGTAACTATAAGCCATTGTTAGTGGGTTGACACATGTCATTTTAGATGATTGTAGTACGATATTTCAGGTATGAAAGAAGGAGAAGGGAAGAAACAATAACATCAAAAGAAACTAAGAATTTCAGTTCCGGAGTCAGCATGAGGTGAGCAAGGAGCCCTGGGCTGTGGGCTCTCAGGACATCTGAGACAGCTGACAGCCTCTCAGGAGGCTGGAGGTCTAAGGACATCCGTGCCACCAGCAACCCATGACATTAGTCATATCACTTCATCTCTCAGGGTCTCCGCTTTCTTGCATGCAGGGTTTTGACCAGATGCTCCAATTTAAGGTCTCTCCCAGACTGAAGTGCCCCTTGGGTCACAGGTAGTTTGGGAATAATTAGGAAAGTTGGAACCAACTTTTGTGACACGGAACATTCCACACAACATTTCACGCCCACCACCGCCCCCTTCCCCAACCAGCAGAGTTTACGATGAACACATCAACCTTGCTAAGGAAAAGACCAAAACAGTATTTCGAGAGCTGACAAAACCCAGGTCAGAGTGCATCATTGGTCCAGACTATAGCTGCTAAACTGACCACAAAAGCTTGTGACTAGTCTATATGGTGTCCTTAAAACATCTGCACAAACCCTTTATTTCCGGTACTTTGAACAGAAATAAACACAGTCTTTAATCCGATTTCTGCCCTCTACAGATGAAAAGTTAAAGAATAAGTATGGGCTCCCTGGCAGTGTCTCTTACCTACCTGCCCATGTGAGCGGTCAGTTAAATGCCTGGTCTGTGTTATATAAGCAGCAGGAAATATTTGCATATAAAAACAGGGTGAGTTACGCTGAAGTGAAGTCTGTGTTCTGGAACTCTTAATGTGTGCATAATTACCACTTAGGCTTCCAAGCGAAATGATTTGCTAATGGCAACTGAAATGTGACATGTCCCAGAGTGAAATAATTGATTCATAACTTGAGAGGATCTGAGTAGATTGTCCTCAGCCAAGTGCCTAACTAGTTTTCCTTTCTGTCCCTAGACCTTGCTTCTGCTGCCTCACGTGTAAAACAGGAACAGTGTGGTGGCGACTAAGTGAAACGAATACCTAGTACAACAAACCTTTCGTTCAGAATCCTCGCGACCATTGCAATTAGACATTTGTTTATATCCTCACTCATCTACTGTCTCTCTTTGCTAGACTGTAAGTTCCAGGAAGGCAGGGATTGTGTTAGCTTTTGCTCAGGGCTGTAGTAGGGAGTCAAGAAACATCCCAATAAAACACGGAAGCTATTTTCAGTCACTGGAGTCAAATGCCCGGACTTGGATCCTGTGCTCTCGGATAAGCAGCTTTCCTGCCCATGCCTTAGTTTCCTCCTTTGTAAAGGAGAATAATGATGATATTGACTTGATGGAGTAATTGTGGGAATTACATGAGATAGTACACATGAAGAGCTCAGAACAGTGTCTGGTCCATAGTGAGGACTCCATAAATGTTAACGATTTTTTTTTTAATTTTTTTTTTTCAACGTTTATTTATTTTTGGGACAGAGAGAGACAGAGCATGAACGGGGGAGGGGCAGAGAGAGAGGGAGACACAGAATCGGAAACAGGCTCCAGGCTCTGAGCCATCAGCCCAGAGCCCCGACGCAGGGCTCGAACTCACGGACCGCGAGATCGTGACCTGGCTGAAGTCGGACGCTTAACCGACTGCGCCACCCAGGCGCCCCAATGTTAATGATTTCTAATGAGATGGCAACAGTGCTAGTTGATGTGTAACGAGCACCGCATGAGGGATAGTTCTTCTTCTTACGGCCGTTGTTGTGGAAAGAGTATTTGCCCTTGGAATTATCCATTATTCGGAGGTCCCCAGTCACATGCACTAGAGCAGGAAGGCTACTTCCCTTCGTACATTCTGCCAGGCGCAGGGGCGGAGACAGGGTGTCAAAGGAGTTACCAAAAAGATGTTCACAAGAGTACATGGGTATCTAAGGCTCAAGGGAAGTTACAGAATGCTTTACCACCTCCCTAAATTCACCCTTCCCTTCCCACCTCGAACTCTCCACCCCAAGAGAGGCGAGTATTTAGCCAGTCCTCCCTGAAAGCTCCCAGCTTACAAATCAGCCTCCCCTATAGGATCTCTCTTCCCATCACAGTTGAAAGATGCTCTTCAGCAACCCATTCTCTTGCAGAAATAATTTATTGCCAGAAGGTAAATGATAGAAGCCTACATTCCTATATTCGGGACAGGAAGGGAAAACAAGAGAAAAGACTTGAGGCTAATTCTCGACCCCACCTTTACTAACGGAGTCATCTCTGTAAGTTGCTAGATTAACTGTGTCTCAGAATAATATCAGGTGGGAATGATCGATACGTGATCTACCTCCTGGGTTTATGAAAATTAAATGAATATGTAAAGGACCTAGTTCCAATTAAGGCAAGAGGGTTTCTAAATTATGAAACAGAAATTTTGCCCCCTGCCCTCCCAACTCTAGCCATTCTGAGTTTCCAAACTGATCTGGGAGATTTAGTTAAGGGCTTTTTCCTTTCTCCTGGGACTCCCTTTTTAAAGGCTGAGGCTACTTTCTGTTGGAGGACAAAGAACAAGGGGGAAGAACACATACACACACACACACACATACACACAAATACATGCACACTTTCTTTTCTTCTTTGCCTTCTGACTCCTTCTCTCTCTTTTTTTTTTAATGTTTATTAATTTTGAGAGAGAGAGAGTGAGTGTGAGTGATGGAGGGGCAGAGAGGGGGACAGAAAATCCAAAGCAGGCTCTATGCTGACAACAGCCCTATGCAGGGCTCAAACTCACGAACCGCAAGATCAGGACCTGAGCATGGAGTGCCTAGGTGGCTCAGTTGGTTAAGCGACCAACTTCAGCTTAGGTCATGATCTCGCAGTTTGTGCGTTCAAGCCCCGCGTCGGGCTCTGTGCTGACAGCTCAGAGCCTGGAGCCTGCTTTGGATTCTCTGTCTCCCTCTCTGGCTGCCCCTCCCCTGCTCACGCTCTGTGTCTGTCTCTCAATAGTAAATAAATGTTAAAAAAAAAAAAAAAAAGGATCAGGACCTGAGCCAAAGTTGGACATTTAACCACTGAGCCACCCAGGCACCCCTCCTTCTCTAATTTCTAAATAAAACTTGAATGATGCTATAATCTCATTTCAATATTTTCCATATGCTGTTCTTTAATGGAATAAGGTCATCAAATTTTATCCTTAACCGCTCCCCAAATTTCTGGACTGAGTGACACCAGATTTGAATTTTATGGCATTTTCAGGAGCAAGTTTTTGCCCATGTAATTTGGGATTCAATTTCATTTATTTGAGAACTGTTATTAAAATCAGATTATTTTTAATAAGCAAATCCACTTTGATATTTTATTCTTTTTTTTACAATTAAGGAGCACGTACTTTAATATTCATAGTTCTTTGAACTATGCATTACTATTTCTTGTTTGAACATGATCTGGCAAGATCAATAGTTAACCTGTAAAAAATATAAATGGGGGAATGGGTTAGCATGACACTTAAAGAAGGCAGTATCTCACAGAACATAATTGTAAAAAATGAGAACAGTACCCTAGGTCTCTCAGTGTGAAGGTAAACTGAATATAAGAAATATGTGCATGATGTGATCCATTTTATTCTGATAGGTAGAATATATAAAAACTTTGCCAACCTGTAGATTCATGGTTTAGACCAACGATTGGGTAGGTGATCTGGAAAATAAAAGAAAAAGCTCAGAGCATTTCACGAATCTTACTAGAGCAAACCGACCTCTAAAGAAAAATTTTCAACTTCAAGTTCCCAAGTTCAAGTCTTAATGTAGCTTTTAGCCTATTACAAGCCTTTCCAGAGTATTGAAAGGACATAACTTGATTAATTCATGAGGATTTAAGGCCTTTTTTAAAAAGATACTCAAAGACCTAAGCAAGTATCTGAATTTTATAAATATTTTATTTTTTACTTGTCTGAGCCAAATCAGGTGTCCTGCTAATAACTCTAACCACATACAACTTCAACCTAAAGAAAAAAAAGGGAGGGAGTGGGGGTAGGGAGGAAAGAAAAAAATATGCTTTGGGATTTAGTTAGAATTGGATTCATTTCCTTTCTAAGTAGCAATGACTTGTGTAGGACTTTTCAACAATGAGGCTGGTTAAAAATAGCTCAAGCCATGGGGAACGATTGGACATCTCATGCCATGTCACACACAGTGCTCTTAGTGTCCAAATTATTTCCCCCGAGCCCCTTCCTCTTCCCTGCTCCTCCCTCTCCCCCTTGCCAGGAGTGACTTTCTGCTCAGAGAGAAACTGCGTGGCTGTGTGGCCCCAAGAGTTTGGTTCCCGGGACAGATGCTGGTCTCCCGGTTCTGGGAGCTAATGGCTTAACCTTCTGAACCTCAGTTGACCCATCTGCAACAGAGCACTCACTTTGCAAGGTTATCGTTAGAACCAAATCAGACTGTGGAGACATTGCTGACGGCACAGTGTTTCCCCAGAGCCCCCAGTTGCAGTGAACTTTCACTTTGGCATAATATTGCCATAGGTCAAAATCAAGTGGCTTTGGGGGTATGTATAAATGGATGGGGTCAGAACATAGATCCCAAATTCTAGCCTCCAAGAAGGAACAGAATACAGGTTATACCTCCTGGACAGTGCTTTTGAATCCCTACAACGAAGGTGGGCCCTGGTACCTAGTAAGCATTAGACACGTGTGTTTTAAATATTTTTCTTGGTGGATTTGATAGAGGTAAGATTCCCTGACTAGAATGGAGATGGTAAAACTAGGAGACAGTAGAGAATGATGAGTTAAGAACAAAGGATAGGAGTCAAGCACATTGGGTTCAAATTCCAGCTTAGGAGTGACTTTGGACCAAGATGCTTAATTTTTATGAATCTGGGTTTAAATCTGATCCTTCTTTTTTCTATTCCACCACCCCCCCTCCAACCACACACACACACACACACACACACACACACAACAATACCACACTGAATGGCTTCATGCTGTGTCCAGGATAAAGCATGGCCCACCAGGTTCTCCTGCCTTTCTATCCCTGGTTGTCTCAGCTCCAGCAATAGTGGTCCAGTGCTATCACTGTCTCATCCGTCTGGTATGATTTTTGCCCCCAACACCAGCACCTTTCCTCCCATTACCTGAATAACCTGAATGGCCTTAAACATCGTTTTCCCAGTAGGACTTTTCTTCCCATCCAAGTCTAGTTTAGGACTCCTGTATATGCTCCTTAGTTTCCCCCTTTCTTCATACTCATTGCACTATGATGTCTCTTTCCCCCCATCAGACTCCATGAGATATGAAGGAAGAGGCTGGGGTCGGGTGGGAGCGTCAGGCTTACCTTTTCACTGCTACACTCCCAGGGTCTAGCCGGGAGCCTGCTCATAATACTCACTGACCGGATGCATGAAGGACTTAGTGTCAGGACACTAATATCTACTCGTAGGCTTGTGACCACTAAAGGAGAGGATGTATGCATAGAGTTCAGCACAACTCTTGGTCCATGGTACATGTCTCAGTCCACGGTGGCTATCATCACTAATAAGAATGTGTAAGTGATGAATTTGTTTCATGTGTAAATTCTTCGGTGGGTACTTCTCCAATGGGAGAGTTAAAGGAAGGCAGCAAGGTGCCCTTTGGTACCCATTCTTCTGATTACTATTTGAGAGTTTTAGAGCAGAATGAGGTAGAATAACATGCCAAACCTAAAATTGGATCCAGGATAGAAATGGCTTTGATGTGATGGATCTAGCGTGATTATATGTTTGCATGGGCTTCGGGTCTGGCTACGTTCCAGGCACAAACGTCTATAATCCAGTCTGTCAACCAGATGTTACCAGTTTTGGGAGATTTTTTTTTTTTTTTTACCAGAAATATGATCAATGCTTATAGAAACCTACATGTTAGCACTGGCAAAATGACTGCAGTGAATATTGTAAAAATACAATTTGCAGCAGATAATTATGGCATCTGCATGACAATCTTATACTTGAGTAATAAAGTGTGACTACTGTACCTACAGCTGGAATTTTAAGGTAGGGTTTTCATGATGAGAGCAAGACAAGATTATGTGAAACTTGGTGTGCTAAAGTTGCATCTTTTCTTTTAATGTGTATTTATTTATTTCGAGAGAGACGGAGAGGCAGAGAGAGAATCCCAAGCAGGCCCTGCACTGTTAGCGTAGAGCCCAACACGTGGCTCGAACTCACAGACCAAGAGGTTATGACCTGAGCTGAAACCAAGACTCAGATGCTTAACTGACTGATCCACCCAGGCACCGCTGCACGTTCTTTTATTAAAAGATTACAAATAAGTGTGAGGCCTTTTCTTTCAACTGACCAGGTCTCATAATTAAGTTACATAATTTGCTGAAAATCTAACATGGGCAGGATAGATGTTGATGATTCTTAGTGTTGGAAGAAACTTTACTATTCCAAGGAATGAAGTCATAATGTTGGTATGATATGTATCAGGACTGATGTTTTAAAATGAGAACTTTTAATTCCACCTTCTAAGACTGGTGCAAAGTTTCATGGAGGGGGAGGGAGGCAGGGAGCAAAGGGATATTTGGGTAAAAAAGGAAGGAAAGCCTGACTAGCTTCTACCTCTTGTAATTTTGAATCCCTCTACTACTGGCGTCCTGAGATGTTTTCCCTGAGGATTCCTGATTGAGCTTCTGTTAATAGACTTGGTGTATCAGTTAGGGATGTATTTGGCTGCAAGTAACAGAAAACCCAAACAACAGTGGCTTCCACAAATAGGAGATTACTTTTCACACATACAGAAATCCAGAAGCAGGTGGTTGCTGGCCTTGTTTGTAGCTCGTGAGGGACCCAGTCATTCTGCCTGTTTGCTCTGCCATCCCCACCGCTCATGTTCCAAGATGGGCCAAGACGTTTGCTGTAGTTCAGATATCACATCGCTTTGAAAGCAGGAGGAGAGTGGTCTGTCTGTCTCTTCTTAGTGGGATATCAAAGCCTTTACCAGAACTCCCAGGCAAATATCTAGTTGTGTCTCACTGCATGGGAAAGTGACTATTTAGCTGGACAAGTGTTTAGTGATGAAAAAGAGGGAAATGGGTCTTAGATAAGCAACTCCACTGATGCTACACTTGACTTAGTCTTCGTGCTATCCTGGTTGTCGATGGGAAGTGGGGAAGTGGATAGACTCATGTACGTGATCGGTCATGCTCCCTTGGTGGGAGTGGATGAGTAAGTTAAGATTTGACAGACCATTTCTGGTGGTTTCCAATTCCATAATAGCTCAGTTAACAAGGGAATTCATTAATAATATTTTGTTGTTAACTTATACTTAAAAACTATGATGTTATTTAGAATAAAGTATATAGCCATTCTGGGGTGCGTGGGTGGCTCAGTCGGTTGAGTGTCCAACTCTTGGTTTCGGCTCAGGTCATTATCTCACGATTCGTAGGATCAGGCCCTGAATTGGTTCACAGCCTGTTTGGGATTCTCTCTCTCTCCCTCTCTGCCCCTCCCCTGCTTATGCTCTCTCTCTCTCCTTCAAAATAAATAAACAAACTTAAAAACAAAAAAAGGCATATAGCCATTCTGAGCAGAATTAGATGCTGTCCTACACAGGATGAGTGACTAAGTAACCATTTGCAATGGTTCGTAGGTGACTCTGTATGACGATGTGCACTCTAGAAATAACTGGGCCTTCTTGATGTCCAGACTGGCACACGGCCTTCTTGCCAAGTCGGAAAGAGATCTGAAAATTCCCATTCCATTCCATTTGCAGAAGCCACCACAGCATTTCTTCTTCTGACCCTAATGGGAAGCACATGGAGATCATTGAACGTCGGGAGCCCTCCTATGCTCAAATTATGTTTTTCAAGCCAGGGCTATGATAAAGTAACCTCCAAACATGACCCTGGCAAAAGTCAGTAGCCTTGCTTATTCTGGCCACGTTCCTGGTGCAATCCAGGGTTCTGGGAAGATTTACTTTAATTACAACCTTTTTTGCCCTCTTTCTCTCCCGCTTACACTCATGATTTCTTACATAACATGTGTTAGAGTTAGCAAAACCGAAAATTTCATTCTTGAGCTAATTAAATGGATGTAATGTGTGCTTGGTTGGCTTCTTTTCTTTTAGAAGATCTGGCCAAATTAGCATGTTGTACTGTGTTTCTGAGGCATATGTAACTTCAATCCTCTTTAATTCTTTGGTTTTTATGTCTCAGTGAAACTTTCATTTTTGTTTTCCATGGCAAAGATAAGAAAGAGACTTACTGTATTCTTAAAAATTTTCCCTAGCCAAACAATACCCTATGGAGAATATTGCCTCTAAAGACTTTTTTCTTGGTATTCTAAACAGTGCTCATGAGAATTGGCTCATTTCCAAAAAGTTTTGCATGGAGCTTATATATGAAAGTTAAAATTCACATTAATTAACTTGGAACATATTGGCTAATACCAACAGCACCACATTCTCCATGAATCATGGAAGTATTAGCATGCATTAAAATACCAGATTTTGGAAGTATTTTCAATTGTACCACATTGCTTACCACAAAACATGTAAGTCGTAATTTTTGCCTTCTGTTCGACAGCAGCTCAGTGGAACAAACATTAATTGAGCACCTTATGTATGTGCAAAGACCATCTGCTCTAAGAGAGAAACTGGACAGCACAATACCTGCTCTCACAGGACACTTATTCCTTTGAGAAGAAACAGACATGTAAACCAACAATTGCAATGGTTTGTGAAAACACAATGATGAAAAGATACCCAGGCACAGAATTTAACTCTGTTGGAGTATAGTGAGGAGAAGGTGTTGGAAGGAGTTCAAAGGGGAAGTGACACCTGATGAAAAGCTTTCCTTGATGTGGGGTGGGGGGGAGCTGCGGGAGTGGTGGGAGAACATTCTGGGCAGAGAGAAAGCAAGTGGGGTGTGAAGGAAGAGCCCAGGTAAGGAGTGATGCGGGCCCAAACTAAGACAGTGCCAGTGAGGAGACCGGGGACGAATCTGCAATCCTTAGGGGGTAACGCTGAGCACTTCAGCAGTTGGCTTCATTTAGTGTCTTTGGTAATATGCTACCAAAGGTGGGGCTTTTTGATGGTTCAAGATGATTTTGCTGGTACTGTCTTTTCTTTTTAAAAAAATTTTTTTTCAACGTTTATTTATTTTTGGGACAGAGAGAGACAGAGCATGAGTGGGGGAGGGGCAGAGAGAGGGGGAGACACAGAATCGGAAACAGGCTCCAGGCTCTGAGCCATCAGCCCAGAGCCTGACGCGGGGCTCGAACTCACGGACCGCGAGATCGTGACCTGGCTGAAGTCGGACGCCCAACCGACTGCGCCACCCAGGCGCCCCTGGTACTGTCTTTTCAATAGACAACCCGATTTAAAGCAAAGCTTTGACAAACATTAGGTGGGCATAATCTGTTTTCATTTGAATATTACACGTACATAAATGCCCAAGACTTTTTAATACGTGCAAAAACAGCATCTTTTAAAGGCATTTATTCTTGGTACGTAGCAATGAACTAAGAGCAAAATAAGAAAATGACATAATATTTGGTGAGCACGGAGAAAACCCCAAACTGGCTTTCTCACTGGTCTCCTTTCTGCCTGCATGAAGGAGTTACTTGGTCACCTACCACTGCCTATTAGCAGAAACGTTTTCCCAGCCTTGCCTATAAATGGCCAGGCCAATAAACTGCCTCATTCATCCGTTCTGTTGACACGTTCCGGCTACTAGGATGCTGGGAACCTGGAAGAGAGAATTCAAGAAGTTGTGGTCATTGCCTCTGAGAGAAAGGGGGGCATAAACAGATATTCTCAGCACAGTGTGACAGACACTCTGTTAGAAGTGGAGCCAGAGTCCTGAGAGAATGAAGAGAAGTGTACCAACTGCTAAGTGCCAACAGAAAAACTTCACAAAGGAGGTGATAATAAAGCTTGGAAAGTTTTGACGGAAGGAGAAAAGGAGGGGCGTGTGATGGCATTTCAAATATAAGGAACCGAGGAAGACCATATTATTGTCTCTAAGTATTTGCTCCATCCTGCTGTGAGAGGTTTTTATTTCTCTGCCCCTTAATTGGCGCAGGGAAAACCTCAGAGACCTGGGCATGGCTGTTACAGTTGCATGACTAACACAGAAGCATTGTGTGCAAAGGCACAGAACTAGGAATGAGTATGGAGTCTCTGAGGAATGGGAGGCTTAGCACAGCCCAGAGTGTAGACTCCGTGTGTCGAGCCTCTGTGGCCAATATGGAACCCAGAAAGGCAGTTGAGAACAGATTTTTAAATGGTTTTAAATGTCCTTCTGAACAAGCTGAGCTGCATTCTTTACACAGTAGGAAGCCAGTAAAGCTAAGGATTGACATGATGAGATTTGTTTCTTAGGAAGACGATTCTAACGGGGTGGAAAGAGACTAGTACCAGAAGAATCAGCTAAAAAGTTGTTGTGATACTAATAACAAACGTTTATTGTGCATTTACTATGTGCCAGGCATTTTGTAGACATTTACCAAAGTAATCTCACAATACCCCTATTTGGTAGATATTATAATGATTCTTTATTATATATAAAGGAGGAAACTGAGGCACAGAGACGTTATATAACTTGGCTTGATCACTCTGCAAGAAGCGGTAGAATCAGAATTCCATCCTAAGCTGCCTGGGGGACCAGAACCCACACTCTTTGCCAGCACACCACACTCCCAGAATCCAGGCAAATGATACTCAGCATCTGAACTAAGGCAGTGCATGGACATAGAGAGGAAGGTATCAAGTCTCCTATTTCTGAGATTGTACAGAACGTGGGCATGAGTTGGAGCTTAAGGGTGAGAGAAATAGAGGGGCCAGAGAGAACGCCCCCATTTCTTTTTTAGGAGACTAAGTAGGTGGTGAAACAGTGAGCAGAAACAGAATATAAGAACAAGTTTGGGAGGAAAATGAAGAGGTTTGTTTGGGAAACATTAATTTTGAGGCAGGATACGCGGCACCAGGCAGAGATGAGCTGTCATCATTAAATACGGTACCGAAGCTCCTGTACCGAAGCTCAGGAGTATGGTACCGAAGCTCAGCAGAGACAAAGCCAGGCTGCGCAGAGGGCCAGAGGGCAGATGCAGACAGCGAGGTGAGAACAGGAGCAAGGACAGAATAAGAAGAACCCCATCCTTCAAGGACGAGATCTAGCAGGAGGAGCCAGAGAAAGACTGAGAGGCAGTGATAATGGAGAGAAAGGTGTCAGAGAACAGAGGCTTAGAATGAGTTAAAACTGGAAAAATTGGGAGACGACTATGGCCACTTCTGCTGTGGCACCTCCAGCCACATAATGACTTTGAGAAACCAGAACCTCCGCTTATATAGAGGCATAAACATCGTGTATCACCAGCATCGCCGTGGGGGTACAAGGATGCATTGGGTGGAGGCAGAGAAGTAGAAATGAACTTCCCCAGTCATGGCTCTCATAGAGTGGACCACATTTATACTGATTTATAACTACAGAACTGCTAATGAACTTGTGAAATACCAGGTTCCCATAAATGGAAAGAAACAGTACATTGCTTCGATTTACAGGAATTACTTAATTCCAAACATGGTAATGAGAAAGATTTAAAAGTAAAATCTTCTCTGGAACACTCTCATACCTGGAAGAATGGCTTACTAGTTTCACTTCTTCTGCGATCCACAGTAACACTATTACATTTCAACTGCCTGTAACTAGTTAGAATAATAGTAAAAATATTTGCATAGAATTCCCCAGGTCTTTGGATAACTTAGTACAATAGCATAATTTTTTTTAACATGTGAATAGCTTGAAGCTACACAGAATTTATTAGGAAATAGTGTACTAGGAATAACCCACATGCATGCTCTGTAGTAGGGGAAGAAGAAAATACTATTGCATCTACAACACAGTTTCAGGGTACCTGAAATTGTTAAGGTATGTTGGGACGGTGTTTGAAAAGGGCTCTATGGAAACAAAGCTTGGAAACGTGGGATTAAATAATCTTAATTTTTTTCTCATTGCAGGGCTTCTGGGAGCCTTGGATGTGTCGGTTTATACTTATAGCTCTAGATAGATGTAGTATACAGCAGTCCCCAAACTTATCTGACCATAGATCCCATGGTTTTTCAAGAACACATGACCTACTTTATTAAATGTCCTATTGGTAGATTGTATTTCTGTTCAGAATGTTTGCTGCTCCTACTTTATAGGATCCATTTTCTTAAATCTTTTTTTAAAAAAGTTTAATGTTTATTTATTTTTGAGGGAGAGAGACAGACAGACAGAGCATGAGCAGGGGAAGGGTAGAGAGAGAGGGAGACACAGAATCCAAAGCAGGCTCCAGGCTCTGAGCTGTAGGCACAGAGCCTGACACAGGGCTTGAACCCATGAACTATGAGATCATGACCTGAGCGGAAGTTGGAGCTTAATCGACTGAGCCACCCAGGCGCCCCTGTAATCCTTTTTCTATGGGACTATCTTGCCCTACTCCACTGAACATAGGAGCCATTATGGGACCTACTTTGGCCAACGTAATGTGACTACAAGACACGTGTGTCACTTTTGAGCAGACACTTCAAGAACTAGCCTGTAGTCCACTGCTAACAAGACCAGCTATGCCAGATAAAGACTGTTCCAATAGCGCAGAGGTCTGGAGTGTCCTGCGATGAAATGCAAAGACATAAGGAATAAACCGTTGACATTGTAAACCATTAATATTTTAGGTCATTTGTACCACAGCTAACTTAGCCTACGCTGACTCCATCCTTCCTCTAAGCATTTCTAAATTACATGGGCCCGACTGCTTTTATAGGTGTACTCATTCAGTTTCAATTTTATAAATGATGAGATATTCTTAGAATTCCTCTTTAGGTTCAGAAGGTGAAATATATAGATTTAGATAATACATATTTCGGAAGGTGACATATACATATTTATATAAATATATAGATGACAGGACTTAAATGGTGCTCAAAGTCTTATATGCCTACAAAATTACCTGGAATTTTGTCGAAAATAGACATTTCCAGGCCCAATTCCCAGAAGTTCTGATTCAGTGGGCCTGGAATGGATCCAGGAAATCTGAATTTGATAACAGCTTCCCAAGATATTACCAGTACAATGGTCTACCAGCCACACTTTGGGGAGTGTATTGCTCTCTAAAGCCACTCATCTGATTACCAGGTATAGGTACCAATAAATGCCATTTCAATTTTTTTTTTTTTTTTTTTTTTTTTGCTATTTCAGTTTAAGGAGGCACCATGGAGACTCCTCTTTGAATGACATGTATGAAGTTAGTCACATCACATTTTAGTTTATATTCATTATATTTTGTTATAGTTTACTGGAAAATATTTTATGCACAAAATGGTACTCATGTGTGAATGCCTGTCTTATTCAGAAAGCCTGACTCTAGGTGACCCTTGGCTCTGTCAAAAAAAAAAAAAATCAATCTGCTCTACAAAGATCAAGTTCTATTATCAATGAAGATCAAGAGCTATTTCTGTTGCAAGTGACTGAAACCTAATTCAAACCATCTTAAGCAAAACAAATTTATTGGTTACAGAATTAAATGTCCATGGTTTTGAGAGAATGAAGTTTGTTGCTGGTTAAGCAGGCAGCATGTGTTAGAACTGGAGACCACACCTGCCTATGGGAGGGTCCCATAATGGCTCCTGTGCCTTAGGAGGGGGAGACGTTAATAAGAGGGCCAAATAAAGATGGTGTGCAGGTTCTGAGGGAGGAAGGCCCAGTAAGCAAGGCACTACCTGGAGAGTCTGGGGACAGGTGAAGGGCAGTCTACTCAGGTGATTTGCACTGGGGAAGTTTGGCATGTGTGACTAAGTGGAAGTCTTGGAAGCTGGTTAAGAAAGTAGGGAGGTAGACAGAGTAAAGGGTGTCAATCAGTTGGAATCAAGGCTTTACTTACAGTTGGATATAGATGCTCAAAAGATGGCTTCAAGTATCTATTTTTTTCCATCTCTCAGTTCTGCTTTCCTCCATATTACTTCACTCTCAGGCAGAATTTCCCATGAGGAGCAAGATGGTGACCATCAATTTAGTAATCCCCAAGCTGGGTCTCATTGGTATGGCTTGGGTCAAGGCCAATCTTTGGCTCAATCACTGTGGCCAGAGATGCCCTGTTTGGCCAGGACTGGGCTGTGTGCCCATCTCTGCAGACAGGGATGAGGTTACAGTTATCTAAATCACAAAGGTTTCCCAAAGGGAAATTGGGACTCTATTCCCAGCAGCAAGGGAGCAATGAAGACCGTGCAGGCAAAATTCAATCTGTCCACTGTAGACTTAATGATACTTTTCTTACTCTGGATTAGCAATCTGACAGGAAAGGGAGCTCACACACTGGATTTTTTTTTTCCCCCAAAGGACAACGAATGAATAAAGAAAACAATTTCAAAGCAAGCCAGCAAGCGAAATGTTTAAAGTAAACAAACCATATCTATCCCTTTCTGGGAAAATATCAGAGAAGAACTTGGTGTTTTAGACTGCAGTTAGGTCTCATGGCAGTCACAAGAACCTGTGTTTTCTTCTTCAAGATTGCCTGTTAATAAAATTTTTCCCATAGATATGTTGAACCTGCATACTTTTTAACCTTGCTTTAAATTCACCATTGTGTAGTTTACACGGAAGCCAGATTTTCTACAGATGCATAAAGTTTAAGGGGGAAAATGCTGGCAACCTCTTGTCTATTTAAGTTAATTACTACGGGCTAGAATCAGAGCCATTTCCTGCAGAGTTCTAAAAGTACCATGGAGAGAAGCAGTTCAGTCCTCATTATGACTTCTATTGACTCATGATTTTTAACCAAGATGATCTGCACGAGATCTCTTTACAGACAAAGGTTTTGGACTCAGATTCACCTTTCCCCTTATGGCTCCCACTGTCACTTGTGTGGTATTATGGAACAATTTAGGGGAAGGAAGCTTATGAGTGAAGTTATTTCTCCATTGACCTATTCTTTTACCTTTTTTACCTTTTTCCTCTGCTTGTTCCCCCTAGTATAAGTACACTCCCATTCTTATATTTTTGTTTGTATACCGGGTTAGTGTGATGCCTTGTATACAATGAGTGTTCAATAAATGTCACTAATTAATGACTCAGCCCGATATCAACATGTTTTGCATTATGCCACCATTCACTGAACTGCAGAGTCATTTCTGAGACAAGTCAGAGCTCTGCCAAGATCTATTGGACATTTTACCAGAGACTTGGAAAATTCCAAAAATGAGATTGTTTTTTAAGTGTGGCTTCTTTTTTAAAAAGCCAAAACATAACAGCCACTTTTATTTGTTAATGCTCAAAATATAAAGGGGAGAACAATTAAGAAAGTGAGGTTTATATGGGAAGACTGTTAAATTCCATCTAGTTGTTGACAGCTTTGGCACTCAAGATTTCAACATCTGACTGCAGAGAAATATCTCTGATGCATATAATCTATATATAACTTGTGTAATCGTGCAGATCAGGCAATTTCTGCCCTTCCTCCCTTCACCTTTCCTCTTCTGCAGAGCTGACACGGCAACAAGTGTATTTATCATTTTTGGGCCATTGTAGAAAACATAGAATCAGCCAGGAAACCAGATTCCTGTCCTGCCCCTGCAGCCTATAGGCCATTGTGAAGGTGATAAATAGCTGTCATCCTGCATAGCATTCGGGAACTGAAAAGTTCAAGGGCATGGAGGGCTCATCTGTGTCTGCCCCTTCCTTTGGTAGCTTGTAGGAAAGCTGTTAGGAGTCAGAGTGGGAAGAGAGAGGAGGGAGGAGAGTGAGTTGGCTGCTTATCATGGCTAGATGTCCAGAAACCAAATCGTAACAGGCTTTTTGACTGGTGTCCTTGAATTCCTTGAGCGATTCACGAAATTCTTATAACCTTAAATATCTGTGTGTCATCAGTGTCAGTTCAAATCATGGACGCCACGGACAGCTTGATAGGCGACCTTCCGTTTTATCACAGACAAGTGCACTATCGTTCCGTTAATTATGTTGCTTAGGTGAGCACTTTGGGATTATATCTGTAGATCTGTTTCCAGTTAAAAATTTCGTTTTCAGAGTGTTGCTTTACCAGTTGTCACAAATTTATGCCTCGGTCGTGTCTGGGTTTTGCCCCAAGTGCCTCTCCACAACAGGCGTCCAAGCACAGCTGAGGTTACTTGATTCTCTCTTATCACAGGCAACTGACTACTGTACCCAGAGAAGTCCCTGCTGACATGATTGTGACGCCTGCCAAAGACTCTGTCTCATGTCATGTTGACGCAGTAAAAATGATGACCGACCTGACTCCAAGTCGTCCTTCACTAGAGGCTCTCGCGGCGTGTTGACTCTTGGCACTTACAGTTGTTTGCTTATTGAAAAGGTGTCAGGTTTCTATGGCTCCGAGTGCTGGCTCTCATTACAGTCAAGTGGAAGCAAGAAAATTCAGGCAAGCCTTTCATGGAAAGAGAGGCCTGCCACAATTTCAGGTTTCATGGTAAATGAACAGAGAGAAGGGAGATGCAATCTCTCTTGACTTTTCCAAGATTTTGACAGAAGGAAGTTGTGGAGTTGAGGATGCGGGTAGGTCACATTACTGCTGGAGACCAGACCTGCCTTCATCTCTGAGACGGTTGTGGGTGAGAGTGTTGCTGGTAGGGTAGGAGCAGAGGGAGGGATGAGGACAGTGTGCGGGTCCAGTGTGAAGGCAGGACCCTGTGTCCAGGGTCACAGAACCTAGAGAATCCAGGGACAGAAAGGTGGCAATCCAGGGAAATAGTCTGTGCTCGGAAGGTTAGGTAAGGTGAATGTCTTGGCAGGTGGGCTAAGCAGGACTAGAAGTAGTGGGAATGAGGTAGTCGGGATCAAGAGCGCTATTCGTCCAAAATTGTGGCACCATCTGGGATTAAAGGATAGATTCTAATCTGGAGAGGGGTGCTGGAGTCAACAAGGAGAGCAGTAAGACAGGAAAAGCACCGTGATTAAATCCTGAAAAATCCAGTTATAACAGTGGCTTGGTCACAGAAGAGTGAGGAAAGGGGAACTAATATCCATTGATTGCATAGCAGACATTGAACTGGGCTATAGATTTTAGCCATTCATTTACTCAACAAGTTTTAATTGAGCACTGACTATGTGCCAAACACTGTTCTAGGCACAGGGGATAGAAGAAGCAGCGAAGAAAACAAAACCCTTGCTTCCTTGGATCTTACATATTCATAGGGGAGACAGAAAACAAAATAAACTTTTTTACTAGGTTAGAGGGTAATGCGTTCTCTGAAGGAAAATAATGCAAGGTAGAGATGAGAAGTATGGAGGATTAAAAATTCTAATTTTTTTAATGTTTATTTTTATTTTTGACAGAGAGAGAGACAGAGCATGAGCGGGGGAGGGGCAGCAAGAGAGGGAGACACAGAATCCGAAGCAGGCTCCAGGTTCTGAGCTGTCAGCACAGAGCCGGACGTGGGGCTCGAACTCACAGACCGTGAGATCATGACCTGAGCCGAAGTCGGGCGCTCAACCGACTGAGCCACCCAGGAGCCCCACGGATTAAAAATTTTAATAAGGAGGCCAGGGAAAGCCTCACTGAGAAGGTGACCTTTGGGAAAATCCTTCCAGGAGTGGGTGCGAGCCATACAGATACCTGGAGGAAGAATATTACAGGCAGAGGAAAGAGCACGTGCAGAACTGAGGTGCCTGGCACACTCAGAGAACAGCAGGGAGGCCAGACAGACGGATTTGTGCAAAGGAGAGGCAGGACAGAAGATGAGGGAGGAAGCAGCTGACAATGGAGGTCAGGAAAACATCTAAGCCCTTTTAGGACAGACAGTATTTCTCAACTGGGATCAACTTGTTTCCAAGGGGACACTTGGCAGTGTCTGGAGACATTTTTAGTTGTAACAACTGGAGGCTGCTTGCCCTGAGCAAGACTTTAAACAGTCCAAAGTGGCATCTTTACATGCATAGGAAGCTCACATCAGGCCAAATAGTGGGTGGCCAGTACATTGGATGGTGGATTCGATTTCAAAACAGTCTCTGTAAACTGAAGTTGTCTGAAACAGATAGGAAGTTGTTTTGTAAAACCTACTACTGAAGTATAATACACATAAAAGAACAGTGTACATATCACAAATGTACATGTTGATGGATTTTTACAAGCAAACACCAATGCATAACAAGCATCCACATCAAGAAACAAAACATGATCAGTGCCCTGAAAATCCTCTGCTCCCCACCCCCTCCAATCGCTACTCTTCCAAGATTCCAGGCTCTGAGCTGTGCGCGGGGCTTCAACTCACAAACTGTGAGATCATGACCTGAGCCAAAGTCAGATGCTCGACCAACTGAGCCACCCAGGTGCCCCTACTCTTCTGACTTTTAATACCATAAATTCTTTTGCTAGTTGTGCAGCTTTTCTAAATGGAATCATGTAGCATATACTTGACTTCTTCCCCTTAACATTGTGTTTGGGAGATTCATCCATATTGTCGTGTAGACCATTCCCATTCATTCTCATTGTTATACAATATGCCATTGTGTGAAAGAAAATAGTTGATCTATTCTACTTGGATGGGCATTTGGATAGTTTCCAGTTTGGAGTTATTACGAGTACTGCTGCTATGAAAATTCTAGTACATGCCTTTTGGTAAACGTGTACACATTTCTGTTGGGTAAACATGTAGGAATGGAATTTTAGGGTTACAGGAGAGAAAAGAAGTCTTGACGAGATGAAATGTAGCATATTGTAGCCAGGGCAGTAAAAATAGAGATAGATAGAGATAGAGATAGAGATAGAGAGAGATAAAAATAGAGATAGAGATAGAGTTAAAAATAGAGATAGAGATATAGAGATACATATACATATGCATATGCATATGCATATGATAGAGGAGGTATGGGTAGGTTCAAGAATGGAAGAAGTTCAGAGCTCAGGAAAGAAAAGGCAATGATGTGAAATAGAGTGTGGTTTAAGCTAAGGAGAACGATGGTGTGTGGAGGTCGGTCGGCACGTAGCTTATGGAAATCAAGTAGCAGCTATGTGGGGCAGCAAAGGGCTTGGGTAGGTGTCAAACAGGGCTAAGTCTGAAGCTTGCTCTGCCAAATGTGACTGTGTATCACCTGATAGCTCGAAGCTTTGACTTTCCATTGCAGGAAATAGAGGTTGTTGAAAGATGAAATCCATTTACTCCACAACTATTGATCGAATATCTACCTGTGTGCAGCATACTGGGGATTCGGTGGTGACCCAAAAATAAGAGTCCTTGACCTTGTTGATTTTACTGGTAAGGAATAGAGTAAACAATGATTATTTCATTACAATTATGGTAAATACAATGAAGGAATCTAACTTAAACTGGTGGTGGTCAGGGAGGAGTATCTGGGGCCAAGTAGGCATGAGTCCGGCCAAGAGTTGGGGATGAGAAATTCCAGGCGGATGTAACAGTATGAAGGAAATCTAAGGAGGCATGCTCTAAGGAGCATGGCATGTGTGAGGAAAAGAGTGAATAAGAATGCAAAGGGAAGAACAGGGGCAGATTTGATGGGAAGGGCAGGAAGAGCCTTTAAGTGATGAGCTTTACTTTAATCATTAAGCACTCTAAACTGGAAGTAAGGAGAGGGCTGGTGGAAGAAGCAGGACTGGTGGCAGAATCACATAAGTGCAAAAATGTAGGTTGATTCATGAATTTGCAGTTCAATATTCACCCATGAATTCAAATACCTTTACGGGATGAGGAACCACCAAGTGAATCCGGTCATGTCTGAAATTATTTGGGTATCAATAACTAATGAATGGATGAATATATAAATAGTAGTTTATGAAGTTAACATAATCTACAAAAATTGTGTTTAAGATTACTCAATCCTCTGGGGCACCTGGGTGGCTCAGTCGGTTAAGCGTCCGACCTCGGCTCAGGTCATGATCTCGAGGTTCATGAGTTCAAGCCCCGCACCAGGCTCCGTGCTCACAGCGTGGAGCCTGGAGCCTGCTTTGGATTCTGTGTCTCCCTCTCTCTCTGCTCCTCCCCTGCTTAAACTCTGTCTCTCTTTCAAAAATAAATAAACATTGGGGCGCCTGGGTGGCGCAGTCGGTTAAGCGTCCGACTTCAGCCAGGTCACGATCTCGCGGTCCGTGAGTTCGAGCCCCGCGTCGGGCTCTGGGCTGATGGCTCAGAGCCTGGAGCCTGTTTCTGATTCTGTGTCTCCCTCTCTCTCTGCCCCTCCCCCGTTCATGCTCTGTCTCTCTCTGTCCCAAAAATAAATAAACGTTGAAAAAAAAATTTTTTTTTAATAAATAAATAAATAAATAAATAAACATTAAAAAAAAAAAACTTAAAAAAAGATTACTCAATCCCCTTTGCTCAGATATTGACTTAGTTCTGTAAATAGATTTCCATTCTGAGCATAGTAGCTCATATTTATTGTGTTGCTATGCACCAACTTCCATTCTCAGCAGTGTCTAACATGTGTATTCTCTTATTTAATATTCATCACAACAACTCAGGAGGTCCATTTTATTATTATTTTTGTTTTACTGATGGGGAAGTAGATGCCGAAAAATGCACTGATCCACTTGCCCCAGATCACCCAGTAAGCATGGCCTCAGGAATCTCCCAGGCAGTCAGATTTCAGCCCACAAACTCTCAATGACTACTCTTTATAGCCTCCAGAAAGAGGTCACCAACAAGCCAACACCAACATCTGGTTGGTTTGATTGCTCTATTTCTCATTTTGAATTAACATGTTAGCAGTGTGCATTGCACATTCATCTCTTGTGAGCTGATTAGTATGATTCATTTCCCAAGGGCCTCATCCCCTAATAGTGGACTAAGAAGGCTGAGCTTCCGAACCAGCAGACCTAGTGGTGGATCAATCACTGGACCTCAGGAGAGTCATGTGAGTAGAGATTGGGGAGGTAGGCAGGATCCGAATCCTACAGGCCTTGTGGACCATGGAAGTGTCTCAGACTGTTCTCTTAGTGCAGAGGAACGGGGTATGATTGGTTAGGAGGTGATCGCAACAGTCCGGGTGAGGGATGCTGGCCACTTAGACCAGTGTGATAGCAGCTAATGGAGATGAAATGAGAGATTCTGAGTAAAAGGCCTTGCGTAATGCTTGGCACATAGTAGGCACACGGTAAGGGGCAGCTATAGTTAACAACTAAGGCATATTCATTTCAGTCTGGCAGGGCAAATTTCATGGCTTGGAAACTGCTGCCTAAAGCATGGCGTTGAGAAAGATACCAAATGTCTTTCAGACCTGCATGAAAGGAGGAATAGCGGTGGCTGCCATGAGCTCTCAATAAGCAGCTGGTCGCACACACACGGAAGATTGCTTTAATAATGATTTGCAGGTAAGGGTGCTTGGGTAGCTCAGTCAATTAACCATCCGACTTTGGCTCAGGTCATGATCTTACGGGTCATGAGTTCGTGCACCGCATCGGGCTCTGTAATGACGGCTCAGAGCCTGGAGCCTGCTTTGGATCCTGTGTCTCCCTCTCTCTCTCTGTCCCTCCCCTCCTTGCTCTCTGTCTCTCTCTCTCTCTCAAAAATAAATGAACATTAAAAAAACGATTAGCAGGTAAAGACAAGATTCTTATACAGATGATTTTGAGTCATTTTTCTCAGTATAATAATTTTAAATATGAAATCTTGTATGATACAGAAACTTTTATAAAAGGATTTTTATTAGATAAAAGCAATACATGATGAGTGGTAGATTATAGAAACTTACTGAGTTGACCTTGGGTTTGGAAATATTCACAGACAATGCACGGCAAACAAAGGTTTGTGCAGACAAGTTAGTTTGACTTGGGTCAAATAATTTGTAGAGATCCATGATGCACATCAACGTGTTAAAGGTTCAGAAAAGGAAGCATAATAAAAGAAATCTCTTTTCTTTTATTGCACCCAGAATTTTTCAAACTGATTTGACTGTGGAACTTATTTTCCACCTGACACTTCCTAACATCTCATAGAAACATGACAATATCTGCATTAATATTATGTTATGATAACATGATGCTATACTACAAAGCTTGTAATGGCATCTCTTTTGGTCCTGGCTTTTGTAGAGCTCGGTTAGTGAGAGAATATAGAGTATTTGTTTTTAGACAACCATTCTCACTTAAAGGTAGTTGGTTTTATAGATGGCAACTTTGCTTTGAACCCAATCACTGACTTTGTGACTGACAATAGTTAACCTTTGTCCAATGAAGGTCAGTTCCTAGCCAGAACCCACGTTCTGAAGCTGCTTCAATTTGGACGACCCAGCAGAACACAGATTGCCTAGAAGTGGGCCAGTCCCAGAACACTAGGGCTCATTCATTTTAAAAAGTTTCCAACTTTTAGCTCAGCGCTTGGTGCATAAAAGACACGCCACAAATATCTTTTGAGTAAATGAATGACCACATAACTGAATGAATAATCACGGTCACTATTTGTCCTCATAAGAAAAGGTAATTATGAGACCAGTAGGTATTGTGCCAAATCTAGGAGAAATCTTAAATAACACAATCAGCCTGAGAAATAAACAAGATTTCTTTTTTTTTGTTCTGCGGGGATTTAGCAAATTAGATCTACCTTTGTTGAATTGTACATATTGAAGGAAATAATGTCTTTGGCCAAAAACTGGATAATGTTATTGAATAAGTTTGTCCTTTAATAACTTGGATACATTTGTGTGAATTAGACAAGTCACATAATTTCTTTGTTTTTTGTCTTCTGGACTAGGTGATCTCTAAGGTCCCTTTCAGTTCAAAAGTGTCTGTGAATCTATTCACTCATAAATGCTATGCTTTGTCCTTTTTTTTTTTTTTTTTCTTGCAACATTGGAAAAGTGCATGATCTTCATTATAAAACCAGGTCTGAGTCCAGACTGAAAGAGCCCCAGGAAAGCACAGAATTCCAGAATGTTTTGCAAGAATATCCTCACTCATTAAAGAAATGCTACTAAGAGGAAAACAAGAGCTCTATTAACAGCTTTCCCTACAGAAGAGCTGTACGAAGTCCCCTTCATTGGGAGTATGAATCTCAGCAAGGAGTAGTTTCCTCTGGAACAGTCTTGATGAGCACAAGTGAGCACGGGTCAACATGGGGACTGGTGACACAGGCAGGTACCCAGTAGCCTCTAGGCATGATTATGAACCAACACTTACATGTGCTCACTTAACAGTGGCTCAGTGACAGCCACTGTTCTAAATGCTCTACTTAGACTAATTCATTTAATCCTGACAATGACGTTATGAAGTAGGTATTATCATATTCGTTTTAGAGATGGGCAAACCAAAGCATAAAACATGAAATTTGCCCAGCACTGTGGACCTAGTAAGTGGTGGGGCCAAATTTGGACCTCAACAGTATGGATCCAGAAGCCCTGCTCTTAGCCATTCTGCATACGGCCGTCTTAGGATACAGTCTAGCCATTGAGGAAAGCTGACATAGACTAAGCCACCCAACATTATTGGTAGCCCACAATGCTAAATGCTGTTAAGGACTGAGAGGGGGGTGGTGAAATGATGAGGACCTCATTCCTGCTCCTACTCAGCTAACAAGTAAGCAACTCACTCCAGGTGGAATGAAAGGAGTATTAGAGGTTCTGGGGAAAGAGAAAGGTAGAATTCAGCTAGCCTTGACAGATAAAATAAAGAGCATTTCTGATTCAAGCAACAGCATGGGTTTTGGGGTGTGCCAGATAGACTTGTCTTCACATATTGTGGAACATATGGTAGGGAGATGATGTTTGGCTCTTAGAAGGTTCTGTACCATGCTAAGGAGTCTCAATGTAAGTAAGTCTATAAGCAGTAAGAGCAATTTATCCTTTACTTGGAATGTAATTCTGGAGATAGCACAGTGGGCTATAGTCTAAGCAAAAGGAATGGGGAATTAAATCAGGGTAGTTTGAGTGACAAATGTCAAGAGGGATGTTGTGTGTGGTAAGTATTGTGAAATGGTTCCCAGACCACTTTAAAGTATAAAGGTCTTATTATCCAAGTCACTGAGAATGCTGCCAACAGAGAGACCTCAGCCGTCAAGCCTCTGTATCCACAGTCATACCCTCTTCCTGAGATAGTTGGTGTCCAAGCACTGATTACCCCAGGGGTATAAGGGCACCACCTCTCACCACAGCTCTGAATGGTCATCCTAGCCTCAGAAGCCCCTGCACTGCAGTTGAACTTGTTTCTCTGCCTGGTCCGGCTTCCTTCCCTTCTCTTCAACAGGCTGGTGTCCTAAGAATACTCCCTAATAAACCTCCTCGATGGTAATAATCTCTTAGAGTCTGAAGCCTGGGAAACAACCGGCTTCCAACGGCTGCAGAGTGCATTGTAGAAACAGTTGGGCATCTATGCAGGGATGTAGCCAGTAGAAGAAAAGGGGAAGTCAAAGAAGATGACCAAACCAAAGTAGCTAGAAGGATGATGGTCTAAGACAGTATGATCTGTCCCCTGACAACTCTGAAAGGCCCCTTGACAACATCCCTTTTCTCTTCTTGATCCCTAAAATCTGCTCTTCACCTATAGGCTAGAGGGATCACATACAGAAGAAAGTCAAAGTCCTGATCATACTCTTCTGGTCTCTCCATTCTCTATGCTCCAGCCACCCTGGCCTCCTTACAGTTCTGGAACATGTCAGCCATCCCACCTGTTGGTTTCCAGATACTAGCGAGTCTCCATCTCTCATCTCATTTGTATCTCTCTGCTCAAAACTCCTTCTCAGGCAGGCCTCCCCAGCTGCCCGCATGTAGAATAGCAACCTCTGTAATTTTCTACCGTTAAACCCACTTTATCTTTTCCAAAGTATGTATTTCAAGTTGACACTGAAGTGATATTATTACTTATTTGCTGATGTGTTCATTGTCTCTTTTTCTTTTTAGAATTAGGGCAAGAACGTCATGGTCTTCACTGTTATATCCCTGGTCAGGAACGTAATTAGTGTGTAAGTTCATGAAAATTAGGGACTTTTGGCAGAAAATATGAATTTCATTTGGAATATGTGGAGTCTGAACAGCCTCTAGAATTTTAGAAGACAGTTACCCAGAGAAGAGGAAGTTCCTTCAGAGTGTCCAGTACCCTGTGAAGTGAATGGGGAGAATGAGCTACAACACCAGTTCCCAAGTTGCTCCAGAGAACATGCAGAGCATGCCTTTAGGCTGGGAAGGGCTTTGCATGGTGCTCCAGCAAAACCCAACTTGGTCAAAGCATCACCTACAGTGGCAACAAGCTGGAGGTGAGATCCCAGTGAAGCTCCTAAAACTAGAAGTGGCAAAGGTTTACTGGGCAGCATTCATAGTGGAACAGAGTCCAGGAATCAGAGTGTGGATTTTAGAGCCAGTCTGTGGTGGTTTGAACTGCACTGTTGTCGATACCTGGCCTCCTTTGTAATTGGGGATGCAAACTCACAGGGTTGCAGAGGGTGCATGAGTCAGTACATAGCACCTGGCACACTGCAAGTGCTCGATAAATGTTTATTGCTATTATCTGCCAACTAAATATTCTAAACCCTGCTCTTAGCCCATGTCTTCAAAATCATTATAACAACTTTGAAATTAGACTGGTATTTTCAAATCTTTGTTGTTGTACTTAAAAAATTTTTTTTTAATGTTTATTTATTTTTGAGATGGCGAGAGAGACAGAGTGTGGATGGGGAAGGGGCAGAGAGAGAGGGAGACACGGAATCTGAAGCAGGCTCCAGGCTCTGAGCTGAGCTGCCAGCACAGAGCCCGACGTGGGGCTCGAACTCACGAACCATGAGATCATCAGACAAAGTCAGACGCTTAACTGACTGAGCCACCCAGGTGCCTCTATTTTACTTCTTTGATCTTTGGTTTGTTCATCTGTAAAGTGGGACTAATCCCTATAACACAAAGAAAGTACCCAGCGCTGGGACTGTTGGTAGTTATTAATTGGTTGGTTACCAATTAATATTAACCTCCCAGTCTGAGGGTCACACGTACAACTGTCTCTCTTTCCTAGAGTTAAGAAAAAAATCTAGCAAACTTAGATTCATTGGCGTAGTCCAGGTTAGGCCTACGTAGGTGGGTAGGATGAGATTCCATGAGCTCTTGACTTTGAACTGCATCTAGGGAGTGGTAAAGTTTCTGTCTGCTCTTTGAGCATAAGACTGTGCTGAAACAGAATAGTCAGAAACCCCAGATTTCTTGGGTTTGTCATGGAAAAGGTTCTCAGAGCTGCTATCTTTTCCTTTGAGAGTCCTCAGTTACCTCAAGTTCCGGCAAGCTAATCATCAACAGAAATGTCCCTGTTGACCAGAGCTACCGTAGTGATGGCCACTTTTGTTTCCAATAGGAGACCCAGGCGGTGTACCAGATTAGGAATCTGAAGGAAACCCCAGGGACGTTGCCGTTATTGAAATTAATTATTTAACGGACTCATTATTTTTCAATTGTGTTAGAGACCTTGAATTAAGTCTGTTGGCAAACGTGTAACCATTGAAAATTCTTCACAGTCAGAAACTGGAAACGAAAACTTTCTTTTGGTTTTAGATTTTTGGTCTTGTGCAGACCATTGAAGTCTGTGGATTAAGTGCATTAGTTAGAATAATATATTCAAGGATTTAAGGAATTTGGGTCCAATTTCGAACCACTCCACTACCTCTGGCTTGACCTCAGCTCAATTCCTTAATCTTTTGGCTTCGTGCTCCATCTGTGCGAGAGGCCTCTGGCAACCCACTGAGTGCAGTAGCTGTAGGAATAAATTAAATAATGGGCTTAATATCACCACTGAGAATGGAGTAAATTGCTCTTTTGTGGCATCCATTAGCTCAACTGAGAATATCAGCACAGGATTCTGGGACTATGATGGACTATACAGGATAAGGTAGCATCAGTGTTAATGTCTTGTTTTGCCTCGAATGACTCTAGACAACAGATACAGAATACAGAGAAGAGAGAAACAGGGACAGAGGAGAGGGTTTG
Source organism: Leopardus geoffroyi (assembly GCF_018350155.1). NCBI lineage: Eukaryota > Metazoa > Chordata > Mammalia > Carnivora > Felidae > Leopardus > Leopardus geoffroyi. Next base: position 208,335,228 of record NC_059326.1, read on the forward strand.
GAGAGGAAGAAGGAAGAGAGAAAAGGTGAAGGGATGGAGGGCCATAAGGTAGGATGTGAGGCATGAGTGTAGAGGTTATGCAGGAAAAGAGAAGACCAGCGAGGCAGGGAGGGGAAAAAGCTTACGGAGAGGACACGCTTTACTCTGTAAGGATAGCAAGGTTTTATAACCACCTCACAACCACACTTAGTCCCAAAGCAGGCTCTCACATCTGCTTTGATAGATTTAGGAGGGATAGCAGAAATTGTAATAATGAGAATATCCCCAGCTAACATTTATCACTTACCCTGTGCCAGGCACATGCATAATGCATTCTTCCAAAAGGGACTCGAGGCTGTTTGCAATACAAGACAAACTACAAGAAGGGAGGGAAAACTGTATGTGCACACGTTGGCTGAGGGAAATTTTAGCAAAAGTAAAACAGCGGTGAGTGGTTTTATAGGAATTAACTCATTTATTCTCTCCACCACCCAATGAGGTAGGTACGTTTAATAACCCCTTGTTATAAAGAAGGAAACTGGGAAAACCAAGGTTTTGATATTACGTCCTTGGCTTGCCTTCAAAGGACAGTCTAAAAAAAATAATAACCCTGTGGGCGTCTTGCTACTTACTTTCAACAATAGCAATTTCAAAGCTATTCACCAGGAAAAAAAAATATATTAGCTCTGCTTGCCACCAAAAGATGGCCAAAAATTATGTTGTGTAGTGTCTTTCTTAACTTAGGTCTTTTGAAAAGTTTATTTATTTATTTTGAGAGAGACAGAGACAGTGTGAGTGGGGGAGAGGCAGAGAGAGAGGGAGGGAGAGAGAATCTCAAGCAGGCTCCACATTGCCAGCACAGATCCTGATGCCCAACGTGGGGCTGGAACTCATGAACTGTGAGATTGTGACCTGACCCGAAATCAAGAGTCGGACACGTAACTGACTGAGCCACCCAGGCACCTCTCTTAACTTTCGAGTATCCCTTATATAAAGACTCTTAAATTCCTCTCAGAACTTGGGCCAGGAGAGACTTTCTCCTAAATAAACTGTGTGATTCCTTCTACTTGACAATGGGAGTTATGAAAATCTTCATTTCCCCTATTTCACTTGGCTATGAGGAAGCTTGGAGCTAAGTTTTGTGCTCAAATGCTATTTGTCTCAGCCAGAGTTTTTTTGACTTGTCTTTTTTAATATTTGTCTTTCACTGTAAACCACCTTAAGTCTCTTTGGAAGAAGGCACAGTATAAATAAACAAAAGACAAACAAAATGTAATCCTGTTGGGGTTATGCTAGGGATATAATAATTTACCGAAATAGTTTCCATAACACCCCTGAAATCTTTTTATCTGAGAGGGAATATTCTACACGGTATCCTGGGCAGATACTATCTTTCATGGTGTTTATCGCATTTTTCATGCCCCTCAAATAGCATTCCAGACCACTTTGGGTAAGGAACATGACATCTAGAGAAAATTAGCTGATTGCTCTCATATGTCTTCTTGTTACAGGGATCTAATTAAAGTTTTGAATCTTGTCCAAAACTGTGCTCTAAAATAACCCAATTTAAATCTACATTTATCAGTCAGGCTTAAAACAAAGAACAGTTTCGCTCACTCCACCTATTCACTGGTTAATCACTACACTTAATTTGTAGATTTTTATTCAGTTCCAAAATTTCTTTCAGAAACAAAGCCAGTTCTCATCCCCCCCCCCCCCCCCGATTGATAAACACTATGCATGTTAGATCACACATCCCAAGAGGCCAGCTTAAGGGCCAAGATGGAAGTAATTTAATAACAAAACCTTATCTTCTCAAGGTTGCTTCTTCTGTGGGTGATCGACCCTTTCAGAGAACAAAGCCTTTCATTTCCAGAACTTACATTATAGGTATGATTACGATTTTTGTTTCACTTAGAGATTATTTTATATTTTAAGCATTTCAAATGAAATCTTGTTTATAAAAAAAAAAAAAGAAAGAAAAAAGAAACATAAAACAAAAGCAGGGAGAACGGCCAAGAATTTGAAAGAAGAATGCAAATCTTGGGCACAAAATAACTAAGAAGCTAAATTCTGCTGTCCAGCAAGAAGTTAAAGTTTAACAATTCGCTGCTTCATTCCCATTTTATTTTAGCTTATAATATAACCTACCCTTTTACTTCCAATTACGTGATCTTTTCTATTTCATTCTTGCTGTTTAACGAGCATTTAATGGGAACTATGTGTCAGGCTCTTCATATTATAAGACCTAAGCATCAAAAGAAACAAATTCTTGTTCTGATATTTCTTTTGCAACAGCTCATGAAATTGTAAAAAAAGTAAATACTCGATAAAGCAGTATTTACAAATTGACTAGCCTGTGACACTTGAGTGAAATCCATGGCCCTTGAAATTAAGCTGAGATTCCTAGAAGAATCCACAGTGGTTAGTACACTTTTTACACAATAGTTAAGAAAAATTTACTCCTATCAGCACAGATGACAGGACCATATCAAGTGCTACAAACTGAATTATGGCCTCGTCATAATCGGGATATTACCAACGTATTTTTAAAGCCACTTTTTTTGTGTGGAAATATAAAATCCGTGATCTCTTGGGAGAAGTGTGAACACCCCCCCCTCTTCAAACCAGACCTGGGTATGTGGTGAGCACGATGGTGGCCTTTAGGAGCTACCGCAAGTTCCTAAGTTTCCTGACCTATGAATTGGGTAGAGGGCATACATCAGAGGCAGTTTTCTGTGGAGCTAACTAAAGCTAAGCTTCAAGGCATCTTTTCCAGGCCCCCCTTCATGGCCCTGGAAGGAGTCCTAGCAATAATACATTCACGCGGTTGTGTGTTTTTGTACAGTTGGCAAAAGTAAGCTCTTTTAACCACAATCAGCTGGGATTGAGGTCCTCTTGCACGTGGATTTTCCCTCCGTCACTTTCCCTTGTGTTGGGTGTTGCTAGAGCAGTATGAGTAGGCTGCATTTGGTTTTTACTTTAAGAGGACTATCCCAATTGCATAAAGTTCAGGCCTCACAAAAAAACTGCATCAATGCCTAGGTCCAATAACAATACCTATATTACAGGTGCATCATGATGCTTAAATGAGTAATGGACAGATCCGGGTACATGGTATATACCCAATGGATGCTAGGCTAGGCATTATCCCCCCAAATGTTTTCCTCTCTCTCTCTCTCCCTTTATCTTTCTTTGTTCCTTTCTATCTGGAAAACAAAGTTCCAGAAGTTAGCATTTTATGTGCTTAAAACTGCAAATATTTTTCATGAAAAGGAACTTTTCAATCCTAGGTAACAGGACCACATGATTTTGGGGGCCCTAGGCACTTTTGCCTCTGTTGAATCCCCTCCTCCATTAAAAAATAATAAATAAAAATTAAAAAAATATACTTTAACATTGTATTAGTGTAATGACAAATATTTTAATGGATATTAAAACACTCTCTTAGACCTTAATGTTAACTTTTTTCCTTCTGATTTGAAATGAGACCCTAAAGCTATTATGGGCCCTAGGCACAGTGCCTAATAGAAAAGCCAGTTATAGGCTTCTCCAATATAAATAAAACTTTCTCTAACCATCATGGACTCAAGAATGGGAGTAAGCAAAAGGCAATGCTGTATATCTTAAACCGACCTTCAGGTACACAGAGAAGAACCATGTTTTCCAAACAAGATCTAAAGGACAATAGGAAGCATTTAGCTTTGGTGTTGCAAATATGCACATGGAAAAAAAACAAAATACTCACATGGATGGAGTTGGCTCTTAGGAACTAGCAGGGACCATGTCTTACTGTGAAACACATTTTTTGTCTCTGAAGCTTACTTTTCAATTAACATTCTTGCAGGTGTTTGGTTGCCTGTTTTAGTCACATTATCAATAGTGAAACGTTCTTTCAGAAAATAAGCTTCATTTTGCCAGTTTAGAATTTCACCCAAAGGTCTCTAGAAAACACATTGGTTTTGGTGCTGGTGCATCAAATAAATCACAAATGAAACAAACAAGCTGGCTTCCTATCAAAGGTGTGTCTGCAGAGCCCTGTGACTCTGCGTGCCAGGGGCTCTATCTGGCACATTTCTTAACTTTGCAAAATTAATCGTGCCAAAGAGAACATCATCAAACGCGTCCGGCATAGAGTGTAAACATCTTCAAACCATGATTCTGCGCCATCAAGCGCTCTCCAGCTAATTTCATTTGGTGCATTACTCTGGAAGAAAATCGAGGCCAAGTGAAACTGCGGAAATGGGAACAATGCAAGGAGGAAAAAATCTCACCCCATTAAGGGATCCGTTTCTTCTTTGCACAAATAAACCCACCACGCCTTGGAGGCAAGACTAGATGGCTCCAGGATATTATCAGAACGCCCCGCGGGCCCTCTCGGACTGAGGGAGCCCTGCACTACAGAGGAGGAAGGTGGCTGGAGCCGCAGGGCCCCAGCCCTGGGCGCCTTTTAGGTAACTCCTATAATCTGAGCAATCGCTCCTCCTCCCCTCCCCCCCGCCACCCTCGCGGAGGCACAGAAGCCGGTTTTCGTGTGTTTTCACACGGGAGGCTAAAGCACGGCCCCACATTTTCCAGTCCTCAACGCAACGTTAGCAAGGCGCACTGACAGCGTTTCGGGAGCCACTCTCCTTCCCGCAGGGCCGCCGCACGCTCGGCCGGCCTCCTGTGGGGATTTGCACGGCCCCGACCGCTTCGCTCTCCCTGGCTCCTCCATGACCTTCCGAGATTGGCCTCGGGACAGGACTCTCCGCGGAAGCACCACCCTCGGCGCTCCGACCCCGCGCGCGGCCGCGCTCCTGAGACTCCCAGAGGCGGCCCCTAGGGCGAGGGCTGGACGCGCGCGGCCGGGCCAGGGGGCGGGGACGGCGGGGGCGCGCGGGCGGTTTCCGGCGGGGGCGCGCGGGGCGCGGGCGGCGGGGCGGGGCGGGACTGGGGGCGGGGCCGGGACAGCAGCGCCCCCCGCCGAGCGGCGTGCAGGCACCGCCCCCGCGCGCCGCAGTCCGGGCTGAAGCGTCTCGGCCGTGGCCGTGGCCGTTAGCGTTGCCTCCTGGAGGCTCTGGCGGCGGCGGCGACTCCCAGGGCTCGCGGAGGGCAGCCGGCCGCCCCCAGCTCGTGGCCGCCTCGAGCAGCCCGGCGCTGGGACTGGGGAGGCGAGGCGGCGGCGGCGGGTTGTGCCCGGCCCCCCTCCTCCTCGCCTCCGGTCCCCGGGCGACTGCGGACTCCGGGCAGCCCCCGGGCGGCGGCCGAGCGGACGGCGGGGGATGGCGAGATAGCGGCGCGGGAGCGGCCCGTGAGTGCCGGAGGCGGGTGGGCGCGGCGCGGGGCGTGGGGAAGCGCGAGCCACGGAGCCCGGTGCCCGGTGCCGTGGGCGCGTCGCCGCGAGCGCCTGGCGGCTCGGGCGGGGTGGGGGCAGCGCTCCGGCCGGCTCCGGTCTGGGGGCGTCCGCGAGGACTGACACCGGGGTGGGGGGAATGCTCCCGGTCGTGCCGCTCTCCGCGCGCCCTCGGGCCACCCCGCGTCCGGGAGGGCGCCCACTCCCTGGCCGCGAAATTCTGCCCCACGTAGGGCAGTAAGTTCTGAGACCAGAGGCTACCTGGGGGATGGGAAGGAGCTTTAATTTTTATTTTCCTTTGGAGATGTAACCAGCCGGGTGATTGCGTGACCCCGTGCCTCGACTCTTCATTAAACAGTTCTTTCTCTCTTCCTCCCTTATTTATGATTGTATTTAATTTACCTGTACTTTTTATGTGCTTCTGTCCGAAGGCGCTAACCTCGATAAAGCCAAAGTTGAAGTGTTAGCGATCAAAGTGAGGCTTCTTGCACGATGCCACTTTTGATGTGTTGTCTGAAAGGAAGGACCTGGAGTCTTGAGTTCTGACCCCTACAGAAAACTCTGCACGTCAGGTGGTTGTGCATTAACTTCAGGGCTTGAATAATGGGATTCTGGTGCCCACCTTCGGCTACCAAAAAACAAACTCAAAAGCATATGAGGTCTTTACTCTCCGTTGGGTATCTTTGTGTTCCTTTTTGTATGAATGTGTTTAATGCAGTCAAATATTGATAGAACGGGTGTGCATTTTTTTGAGTGACATTTGTGTGAAAATGAATTCTTTGCATTTGTTTTTATGTGTCCTTTTAACTTACATTTTTCAACAAAAAGGTTTCAGTTTAAGGTTTGCCTTCCCATTGTTCGTTTTCAGTTTCAGATTTCTCTTTAATTAAAAAAAGTTTTGGTTGGAGTAAAAGTCATGTGACCTAGTAGTATCATTTAGTCAGGGGTCCACAAATGAATCCTAAATTAAAGCCCATTCCCATCCGCTGCAAATGAAAAATTAAAGCGTTTGTATACTGAAAATGATGGTTGCCCCTCCCCCTAAAATTATTTTGCTGCAGATCTGAAATCATATTTCACCAAAATCGGAGGGTTCCTTGTCTAAACAAGCCTGGCAGAGGAAAGAAAACCTAAGTGTAGTAGTTAGTGTGTTCTCAAAAACTGGGGACTCTCCCCTCGTTTTTGACATTGACGTCCTGTTTTATTGCCAGGTGGAAACTGTGTTAATTTGGAGACTTCATTAGGTAGTTACATGCTCAATTTAAATACGAGGTATGTTTTCAAGGTGAACCTAGCAGCTCTTTCCCTTCCAAGAATTGAACTGAGGCTTATTTGCTTTGTAATAGGTGAGATCACAAGCGAGCCTCTCTTAATTAGTGGAGACTTGGATTCTCTTCTGGGAATTAAGGATCAGGAACTCTGCTGTCGAATGGAACAACTTTTGTGATTTTTGAAAGCCTGTACTCTTAATGGGTCTTCTTGAATAATATGCTGGTAACCGTATACGCTATTTTGATATTGAAATGTATTGTATTAATTTGTGGGATGGGCAGTTTGTGCACACTGGAGGAGATCAAATAGATATGAAGAGCTCTGGAGTGGAAAGTCCATCTTTCTCCCTTCTCTGCAGCAAGTACCCTGTTCTCCCCAGGAATCAGGGTTCCTAGTTTCTTACATATATCTTTCCAGATATACCTTATGCTAGTATAAACGTTTTGTATGTTTCTTTTTATTTGTCTTTCCGCAAACGAGGTCACTTTGTATATGCTGTTCTGCACCAGCTCCCCGCCCTTCCCTTAGAGTACTAAATCTTGGCAGTCTATCAGTACTTAAGAGAGCTGGCTCATTCTCTGGGAGCCGCTGAAAGTACAAGTACTCCAATAAGGATGAACCATAATTTATTTAACCTCTTTTTTTTTTTAATTGAGGTATGTGTAGGTTGTTTCTAATATTTTGTTATAAAATTATTGTAAAACTTGTGTTTTTAAAGTTTTTGAGTGGGTTTCACTTATTCCCAAAGGCAGTCGTAACATACGTCTCTGTAGCACATTCCAGGAAATAAATGCCCCTTCTCTCCAATATACACTTTTTGCTTTTGTATAATTTCACAGTGACCCGTAAAGATCTTTGGTGTCTTTGTGATGAAGCCTGAGCCATGATGGCCAGTAAACTAAGGTCATATACCTTGATTAACACCTTACCTCTTTGTTTCAAGAAAAGAAAGAAAAGAACAGATACAAATTTTTAAGAATAATCTGTAAGAAAAACTCATAAAAGATTAAATATTTTTGAACATGGAGAAAAGGCTTGTACCTTTGATTAAGTTGAAGATGAAGGCAGTTTTTGTTTCATGAGACTTGTTTACCATTAGGCACTGAAATACCTGCCTTCTGTAGATTATCACCAGTATCTCACACTTTCATGCTGTTATAATATGGTTATAATTTGTACAGTTTGGGAGGTTAGAAGTAACTCTTAAGGGGAGGTATGCTTTTGGAAAATATTTGGCTCTTTAAAAATTGACATCTCAGTGCTTTTAAAACGAATCGTAGAAACAGTACTAATCCTAGAAATTGAGCCTAATACATCATAAAATTTGAGTATTAGCCAATGCTGAGTTTTACATGTTTATTACATTTATTTTTGGAGAGTGTTTTTAAGATGAGGGTAAGCTATACTTTTTTTTTTTTAACCTATCAAACAACTTTCTTAGTGTTTAAGATGTTTTCTTTTTCCTTATTATTTGGCACCTGTCATTGTAGTACAAAACTGCTAATATTGTCTATATTTGCTCTTCTTAAATAAGCATACATTGAGCATCTGTTACATTCCAGGCACCCTTATAGGGACTGCGAATATAGCACTGCACAGGGCAGGCAGACCCCACTTTTAATGAGTTCACAAATTACTGGGGGAGATGGATAAAAAGCAGAGAAGCAGTAAAGGAAATGATACCAAGTAGTGATAAGTACTGGGAAAGTAATGAGTCACTGTGGTAAAGACAGGATGGGGGCTGCTGTTTTAGATTGAGTGTTCCTGGAACTTTCTCTCAGGTAGAGAGATTTGAGCAGAGCTGAATGAGGCAAGGAGTCTGTGTGTTTGGAGGTCTGGAGGAAGAGTGGCTCAGGCAGAGGGAACCGCAGGTGCAAAGGCCCTCCGGTGAGGCTGGGCCTGTCTTACCAGAGGAGCAGAGGGCTGCCTCTGTGGCTGGGGTCCGTGATGGAGAGCAGATGGGGAGAGTGCCGGGCCGGGGAGAACAGGCACTGTACCTGGTGCCCGAGTGTTTGCACGTGTGAAGGAGTATTGTAGACGTGGAATAGAGGCCTTGGATGGGTTGTTCCTCCACCTTCTGAAAGCTCCAGGAGGGCAGGCAGGGGTCTGGCTGTTCCCCACCCTCTCCCACCAGCAGGAACAGCTGGCTGTGAATATTTGTTGAAGTAATGAATAATTGGGGAGTTTCAAAAAAATAATCCTGCCTGATTTTGGCCAAAATACTTAGATTCGGGAGTCTTGAGCTTTCCATCATGGCTGTGGCCCTTGACATTACCAAATCTGTGATGTACATTCTCTCAAAGTATTGCTTTGTGTTGGTTGCATTTGATTGCTTTTCCATGAAATTGAAGTGTGAGGGCTTAAAAACATACCTAATTTTCCAGGACAGTGCTGAGTAATTTAGTCAGAAGTTTCACCTGTGGTATCAGTAGGTTTGCTATTTGCTTGAGCATAACATTTTCAAAGATGCCTTTTTTTGGGTTTTGTTTACTGAATGGATGAATTCCTTTGAGCAGATGACAGACTAATGAGCAAATAAAATATATGTACTTTATGCAGGTACTTCTATTCTCACAGGAAGAATGTGTGCATGTTCTATTTTAGGAAATATCAGGAACTGGGGTATTTCCTCTTCCCAACTTCTAATCTGTTTGTCATTCTAAATACATGTTCCCTTACATTAATTGAAAGCGTGGGAAATGAGTTTTGTGCCAAGTAATTGTTATAGATGTTTAATAAGAATCTGTTATCTTTCTCTTGACTGTGACTTTTTGGCTTCTGTGTGACATTAGGAATTTGGTCATCTCGCCGAGTGAGGGTTTTAAATTTTTTAATTTGCTATTCGAACTGGTTGATACCAGAACCGAATAAGTTGTTTCTAGGTTTCTCTTCCAACTTTTTCTCATGAGTTCTGCACAGACACTGTAAAGGATGGATTCTGTGGCTCCTAAAACTTAGGTCAGCTTTGTCCTTGTCACTGTCACTGCAGCGAAAGCTCTTTAGCGGTATAGCAGAAGCACGTGAGAATCTGTTTTATGTGTAACTCGTTGTGGTCACTTAGCAGCTTAGATGTTTGAGCTGAAGTACTTTTCCTGCCTCCTTTGTATTTCCTCTGTGAACCACAGAGATGCAGAATTCCAAATCAGACTTCGGTTGTCTGAAATCAGAGCAGATACTTTCTCGCCCATCACTGCCGCTCATGTTGCTCACATAAGCAAAGGTTGCGTTTATCAGATGCGGTTTTATGGGTTTTATGTTGGAAGTTGGAGAAGCACTTCTGGTGGGTGAGCTTTTCATGGAATTTTGCACAGAGGTGAGAAAAATCTTGGCATTTACCCAATTCTTCTTTTGTGTGGCAGGTACAGAAGACGACTTGGAATCCTGATAGGTGCCTGGAGTTGAGAATCTCTCTGTGTTATTAAGTGGCAGCATTCTGCACTTAGACCACAAAGAAGTGATGTCACTTCCTGAAAGTGTGTGTGTGGCCTTTCCCTAGAAGGGGGCTTGGGTTACTGAGGCCCCTTGCTGCGCCTTCCTCTCACTGCTCTCAGAAGCAGCCTTCAAGGAGACTCTGGAGCTGAGGACAGTGGAAATGGTGGCGGCAGGAACATCTGGTGGAAAATAACAAGTGGCAGAAGTAGTGTTTCCCATTTCTAATATTAGAAATGCTAATGGGGCAGTGAGCGGTAGATGTTCTGTGGGCAGAATTGTGTGTCTGTTGAGCTGGGGGTGTGGGTGAGCTGGGGAGAAATGAGAATCTGCTACCTGGCCACAAGCTTGGAGACCCACTGCTGTGCCAGCGAGGTCCTGTTTCACATTTCATGCCTCAGTATTCATAGTGCAGAACAAAAGTGAAGGAGGCAAGAAGGTTTTAGGAACCTCTTCAAAGAAACTGTTAAAGTTGGGAGCATAAATCTTCATCTAATTGGAAACCTCTCCTGTGTTTATTCCTCGAAGATACCTGGCTCACCATAGTTTTACCGTGAACGTAAAATGATCTTTTTTGGAGATCCAGGTTCAGGTTTCGTGGAACTATATAGAGCTTAAAATGCAAAGCACGTATCAGTAATAAGAACTTACACATTCAGACGAAACCAAAGAAAGTATAGAATTTGAGAGCCACAAGAGGTCGCAGGTCATCTGGTCCACTTCTTAAGTTGACTTGCGAAGAGACCAAGACCAGAGCTGTTGTGATTTGCCCAAGAATCCAGTGGCTCCACGCTGGGACCGTGGAACCCCGATGTGCTGATTCTTCGCTACAGGGCCCTGAGCTCCCCCCTTAGAACAGCAGCTCCTTGAAGGCAGGGACTCTGTGGGGTTCGCCACTGTGTCCTCAACAGAGAACATTGCCCAGCCCATAGGCATTCAGATGCTTGTTGCTAAATGAGTATCTACAGGATTTTAACAACTTCAGAGTGCCCCATTAGCTATAATATAGTACAGTATTTATAAAACTTGAAAGAATATGCAATTTCATGAGTTTCTTGTTAAAAAAATAGATCACATTACTCTTAAAGCCCCCAATATTAAGCCTCATATTAGCCAGATGGGAAAGTGAAGGTGTGGCGTTTTACTTACTAGCTTGGGCACTTTTCTGAGTCTGGCTTCACTACATTTTCTAATTGTCATTCTGTAAGCTCTGTCAGCTGGGATCTGATGTCATTAACATTTTATATTTTGTTTTTGAAGACATGTATTTTAAAATGCAGCATCTGGGCACCTGGGTGACTCCGTCAGTTCAGCGTCTGACTTGATTTCGGCTCAGGTCGTGATCTCATGATTAGGGAGTTTGAGCCCTGCATTGTTTCCATGCTAATAGCATGGAACCTGCTTGGGAGTCTCTCCCCCCCCCCCCCCCCCGCCCCTCCCCTGCTTGCCCTCTCTCTCTCTCTCCCTCAAAATAAATAAATTAATTAAATAAGTTTAAAATACGTCATTTGTTGTCTGAATTGTTTGCTGTTTCTCCACATATGTTTTACCAGTCATTTCACTATTTTTAAAACCGAAGGCCATATAGGGATTTGATTGTTTAAAAACAAATCTAGCCAAAGGGATGGGGGAATTGTCACTTTCAAATCCTGCTGGTGGGTGTTTGAATTGTTACAACTTTCCAGGAGGGCAATTTGGTATTACTCATCGAAAGCCTCAAAAATGTGCCATGTCTCTTAGTCAGGCATTTCCATCACAAGGAATTTAAACTAAGGAAAAAAAAACATGTGTACAGAGACCAATCTGTAGCAATGGTTCTTACCTCCACGCTGTGTGTGGAGACCATATTCCTCAGTAGCTGTCTTTCCCACACTGGTTCTTAACTTGGTGGGAAGTCCACTTAGTGTGGAGTGTCTCAAAATTGCACGGGGTGCTCTCTGAAGTTTGGGAAAAACACATTTCCAGAATCTGGTGACGTCCCCACAAAGTACACACAAAAAAACAAACAACCTCTAATTTGCAAAATGATTTTTGTAGCTTTGTTTATAGTTCTAAGCTAGAAACAGTTTAAATGCTCAATAATAGGGATTGGTTAAACAAATTGTGGTATGTACATGTAATGGAAAAAACCCTTTATTCATGAACAGTGAGGTAGGTAAGGGAGTAATTTATTGATGTGAAAGATATTCAGAATTTGCAAACTGAAAAAGCAGATTGTAAAATGGCGTGTGTAAAAAAAATTTTTTTTAAATGTTTGTTTATCTTGAGAGAGAGAGCACGAGCAAGCAGGGGAGGGGCAGAGTGAGATGAGAGGGAGAGAGAGAGAATCCCAAGCAGGCTTGGCACAGCACAGAACCAGACATGGGGCTCGACCTCATGAACCTCGAGATCATGACCAGAGCCAAAATCAAGAGTTAGCCGCTTAACTGACTGAGCCACCCTGGCACCGCATGCATCTGTAAATTGATCTAAGTTTTTTGGTGATTTTATTTTGGAGGGCGAATGTGACAGAGCGTCTAGAATACAGAATGTGTATACAGTTTTCTACCTATTATATATGGGAAAATGTCAGGGAAATTATACACCAAATATTAGGTAGGATTATTTTTGTGTGTTGAAATTACAAGTGACTGTTAGTTATTTTTTTTTATTACTGTTTTCCTGATTTCCACTATATAAAGCATGTTATATAATTAAGACAATGGGATCAGATGCTATTTCCCATTTACTGGTTGTGTGAACCTGGGCAGGTTCTGTCTCTCTTTCCTTATCTGTAAAATGGGAATAATAATGTCCAGCTCAAGGTGCCTGAAGTAGCGTTTGATAAGTGTTACCTTGACTTCACCTATCTGATATGATTAAGACCAATATTATGTTTCTATTAATGTAGAATTTCTAAGCAGAATAATTTGTTTTACAAGTCCCATTGTTGTGAAAAGCATTTCAGGACATTCTGACAAAATATTTCATTGCTTTTGGTCGCTGATTTTGTTGAATTTTTATTTAGTTTAAACTTTTTTTTTTAAAGTTTATTTATTTAGAGAGAGAGAGAGAGGGAGAACACGCATGGGAGGGACAGAGAGAGAGAATCCCAAACAGGCTCCCCACTGTCAGCGTGGAGCCCTATGTGGGGCTCAAACTCATGAACCATGAGATCATGACCTGAGCTGAAATCAAGAGTTGGGCGCTTAACTGACTGAGCCACCCAGGCACCCTGCATTTTTATTTACTTTAAAACTGAAATGCTTTCCATTGCCAAGAAATTTTATTTTGAATTGAAGGCTTTTTTCCCCTTCTGTTTTTGTCTTTAACAGTAGTAAGTTCTTGAAGGTCAAGGTCTCGTCATCTTTCCTTTTGTAGAGTCAGAATGAAATGTGATTCACTCCTTCAGTAACTGTCAGGGGCCTTTTTTCCCTGGGTGGTGGGTAGGCATCAGGTACACAGCAGCGCCCAGGACAGACATACCCCATCATTTGCATGACATGGGAGGTGACCAGGATGGTTCAGGGCCAGGAGGCACACTCACACTCAATAAAAGGTCTTCCGCAGCTGACAGACACGTAGACCTCATTTCCTCCCCTGCAATTTTAAAAGAAACTTCGTTGTGATGTTACTTTTCAGTGAAACAAACTGTGCCTCCTGCTTATTCCACAAAGCACCTGAGGAGCAGACTGGGTTATTGTTGCCTTCACTGACAGTTTACATTACACCTGCTTGAGAATACCCGAGGCTAAAAGTCTCTAAATTGCTGCTGTGTGTCTTCTGTGAAGGACGGGCCTTTCTGAGCTTACCTTTTCTAAAATTACTGTGATGGGTTCCTACTAGTAAATTTAGGACCGAATGGAATACATGGATCCCATTTGAGAAATTCTAGCACATACTCTTACTGAGGGTGAGGACAATAAAGCATGCACTTTAGAGTAATGTTTCTACTTGACAGTGTATAAAACGACATTAATTTTGTAATTTCCTAATGTAAGGGCAGTTTTTAAGTTGGCAATAGTTGAAATATTCTGATGTAAAGCAGACCCAACAGTCACGGAAGAAGCCTTGGAATTTCACAGGTAGTGACCTTGCGTATCATTCCCCTCAGACAGCCCGATAAAAGAACGTGGTCCCCACAAACCTTTTTTCTTGTGTCTACAAAATGCATGGAAGGTTAAGTCATGCCACAGGTCAGAGGCACCAGCAGAGCCAACATCTTATTCTTCATTTATCTCACGTTTTTCCTGTCTACACCATTGCTTTGCATGGTCCATTTTACCCCCTCCACCCTGCCCCCCCAGCAGTTAGCTTCCCTTTTTTGGTTGAGGAAAGACCACTTTGCAGAAAGAAACACGCTTTATCTCTCTCAGTGAGATGTACTGAGTATGCATTGGTGAGTAGGAAGCAGCCAAGCCGTGTTGACATGCGGACGGTAGGCTGTCGGCTAGACATCGAATTTAGCGCACTCGCCCTTTCTCAAACACCAGCTTCAATAAAATTACAGACGTCTCTGTTTTGGACCTTTTCAGCTCTCTTCCAGATAATCAAAGCTGTGATTGCTGTACTCACACATCCCATGGGCTGTATTTATTGCTGGGATCAAAAGCTCAAACACTTGCAGGTGCAGTGAAGGTCACGTACCTTGCTGAGTGCGTCCGATCTGCCTTTTGTCTCCATGCTTTTGGTAGACACAGTGAGCGATACTTCACTTTCTTTTTACTACACGGTAGACAGCAGTGATGATCTAGATGGTAAATGGCAACTGGAAGTTGTCTCAGTTCTGGGGACCAGTAAGGAGAGACACCAGGGGAGGTTGCTGTGCCACGTGAGCTTCGTTTCGAAGGATGGGCTGGTGTTTGTTCAACAGACGAAGGGTGGGACGGACATGCTGGGCAGAGGGTGCAGCGTGTGCGGTGACCCAGAGGACCACCGAGTCTGGCCTGTCTGGGGCAACTTGAGTGCAGGGGCAATGTGTGCAGAGGTGGGATTGGGGAGTTAAGAAAGCCTCGTGTCCTGCTAAAGTTGGCGCCTTTTCCAGTAGGTCAGGGAGACTGGTGGGAAACTTCAGGCCTGTGAGACCAGCATTTCAGAAACGTGACCTGGTTGTGCCGTGTAGGGTTTGGGGAGCCGGAGACCAGTGAGGGGCACTGCAGCAATGCAGGCCGAGGGGAAGGGGCCCCCGCCAGGCCCGGCCCCTGAAGTTCGTCTGTGTTGTCCTAACAGTGTCCAGGCGGTGGCACACAAGCTCCTCTCGCGCCCGGCCCTCCGTGCCCGTTTTTCAAGCTTCTGATTGAACTGCGCGCAGAAGCATTCCATGTGTTTAAAGCTCCCAAGCACTGGTCTACTGATGGCTTCTCCTTAAGTTGCTAAATGTTCAAGGGGTTCCCAAGTGTGCGTGGTAGGTGGAGCCCAGAGCGATGACGTAGCTGCTTGGGTTAAAGATGTTGGTCAAAGGGTAGGAGCTTTCAGTTCTAAGGTGAGTGGGTTCTGGGGATCTAATGGACAGCAGGGCGAGTACAGTTAATTTTGTATTGTATGCTTAGAAATGGCTGTGAGAACAGATCTTAAGCATGTCCACTCTGCACACACAAAAAAGTAACTGTGAAGCGATGGACGTGTTAAGTTGATTGTGGTGGTCATTTCACGGGGTACATGCATATCAACACATCAAGTTGTACACTTGAAAAGTATACAGTTTTGTCAGTTCTACCTCAGTAAAGCTGAGAAAAAAACAGGGAGTAGGTACACCTGTGGAGAGATGGGATAAGAAAGTGTGGTGTGAGATTTATATTGAAGCAAGAACTTCTTTTTTATTCTTTAATAATTTTTTTATGTGTTAATTTTTTTGAGAGAGAGAGAGACCACGAGCTGGGGAGGGGCAGAGAGAGGAGGGTGGGGGACAGAGGATCCGAAGCGGGCTCTGCGCTGACAGCAGAGAGCCCGATGGGGAACTAGAACTCATGTACCGTAAGATCATGACCTGAGCCCAAGTCGAATGCTCAACCGACTGAGCCACCCAGGCGCCCTTGAAGCAAGAACTTCTCATAGTTTGAGCAATAATAAAGACAATAATAGTCTCTGTTTCATATTAATGATACCTTGACATTTGATTACCTACCTGTTAAATTTTCAGACTAAAAGTGAATCCTCCAGTTTTAATGCCACTGGAGGGGAGGATTTTATGCATTGTGGTAAATGAGGAGGCAAAAGAGTTATCCTTATTATTACTATTTTGGCAGTTACGTTACATTATTGGCCCATTTCACTGATCAGTCTTTGGTGTTTTTCCCACATGTGGCTGCTAAATTATGCCTCTTCCAACCTGTGTTTGTTCATTTTCTACATGTGTTGTCATTGTCAGCATCAGCATCATTTTGAACCTGAAATTATCAATGCTGAATTTATCTTATTGGATTAGTTTGTTGGATTAGTTTATTAGAACCCTCATTATTACATGCAGTATATTTGCTGTTTTGCCCATTTTTTTCATCCACGGATTTGACGAATGTGATTCCTGTGTCATCATCTAGTTCGTTAATGACAATGTCAAGAGAAATAGTGTGTCACACCCGTCAGTAAACTTTGTCCAGGGTGACGTCATCCGCTAAGAGGCACCCCTTGAGTAAGGCTGGGGAACATGGTGAAAGAACCCCCTTCACTCTTTTGCGTACAACCTGTGTCTCTTCATCTCGTTCATAAATACCTTTCAGTAAATATGTTCTGTTTCTGACGCTTGCTTTCCCAGTTCAGTAGCCTCATCAGGTAAGGGGATGAGGGGTGGGGGCTGAGAACACTGGCCTAGGGTCCCTTTCCTGACATGTCCTGCAGGATCCTGACCCAGGATCATTGTAAAGCTTCCGTGTCTCTGGTCTGTAGAACCTACTTTCTTGACGGAACGTCTCACAGAACATCCCTTTCCCAAACGGTTTTGCCAGAAACCAGTTATTTCTGTTGTATTTTTCATTCTCTGTTCCACTCTGTTCAGAAGTTTCAAGTGAATGTAAGGTGCAGTGCTCTGCCCCCACATCTGTACAAGATGTTGTAGACTGTGGTCTGAAGCTAAAGGTTTTGTTTTAATTCTTTTTCTTTTCCTTTTTTTCTTTTGAGAAGCACTCGTATTCTAAAATAATGCTTCAGATTTTGAGATCTGTAATTAAAGAATACCATAAAGGAAAGAAAAGGACCCAGTGAATTCTTTTGGAGAGGAGAGCTTTGAGATTCCAACCCCAAACAATGTTAAGAAACATTCAGGCCCCTTTTGGTCGATATCTGTGCGCTGAAATATAAATCTTCAGACCGTTTATATTTTAAGATCATTTCAACAACAAGTCAAGAATTTTTTAATGCCAATACATTTTGAAAACAGGTTGTTAACTGGTGCCCTAAGAACTGTACTTGGCCTTCAGATATGTTTCCTTTGGCCCGCATAGTGTTTTGTAAAGAATTAGTTGCCAGCGTTAAAAATAAGGAGATTTCACGTTACAAAACCAAACCAAACCTGCCTTCCTGTCCCTTTTTTCAAAAAGGGTCAAAAAGGTCTGTGACTTCCGGGGCCCCGTGTTCCCACGTGGCGGTTATGTGGGAGTCCAGCACGGGCTCCAGGCTGCCCGCCACCGCTGTCTGCTCCGCACTTGTTTCCCGCAGCCGGCTCCACTCGCCTCGTCCGGCTGGTCCTTGGAGTAGGTTTGAGCTTGCACCTGCTGGGGTAGGAGCTAACCAGTTCCGAGTATACTTGGGAGAACAGCAAGGTGGTAGCAGTCTGCAGTTTTGTTCCCTGAACACAGGCTGTCTGACCTCTGTCTTGAGGTGACAGCCGGAAGTGCCTGGTAAAGCAGGTGGAATTTCCCCAGCAACAGCACGCAGCTGGGCAGCTGGGCAGGGTGGAGGAGGCCAGCACTCTTCACGCATTCTAGCTCCGCTGGTTCCCGGTGACAAGCAGCGTGCCCCAGGAATGAAACAACTGTGCATTTCTTAGGACATGGAAAGTAGAGGGAAGTAGGCCTGGGCGGTAGTTGTCTGATTCTAGAGACGTCAGGGAATTTGTCTGAGGTCACATACCTGCCGCCCGGTCAGTGGCGGAATAGGGACTGGAGCCCAGGACTTGTTGCCCTGGTTCAGTGAGTTTTCCACTGCACATTTTTCATTTATGTGTAATTGTCTAGGGATGGGGGAATCAGGCCTGGATTCAAATCCTCGTTCTGTTCCTGACAACATGTGTGACCTCAGGCAAGTGTCAAAACCTGTCTGTGCATCATTTTCCTTGTTATAAAGAAGGGGAGAATAATGATACTGACCTCATAGGGTGCTTACGGGGATTAAATATGATACCGCATTTAAAGAACTTAAAGCAATGCCTGCTTGTGATAAATAATGTATTAATAATGCATGATACCTGAAAATAACATTAGTACATTGTATATTATCATAGTAGACTTAGCTGAAACCAGCATTGCAACCATACAAAACTATTACATAATCATTTTTTTCCTCTTAGAATTTAGAAAGGGCTTTTAGGATGGCTTTACTCCATGTATTTTTTTTTTTTGAAGCCAACAATTTGAGCCAATTTTATCTTTTTATTCATAATTTTTTTCTGTCGCAGACAGGCGCATTCAAAAGCATACCATACAGCTTCCTCTTCAGAATGTAAAGAAATAATTGAGTGTCATGAAAATATTTTCAGTTCCTCACCAAAAATGCCATTTGGGTGGATTCGTTCGATTCACTGAATAGATCTTGAATATATTGTGCATTTAAACCCCATTCAGATGCAGGAGTGTTATAAAGATAAATCTCTGTTCCTTAGGGAGCTCATAATTAATGGGAAGAGAGGGTTGGAGGAAGGGAAAGCATAACCTCCGTTAATACCTGGTATGATACAATAAATGCCCGAGGTGGAACTTGTGCAGAGTGCACTGGGAACATTAAGTGATGCCAGCGTCTGGACGTGATGGCCTGCGAGAGATCCAGGAGGCAAGGACGCCCACGGACAGGGAGTTGAGAAGGAGGATCAGCTTGTGGGGCCGAAGTTTGAATTTGAATTTGGACGTACAGCCTGAGCAGTTGGTTGGGCCGCCTCCTGACTGTTGGCCTGAAGCTTGAAGGGACAGTGAGGGCTAGAGATGGAGAAGCTGATGGAAGCCAGGTGAGTCATCGCCGAAGCCAGAGGCCACGAGGTGGATTAAGCTGTGATTAAAGTACATGTGACGGCGATGCTGCTGAGGGCCCGCCAGAGCAGTGGCCTTGGAGAGAGGGGGACAGGGTTGGGGGGGGGAGAGGTGGAGCCACGTGTAGGAGGTAAAACTGGTGAGTAGGTGGACGAGGTGGGGAAGAAGGTGGGGTTAAGGGTGACTCTCGCTTGGGTGACCCAGGAGAGACTGGTGCCACGAACAAGACCTGGGGCGCAAGAGAGTAGGTTGGGAAGGGAAACTGAGTTTAATTTTATACCTGTGGAGTTTTTGAGGGATCTGTGAAATCTCTAAGTGGATATGTAGCGTCAAAATATTTGTCATTCCTGAAGGACCTCGTTTGAGTGGATTTGTGTAGATAAACAAGAAGTTGCCTAGTGGACAGATGGTTCATCTGTAGCTGGGAAGAGACCAGTCCTAGAAATACGGATTTGGACATCATTAGCTGTGAACGATGATTAAAGCCACCGAATAGATGATGCTGTTGAGTGAAGGTGCACAGGGTGACAGATCGGTGGGCTAAGGGAGTCCCTTCCCAGCAAGGAAGTTGAGAAGGAATGCTCTCTTATGGGCATCTCTAATCAACGGGGGAAGGAATGGATTCTTTAATTAGTGGTGTTAGGGTCAGCGTAACCTTTGGGGGCCAGGGGAACCTGCGTCCCGACTCCTCTTGTACACCGAAATTAATTTCAAAAGGACCAAAGTTTCAGATGTTAAAAGCCTTAAATGTACTGGAAGATTAGATGGGTGACCATTTTTACAACTTCGGCATGAGAAAGTGTTCACGGTCAGAAACCGGAAAGGACAAAATTGGGGAACCTGACTTAATGAAAGTCCAACAAAACCTCACTGGAAAGTAAGAAAACAAGCTGGAAATATGTGCATTGCATGTAGCAGTCCATCTGTGTACTGGGCTGTGATGTTAGGCTGTTCTTATCAAGCAGGGAGAAAAAGATTAGTGTCTAATTAGAAAAATGGGCAAAAGACAGAATGAGCGTTTTATTCATAAAGCATCTCAGATTACCAATAGACACGTGAAAGGTAGTTTTGACTACATATTCAGGAAATGCCATTTATGGCCTAACAGATGGAAGAGATCAAAATTAAAAAAAAAATCCTTGATCTTGGTGAGAGTGTGGGGAAGCAGGTACTTGGGAACGAGCTGTTCCTGATTGTTTTTGGAAGGTAAGCTTTTATCGTGCTTTTTCCCCAGCATGTTGAAGATCCCTTGGCTGATTTTGGACCAAGACGGAGTGTTCTTCAGGTTGTTTCTGTACTATAATAATAGAGCGTTTAACTCTTGTGATAGAAGGCAAAAACAAGTTCGCGGGTGTGATAGACATTGTTAGCATTTATCGAAGGCTGTTGCATGTCAGCGACTCTGACCGCCCAGCAGAGGTGAGAGGCGAACGTACAGACCTCAGTCGGCAGCGCTGTGGAGTGTCTGGTGGATCCCGAAGCACAGGAGGAGTTGGGGGTGTGGAGCATCCCAAGAGGCAGTGGTTGGAGGGGGTCCTGAGGCCTGTGGGAATGTGTGGAGCTGGAGGGTGGTTCCCTGCTGCAGTGGGGGGGTGAAGGGGATGGCTCTGAAGGGTTTTGTCTACCAGGCTGGCCAGGAACTTGACGCTGGAATCATGGGGAGTCTTCAGAGGAGTCTTAGACACCAGAGTGGTGTACTCAAAATTGTCTTTTTTTTTTTTTTGAACGTTTATTTATTTTTGAGACAGAGAGAGACAGAGCATGAATGGAGGAGGGGCAGAGAGAGAGTGGGAGACACAGAATCGGAAGCAGGCTCCAGGCTTTGAGCCATTAGCCCAGAGCCCGATGCGGGGCTCGAACTCACGGACTGCGAGATTGTGACCTGAGCTGAAGTCGGGCGCCTAACTGACTGAGCCACCCAGGCGCCCCTCAAAATTGTTTTGACACGCTGAAGTTGATAGTGAACAGCCCCTTGAATTAACAGGGAAGCCCTCACTGGAGTGAAGATCGTCAAAACTGAAGGAGAGGAACGTAAAGATCCTGAAAAACAAAAAGTCAGACCGAGGAACACTTTTGGGGAAACGCTATCCTGCAGAATCCACGAAGACATATTCTTACAGCACAAGTCACATTTCATTATCAGTCTCCTGCACGCAGATTCAGATTAGAGCAGGATAATGGAATCCGGAGGCCGTGAGATGTCTCTCAGATTCCCAAACATTTCTTGGCTCACAGGGCTCTTGATGTTTCATTGTTTTCATGGTGCCCCTAGGTCCAAAGAAATGCCTAACAGCTCTTTTTGTGAAGTACTTAGTTCCAGACAACTTAGTATTTATGACCTGACACTTTAGTAGCGGTTTGGAAAAATAACGTGTATCAATTTTTAAAACAAAGATAATATTTTGATGTTATTCTTTAAAAGCCACATGTGTGAAAGATAATATTTTGATGTTATTCTTCAAAAGCCACTTGTGTGAACCTGTTGGGTACTGCATACCTTCTCAAACCTTGGAAACAGGTCGGGACACTGCCACCCTTGTTTCCATTTGTACGTTGATATCTGGATGGGTGGTGCTTGTATTTTATCACAGCACCCAATGACCCTGTCTTTGCAGGATAAGTGACGTCATTGAGAGGAATGTAGCAATCGCCTAAGTGTTGAAAGTGACCTACCTTGGGGTGCCTGGGTGGAGCAGTCTGTTAAGCGAAGCATCCGACTTCGGCTCAGGTCATGATCTCACAGTTTGTGGGCTCAAGCCCCTCATCGAGCTCTGTGCTGACAGCTCAGAGCCTGGAGCCTGCTTTGGATTCTGTCTCCCTCTCTCTCTGCCCCTCCCCCACGTGTGTGTGTGTGTGTGTGTGTGTGTGTGTGTGTGTGTGTGTGTGTGTGTTGCATGCGCGCTCTCTCTCTCTCTCTAAAAAAAAGAAAGAAAGAAACAGAAACTGACTTACCTTCCTGACTTGAGCTAAAGGTTCTGACAGTGTTGGACAGTGATGTCACTTTGTTTCCTTTGAAAATTTAAAATACACTGTAATATCCCAGATGGCTTGCTTTTGTGCCTTGGGGCGCCTCAGTGCGTCGACTGGGAACTGCAGCTCCGACTCTGTGTTCTGGGCTGGGCAGTCCTTGGGTCAGCCATCAGCCAGCTTAAACTTGTGAGTGTCGGTGCCGTGCTGGACAGTGGGGGCTTACGGTGAAAGGAGAGGCAGCATCCTCTCAAGGAACTTGGAGTGTGTGGGAGGAATTACAAAACTGGGAAGTGATGCCTGGGAGCCAGGGTCAGCAAGCTTTCCCTAGGAGGCCAGGTAGTAAATAAATCTTTTAGGCTTTGCTGGCCATGCAGTCTCTGTGGACTCTGCCCAGTCCTAACACTATAATGCGAAAGCAGCCACGGGCAGCATGTAACAAACGAGCACGGCCGTGAGCTCAGCTAGTAAAACTTCATTCACAAAAGCAGACATGGCCCACGGCTCATTGTTTGTGCAAGCCCTGAGCTAGAGATGTGATTAAAGCGTGGAAGCAGAAGAAGGAGCCACTGACCTGCCGGGGAATCCCAGAAGGGATCTCAGAGGCCGCCCTGGGCTCTTCCTACCTCCTGCCAGGAGTTTCCCAAGTGAATGGAGGAGAGGAGGCGACAGAAAGCCATACAGAAAGGAATTCCAGGCCCAAGGGAAATACTTGCAGATACAGGGAGTTGTGAAGGGGTGTGGCAGCTTGGAAATGGTAACTGTTAGAGGGGAGGGCACAGGGCTACAGTTCCATGGATCATTTCTCTCATGTTTTGTTTCCTCCCTCATTTTTTGGTGAATCGCATCCTCTAGTAGCCTCCGGAGAATAGGTGCGTGGAGGTGTAGCTTTTGAGTTCTGGCATAGCTTTATAAAATAGATTTTATCATCTCTCGTAATTAGTAGTTTGAGGATAGAATTCAAGTGTGAAAATAATTTTTGCACAGATTCTGGAAATGTTCTCTTTAGCTTTCAACGCCAAGAAGTCTGATACTCCCCCCCACTCCCCCACTGTGTCTGTGGACCACACACCCAGTGTCTCCTCTGCAGCCCGCTCTGAAGATAGTGCTGTCACTGTCCCCGTGTGCTGGCGGAGGGCTGGTTGGGTTCATGCAGCAAGTCCCAGCGTCCTGGTTTTAGAGAACTGTTCCCATAGTGTCTCATTTCCGAAACCTTGTATGGATGGCCTTCCCCTCCCTGGAAGCTTTTGAAATTTTCTTTTACACGGTTATTCTCAGTAATGTACTTTGTTGTAACTGTAAATTCACTGTGCTGAATACTTGCCCGGCTCTTTGAGAACTAGACTTTTTTGCAGCTGAATATATATATATATCAACAATTCTTTGTCTTTGTTATTGCAGTTCTCTCTTAATTAATCTTCCCAAAACACCACTTCCTTCAAGCTTCTCTCTTCCTGAAAAACCTTTACTGTTTTCCTACACAGTCTAGTCTCCGTCTGCCTTTCCAAACCAGCCAGGTTTGTGTTTTTCATAGGTATGTCTCCCTCAACTCAAATCCCCACACTTGACTTAACAGCACAGTGGGGTCTCCCTAACTGCAAAGAAGTTTATGTTCCTGCCAAACCTTCTTCAGAGGCAGTGCCCCGGAGCTGAAGATCTCGTGTATAGGGGAGGTGGAGGCGGGGAATGCAGTTAGGAAACTAGTTGCTGGTCACGGTTTTTCAACGTTTTCTTTTGTCCTCTAATAGAAAAGAATAAAGAAGGGACACTAAAAGAGTATGAATCAGCAGTATGGATACTGTTTACTTCCCATTCAGTCTTCCTTGCTTGGTGGTAAACATTCCAGCATCTCTCCTGTAGGTTTGGTGATCTTGCCTCGTAGTTAAGTGGCTTTTCTGCCTCCAGTGTGCAGTTCCTTTTCTGAATCGGTGACAGGAAGTATCTCATGGTGATGACAAAAAGCTACATTCTCGGGATGAAGGATGCTCTGGGTCATCTTCATTCACGTCTCCCTGACTGAACAGGTGTTTCTCAAGCCCCTTCCCGCTGGCTGTAGTGCCACCCGGGCACTGTAGGCAGAGTCCTGCCGGCAGGATACATTAGCTCTCTGCCACATTTCCCCTTCCCTCCTCACCCCCTTCCCCCTCCTCCCTCCACCCCGCCAGAAGAAAAATCAGATCAAGCCAAATCTGTCTGGACCGCAGTTTCTGGTCCTTCTCTGCCTTTAGCTTTATTTCCCTCTTTTCAACCCTCTTTTCTAATTGTCCTCAGCAGAAAGGACCAAAACCTCATGTGGATTGGAACCAGGATTCTCAAAGCTGAGGAGGAAGCAAACCGAGTGCATACGTGGACGTTCCATTTCCCCAGGAGGGGCGGAAAGCACTGCATGCAGGCTGGCCTGCGCTTCCCCGCAGCCTACGCGAAGTCAGGACGCAACGCAAAGAAACTAACTAAACCAGCGAAAAATAGATTTTTTCCTTTCGATTCCAGCAATTTTGTAAATTGATTCTGCTTGATCTGTTTTCTTAAAAAGAAGATTTGTTGACTTTTTTAATCCTTTAACATCAACGTATTGCATAAGAGACAGACTGGTGGCCCACGGGTGGGGTACCTTCTGAAGGCATATTTTGTTTGGCCTTTAGAATGTCTAAAAAATATAAATTAGTTCCTTATATTTTACAAAGTTGAGCTTTTCATATACATCCCAGGTTTCTACCTTGGCTTGAAAAATAAAATCTGGCAGCATGAGGCCCGCTGCTGCCACCTCTAGGCTGGGCGGGGAGCTCTGGTTTGTGCCTGCCCCTGTGGCCTGTCACTTCTTTTGTCCTCCAGGAATGTGCTGCTGCACTGGGCTGCCACAACAAGCCACAGTGAGCCTCCTTTTGAAAATCAGCTCCTAAAGCTCTCTAAAAACGTGTTCTCCTCTAGGAATAGGGCGTCGGTGGGGAAAAAAGTAAATTTCTGGCAATGTTTCTGTCAGAAGGGAGCAAAGACCAGTTTCACGTGTCCTTTTTCCATTAAAGTTCATTAGAAGGCTCTGTTCGTGTATTGTGGTCTCAAGTGAGTCCCTTTGAAACTCTGCTTAGTAGTGAAGTCAGATCTATCACAAGCACCGTATCATATGGAGCGAGTGACTTCCTCCGAATTTGCTACATAAGTGTTAAGGACAGAAGAAAGTTTTCTTTATCATCCTGCGTGTGTTCACTTAAGCAGGTGTTGGTGGCATTGCCATTGATTGTCCTGTTCCTGTCCTGCACACCCAGCACCCCAGCCTGATGCTCGCTGACCTCGTCAGTGGTGTCCTTGATCGCTGCCTGCGGTCGGCGCCGACCTTGTGCTGGTGTATCTGCTTGCTTGTTGCCTGCCAACAGGAGTGGAATATCACACCTTGACTTTGGGAAGTTTCTCGCTTGAGCCCCGAGTAGAGACGGCTTCGGTGCTGCAGTCCCAGAGGCTGAGGCCGGGAGGGATCAAGTGATTTGCCTCAGTCATGCTGCTGATTAGCCTTGGAGCCAGGAGGAGAGTCTGCGTCCACAGGGTCTGGTCCAGAGCTCGCCTGCCTACATACCCCTCTTGCCACTTCACAGGACACATGTCTCCTTTCTAGAACAACCGTAAACTTGTAGTGAGGGACCGTTTCACCTCGAGCTAATGTTCAGCCAGTCAGTGAATGCGGTGTGTGATTATTTCAGTTACGGTTTGGTCGCTTCCGGGGCTCCTTGATTCAGTTATTCCTGCATAGGCTATGTAATAATTCTGTAACTTTAGCAACTGGCATTTTAGACATTCCACGAATACATTTTCATCCTAATATGTAAGCGAGTTGACACCAGAAGTGACTAGGAAGTTGTTCAGCCAGAAAATGGCTGAACGCCTTTGAAATGTGTGCCCGTGCCTCTTGTTGTGTTTTGGTTATAATTATTTAAGCTACTCGAGATTGCTGTTCTGAGTTTTTGACAGTATTCAGCAGTAGCTGAGAAGAAGTCTTGCCGTCTGCGTTTGCTAAGAAAAGCGTTTTCTGAATCCTCTTTTTGGGCTCCAGTTAGTTAGATGTTGGATCCTTTTTCCTCTCTCAAGTCCCTGCTCTTAACATCTCTTCTCACCTGTTCTGTTCTTGTCTTGGGTTTTTTCCTGAAAGATTGCTCTCAATGTTGTATCCGTTTTTAAAAAACTTTTAGTATCAGCCAATACATTTAACTTACAAGAGCTATTTTTATTCCTGATTATTCCTTTTTCATTGCATTTCTTCTTGTTTTTATGGCCGAGTCCTGTTCATTCTGAGAATACGATTTAGAGGTGGGTATTCTCTTTGTGTTTCAGTTTTCCTCTTTTCCACGTTATCCCTTTTCTCTAGGAGTAATTTTTATTTTTGCCCTGGTGACCCTGTTTATTTGGAATTTCTTTTCATTGTTTTGGGCTCTGCTTGTATGTTTTATGATCCTTGGTTGTCTGTTCCAGTATAAAAACGAGGCACTATTAGGTCTGACAAGGAGTTTTCAGTGCCTTGGAAGGACTCGCGTGTGGTGGGCTTCATCCCAGCAGCAGCGAATGGGAGCGTCATTCCTCTGAGGAACCCCTGTGTGTCAGATGCGGAAGTCTTTCCTCTTGGAGATCTGTGCCTTTGGTAGCTGCTCTGATTTCCCGGACAGTTCTTTTACATTCTGCAGGGAATGTGTCTTTGGGGAGTAGGAACACATCAACGTTGAGGTCTTGAAACAAATCTCTGTTATAAACAGACTGTCTGTAAACAGCCCTGTAAATCGCTGCCTCCCTCTTTATGGACCCAGAGAGGATTTAAATGGCACCACCATCCTTCCATTGTTGTGTTCCCACCAAATCTGATAGCCATCTTTGCTTCCTGTCTTTTCCCTCTATCTCACACAACACCCTGAATACTCTCAATACCACTTACCACGTGTGTGGTACTCTGCTAAGCGCTCTACGTTTATTTACTCCTTTAATCTTTACAAAAAAACTTAAGAGGAAAATATTGTTATTACCCCCACTTTACAGATGAAGAAATTGAGGCACAGAGAGGTTCAGGCCACACAATGAGTCGCACGGCTGGGCTTCAGCCCCAATCTGTGTTTTTTTCACCACACTGTCCTGCCTGCGGTGCTTTGGGAAGACCTTCCATCTCTAGAACAGAGCCTGCATGTGACTGCCTCTTCCACGTCTGCTCTTAGAATCCTAGCCTTCACCACTGGTGGTGATGTCACCTGCACTATGGTTTCCCTGCCTCTTCTCTCCTCCCCTGGAGCCCACCCTCCAGGTAGCAGCTAGAGAAATCTCCCCAAAGTGCACGTCAGATCACGGATCTCCCCTGATTAAAACACAGCAGTGGATTCTTTTCTTGGAACTCCATATCCTTTCCATGGCCCAGAGGCCCTCTGTGGCCTGACCAGCCCACCTCCTCTTGGCCCCAGCCCCGGCCCCTCCTCCTGACATTTGAACCTAGTAAGCTTGTCCTTTCTTAGGGCTTTGTATCTGCTGTTGCCTTTCTTTCCCCTGCTCTTATCATGGCCATCTTCTAGTTATAGTCAGGCCTCAGCTTAGCTAACATCTTCTCTCACACACATTGACTTATTCTAGTTTTTTGGTTTTTTTTAAGTTTATTTATTTAGAGAGAGAGCCATGGAGGGGCAGGGGTGGGGGAGAGAATTCCAAGCAGGCTCCACGCTGTCAGTGCCGAGCCCGACGAGGGGCTCAAAGTCACGAACTGCGAGATCATGACCTGAGCCAAGAATCAAGAGTCGGAAGCTTAACTGCCTGAGCCACCCAGGCGCCTCAGACTTCTTCTAGTTTTTAAAGCACCTTTCAAGATCTGAAATTTCTTACTTGTTTGTATATGTGTATCTCCCAACTAGAGTCCAGGCTCCTTGAGGGCCAGGACTTGGTATGGCTCAGTGTGTATCTCCAGTGCCTGGATGGGGACCCAGTGCTTGGTACCCTGTCTCTAGGCATTTGCTGCTGACAAGTGTCTCTGGGAGCTCTTAGGCTGAACGGCGCCTGCCTGCATTGCAGCCACTCCCCATGGCACACCAGGTTCAATCTCTGCCCATCTTCTTGTTTACCAGCAGCCCCTTTCCTCCCATTGCGGTGTTTGGTACACTTTCATCATTTCTGTGTTGTCAATACTTTTGTCACATCTGCAAACCCGCTATACTACTATGTATCCTAATTCTTTCTTTAAACTATTTAAGTTTATATGAAACATAAACATATCACGGTATAAACGAAAAAGAAATAATGACTCATCACAAATGACTATGTTCATTAAAATGTAAAGTGTCATTCCATACATCGTTTAAAATTGTCAAAACTTCAATTTCATATTCTGCTTTTCTATACTGAATAGTATTGGAGTGGAGAGTTATAAATATGTGCTTGGCTATAATCTTGAACTTGAAGCCCATCATTTGTTTGTTTAATTTTTTTTAATGTTTATTTTTGAGAGGGAGAAAGTGGGCAAGCGCACGTGAGCGTGCACAGTGGGGGAGGGACACAGAGAGAGAGGGAGACACAGAATCTGAAACAGGCTCCAGGCTCCGAGCCCATGCGGGGCTTGAACCCAAGAACCGTGAGGTCATGACCTGAGTTGAAGTTGAATGCTTACCCGACTGAGCCACCCAGGCGCCCCAAGCGGCTGTCATTGAAAGTTGAGCCTGTGACAGATCCCAGAAGCAACTGCTGTGTCTGAATGTTCACATCTCCTGAAGCCCGGGCAGCTTGAGTCTCGTGTGCACAAAGTTGTTCATGTGGAGTATGTTTCAGTATTCGCGCGGCTCTGTTTTCTGTGCCGGTGGGCACAGTACGAGGGGTCTTTGGAGCACTTTGAGCACCGTTTGAAACTCTTCTCCTCGCCTAGGACTGACTGCTTTGCACGGATGATGAACATTTCCTTACGTTTGAGAAGACCATCCCGGATGGTGGATGGTAAAAGGATGAGGATGACTTCAAGTTTCCAGTGGCTCTTACTAACATTTATTCTTCTGTATTTAATGAATCAAGTAAATAGCCAGAAAAGGGGTAAGTACATCTGAGTCTTAGAGAATAAACTGATTGCAATGCCATTGCTATTTTTTGCCATTAATGTTTTGGTTATGAGGTGATCCTGTGTCTTTATTGAACCCTTCAGGTTTTCTGTGGTTAAAATCCATTTCTTTGCAATCTTTTTTTTTTTTTTCCTGTGTACTTTTTGTTCTCTTTTATAAAGGCCCATAAAGGTAGATGTAAATATTCTTGCCCCATTTAAAAAAATTAAGATATTATTTACATAAAATAAAATTCACCCTTTTAGGATAAAATTGTGTGAGTTTTGACAAATGTACACAGTCATGTAAACACTGGCACAATCAAGAAGTAGGACATTCCTCACTCTAGAAAATTCTCCATGCTCCTCTGTATTTAGCCCCTCTCTCCCCACCTCCAGCCAACACTGACCTATGTTCTGTCTATAATTTTGCTTTTCTGAATGTCACATAAATGAAATCTAAATATCTTTCTTTAATAAAATGCTGTGTTCATCTTTTTTAAATATATTGAAAATGTTTGTGTAGATTTACTACCTTACTTATTTTTATGAAGAACATTATCCTTTTGCCCCTGAACTTATTTTTAATATTATTTCCATAATTAAACATCACTTTAAACCCCAGGATCACTGTTGAATAATTTTATTATGATTACTGATAATTTCTAATGTATTTCTAACGTTTCTGTTTTCTGTCATATAAATAGCTTTATAATTTATTGCTTTTCTAAATGCCATGCCAATCGTGTGTAAAAACTAAAAAAATCTTTTTCAGAGACATTTATATAGAGTCTGAGAGGGAATAACCTTTTTTACACTATAATTGCTTTATCCACTCCCTCCTTCCCTCTCTTCCTTCCTTTTGCCTTTTGTCCTCCCTCTCATACCCTCCTTTTTTTTCATTTTCTTTTCAGCATGATAATTTTTCATTGTATAGTGCTTCTGTATTCCATGACCTAATATTATTTTATAGGTATGAATAAGCACTATTAGGATTATAATCTTCTGAGTCATTTGTTACTTTTCAGTTGTTTAGGCCTACACAAAAGACATATTTTTCAGACTCGTGTCAGTTCATTACTGTGTAAATGTCATATGCTTCATAAAAATCTAAAGATTGGTTATGGGGTTTCCGTGCAGGTAGCAGTCTGGTAACAGGCAAAGAGACAGCAATGGCTACAAGTGCTCAGAAGCTGTGTTTGTGGGCATGGGGAACACGTAATTTTTACTTGTAGTTATTTGTTTTGGGGGAAGGAGTGGGGCCAATGGGGCTATTTAAAAGATCTTCTAGGCCCTCTCTGGGTCTCATCCTTGACTCTACCGTCCCTCCCTGCATTTATCTTAGTGGCTGGAGGTGGGACTTTGATGGAGGCCCAGTCCCTAGGTGGTCTAGTGGTTGGCCCACGTCCATCGGTTTCCTCTCCTTTTTTAATCCACAGCTACAAAGAGAAATCTAAAACCAGTCCCTCCTGTGACTCTGCAGTCAGTCCTGCAGAAAGAACCTGGCTCCTGTGCAGACACATGTGCTCATACTCATGACTAAAGATGATTTGATGTGTTGACCTTTTTATAGTGCAGTTAAATTATTAAGCATGTTCTGTGTGTGTGTGTGTTTCTCTCCTTCTCCAGGGGCTCCTCGTGATTTGAAGTGTATCACTAACAATTTGCAAGTGTGGGACTGTTCTTGGAAAGCACCCTCTGGAGCAGGCCATGGTACTGTTTATGAAGTTTGCATTGAAAGCAGGTAATAGAGATACTTTGATTATTAGCTGTAACCTAAAGGTCTTCAATTGTAGAGCATAGAGATTTTGTTCTAGAAATTTTTTAATGAAATTTTAAATCTTAGCTATCTCCTAAAAAATCTGAATCTTACGTCAATCAAAGTGGAAAAAAACCCTTCTCCTGGTTAAAACTTTGATTGTTTTGTTATATGAATGATAAGTATGGAACACACCTTGAATATGTTGTGGATTCTGATCTGTAGAGAAGTTTTACTGGTCTGTCCCACACCATCTGTCTAGATCAGTTAGGTTGAGGTTTTGACTCTGCCAAACGGGAAAGGTCAGGTCTGGAGTAGGCAGTTCAAGGCTGACATGGTTGTTGATGAGAGACCCAGGTTCCTCTTTATCATGCTGCCGTGCCACCTTTGGCAGAGGTCCTCATGGTCCCAGGATGCTTGAGGAGTGGCCGTCATGTCTGCCTTTCCAGAAAGCAATGAGGAAAAGAAGGGTGTAAGAAGTCCCACACAACACATCTTGCACCTGCTTGCATCTTTTTGGCAGAAGTCAGTCAAATGAGGAAGTCTCTTTGCGTAAGAGGCGGGGTAGTGTGCCTGGATAAACCTGGGGTTAATGTAGGGAAAGGGAGAGTGGACATCAGGAGGCCAGTCGCAGGTCCCACCACCTTCCCCCTCTCGGGCGATCTTGGAGAAGGCCACAAGCTCCGAAGCCTGGAGGTGAGGCCTTTGGGCTCTCTGCAAACCAGAACATTCTCTTCGCTGTCCCTGACTCCACGGGCCCAGGCAAAGTGGTTCAGCGACACCAGAGTTGTTCAGCACGGCGGCTCTGAGGCCAGTTGGCTGATGGGCGGTCCTGATGCGAATTGACGTAAGTCTGCATTTAAGTACTACTCAGGTTTTCCCCGTTTGGTGTACATTTATTGAGCATTAGTCTAAGCTTTGTGGGAATTTGTCAACCAGGAGGAGCTTGGTTGTGTTGCAGAAACAGCTCTAACATCTTATTTGCTGTGAAAATAAAGGCTTATTACCTGCTTTCGTCCTGTGGCCCTCTGGGGCCACCTGGCATCTCTACCCCGAGTCTCTCCCGCAGGGCCCCCGGCCTAGTGCTCCCTCACCCTCCAGTGCATGAAGTGCTGGCTTTCACAGCTTCCTTCCTGAAGTGACAGATGTGACTTTCACTCCCATTTCTCCACAAATAAAGTCGCATCGCTACGCCTTGCCTCGGAGGAGTGGGAAGTGCAGTCCTGCTGTGAGTCCAGCAGGTCTGGGAGAACCTGACAAACCTGGTGAATAACATGAGTGGCTTACCTCCGGCCACAGGGAGAGGGAGTTGTTCTGGCTCTCTGTTCACAGGAGACCAGTCGTAGCAGTGCTGTGGGTCAGGTGCTGCCGGAAATGCGGAAATTCTATGTGAAGGGCTGACGGAGCATTGACTGAGGAGCGTGGGGTGCCGGAGAGGCTGTTGGAGGGGTGATTGCGGAGTACGAATTCCCGGTCTTCTCAGCAGCAAAAGGACAGAAGGACATTCCAGCCTGAAAGGATAGGGGCTCAGTGGCATAATGGAACTTATGGAATAGCACGATTTAGCGAATTCAGGTGGTTCTGTGTTACTGACACCTAACCAAGCCTCCCGCTGTGAGGCTGAGAACAGGTGAGCCGACCTGTTCCGTGGTGGTCCCTCCTAGCGAGTGACGTGGAGAGGCCCTCGTGAGGTGCCGGGCAGGGACACCGGGACACCGCAGAGTCCCTTTGAGTTCAGATTTGCATGGGACGTTAGAAATATACACGAATAACGGTAAAAATAATATAAATGCGCTCTTGAAAGGTTCAGAGGGCCATGAAACCACAGAGGAGAGGAATGACTTTTGTCCAAGGGATAATGGGTGGGGAACTGGAAGAGCTTTGGAAACAGAGCGGATGAGAAAGTGTTGTTCAGACCAAACCATGAGCCAAAACAGGAGCAGTGGCCAAGTCGAGGGTGTGTTTGAAGGGCCACAGACAGCCAGTTTCATTCTTGTCCACTACCTGTGGAGCAGCCTCTGCACGTGAGACTCTGTGATGGTCTTCTGTAGAGGGGTGGGGGGTTATGGGAGCAGGCGTGTGCAGCTCGAGGGAAGGCTGCAGAGGGAAGGCTGGTGGGAGTGTGAAGGGCATGTTGAAATCCTGAGTTTCTTGAAATGACCATCTCTGCTTATCACTCGACTTTCTGGCCCAATCTGGTTATTCATCCTCCATGTTGATGCACTCGCCATTAACCTCTCTTTTCTCAGTCTTAAAACGCAGTGTAACCTATCGTGTTTCTGTATGAAAGAACAGAAAGTATTTTCTGGTGCATTTTGCGTTAATCAGGCTTTTGTGAAAATTGCACTATTAGTTTTATCCACTAATTAAAATGTGATTTTTTATATTGCAGGTCCCGTTCTTGTTATCAGTCAGAGAAAACAAATGCTAAAATCCCAGCTCTTTTACCTGGCGATCATGAAATAACCATAAATCGTCTATATGATTTTGGAAATCCTATAAGTAAATTCACACTAAATGAAAAAAATGTTTGTAAGTATTTGAAAAGAAAATTGATTTGAAAATAAGGCAGCAACAGTGCTTTGTAATTGGCAGAAGTTTACTCTTCTTTTGAATTCCACTTGTTAGACTAATAGTTGCATTTCCCCAGCAACCATACTGTGGATTCTAGAGCATAGCCAGGATCAGGAAGGAAGGAGTCAGAGTAAATGTCACAGAGTTGACGATCCTTTCCACATGCGGGTACTTTTCTTGGCATCACTTCGCCTCGTTGATTCCTGCATACCTTTCCGAATTCCTCAGGTGTCGCATGCTCTAGGAAGTGGTCTTTGACTATCCCCTCCCAGAGGAGATCCGATTCCTTTCTTAACATTCCCTCAGGCAGTGTGTTTTTCTCCTTCGTGGCATTTCTCACAGTTGCATTAATAATGCGTTATGTAATAAGGCACTGCGTTTGTTGCTTCTGCAAGAAATAGGCTCAGTAGGGCAGGGAGTGTGCCTTCTACACCTGGCACCTCGCCCACTGCCTTGCACGTGGCAAGATCTTCTACACGTGTGTTGATTGAATGCCTACGACCTATGTTACCCTCGTGACATAGCCCAGACTGATGGAGATGGAGATTTTGCTACACACTGAGACCTTAAAAACCCCAGTACTCTTGGGGCGCCTGGGTGGCGCAGTCGGTTAAGCATCCGACTTCAGCCAGGTCACGATCTCGCGGTCCGTGAGTTCGAGCCCCGCGTCAGGCTCTGGGCTGATGGCTCAGAGCCTGGAGCCTGTTTCCGATTCTGTGTCTCCCTCTCTCTCTGCTCCTCCCCCGTTCATGCTCTGTCTCTGTCCCAAAAATAAATAAACGTTGAAAAAAAAAAATTAAAAAAAAAAAAAAAAAAAAAACCCCAGTACTCTTGACTCTTAATGGTGGGAGAAGCAGATTTCTTTCTCTCCTGACAACTCTGAGGGCGTGGCATCGTAATGACATTATGATGAGTCTTATAAGGATGACTTACTTTGCAACAGGAGAAAAATATAATTAACTTGGTGACTTGTTCAAATTTATAGATAAGATGCATGTTTGGAGCGGTCTGTGTCTGAGATAGAACAGATTTTGAAAGGATAGTAACAAAGCGTGCTTTCCAGGAACTTAGCATCTGTCTCACTGCCTTTTAAGTTAAAGAGAGAAGAGCCATGTTTGTTACTTTCTTTCTGTAGCTGTATGTGAGATCCATGTGAGAATGTTTTGAACAGATCAGCCATGATCTCAATACCCACAGAGAAATACTGTTAACACTTAAATATATTTTCTGTGCATATACATATAAACAGTGAGGTTCATATTATTACTTTGTAACCTGCTTAACAGAAAACAGAGTTTTCGGTTTGATATCTAAATAAATCTGTATTATTTGTATAGGCTGCAGAGTATTCCACTGAGTGGAGGTACCGTAATTACTTAAGTGACTGATTATTAACATTGAGATTTTTATTTCTGGTCTTTCAGTGTAATAACCAATGCTTTAATGAACATGTTTCGCAAATATGTGTTTCTGATTTGTGTGATGATGTCCTTAGGCTAAATTCCTAGAATTGGGAAAGCTGCATTAAAAACAGTCCCTTGTTAGGACTTTGATGTCCATTGCCAGTTGCTCTCCAAAACTTTTGAGTCTCTTTGCATTTGAGTCTCTTTGCAAACGTCACACTAGAGGGGACTTGTTCTTCACTTCCTTGCCAGGACTGGGTTTTGTCAATTTCTCTTAGTTCTGCCATTTCAATCTGGTGGCCCCCAGTTAGAACACTTTGACTTTGCATTTCTGTGATTACTTTTTTGGAAAAAAATGATCAGTCATTCTCATTCTTTTCTGAACTGTCTGTATCCTCTCTCATTTTTCTCTCGTGTTGAAACTCAGCTTTTCCTCCATCAGTTCACAAGAGCTGTCAATAGTTATTAATTCTGCCATATTTCCTACA
Source organism: Leopardus geoffroyi (assembly GCF_018350155.1). NCBI lineage: Eukaryota > Metazoa > Chordata > Mammalia > Carnivora > Felidae > Leopardus > Leopardus geoffroyi. The sequence continues at coordinate 208,370,619 of NC_059326.1, forward strand.
AATAATTGCCCAAATTTAAAATTTAAACTTCATGGTTTTCATTTTTATATAAATACACTCTCTTGCTATTTTTCTTTGAGATTTTGGTTTTATTATCATGCTCGATTTAAATCTTTTACACATCTGGAATTATTTTGTAGTAAAGTATGAGGAATCTAACTTAATTTCATTCCAGATTTTTAAAAAATTCCCCAGGACTCTGTCAGAGAGCCAGATTGTGTTGTCTGATTTTTCAGTAGGTATTGAGAAGATTCTGTCTGGGAGCTGCTTGAAGATGTCAGTATTGGATAGAAAGAAGTAGAAAGGGGTGGGGGGGGCGCCTGTGTGGCTCAGTTGGTTGAGCGTCCGACTTCAACTCAGGTCATGATCTCACTGTCTGTGGGTTTGAGCCCCGGGTCAGGCTCTGTGCTGACGGCTCAGAGCCTGGAGCCTGCTTCAGATTCTGTGTCTCCCTCTCTGCCTGACCCTCCCCCACTCATGCTCTATCTTTGTCTCTCAAAAATGAATAAACATTAAAAAAAAAAAAATTAAAGAACTAGGAAGGCAAATCAAGACAGATTCTGGATGACTTACTAGAATGATATAGTTCATTGTTTTTGCATATCATGTAGTTTGTTGATAGCATTTTTAATAATACTGGGTCTGATTGTGATTAGAATATTAGATTAATAGTATCCCAATACTAAGCTGCTACTACTATGATAATACTGCTAAGAAAATTGAAAAGCAAACTAGATGAATATAAGAGAGGGAGGTGGCTGCATCAGCAAATCTTTGAGTACCTGCTGTGTTCTGGAGAAGCTGTGGTATGTTGGTGCAGTTGTGCGTTAAGAGGATCTGGAGTTTGGGGCATTTGGCTACTTAAAAAAGTATGAGAAATTCAGTTTTCTTCAGATGCTTTCAACAGTATACATATAAAGAAAACTAATATATATATGTGTGTGTGTGTGTACAGTTTTTTTTAATAAGCTTCTAATTGGCCAGGGCTAGCACAAAAATAAGTCTTTGTAAGGCTTTTAGTGTCTTTTCTTAAAACAACCTGAAAGTATGGATCTGTCTGAGGCAGAATAAAATCATGTAGATCCCATAAATGAACTAGGGAAGCCCCCATCTTCTGATGTCCTGAGGAAGAAGAACATGGAGGTTATAGGTAAAGATGTACTAGCTTTAAAAAATAAACACAAATGATTACATTTCTTTCCCAGCTGAAAAGTTCCTGTTTTTTAGAAAGCAAATTAATATTGTCCTCAAGTGTCCATTTTAGCTGGAAAGAAATGCAGATAATAGATAGTTCATGGGAGCTTAGGGAAACTTCCCTTTTACTGTGAGGATGTATACTATGAAGTAGTGAGAAAAGTGTGTGTGTATTTAATCTTTTCATTTGTATAATTGTGATTATTACCTTCCTTAGCTTAAAATACTGTATATGACTTGTGTTTTGAAGAGTAGCCCACTTCTATTTAGATAACATGTAAATTACGTGTACTTTTCAGGGAGGGAGCATCTTAATAGACAAATACTGCCTTTGTGTAAATGCTCCCATAATCTTTAAGTTACTGGATCATGACATCCTGAAACACTTGAAAGAACCATGTTCTTAGAAGCCTCTGCTCTGGGTGATCACACTGGCACCTTGAATTTCTTGCTCCTTGTTTGCTCCTTCTGTTTTATTGTTATTATTATTATTATTAGTAGTAGTATTATTATTATGTTTTTATTTTAATTCCAGTTAGTTAACATATTAGTTTCAGGTATATGATACAGTTGCTCCTTCTGTTTTATTTTATTTTTTTTAAGTTTATTTATTGTATTTTGAGAGGGGGGAGGGGCAGAGAGAGAGAGGGAGAGAGAGAATCCCAAGTAGGCTGCATGCTGTCAGTGTTGGAGCCCAGTGCCGGGCTTGAACTCGTGAACCGTGAGATCGTGACCTGAGCTGAAACCAAGAGTCGGACACTTAATCACCTGAGCCACCCAGATGCCCCAGTGGCTCCTTCTGTTTTAAAAGCAGTTCCTACTTAAAATTTGCCCTGTAAAGCATCCTCCACTGTCCTCATGTAGCTGTGAAACTGTTGACTTTGCTACATAGTGGTTAGGTTTTGAATCCACATGTACTGTTTCCTGTACAGCCATAAATATTTTACACAGATCCAGTGTAGAGCACTGTGCTCGGCAAATTTCAGCTAAATTTATTGAGAACTTATTCGTAAATCCCAAGACTAATTTGTATTGATTTGCTCTGCCACTTTTGTTATAGGCTGTATAGTGCAAATATAGGTTATATAGTGCTATGTTCTTAGCACATTTGGCTACCCTACCTCTGGAAAGTCCTGCAGTTTGTGCTTGCCGTGACTTATTTCGCTGGCCCCTGTGCTTTTTGGGGAAGTGCTAGGAGAGGTGTGAGCCCCCAAGAACATGTGTCTCTGGGTTTCTTTTAACTTACCTTCACATTGTTATTTGAAGAGAGAACATGCAGGAAAGAATCCCAACATTGTCTGCCCTTCATACCAGAAGCCTATGTTTCATAGAACAGAACAGGTTCGTATCTTATGTGTTTTTCATTGAGCCAAACTATTTTAGTAATTTACTCATCCCTTGTAGGTAGGGAGACTTGAAGATTTTGAAAAGTAAGAAATTTACCATTTTCTCCCTATGAGATACTATATCCTTGAGCATGTTTTTTTTTTTTTCTTTTGTAAGGCAGCTTCAGAGCCCATTGCCCTCCCAAACTTCTCTCTCAAATATTAACAGTACCCTCACTAATGTCAGTGGTCTTTGCTCAGTTTTCCTCTATGAACTGTCTTTATTTGGCCCAGATGACAACCCATTTCTTTTGGTCTCAGCAATGCTGTATCTTCTCTGGTTTCCTTGTGCCTGTCAGGATTCTTGCTGGGGTTCTCTGGCTCCGTGAGGCTGTGACTGTCTATTGGTAGCTCTCAAACAAGCTTTGGCCATTTTGAGTCTGTGTTCAAGTTCATTTCTTCAGCTACACTCAGAGAGTTCCTCTTGAGTCTGTGTCCATGGTGCTGATGGTCCCCGTTCTCACTTGCTATCTGCAGACCTCTCCACTGGTAGGCTGTACCTCCCCAGACACTTGGTCATCCAGAGCCTATCCTCCCGTTTCTTCCCAATGTCAGTGATTCCTTTTGCCTGCTTTCTGGGCTAGAAACTTGAAGAAATCTTAGATGTTTCCCTTTCTCATTATGCTAATCCCTCATTTCTTCGATCTGGTCATTTCTTTGAAGTGCCTATCAGGGTTTTTCCTTTTCCATATCCCTCATGCACATGATGAGGTATCACGATCCATATCCTTGCTACCCTGGTCAGCCTTTCTCCAGTGGTCTCCCACTTAATCACATTATGTCTCCCAGCCCTCTGCACTGCATTGCACGCCACAGCTCAACTAGCTTTTCTGAAGGACTTCTTACCCTGCTGAGTACTTCACAGATCTGCATGGTACCCTGTTGGCATCCTCACTTAATGCCTTGGTCATTCCTATGGTCTTGCTGCTGTTTACAGATACCCACACCAGCAATAGCTTGTAGCATCCCCAGGTGGGTGACTTCCACCAGCATCGGGGGTTCTGACACTGGGAGATGAGTGGGAAGGGTGCAGAGGAAACAGATGGAAAGGTCTACCAAAGCAACCTTTCCATATTCCGTCATTTTCTTAGGCTTGACCTACAGTTATCCAAAGGAAGCTCCTTTACTTCTCTCTGATGTTGCCTATTTATAGATTCCAGACTGATGACACTACAGTATTATGGGAACCCAGCAGCTGTTTGTATAAGGAAACATACTAAGATTTGATAATAATTTACTCAGATTTGACTGATGAATCATTGGGAGCTGCTTATACAAATAAATACATATGTTCTCTTTTGTCAGTAGTCACTTTGAGAGCTTGCTTTTAATTCTTGATTCTTTTTTGATCAAGAAGGAATAGAGTTTAAAATAGTTGATTAACAGAATTACAATATGAAGAAAACATTACTTATTTTACTAAGTTTGTCTTTTGTTTTTTTCCCAAGCCTTAATTCCAGATACTCCAGAGATCTTGAATTTGTCTGCTGATTTCTCAACTTCTACATTACACCTGAAGTGGAATGACAGGGGTTCTATTTTTCCCCGTCACTTAAATGTCATCTGGGAAGTTAAAATTCTGCGTAAAGAAAATACAGAAATCATAAAATTAGTAAGTTTGAATCAAAATAGATTTTTTTTCTTGTGACATTAAAGAAACCAAATAATTTTTAAAATATTTTTAAGGTGGTATCAGTGAACTTTTCTTTACAGTGTTAAGGGAGTAGATCAACTATCCTTTCAGGGTTCATTAAAAACTATATGCTATGACTCAAAAATCACTTAATTATTAAAATGATGTATAACCATTACAGTAAGTTTAGGAAATTAAGGGAGGAATAATGCATGATTCCACCACACAAACACAGTAAACATTTTTCTTTTTCTTTCCAGCTTTTTTCATGTGCGTGTTTTTACATAAACAAACGTATCCATATACTTTCTATTTTATTTTTGTCTAATACTATAAACATAAAAATAAATGTTTTGAAACCTATTTAGTCATAGTAATTGTTGAGAAGTTTTGTATAAGCCTGTAAATTTGAATTTATCTGAACCTGAAATAACGTTATTGCTTTTAGTAGTACATGTTTTTTTCTCTATTTTTTAAAATTTTGTTTATGGTTTCCTTATGATCTGCTTTTAGTTTGCTCTTAATCGCAAGGATGATGAGGAATAGCAGTGAACAGTTTTGACAGCTGGTACTTGGTAATCCCCCCTTTTGTTCCTTGAACTCTCTTCCTCCTCAATGGATTTGAAATGCACTTAGTTATAGATTTAAGAGTTGGAAGACTATCTCATGATTTTACAATTATTTGCCTGAGTGCATAGATAAGATAGACAGTAAAGGTAAAAAAAAAAATAGAATGACTCTGTGCTTTATAGTTACTGTCTTGTTTTTCCTTTCTGACACTCTGTGTATGACATTCCTAAAATGAGAGCCGCCATAACTGTAGGCAACATGTCTCCAGTGCTTCCGGCAGTGCTGATACCTGTAAAACCTCTGTAGGTGTTAATTCCTTGCATTCCTGACCCTGCGGTAAAAGCTCTGTGTATGTTCTTTGCATCCTCACAGCCGGCCCATGAGGGAGGCACTATGAACATCATCCCCATTTTATAGATGAAGATACAGAGACACAGGAAGACATTAAGTAGTGGAGCCAGGACTCAATCACAAGCAGTTTGGTTCCAGTCTGCGCTTTCTCTTACCCACCACAATTTCCGCTACAAAGTAGATATATTTATTTTTGTGTAAGGAGCCTTCCCTTTCCTTTTCACCAGTGCAGACTGAATGTACATTCAAGACCTAAGTCAAATCCTGCCCCTTATTTAATTTAATTTAATTTTATTTTATTTATTTATTTTTTTTTACGTTCATTTATTTTTGAGACAGAGAGAGACAGAGCGTAAATGGGGGAAGGTCAGAGAGAGAGGGAGACACAGAATCTGAAACAGGCTCCAGGCTCTGAGCTGTCAGCACAGAGCCCGATGCGGGGCTCGAACTCATGGACTGCGAGATCATGACCTGAGCCAAAGTCGGACGCCCAACCGACTGAGCCACCCAGGCGCCCCATCCTGCCCCTTATTTTAAAGCCCATCCTAATTATCTCGGCCTAAAATGCTCTCTTTTTTCTTGAATTTCAATGTCAATTCTTGTCTGTCAGTCTAATTTGCAAGTAGCTTTGATATAGCTGTATCATTGTTGTCTTATAACTATGCTTATCTGAAATTGTATCTTGTGGCTTTTTATCATGGCCTGACACTTTGTGCTTTGGGTTACCACTTACCGGCTTAGGGTAACTTCCCCAAACCTCGTTTTTGTCATTTGTGAAGTGGTGCCAGTCTTTGCTTTAGTGAATGATTAGTGTTATCTGTAAAGCTGCTAAACAACTATCAGTTGTCATTATTTCCTTTGGGGGGCTCCCTGAGGGCTGCTAGAGTTAGAAGGCTGATCTTTGCAGCATAAGTGAAATCAAGCATACATGAACAGAGATGCTATTTTTAAGATCATCTAGCTCATTGCCACAAGATACGAAAGAAGGTGGCACTGACAAAGTAGCAATTCCCTACTTTTGGGGATGCGATCTTTGAAGAAAAATCTTTGTATCTAGCAGTAGAGAAAGAGGCAAGAAAAACAGAGATAGAACAGATTAATTTTTAAAAAGTGAAATGTAAGAGGGCAGGTGATCCAGATCTGTAGTAAAATGTGACATTTTTGTTTATAATTATATGTTATTAATACCAGCATTTAACGTTTATTTATTTTTGGGACAGAGAGAGACACAGCATGAACGGGGGAGGGGCAGAGAGAGAGGGAGACACAGAATCGGAAACAGGCTCCAGGCTCTGAGCCATCAGCCCAGAGCCCGATGCGGGGCTCGAACTCACGGACCGCGAGATCGTGACCTGGCTGAAGTCGGACGCTTAACCGACTGCGCCACCCAGGCGCCCCTATTAATACCAGCATTTAAAGCATAATTGCTTATAACCTGTCATTTTGTGACAGGTTATATGCTATTATTTTGTGATAGTTTAAGAATCAAGAATACTATACGTTAGTGTTTATTTGGAACTTTACCATTTATGCCCATGGCCTCATACGCGGGCAAGGAAGCATGTGCTGCACAGACCAGGATGCCAGTGACTCCTGGGAGCTACGCAGCACCCTCCCCCCCCCCCCATATTTCTCTCCCTATAAACAACAATTTTCAATTCTTTTACCTGATTCTTTTATTATGTATTTCCATTTTCCAAATAGCATGCTTATGTTTCTCTTTCTTCATTTTTCTTTTCAGTTTTGAGCAATGTTTTATTTTAACAGTGGGTAATGAGAATTTAGTCCCCTCGCCTTCCCTGGGCACACACACTTGCATGCTTCCGTGCTTGCTGTCTCTTTTTCCCATCTTTTTCCAATATCGTTCTCTCATTCTCTAATTTTTGGTAGACTGGCATTCATTGTTTGTATTATGGTTATATAAACACTATCCACAACTGAACCAAGTAGTGTATTATCATTTTCCTTTTTTGGGGGGTACAACTTCTTGTCTTGTATTTTTAGTTTTATTTTCATGCTCCATGAATTCATTCCTGAATTCTCTCCAAGTTTTATATGTGTTGAAATGTCCACACACACTAGTATCTTACCAGCTATACATTTGTGAATAGCTCTGAGACCTTCTGACTTATTTGTCAACACTTCTTACAGAGGGTTCACATAGATAATGTTTGTACAGCAGGAGTGTGGTAAGTAGCTGAGGACTCTCGTGGCCAAAGGTTTCTCAGGAGCTCCAGCAGCCTCCACTCCTACCAGCAGCCCTTGATTAGAAGAGATTAATACCTAGGTATACACGTAACCCATCCAGGGCAAACCTCTGTGTTTCTTTTTGGCACATTTGTTATGAAGCTGCGGTCCAAGAGGTCTCCTGTCATCATTCGGGAGATTCCTTTTACCTTTTTCTTACAATGGATCCTCTTTTTCCTGAATTCTTCCTCTTATTTTCTCATTTTGGTAGAAGCGTATATTCTCGTAGTTGTTAGCTATTTATTATAGATACTCTCTGTTAGCTACAATGATAGCTTCCAGAGATAGATATATACATATAGATAGATATAGATAGATATAGATAAGATAGATATTTTTTTCATTAGTTGCTAACAAAATTTAAAAGACTGTCAGTTCCAAATATTGAGGAGAGGTAGAACAGTTGGAACTTTCATACACTTCTGGTGGGAGTATAAAATGCTACTTGATAAATTCATTAAGACACATTTCTGAAAATGTCTATTTTGCACTCATTCATGATTACTATTTTAGCTGGGTATACAATTGTAAGTTGGGGAATTTTCCTCAAGATTTGAAGACATTGTTCCATTTGTTTCTCATTGTGGATCTGTCTTCCTTTGTTGTGCTAGACAGTCATGGGCTCCTTTCAGTCTCAAACCACATGTCTGTCAATTTGGGAAATTTTCTTATTTTATGTCTTTGATTTCTTCCTCTCTGTTTTCTCTGTTCTTCAGAAATCAGACCTTCTAGATTGGGAAGTAATTTTCTTACTGTTCTTACTTTCTACCTGTTTTTTTTCCTCAATTTTCTGAGCATTTTTTTCTTAAACTTTATCTTACAGTCTGATTATTGAATTTCTATTAATATATATATTTTTAATGTACAAGATATCCCTTTTCTTTGTTCTTTTTGTTTAATGGATGCAATATCTCTTCTTACCTCTGAGGACATCTTACCTAATATTCTTTCTTTCTGTTCTGTTTCTTCAAGTTGCTTTTTTCTTTATTTTGATCTTTGACCCTCAGAACTTTTTCTTCAATTTCTGGTCATCCTGGTTGCTGCTCATATTTTAAGTGGCTCTTCAAATTTTTTTTTTTTTATTTTTAAATCTAATAGGAACTTCTGTTTGCCATCCAGGGTCTTGTTGACTGAGATGTTATTATAAGTGATTAGGATGGGCCATCTAGTTGGCAGAATCTTAATAGTATTATTTTAGGTGTTCATCTTGACCTGTTCCTATGCTCCAGAAAATTCGTTTTGGTTCCTACCAGGTAAGTAGGAACTCTGCCATCAGCCTCCTAATGGCTGGGGAGAAGGCAGGAGCACACCAGCCTTCACAGTGCATAGGTTAGCAGTCTTCCTGGTTGTGGTACCATATTCCCCATTCTCCATTCTTTCTGAGGTTCTTCATTCCAGAGATATTTGGTTTTACTTTCCCAGAGCATTAATCTCCCATCTGCCAAGATGAAGAGGAGTAGTCTTTTGGTAGCACAGAATGTGGGAGGGGATCTGGGTATCTAACATTATCTTCAGACAACTTTCAAACAGCTTTCTGTTCTGTGCCTCACCTTCACCTGCATTTCCATAGGAGCCTGGTGCATACAGCCCTTTCCTGAGCCCTTTGGCATTTCCATGATAGAAGTCAGGTTGTTTCTGCCTTTTCCACTGAAAGCTTCAGGTTCAGCCTTCTCAGGTCTTCTGAGTCCGTTCCCCTTGTCCATCAGCCCTCCACCATCCAGAATTTCACTGGTGGTGTTTCTTCTCCTGTGTTTGCCCTTGTGCATCTATACCTTTTTAAAAAATCCGTGCACTTTTGTATTGGAGATATTTCGGAACGTAATAGAGAGGGAAATACAATTATTTAAGCTGTTGTCATTGGCTGGAGGTCCCAAGGTCTCTTTTAGTAGATCCTCAATATTTGATTGAAATCCTTGCTATTTTTCACAATTGAAATTAATAATTTACATTATTTTATATTACTTATAAGTTGCATATTTAAAAATAAAACTTTAAACATACAACACATAGATCCAAATCCAACCTGAAACAATTTTTTGTTGAAATGCTGCTCCTCTCTTTGCCTTTAACTCTTTTTAAGTTATTTATTTTGAGAGAGAGAGGGGCACAAGCATAAGAGGAGCAGAGAGAGGGAGATAGAGAATCCCAAGCAGACTCCATACTGTCAGTGCAAGGAGCCTGATGTGGGGCTTGACCCCACGAACTGTGAAATCATGATCTGTGCCAAAATCAAGAATCAGACCGAGCCACCCAGGCACTCCTGCCTTTAACTCTTGGAAGTACAGACCCATTATTTTTCCTCAGTGAAAAATGGAGATCATTTTAGGCAATGGTACATTTGTCTGTGAAATGTATTGAATGTTTTGGAAAAAGGAACATCATGTGTAATAACGCAGTGGAGCCTAAAGTTGAAGAAGTAAACAAGTGTACCCATTGTGATGAGCACCAGGTGTTGTATGGAAGTGTTGAATCACCAAATTGTACACCTGAAACTAATTTAACACTGTATGGTGACTATACTGGAATGAAAACAAAAGAAGGAAACATAAATGAATCACGATTATGGATTCTGTAAGTTATTATGCCTTTTCAAAAACTGAGAGGGTTGTACAAAAGGACAAACCTTTATTTAACTTAGTGGTGATTGTGTACAGTCTGTTGTGTCTTTTAATCTGAAAAGAAAGCCGAACCTATCACTTAGAAATCTCACTTTGTGTTTGTGTTGGTTTTTTAGGTGACCCACAACACAACTGTGAATGGCAAAGATACGGTTCATCACTGGAGTTGGGCCTCAGACATGCCCCTAGAGTGCACCACCCATTCTGTGGCAATTAGATGCTATGTTGACGATCCTCATTTCTCTGGTCGCAAAGAGTGGAGTGACTGGAGCCCACTGAAGAACATTTCTTGTAAGCTTATATGTGAAAAGCTTTCGTTTCAAATGAATTAGATTAATCTTGCTTAAGGTTTAGTTTAAGCTTTAAGTTCTCCGAACGCCACTTAGCGTTATGAGGGTCACCTGAGGATCTGCCAAGTCTCTCTCCCAGAACATTTTGATTCAGAAACTCTGGGGTAGGAGTCAGGAATCTGTATTTTTAGAGACCTTCCTGAGTCATTGGATAAACGTCTAGGTTTGAAAGTCACTGTGGTAGGCGTTGAAGGACATTTAAAAATTTTAGGTAGATGTTATTGACGTCAAGTTTATATTTAAAAAAAAAAAAAGGCTCCTAGTTTCTTGCCCACAGAGCAGATCCACATGAGCTGCAGAGTTATTGCAGAGAACATGGGGATCTGTAAGTGTACTGAACTCATCTGCACCCTGAATGGAACTCAGGCAGGTAGAACGTTGGCAGTGGGAGAGAAGGCCTGGAAAATTGTTGTCAACACCTAGGCTGATGTTTATTGTAGATCCACTCTAGCGACAGCGTGGAGAAGTGGATCCGAGGAAGGAAGGACTGGAAGCAGGTAGATGAGTAAGGAGGGTCTTTTGCAGTTCAGCAAAAGACAGTGAAGCTGTAAAGTAGGGCACTTGGGTTTGGAAATGAAAAGGGAGAAAAGTTGTGAACACTGAAGACACAGGATTAAAATTGGTGACTGTGTGTTTGGTAACCAAGAAATAGAACCAAATGTGAGCATTAGTTTGGGCAGCTGAGCAGCTGGTGATGTCTTCCACTGAGGCAGAAAATATATGAATGAATTCAGTGGGAAAGATAAATTCATTCTTAATATGTTAAGCTTGAGGTGCTTATGAAGTGTCTGGGTAGCAGTGTCTCATAGGCAGTGATTAGTAGGAGCTGAAGATCTCTATTTGAGAATCATCAACATACATGCGATTCATATTGTTTACGTCTGGAGGTTAACATGCTCAGGGAAAGAGAAATGGGGACCAGGAATACACATCTTACAAGCTTGAATGTCTAAGGGTAGGATGAAAGAAAAAGAGGCCAGCAAAGCAGACAGTAGCCAGAGGGTTAAGAGTAGCCCGGTGGGGTAGAGTGGTGTAGAACCCAAGAGAGAAGGGAGTTTTGAGAAGTTAGAGCTTAGGCAACACACCCGATGCTGTGGATGTCAAAGGGAAGGGGGACTGAGAAGTGGCTGTTGGACTGAGCAATTTAGGCCAGCAAGACACCTTAGTGGAATGGTCAAGGTAGGACCCACATTGTGGTAAAGAGTAAGTAGGAAACTAAAGATAATTAAAAAGATTGGACATTTAGGAAAATAAAAAGGTGTGGCTTTAACCAGCAGGGAATTGGGATTAAAGAAAAGGTTCTGTTTAAGATGTAGAATACTTAAACATATATTCAGGCTGATGGAAAGTAAGAAGTCAGCCCTAAATACATAGAATCATTTCAGAGGAATAGAATTATATAATGAGTGACTTTTTCTTGGTGTGGATTTTTTATGTGTGGATATAAACCCATTTAATTTGAACCTTTACACTTCTTAAGACATTAACCTATGACCTTAGCTATTGGCCTATAGTCCCCTGCATTCCCCCACCATCACCCATCATAAGTAGATAAGACATACCTACTTTTATTTCTTGTGTAGGTCTTGCTCCTTTGAAACCTGGGGGGTCATACCTTGTCTTTGGGCCACCATTATTACAAAACACTTTATAGTATGTTTTGTATACACTGGGCTGTTTTATGATAAAATGCTTCTAAAGTATTTGTGATTCCTTCTGCTCTTTCTAGGGTCTCCTGATTCCCAGACTAAGGTTTTTCCTCAAGACAAAGTGATACTTGTAGGCTCAGATATAACATTTTGTTGTGTGACTCAAGAAAAAGTGTTATCAGCACAGATTGGCCAAACAAATTGTCCCCTTATTCATCTTGATGGGGAAAATGTTGCAATCAAGATCCATAATATTTCAGTTTCTGCAAACAGTGGAACAAATGTGGTTTTCACAACAGAAGATAACATATTTGGGACAGTTATTTTCGCAGGATGTAAGTATATAATACTGAAGAAAGAGTTCCTAGTAGTCTGTTTTGGTCCTCTTTGAAAGCTTTAATGCTGTTTCCAAGTGATGGGGGATGGTGCTATTTCTTTCTCTCTTTTTTTAATTCTTTAATAAATTATAGATGAAATCCAAATTTTTGCTTGTTTTAAGATGAGTTCTAATCTTGTATTTATATAACTTGAAGGTTTTGTAAGAAGATTTGCAATATCCAGCCAGTAATTTTTAAATTCTTAGTTAACAGCTGTGTTGAGTCAAGGGTAATTAGTATATAATACTTCTTAATCCTACATTGTTCAGGAATTATCTCATATAACAGTTGACCCTTGAACAAAAAAATAATTTCGAACTGCATGGGTCTGCTTATACATGAATTTTTTTCAGTAAATACAGTACAGTACTGTGAATGCATTTTCTCTTATGATTTTCTTAACATGTTAAATAGCTTACTTTATTGTGAGAATATAATACACAGAATATGTGTTATGTTAATCAATTGTCTGTTATTGGTGAGGCTTCCAGTCAACAGTAAACTAGTAGTTAAGTTTTGGGGGAGTCAAAAGCTATATATAGATTTTTTTTTAAGTTTATTTTTTAGTAAAAAAATACGCCCAACAATGGGGCTTAAATTCATGACCCCCAAGATCAAGAGTCGCATGCTCTTCTCATTGAGCCAGCTGTAGATTTTTGGGAGGTTCCATGAGAACTTCGTGGGAGGTTGGTTCCCCAAACCCTGTGTTTTCAAGGGCCACTCTGTGTCAGTTTCCCACCAAAAACATCCCTTTTAAAATTAAAAAGGTAAAACGTCCCACCTAATTAAAACATGTCTTTTTAAAATTTAACTTTAAAACATACCTTTTGGAGCACCTGGGTGGCTCAGTCACTTAGTTGAGCGTCCGACTCTTGATGTCAACTCAGGTCATGATCTCAAGGTTGTGGGATCAAGCTCCACATCAGGCCTCATGCTCAGCACAGAGCCTGCTTAGGAATCTCTGTCTCTCTCTGTCCCTCTCCCCTTCTTGCTGTCTGTCTCTCTCTACAGTAAGTAAATTTTTAAAAATTTAAAACATACCTTTTAAAACTTACCCCAATTAAAGACATTGTAATGATTTTACACAAAAATCTTTCAATAGTGTATTGCAGGCTTCTGTGACTTTTAAAGTAATAGATTTGAGAAGGAGGAGTAACTGGAGGACATGCATGAAAGGGCCCCCTCTCCCTGTTTGTGTGTGTAACGTATGCTCCGTTATACAGGGGCATCGTTATTAATGTGGTCACTCCTACAGTTCTAAAAGTACAGGATGTTTCCAGAAGTTATTGTGGGAGACTGCCCTATTTATATAGCTTGTGTTGAGTGTCCACAGAGACTTTGCGTTTCGAGCTTTTCTGTCCCCTCTCCCGTGGCAACTGTCCTGCGGCACACTGACGGCTTTGCCTCCAGCAGTCCTTGCTTCCCTTCCTCCCCTGCAATTCTGAATTCGAGGCGGAGTTTGGGCTAAAGGGTCTCGTGAATAAAGTGTGTGGAACGTAGTGAGTGGGTTTTGTGATTTTCTTTTGCTTGTGTGGTGATTTTTCTTAAACTTTTTTTGATTCTCAGCTGTGCTCTAGACCAGCAGCTCTCCACCTTTCTATTCCTTCTCTTGAAACTTAGGAGGGATTCTGTCGATTCGCTGATACACTCCCAAGGGAATGACCAGGCTTAGGTGCACTTCTCAGTGATGGCTGGAACCGTGTTCCCTTTTTGTCTTCCCAGAAATGCATTTTGCAGTTCAAGTGAAAGTGAGATTATGTTCAAATTTAAACTTTAGAAATTTCTCTCCTAATGGAATTTTAGGAAATGACTTGCAACATTCCTCATAAATGATCATGGAGCATATAAACTGAGAACCAGTGGTGTATGTAGTGAGGCTACCTGATAAGTGATAACCAAAAAATGAGACAGCCACTTAAAAGTACAAAAGACAAAAATTAACACTCAGAAGATGAGAATATCCATCAAGTTTTTATTATTTCTAACAGTGTTCTAACCTGTCACATAGTAGGACAAACCTATTTAATTCATATATTAACCTTCATTTGTAGCATTTGGTGGTTGAAATACTATTTGTTAACTCCGGAGCATTGGTAGAATTTCCCTTCAGAGGGATTTCTTTAGGGACTTAACAGCAAGGGCAGTTTATGGTGTGAGTTAGGGATCAGGAGTCATTATTTTCTTTCCCTCATGGATATCCTGTTAACCGGCCATGTGTTCAAAAGACACGTTAAAAACCTACCAGGATTTTGGTTTGAATTACATTAGATCTATTAATTGAGGAGACCAGTTTAGGAGAATTTTCATTTTTTCTATACTGAGTTATCCAAGCCAGGAACATGGTCTATCTTTCCATTTAGTTAGGTCTTCTTTGATTTATATTGGTGATAGAAAGTCTTATGTATCTTCTAATAAATTTATTCCTATGAATTTGGTGTTTGGTGCTAGTAGTAACAGTGGCTTTTTTTCCTCTTAAGTTTATTATTGTAATTGCAAATAAATTTATTATCCAGCAGACAGAAGAATACTTATTTACCAATACTTGTCAGTATTTGTTCATGAGCTAATTCAGTTCTAAGCAAAATAGATCTTATTTTATAAACACTATTTCTTCAGTAATCACTCAGTTATTTTCTTTTTTTCTTTTTTAATGTTTATTTATATTTGAGAGAGAAAGAGAGCACGAGCGGGGGAGGGACAAAGAGACGGAGACAGAATCTGAGACGGGCTCCAGGCTCCAAGCTGTGAGCTGTCAGCACAGAGCCTGACATGGGGCTCGAACCCAGGAGCGTTGAGATCATGACCTGATCCAAAGTCGGATGCTTAACTGACTGAGCCACCCAGGCGCCCCTGGAGTTATTTTCATAGATAGTGCCACTTCAGCATTAAACATTGACCTAAATACTAATCTTTCATCATACTTAAAGCATTTTAACAGAATACACTGTGACATAGAATTAGAGTGTTTAAATATTTATGTCAATGTCAGATTTCATACTTGCTCATTTGAAAACATTTTCATAAGAAATGGCTTTGTTTTTTAAACTACATTTTCTATTTGCTGGTAATACAGTTGATTTATACCTAGTTTTTACCTAGCGTCAGGTGATTCCTTTATAAGTTAATTTATTTGAGAAGACAGTACCTTACCTTTCAGATCCTGCCCTCTCATATTTTTTCTACCTCCCATCTTCCCTTCTCCTTCTTTCTCTTTGCTCCTGTTATTTGGATTTTAACTATTTCAACTTAACATATCTGCCAAATACTAAAATAATCAGCATTTTTAGTGTACTCAAAAATTTGGTATGTCATTCTAATAAAATGACTTAAAGTTTGGCCTTAGATTTAAAACAGTTTTCAAAACAAATATGCCAGTTTTAGTCTCACTATGCCATTGTTAGACTTCAATATAAATACTCATGACTCAGTATTACCTAAAATATCATTTATGGACATTATTCTATCTCAGGAAGGTATGGGAAATTTGCTAAGTCCTTTTCAGTTACTCACACAGTCTAAGAACTGTTTTTAAAGTTTAGTTTTTAAAAAATAAAATTATTGGGACACCTGGGCGGCTCAGTTGGTTAAGTATGCAACTCTTGGTTTTGGCTCAGGTAATAATCTCACCATTTGTGGGTTCGAGCCCCACGTCGGGCTCTGTGCTGACAGCTCGGAGCCTGAAGTCTGCTTCAGATTCTGTGTCTCCCTCTCTCTGCCCCTCCCCTGCTCATGCTCATGCTCTGTCTCTGTCTCTCAATAATAAATAAACGTTAAAAAAAAAAAAAAAAGAAATACCAATTTCTTTTTTCTTTTTTCTTTTCTTTCTTTCTTCTTCTTTTTTTTTTTTTTTTTTTTTTTTTTTTTTTTTTTTTTTTTTTGAGAGAGAGAGAAAAAGAGGAGCAGAGGGAGAGAGAGAGAATCTAAACAGACACAGGGATTGATCCCATGACCCTGGGATCGTGACCTGAGCTGAAATCAAGAGTTGGACGCTCAACCAACCGAGCCACCCAGGTGACCCTGGAAATAACCAATTTGTGTAACTAGTGTCCAACACAGAATTTTCCATTATTACTTTAAAGGTCTAAGACACACACACACACACACACACACACACACATTCTTTTTTTTTCTAGTTTTGTCCCTGCAAAATGAGAGGGAATCATTTCAATAAAGAACAAAAACCAAAGAGCAGTAGTCACTTCTGAATTACAGGAAGATGCAGCATTTCACCAAGAGATACTTTATAAGTAATAGTCCTTGCAACTTCTTTAAGAACTTTGAAACTTGTAACACGACCCGTGTTGACTTTTAATTTGAATTGGAATTCCTTTTCAAATCAGAGTTATAAATGATAGATATTGATACTTTTTTTTTCTTTTTTTTTTTTTTTAAATGTTCATTTATTTATTTTCAACGTTTTATTATTTATTTTTTGTTCAGAGAGAGACAGAGCATGAACGGGGGAGGGGCAGAGAGAGAGGGAGACACAGAATCGGAAACAGGCTCCAGGCTCTGAGCCATCATCAGCCCAGAGCCCAACGCGGGGCTCGAACTCACGGACCGCGAGATCGTGACCTGGCTGAAGTCGGACGCTTAACCGGCTGCGCCACCCAGGCGCCCCTAGATATTGATACTTTTAACCTGTAAATTTTTCTGACTTGTTGGATCCAGGTTCCTCTGAGAGATTTGGTAGATTTTGAGGTGGGTGGGGGGGTCGTTGTTGGGGAGCTTCCAAATGAGCTAGTAGTCATTCATCAGCATATTTTAATCCATCATTTCTAATGTAAAATCAACTCCAAAACATGCTACAGAAATTCCTGCATTGTTCCAAAGGTAAAGTGTAAACACGAAGTTATTTTCATTTTTAAAAGAAATTGTACAAAACATAATTAACATTTGTGAAACATGTTTTCAGGGAAATTGTATATCACCTGTAACTACATTTTTTTTCCCATTAGATCCACCTGATATTCCTCAAAAACTGAATTGTGAGACATACGATTTAAAAGAGATTATATGTACTTGGAATCCTGGAAGACCGACAGCACTGGTGGGCCCACGCAATACAAGTTACACTTTATTTGAAAGGTAAAGATCACTAGTGAGGGAAAAATGTCAGACAGTGAGGAGTATATTGGGGGGGTATTAAATGGCATAGGGAATGCTCTCATTTATGTTATGAGCAAGATAGAAAATCCAGTATGCTGTATGAAATTGGATATGCATATTACAAGCACACAGACTATATTTGCATGCTCTTTTAAAAATCCTGGAAGAACCCTCAAATACGAACAGAGGCTGTTTCTGGGTAGTAGGTTTCTGGCCAATTATTTTCATCTATTTTCTGTATCCTCTACGTTTTCTTCCCAGAGTCTGTAGTAATATCTATAATTAGAGATATAAACTTTTTAAAAAGATTAATTATTAGAAATTTTACCCACTTATTTTTTCCCGCAGTATTTATCTCTCTTGCCATTTTGAAATTATTTTAATCTTGTTGCTCTCTTAATTCATAGTTTCTCAGGAAAATATGTTAAATTTAAAAGAGTGGAAACACCAACAAATGAAAGCTACCAGTTATTCTTTCAAATGCGTCCAAATCAAGAAATATATAATTTTACTTTGAATGCTCGCAATCCTCTGGGTCGGTCAGAATCAACTATTTTAGTTAACGTAACTGAGAAAGGTAAGCTGCTTCATAAACCAGTGTCTTAAAAATAATTGTAGAAGGGGCGCCTGGGTGGCTTGGTTGGTTAAGCGTCCGACTTCAGCTCAGGTCATGATCTCACGGTCCGTGAGTTCGAGCCCCGCGTCGGGCTCTGTGCTGACAGCTCGGAGCCTGGAGCCTGCTTCAGATTCTGTGTCTCCCTCTCTCTCTGCCCCTCCCCCGCTCATGCTCTGTCTCTGTCTCAAAAATAAATAAACGTTAAAAAAAAATTAAAAAAAAAATAATAATTGTAGAAGTGCTGGAGTGTCTTGAGATTAATGAGGAGTGCTTCCAGGGACTACTTTTTACTATGTTCTTTCTAGTTTTATAAGTTTTTATAAATGAGCTTTATAAATTTTATAAATTTTGAGAATCCTTAAAATGTATAATTACGTTTCACCATTTTATTGAATTCAGATAAAAATTTGAATTAGTCGTTTTCACAGAAACTTTAAGTTGTTTTATCTAATAGGTTTTGATTCCCGCAAAATGTTTTGCCCCAGTTTTAAAAGCTTTTTATTTTAATTATAGACTCACAGGTGGTTGCAAAGATATCAATTACAGCCCCGTGACCTCTTCACCCAACTTTCGCCATTTTTGACGTCTTAGTAACTATATAGTATCATTTCCAAATGAGGCAGTTGACACTGGTACACTACTGTAAACCAGGCCAGTGAGCTGGCCCGCTGACTTTGCCCAGTTTTCGCAAGTTTCTATGTGCACTTAGAGGTGTGTGTGTGTGTGTGTGTGTGTGCGCGTGCGCGCGCGCACTTCTGTGCAGTTGGATCCATGTATAGGTTCACAGAACCACCAACAATCAATATAGAACTGTTCTATCTCCACAGAGGAACTTCTTCTTGTTGCCCCGTTGGCAAACCCCCTCCCCCACCCTCACCCCTCCACCACCCCCACCCACACCCCTCCACCACCACCCCTCCACACATGCTCTTGCATCCCGCTCCCTAGGCAATATCCAATCTGTTATTCCTCTCAGTGCTTTGTTATGTTGAAAATGTTATATAAATGGAATCATACAGTGTATAACCTTTGGAGATTGGCATTTTTTACTAAGGGCAGTATCCTTGAGATCCATCCAAGTTGCTGTATGTATCAGTAAGTAGCTTGTTCCTTTTTATTGCCAATGATTCCGGAATTTTTAGCAGCCCTGTTAATACATAGCTCCAAATAGAACTTAAATATGGTCCATCTTCTTAGCATTCATTCCTGTGGGCATTCTGCTGCATCGGGTCCACACCAGCCCCTGCAGCACAGAACGGTGACATAGAGGCCTTCTCTTAGAGACTCGGTCACTGAGAAAGGCTTAAACCAAATGCCATTAAAAAACAGACTGGCAAGTGATTAGTAGATGACCCTGTTGCCTTGTTTGTAAACATAAGTACACTTCATCAGCTATTCCTTCTCATCATTTTTGTTATTTCCCGGGTTTTCGTAAGGTCCAAACAGCTACATTGTATACTTGAGTGGTGGTGTTTGTGTGTATTTCCCTGCCTTCTGCCTTTCAACTTTATTTTCCCATGTTGCTTTCCTCCCACTCACGTGGCACGCGCACTGTCATCAGCATCACTGCGCCTTTGTTCTTGCTCAGAGCCCAACCTGAAATGCTTTTCTGCATCCGTTCTGCCATTTTGCTCAGATTCTCCCTTCAAAGCTCCTCTTAAGACCCATCTTCGCTCTAAGACTTTCCCTACCACACTGACGTCTAAACTCCAGTAGCTGTTAATATCTCTGCCACACATTTCAAACTCAGAATGTGTACTCTTGTTGCTTTTCTTTTTGTTTGTCAGTCCCCCAGTAAGTTAGAGGTTCCTTAAAGGTAGAGATTATGCTCCTATGACCTTGTAGTATTCCTGATGGCAGTATAGGAACCTTGAGTGTGGTTGGTCCATGAAAACTGTGGGCATGATATCAGCAGTAAAAGTGAGCTTTTGTGTTCCATGGATACTGAGTGGAATATTGTTGATCAATACTAATGATACCTCTTTTGTTTTTCGAGGTTTTTTGATTGTCATTTGTCATGTTAGAAAAGAGCTTTTAAAATGATCTCTACAAATTGTATTTACAGTTTATCCTCGTATCCCTACTTCAGTCAAAGTGAAGGATATTAATTCAACAGCTGTTATACTTTCCTGGCATTTACCGGGCAACTTTGCAAAGATTAAACTTTTATGTCAAATTGAAATTAACAAAACTAACTCAGTACAAGAATTGGTGAGTAAGATTCTTCTGTAGACTTGCTTTGAGGTTACTTTAGATAAAATACTTCGTTTTTAAAAAGAATTGAGTAAATTGAGGGGCGCCTGGGTGGCTCTGTCAGTTGGCGTCCACTTTTGATCTCAGGTCAGGTCATGATCTCACGGTTCATGGGATCAAGCTCTGCATTGGACTCTGCACTGACAGCATGGGGCCTGCTTGAGATTCTCTCTCCCCCCGCCCCTCTGCCCCTCTCTTTCTCTCTTTATCTTTGAGAGAGTCTCAAAATAAATAAATAAACTTAAAGAATTGTGTAAATTGATATGCATAGGCTCTCAGGTTATTTATTATAGAGATTTACTAAGAACTAAGGCACTATACATCAATGTAATAATGGCATTTTATTTAGTTCTTGAACACAGTTATTATACTGGATATTATTAGAACATGAGTTGCACTTTTATTAGGTTGTTTCCAGGTCTAGTATAGCATCTTGCACATAGCTAGTGCCCAGTAAATTTGTGAATGAATGAGTAGTTTTTTGCCATAGCCGCCAGCATGAATTAATGGACTAATAATAAGCACCAGAGAGAAGGTTTCAAACTGCCAAGTGCAGCAGTAGGAACAAGTGAGTAAGTGAGAGCATGACTTTTTAATACCGTTTAGATACTTAAGGTTGACTTTTATACTGTACCGTCTTGTAATTTGTGCTAAGTCCCAAATAAAAGAGACTGTAATGAAAATATTCATTGGAAGCTTATTGATGGTTGCTGCAAAACTCAGATGCCAAAATATAACCCCAAAAGCTTTGTAATTGGGAGTTCAGAGGATTTCCTGAGGCATGCACATCCCCAAATTTGTTTAAACTGTTTCATTTTTTATGTAATTTAAATAAGAATTTGTTGAATATTCCGCATGTTTAACACCAAACTAGAGGTTCTGAGTGCTGTATTAAAAAATGCACAAGACGATGCCTGCCTCAAAGCTTCCAGATATACCTGACTAATGTACTTAAATCCTCAAGGTCATCTTAGATTAGTAAATCTGAGGCTTACCATATATTAAGGCTTATTGTATTACCATTAGCCATTGACTGATGATCAAAATTTATATCATCTTCTCCACATAATTTAATTGATCATTATTACTTAGATCCAGTATTTGGATTAAAATGACACCGAAGTTGTTTGGTTGTTGTTGCAGAGCATAATTTTACCGATTTGGTAGTTACGTAAAAATTAAAATGTTTTGGTGGCTGAACTAACTTTAGTGCTCTAAAGGCAAACTCAGGTGGACATTTAGTCGATTTATGTGACAAATTTGGTCAGCTTTCTTATCAAAAAAAAGTGTGTGTGGGGGCGCCTGGGTGGCGCAGTCGGTTAAGCGTCCGACTTCAGCCAGGTCACGATCTCGCGGTCCGTGAGTTCGAGCCCCGCGTCAGGCTCTGGGCTGATGGCTCGGAGCCTGGAGCCTGTTTCCGATTCTGTGTCTCCCTCTCTCTCTGCCCCTCCCCCGTTCATGCTCTGTCTCTCTCTGTCCCAAAAATAAATAAAAACATTGAAAAAAAAAATTAAAAAAAAAAAAAAAAAGTGTGTGTGGATAAATGTGTGTTTTTAAACACATGACATTACTTATACATACATTTGCATATTTATTTGCTCTCTAATAGCGGAATGTCACGATCAGAGGAGTAGAAAATTCAAGTTATCTTGTAGCTGTGGACCAGTTAAACCCATATACTGTATATACTTTCCGGATTCGCTGTTCTGCTGAAACTTTCTGGAAATGGAGCAAATGGAGCAATGAAAAAAAATATTTAACCACAGAAGCCAGTAAGTTAACTAAATGATTTATGGCTAATTATCACTAGGGATCCTGAAATTTTACAACTTTTTTTTTTTTTAATGTCACCAAATGAGTAAAAGGAGAACACTTGAATTGTGTAATTGTATAGTATCTGCTCGTAAAATGTCATCCAGACATTTTAAATGGTGGCTCTAAGGTTTGGGATAGTGTGGACAGTGACTTGGCCCGTGTTGTGTGGGAAACTCTAGGTCTGTCTGCCGGATGATTGCAGCTGTCCTAAAATGATGCAGAGGAAACAAACTGGAAACTGTGCTAAGATTACGGGGTGATTTTGCTCACAGTCTTTTCCTCCTTTTCCTAGAATTTTAATTCCGTTTTAATTCTGTTCAGTTCTGTTTGCTGAAGACAATTCTTGATAAAGAGAATTTGTTGGAATTTTTATTTGCGACCTAGGCCTGAGAAATGGATGGGGCCACGGGTCTTGAACTACTCTTTCTGCAGTACACCAAATAGGCCAGAATAGGTGCAGAATTAATTGACTGGTTTTCTGAGTATGATAATTTCCAAAGACAGAGTGAGATTCTATCCTTGACTAATCACATGTCAGCTTTGAAAATCAAAAACAAAAACCTTAAAAATTGGTATAATTTTCAGGAGTCATTCAGTAAAAGATAGCAAAAGCTTTATTTAGACTAGATAACTTGGCGGGGGGGGGTGTAAAACTTCTTCCAAAAAATTAATGAACAGTAAAACACAAACTGATAGGTATTGATCCAGACTTTGCCTCTCCACAGGAAGGAAGGTTAGAAAGGTGAGAGGGGCTTTGCAATATTGTGTCCAGGTGGTTTGGATCATCAAAATGGAATCCCATGCATGAATCCAGAGACAGAGAGTGTTAGTTATTCATTGCTGCCTGACAAATTACCCTAAAATTCAGGGGCTTAAAACAATAAACATTTATTCTCTCACGATGAGTTTAGGTCAGAAACTCAGAAGCAGCTTAGTTGAGTATCTCTGGCTTCGAGTCTCTTGTGAGGCCACAGTGTGGATGTGGGTGGGGGCTGCAGGCTTGCCTAGGACTAGAGAATCTGCTTGAAAGATGGCTCGCTCAGTGGCTGGTCCTCACCACACAGACCTCTCCGTAGTGCTGCCGAGTGGCCTCATAACATGGCAGCTAGCTCCCCCCAGACTTAGTGAGGAGAGAGAGACCATGGTGCCTCCACGATGCCTTTTATGACCTCGCCTCAGAAGGGAGGAGCCATCATGTCTGTTGCACTCTGTGTCACACAGGCTGATGCTGATACAGTGCAGGAGTGGACCACACAGGCAGGCATATCAGGAGGCGTGACCAATGTCATTGGTCATTTGTAGACTGGCTACCACAGGAGCCTTTGCCTTCGGTTGATGAGCTGCTGTTGCCAAGAGGAAACACTTGGTTCACACCTCATTAAGATGACAGCATTAATTCACTTCACAAATACTTATTGAGTACCCGCCATGTGTCAGGGACTGTTCTAGTCACCAGGGATATAGCAGTGGATGAAACAGTCTCTGCCCATGGAGTTTATAGGCTAGAGTATTAGAAGTAAAATTTTAAAAATAGTATGTTGGGAGAAAAATAAAGCCGAGAAAGGGGACTAGGGAAAGAAAGTGACGGGGGAAGAGGGGTTGCAGTTTTAAATAGGGTAGCTGGAAAAGACCTCACTATTAAGGTAACATTGGAGCTGAGATCTAGAGCAGGTGAGGTAGCAAGCTACACGGGGAGCCAGGTCAGGAGAGCTTCCGCGCACAGGAAGAGAGGTCACAGAGAGCTCAGGAAGCCTGAGGCAGGTGTCCTCAACACGTTGGAGGAGCGGGGCACCAGGAAGCCCGTGCTCGGCCAGAGCCTACCTGAGCAGCAGGAGGTGGGAAGATGTGAGCCAGAGCAGCACGAGCCTCAGGTAGGGCCTGAAGGGTGATTTTAATCCACTCGAAGGGGCCTTATGTCTTGCAGACGTTGAGAGCTCGGCTGTTTCATCCCTTCACTTCTAAGTGGAAGCCACTGAACTGCTTCGCATTTTTATGGAGAATTCCAAAAACCTAGAAAAGAATCTCAAGAGCCACTGTCTCAATTATCGGTAGTCTCAACTGACATGCCGTACATGTCTTCGAATGCTAACTTTTAAATCTCTTTCCTAGTTCCTTCAAAGGGACCAGATACTTGGAGAGAGTGGAGTTCTGATGGAAAAAACTTAATAATCTATTGGAAGGTAAATGTCCAATTTTTTTTCCTTAGATATTTAAATGATTATATATGCTAAACTTGCGTGTGGTACTTGGGTTCTCCAGGAGACCGGATTTCCCAGACTGGCTCTTTGCAGCACTGCTGAGAATCTAACCTGGTACTAAAACCCCCCCCAGACCCCTCATCACTACTGAATCACCACGGCCAGTGTGGTGAGGGTCTTCTCTGTTGGATCAGAGCGTTCTTTACTTTGATTTCATGAGGACTGGAAAGGACCTGAGGATTTCGTGAATTCCGTCCACGTCTGTCACTTCAGCCAGAAACACCTCAAGAAGCCACAAGTTAGAATCTCAGTTGTGTTGGTGTTACATTTTTTATCTTGAACACATAGGAAACTTTTTAACATATTTCGTGTGTACTTTGTTTCCCTTAAGTAAATTGCATTATTATATGCCACTTAAAATTTTTGCATCTGGGTGGAAAATTAAGTTGTAAAGTTTTGTAAAAATTTTAGATACAGTGTAAGTTGCATTGTGTTTCCACAGTTTTTCTCTACTAGAGCAACCGTTTTTGTTGCTATACTCTTTATCTGATTTGCAGACATCAAAAACCATTGTTTTCCACATCAGATATTATAAGAACAGTCATAATTGGATTTCTTTAAATAGGGAATTCTGTTGTTGAAAGTAAAACTATTTTTGCAAAAATTTGATGTCAGTACAACTTTGAGTGAAGTAAGTCTTTGTGCAAGTTCACTCTAAGTTCTGTTGCTTTGTGGTGGGCTGTATATGACCCCTCTTACTCATTTTTTTAAATGTTTATTTATTTTTGAGAGAGAGAAGGGGAAGGGAGAGAGAGGATCCCAAACAGGCTCCCCACTGTCAGTGCAGAGCCAGACACAGGGCTTGATCTCATGAACTGTGAGATCATGACCTGAGCCAAAATCAAGAGTTGGACGCTTACCCGACTGAGCCACTAATTACAGGTGCCCCCCCGCCCCTTACTCTTGATTAGAAAATCCACTGGCTACCCAACAACTGTCTGTCACATTTCATGATAATATAGTAACGATGATATAGTCACTTCAGTATATCACTTCTCAGCCTTTTGGCTAAGATCAAGTGTAGTATCTGTTCCTAACAGTTTAGTATCCGATATGTCCTCTATCTGAGAACAATATAACACATGGATTTTTGGAATCAGAAGACAGAATAGGAGCTTGCCGTGTCCATGTCACACATCAGCCTGGTACTGCAGAACCGTTACTTCAGATATAGAGAAAATCTGTAATGTTGTTCAAACTAGACGAATGCTTAAGCGAAGCTTAAAAATACTGAAGTGATTGTAACTTTGGTGACTAGGTTGATGGTTCTGCCATTTGTCAAGGACGAGCATATTTGGGTGGAAAATTAAGTTGTTTGGGGTTGAATTTTTTACATCTGTTTTTAAAAATCTGTGCCAGTGGGATATCCAAGTAGAGTCTAGTAGGTGGTGGTTTGATATAAGGCTCTGGAGTTGAGGGCAGAAGTCGGAGCTAAGACACAGCTTTGAGTAGCATGTAACTGGGATCACTCAGGGAGAGCATGCAGGGTGCAGAGAGGCCAAGGACGGACCCCTACGTGAAAACAGCATAAAAGGACCAGCAAAGGAAGAGGATCCAGCAGAGGAGAGTGGGAAGGGTAGATGGGCAGGAATACCAGATGAAAATAATATAGCAGAAGCCGAGGGAGGGGGTTCTGTGAAAGAGTGAGCAGTCAGCATCATCTGATGAAGCCCACAAACCTTGGGATGATAATGGGTACGGTAGAACAGGTCATCGGAGAGTCACTGGGGACCTGTTGTGGAGCAGTGTTTTCAGCAGAGTTGTTTCTGTTTTTAATGAGAGAGAGAGAGCGAAAGACATAGTCTAAGTGGGGGGGAGGGCACAGAGAGAGGAGAGCGAGAATCCTAGGCAGGTTCCGTAGTATCGGCACAGAGCTTGACATTGGGCTTGAACTCACGAAAGCGTGAGATCACGACCTGAGCCAAGATCAAGGGTTGGACGCTTAACTGACTGAGCCACCCAGGCGCCCCTTCAGCAGAACATTGATACCAAGGTCTGTCTGGATTAGAGGCTTCCATGCGTCATCATATAAATTGGAGCAGTGGTTTTGAAAAGCAGTTTAGCTCCATAAATAAAGAAGTTTGAATGTTTCCTCATGCCCAGTAAGTCTACTTTAGAAATCCATACTAAAGAATTAATCCTAACTATGAAAATGAAAAGTGGCATTGAAAGGTGCACCAAGTATTATCTTAGTATTGTGAAAAATTGGAAACTACTTAAATTTCATTTATTTAAGGAATATTCAGGTCAACTAGTAAAAATACTACATAAAATATAAAGCCGTTAAAGTGTGTATATTATTTTTTTTTTTCAACGTTTATTTATTTTTGGGACAGAGAGAGACAGAGCATGAACGGGGGAGGGGCAGAGAGAGAGGGAGACACAGAATCGGAAACAGGCTCCAGGCTCTGAGCCATCAGCCCAGAGCCCGACGCGGGGCTCGAACTCACGGACCGCGAGATCGTGACCTGGCTGAAGTCGGACGCTTAACCGACTGCGCCACCCAGGCGCCCCAAAGTGTGTATATTATAGACAAGTATATTATAGAAAGGCAAAAAAAGATAAATTGTATAGAATGATTAAAACAATGTTAAAAAATCTACATCTTAGAAAAACAACTTGAAGAAAGTATCAAAATGCAAAAGTATTTAAGAGATAGACATGGGAACATTTTATAGTTTTTTTTTTAACTTTTGTATAATTTCCAAATTTTCTGGTGATGAGCATGTACTGGTTTGATAAAACAGTAAATATTTTCTAAAAACTGTGATGCCACAGGGGCACCTGGGTGGCTCAGTCGGTTAAGCGTCCCACTTCAGTTCAGTCATGATCTCACGGTTTGTGAGTTTGAGCCCCGCGTCGGGCTCTGTGCTGACGGCTTGGAGCCTGGAGCCTGCTTCAGATGCTGTGTCTCCCTCTCTCTGCCCCTCCCCAGCTTTCACTCTCTCTCTCAAAAATAAACATTAAAAAAATTTTTTTTTTTACATAAAACTATGATGTAGTAATTTTTTTAAGTTTTGTTTATTTCTCTCTACACGCACAACCCTGAGGTCAGGAGTCACATGCTCCACTGACTGAGCCAGCCAGGGGTCCCTCATGCCATAATTTTTTACGTTTTGCTGGGTAGAGCAGTCATTCTTACTACTTTTTTCATTTGTGTCCGAAAAATGAGGCTAAATGCTGTTTTGTATTTACTTAATTTTTAAATTTCTCTGTGTTCTTACTGCTTACGGTAAGTATAGTTTTTCTTCAGTATCACTTTCCTGATTTATCCTGGTCTCGTGCCTTTTAAATCTGTGTTTTATACTGTTAACAGCTTCATCTATTCCACTGTTACCTTGTTGTGATTAATGCAGTACCTGGTTTAGACTTGATGGATGGGCCTGCCTCATCACATAGCCATTTTTTGCAGGTTTCTTGACAGAATTTATTTTTCTGTTTTTCATAGCCTTTGCCCATTAACGAAGCTAATGGGAAAATCCTTTCCTATAATGTGTCATGTTCACTAGATGAGGAGACACAGTCCCTTTCTGAGATCCCTGATCCTCAACATAAGGCAGAACTACAACTTGATAAAAATGACTACATCATCAGCGTGGTGGCAAAAAATTCTGTTGGTTCATCGCCACCTTCTAAAATAGCTAGTATGGAAATTCCAAACGGTGAGTACTTAAGATAACATAGTACATAAGAACAGGGAATTAGAGTGAAGCATCTTAAAGGTGTTTGCTCTCCTAATGTCAGCTTTCTTCTCCTATCCCCTGTTGCTGCTGATGGAAAAGGAGGAACAAGCAGATTAATGTCCCGAATTCATTGAGAGACAGCAGTCATCAGTCATTAGTGTTGACTCCAAACATGTACTGATGTATAAAATAATTACTCTACCCAGTTACTTTACTGCATAATGTTGGAGAGTTATGGTGGTAGATTACTCTTCATGGGAAATGTTTCAGCTACTTACTCAAGTACCGTTTTCATTTCTCTCTCCAAGACCATGAGAGCTGATGCTGTATTAGCTAGGCTATTTTGCACACTGCCAGGACAAAATTTTTATTTTCAGTGGCCACTTTGTTGGTAATGTCTTACCAACAAACGTCTTTATTGTAATATTATAATATATATTATCAATATAAGCTTGAAAAAGTAACTGGGGCAGTTTTGAAATTAACTTAGTGCCCCCTTTTTTCTTTTAAGTTTATTTATTTATTTATTTATTTAATGTTTATTTATTTTTGAGACAGGGAGAGACAGAGCATGAATGGGGGAGGGTCAGAGAGAGAGGGAGACACAGAATCTGAAACAGGCTCCAGGCTCTGAGCTGTGAGCACAGAGCCCGACGCGGGGCTCGAACTCATGGACCGTGAGATCATGACCTGAGCCGAAGTCGGACGCTTAACCAACTGAGCCACCCAGGCACCCATAAAGTTTATTTTTTGAGAGCAAGAAAGAGAGGGCAGAGGGGCAGAGAGAGGGGAACAGGGAGAGTCCCAAGTGGGCTCCACATTGTTAGTGCAGAGTCTGACATGGGGCTCGATCTTGCAAACCATGAGGTTGTGACCTGAGCCAAAATCAAGAGGATGCTTAACGGACTGAGCCACCCAGACTCCCCTGCCTTTCTTTAAATACTATGGATTCCTAATGATGTATCCATTCTTTCTTGGCCGCCTTGATAGCTCTAGACTTGGGAATTTTAAATAGCCACTTCTGCCTCTTTTCCCGGTCTGTTCCTCTTTGAGGTCATTCCCTGCTCCCCCACTTTGCTGTCCTGCCTCAATATGGGGTCTCCTATCTGTGCCCACCCACTCCTAAAGGAAGAAAAGTTGGTCCCGTTGGGGTCCTCTGAGTATCTTTTCAACTCTTGATTGAGGCAGTTTCTTACTGCCTGTAACTTAGCTGGTTCTTTGCTTTGTTTCAGTCGACAGTTTCAGTCGACAATTCAGGGGAATTAGGAAGGACTAGGGGAGGCGCCATACATTTCAGAGACACGCAACACAGAGCCCAGGAAGCAGCACACGCCAGAAAGAGAGGTCTCCAGGTAGCAGTGTGAGCACAAAAAGGAAAGGAAAGAGAGACACACAGAAGAGAACACCAACACTTCTGGTTTAGAGTCTGTATTTCATTGCTTTAGCTGTGTTGTCTTTTAATTTAAGAACTATATTCCTGCCTTTTCCCTGTGTCCTTTGGAAGGTGGCAGTTTATGGAACTAACAGTGGTCTAGCATCAGCACCTAGAGAGTTCAGAAGAAATCAGTGTGCCTTGAGGATTTCCCAAGATGGCAGCCTTGGGCCTCAGAGCAGGTTTACACTGTGGGGTTTTAATCACATTGGGCCCAAACATGTTAAATCCAAAGTCTTCTGAATTCTAAACCAAATTGCTATCTTTTGTTAGGTAGTAATTGCCTTATGAACACAATTTTTTTTTTTCCCAGAAAACCTTTCTTTGACTTTTTTACTAAACCCTTGAATATAAATCAGTTACAGAAATTATGTCTTTTCTCCCATTACTGTGGGAAATTTCGGCCTAACCTACCCAATCCTCACCCCCAACCTTGGGCCTTCCTTATCCCTGGGCCGGGGTCCGGTAGGATGGGGAAATAGAACCTCAGCACGGCCCCCTTCCCACCAACCCCTGCATCTCACCCCTCCCTTTGCCCACACTGGCTGTTCCGTCCCACAGCTCTTGATCCCACTGCTTTTTAGCAGATTCCCCAATCTTCACACATTCTCCAGAAACCCCTGCAGCCCCCCGGTGCCCTGACTCCCACCATGGGCCTGAAAGGAAGAGCAGGTCTGCTCCATCCACTCATTCACCGCGTGTCACTGTGCTCCTGCTCCGTGTGCCCCGGGCTGGGGTTGCAGGCACACGCCTCCGCCTGCTGGCATGGGGCTCACGTCCATAGTGGACGAGGAGAGGAGAGGTTAGGACTGTCCACTCGCGCTCTGCCCCTGCCTCCGGCATGCCTGCCCCCTGCCTTGCTGCACCCGTCTAGTGCCCTCACGCCCTCAGCCCCATCCCTCCTGATGCTGACCTTCACATCCCAGCCCTGCTGTGTCACCGTCTGTCCTGGGTGCTCTTTATTACTTTCTCCAGCTTCTGAGTTTATCTGTATATACCGGTAATTACTGTTCTACAACAGAAATAACAGAGCGACATTTCTAAACTTTGCTAGAGATTTATCTAGTTTGAGCGCTATTTTAAAATTTCTCTACAGTGAAGTAATTTTTCTAACTCCTGCCCGTTTTCATGAGATATACCATATATTATTGGTTTTAATACAAGTAAAACATCTTTCTTGTTGAAGATGATCTCAAAGTAGAGCAGGCTGTCGGGATGGGAAATGGAATTCTCCTCACGTGGAATTACGATCCCAGCATGACTTGTGACTATGTTATTAAGTGGTGTAACTCCTCTCGGGCCGAGCCCTGCCTCATGGACTGGAAAAAAGTCCCTTCCAACAGCACTGAAGCTGTAATAGAATCTGGTAAGATGAACTCATGCCTGTTAATGAAAGTTCTTAAAATATATTTTTAAACGGCAGTATATGGTGTGACTGGGTATAATGAGTGACCACCCCCCCCCCCCACCACCACCACTGTGAATTGGTGTGACTTTTCTGGAAAGTGCTTTGTAGCCATATGTGTGTGAAATGGTTCATATCTTTTGATCTAGTAATTACTTGTCTGAGAATTTATTCCAAGAAATAATCAGAGTGACATCGGATACCATGTAAGAATGTTCACCACAGTGGTATTTATAAACATAAAAATTGAAAACCCAAACAGCAAATAGGAGAATGAGTAAATTACAGTACATCTAGAAAGTGGAATGTTAACGCCAAAGATTGTGTCAAATATGTAACACCATGGACAAATGCTCCTGAAGAAAAAAGACTGGAACCCTAAGGAGTATGGTCTCACTCATCGTGTGCTCAGGGCGTAGGTTGAGGGGTTAGGCAGAGCCGAGAACAAAGGACTCGCAGCCATCACTGCTGGTGTAGGGCATGGGGGCACCCGTGTGGCAAGGGGCATGGTGTGTGCATGTTTTGGGGGGCCGTTCCCAGTGTCTGACTGTTGATGAGCCGTGAGTCCTACCAGGTGAGCTGCTTTAGATATGAGCAGTCTCGAGTTCAGCCATGAGGGGTGTGTGGTAACCTGCAGGCTAAGCCAGCCCTATCCTTGGTAATTAGAGCCCCCTTTCCCCTTTCCACTTCTGAGTGGCTGATGAGTGTTTTGTGCCTCTGCCCTCGGGAATTGTGGAACCTGTAGCTCGGTGGTGGTGCTTCTCGAGGTCATTCCATCGCCATGGTTCTCCCTCACATGGGCACAAGGCTCAGGAGAGCAAGCAGCTGCTGATTCTTATCTCCCAGAGAACCAGGGCTACCTGCCTGCCCTTTTCACTGTCAAATGGTGAAGATGAGTCCCGCCCACGAGATTACTCCAAGTCGGTTGAGATTATTTGCCACTTCTTGAAATATGCAGTGGTTCCCTTCATCCTTTCTTAGACCCTAGCTCCCTCATCAGAGTGCCCAGCTCACACCAGCTCTTCTCCTGGGCCCCCTCCTCCCCCCACGGAGCTGCCTGAGTCTCCCACGGTCCTGGCACACCCCACCGGAGCTCTCGTCCCTTTTCTAGCCTTCTCGCTTGGGCTTTGAGAATGACTGGGTGGACTAGGGCAGGCTCGGTGGTGTGGAAAGGGGTCTCCTTGGATAGTGTGTGACCTGTAGGGTGAGAGGGCCAGCCTCCCGTGCCAAGGCAGGTGAGCAAAGGCCCTGCAGTGTGGTTGAGAGAACAAAGGCTCCGAGAAGTAGGTGGCTTGGCCCAGCGTCACAAAACTGGTGTGGGACAGCACCAGGATTCACATTCAGAGCTGTTCCGAGCCTCAGGAGGCCAGGAGTTGTCTCCATTATATATGGTTGCTGGGAGGCACTTCTCTTGTCCCCTTTATGTGCTCACTCCACTATCCCCTCTATCTTATGACCTCAAAACATGGAACCCCACTCAGGCTCTTTTTCTTCTTAAGGCTGTGGAACCCTATAGAATACTGATACACATAATCGTAACATAACGCTGGGTGCGTGCAGATTACAATAACCTCAGGTACACCTGTCTCGAAAGAAAAAAGTTGCAGAATGATTGTAGAGGTTGATCCATCTCTCCTTTGAGCTTGTAGACCCACTGGTGTTCCTTGGGCATGTAGCTGGAGATCTGGTGCTCTCACCACACCAGAATATCCCCCCAAACAGTATCGTCTCCCTAGACCACCACTGGTGAGCTCCTGATTGCCCTTTAAGGCCCTGTTCACATGTCACTTCTTGGTGGATTTTTGTGATATTCTTAAATTCATCTGGTCATTGAAGGTGCCACAGCCTATGATAGACCCCTGTGGTCTAGCACACTGTGTCATGGTTACCCCATTCGTCTGTCCCCCCACCACTCTGCCAGCCTCTCTAGGCCATGGGCCATACTGTGCCTGCCCATTCCCAACATTTCTCACGTTGCATGGTATTGAGGAGGTATCTTAAAAGGGATTTTTTAACTGAAGTTAAGAGGCTTCTCTTGCATGTCTTATGAAGTTAATAACTCAAGGGCACTGAATGGTAATGCTACAAAGAGAGGCTGACTCTATGGCCAGGTCCTTCCACCCTGCAGCGTCAGGGGAGGGTGAAAACGTTAGTGTCTGCTTTTGGGAGCAAGGAGGAAGAGAGAACACTGGCCAGGGAAGGGCTTCCAGGGGCTTGATGGGGACCTGCGACTTGCTAGTAAACTGACCCTGGACCAGATCCTGGGGAGAAGTCTTCATTGCTTGATTTTAAGAAACAAAATGGAAGTTTTGATCACTGTTCTTTCCCTTCAAGGTCATGTCATATTATAATACTGTTCATTACAACAGAAGCGAATTTGTTTAATTTTTCTTCGGTCACTTTTCACTTGGTCAATTTTGAAAATACAGATGTATTGTTTTAGAAGAAGAAAACATCTGTTTAAAATTAGCTTTGGAAATTTCAGAATAAGTTAGCATAAATTGGATATTTCTAAAATAGATGTCCATAGTAATATGTACTTATTAAAGTTAATTGTGTTCTCCCTGTAGATCAGTTTCGACCGGGTGTAAGATACAATTTTTTTCTGTATGGGTGCAGAAATCAAGGATATCAGTTACTGCGTTCTATAATTGGATATATAGAAGAATTGGGTAAGTTACGTGGGTAAGATTTCTTGGAGTTCAAGGTAATGTGAAAAAATAGAAATCAATTGGAAGAGTGAATTCTATAAATAGATTAAATGGAGATACTTAGCTCAAGGAAGGAAAAATAATTCATTTGATGAATTTAAAATCGTGATTACTTCATCTTCATTTCTCTAATGTTTATATTTCACAATTTCACCATTGAGAAAACCAGATCTTCATTTTGATGTCAAAGATACTTAATTTGCACTTCAGCGCGTTTAAAACACCATTAGCTTCGAGACCATCTGTTGGAGTGACCACTTAGACTTGGCCCAGGACGCTTCCCTGGGTGTGTGTGTCCTGGGTTCCACCTGTGTGTCTAGTTATTAGCGTACAAGCTTCACAGGAAAAACACTTGTGATAGAATTTCTGAAATTTTACGACTCAGTAGAGAATAAAGTTCTAAGTCCAAATGCAGTTATTTTGGAGGATAGAAATTTCATGAAATGTTGATGTCTTGCTCTGTATCAGTAAATCCTCCCTTAACTATCCACTTTTTCCCTTTTACAGCTCCAATTGTTGCCCCAAATTTTACTGTCGAGGACACATCTGCAGATTCAATATTAGTAAGATGGGAAGATATTCCTGTGGAAGAGCTTAGAGGCTTTTTAAGAGGATATTTATTTTACTTTGAAAAAGGAGAGAGAGACACATCTAAGATCAGGGGTTTGGAATCCGGTAAGTAAATTACCTGATTGTGAGTATAGCAAGAACAGTACTTCCTAGAAGTTCTCATTAACCACAAAAAAAAAAAAAAAAAAAAAAGAAAGAAAGAAAAGAAAAAGAAATTCTGCTGAGCAACTTAATACTTGTTTCCAAAACTGTCTGAAAAATAGGTAAATGAAAACGTATGAATATGAGAATTTTAGGATTTTAGTGTGTGATAAAAGACACGTACCACCGTTCATTTAAATTATTTATTCTGCAGCCCTTGGTAATAAGCCCCATAGGGCAGGGAGACCATCTCTTTCTAGTCTTGTATGATGCATAACATAGCATCTTACATAGCATCTGTAATTATAATGAGGAGAAAAGCTCAGGAACCCAAAGAATGGCTCTGGAGCGTCTGCTGTTCTGTGACAAAGAGCCACCCGTGCAGTTCACCAGGGCCTTAATGAGCTGGCCAGCTTAATTGACTTGACTGGGGACGTGTGTCTCCATTAGATCCTAAAAAGTGCAGTCAGTCCTCGACAGTTGGTAAGCGTGTGTCCAAAGACCTTAGAGAATTTTCAAATTTACAAAGACAGAGATGTTTGCGCAGACCTCTGGCTTCTCCCTAAATTATATTTCTATTGGGAGTCAGATGATTCCTATTCATAGCCACATAACACAAGCATATCATCTTTTCAGTTTGAGAGCTTTCATTTCCCTTAATGACCTCTCCTCAGAAAGAAACCATTTTAATTATTTAATGCGTGTCCAGCAAGTAGAGAACAACAGTGCTGGATGGAGATGCTGACCAGGCATTAGCTAGGTTACTTCCCAGAGCAGCTGCATTCCATGGGTACCTCCCCCACATCACTGAGGTCTGCATTTCCTGAACCTTCCACTGCCTGTGAGTGAGAAAAATCCTAAACACAAAGTTCTACAAACATCCGGAGTCTAGTGAAACTTTTCTTAAATGCTCAGAAATTTTACACTTGGATCAGCTAAAATTCTAGCACATGGACTTCCATTTAGAGGTGGTGGATTCGTCACTAAAAGAAGAAAACAAAGGCAACTGGACAGGCGAGAGTACACCAGATGTGGATGTGTGGGAGCTGACGGGCGTGGGGCACATGACCTAGAGAAAAGCGGAGCTCCATGAAATCCAGGTGGACGTTCAGGCTTCAGTGAGAAATAATGTCACTCATTGTAGGGGCCGGGATTGGAGACAGATGGTTAGGATGGATATGGGCTGAGCAGTGAGGGTGATTGAAAGTCTGCAAGAAGCAGTTAGAACCCCCAAGTCCTGCACCGACTTCATGTGGTGAACATGAGTGCTCTCTCCTCTGCCTGAAGACAAGGGGTTTATTCTTTGGTGAAACTGAGCCAGAGAGCCTCCAGAGAGGGGAACATGACAGGAAGCAGTGTCTGAAGCACCCTGCCTTCTCCTTCCTCTAATAGGAAGCTAATGGGACATCTTCAGCTAGGCCTGCTTCCTTGGACGAGATTAGAGGATCTTTCTTTGGAAAAAGTACATGGTTCCTGAGGAATGACACAAAAGGTGCTGATATTGGGGGGCTGTCCCAGTGAAAGGCTGGAAATTGACCTGGTCATTTCCCACCAGTGATAAGCGATGCCCACCAACCAGTAAGCGCCACCAATTCACAGTGACCTTCCAGAGGCTCACTCTTAACCATGACTAGCAGCCAGGGGTAACCAGATGGTTGAGAAAGATTCTAACATGAGGACAGAAACCGGAAGAAATGAGAGGAAACAGGTTCAGTGTAGGGAAACAAATTTAAAACTATCCTTGTGTGGTTGAGATGCGCTGTATTTATTGAAAGGGCATGATGTTCTAAAAAGGAACAATCGGAAGATAGGTAAGGGTTCATCAAAATTAAAAATGTGATCTAATGGGGCGCCTGGGTGGCGCAGTCGGTTAAGCGTCCGACTTCAGCCAGGTCACGATCTCGCGGTCCGGGAGTTCGAGCCCCGCGTCAGGCTCTGGGCTGATGGCTCAGAGCCTGGAGCCTGTTTCCGATTCTGTGTCTCCCTCTCTCTCTGCCCCTCCCCCGTTCATGCTCTGTCTCTCTCTGTCCCAAAAATAAATGTTGAAAAAAAAAAAATTAAAAAAAATGTGATCTAAGAAAATTTTAAAGAATTAAATAGAAGATAGAGGAAAATTGAAAATAGAGAAATTCTTCCCCAGATTAGATGAATGCAGAGGAGAAAACTTTGAAGTAAAACGATTAGGAAGTTGGAGCATCAGAGACATGCACCGTCATGTGAGAGAGAAGAGGGAAATAGAAGGAAATTACCAAAGAAGGAGCATAAGACCATTTCCCAGAAGTGAAAGACCAGGCTATATAGAGTAAAAGTACACAGATAAATAGAAAAAAAAAAAATCTACACCAAGGTAGATCGTCATGAATTTCCAGAGCACCTGATAAAGAACAAGTCCTAGAAACAGAGAAAAGTGGCTTGTGTGTGAGGCGTCAGGAATGAGAGCGGCCTCGGACTTCTCAACAGTATACCAGATGCCAGAAGATAGCACAGCTATGTGATACTGACTGAAAATTCAAGATACTGACTGAAAATCTTTCAACCTAGAAGTCTATACTCTGTCAATCTTCCAGCCCGTGTGAGAGCAGAACGAAGGCATTCTCAGACCTGGAGAGCTGCAGATCTTTCCTCCCCCATGCCCCCTTGTCAGGGGGCTCTAGAAGAGCCCATCATCCTGAGGAAGCAAGGGGGGCAGGCCCGTCCAGGAGGGTGGGAGCTAGGAAAGCCTCATGTCTGGAGCAGACACCCTGGGGAGGGGACCCCGGGGGACATAGGGGTTTGGGGGGAGCTGGTCGTGGCACTGGGATTTTGTTGTTGGGCCACGTGAAAAATTGTGTTGAATATTCACAGGAGGATATGGGAAGAATTAGGAATAGGTACACTAAGCAAATGAGGGCAAAAACACGCAGTTACAACAACAGTAAAACAAGAAAGGAAACATGAGCAGACCAAGCAATTTGTCTTAACAGGAATTCATGTTTCTATGATCCTAGTGATGGACACGCTGGATTTCCCAGACATTTCGATGTATTTGTGTGAATGACGTGGGATGAGAGGGAGAAGGGGTGTGGAGAACACCAAAGCGTCACCTTCTTTGTAGGACGTGCATACGGAAGGTCAACATCAAATTTATAAATCAAAATCAAATCAGATTTGTAAATCAAAGCACTACCAGTCTGAGGGTTTTTTTTCAAAATACGGAAGTAAATCCGCAAAGAGGCAGATTGTGTGGTGATTGTCGGTGGCAGGGGAAGGTGCTGGCAGGGAGCTGCTACTTTTTGGCCGTTAGCCATTTAGTACAGTTCGGTTTTGCAAACTGTTGTCTTCCGGTATTTTGATTCAAACTTGAAAATAATGGTTTAGACAGTTCTTCATACTTCTTTTGAAATGATTCAAGGCTTCCTCGCCAGTGACTCGTCCGGCAACCCTGGTGCGCTGCCTCTACCCCGGGTGGTTTGGAACAAGTGCTCTGGCGAGGCGGGCTCTCCTCCCTCAAACCTCTCTCTCAGCTCAGGCAGTACCAGCCCCAGGCACCGCGTCCCCCTCCCCGAGCAAGTTGCGGTTGTGGTGTGTTCTCATGTCCTTAGGAAGAGAAGAGACTTCTCTTGTTTGTCGGCTATACGCTGGGGTTGTCCTAGGGAATGTATGGCAACTTCACTTCCACGGGCAGAGAAACTCAAGCTCAGAGAGGTTTACATAACAGGTCCAGGTTCCACGACTACTAACTGGCAGAACTTCGCTGATTCCACAGGCCTTGGTCCTCCCGGTGACCAGCAACCAGTCACTTGAAAGGGATGTGGGTAGAACAAGAGATGAATGACCAGGTGTTTAAAATGGTGTAGAGATCAGGAATAATAATCTTCGCTTTAAAAATAGGTCGTTCTGACATAAAGGTTAAGAATATTACCGACCTCTCCCAGAAGACACTGAGAATTGCCGATCTTCAGGGTAAAACGAGTTACCATCTGGTCCTGCGAGCCTATACAGATGGTGGAATGGGCCCAGAGAAGAGCATGTTTGTGGTGACAAAGGAAAATTGTAAGTTAATTACTGCTGTTGAGATGCTTTCCACACTTGAGTGCATAACGCTTCTAGCAAGTTTTGTCGCTGTAGGAACCCTCTTCTAAAAAACTTCACGTGTTGCATGTTTAAAGTGGGTGGCCAGCAGTGTTAAGAGGCCATGGGGATGGCTTCATATTTATTCTTGCCAGTTATCTGGAGCTATTTCCTCATGAGTACCTAAGAAATTAAGGAATTAAGGATACCTCTGAAGTCTGGAGTTCTGAGTGCATGTTGAATTCAGATAATGGTGACCCACTTTATCCTTTTTTGCCCTAGCTATTCTAAATGTGATTTTTAACATATCTAGAGAAGGGTGAAAGAAATATCCTTAAAAAAAAAAAGGAAAGCCCAGCATTCACAAATTTGAGATGGAGACTGGAGAAGATAGTCTTGACTGTCCGTGGCAAAGAACTTGAGTCGGGGCATGGCGTGTCCTGTAGCCCCGAGGTGGGCTTCACACACTGAGTAAAGCACCATGAGGATACAGTTCTCAGCCAGGGGTGATTTTGCCTCCTGGGGGATACTTGGCAATGTCTGGTGACATTTTCGGATCCCAGAACTGTAGGGTGCCCCTGGGATCACATGGGTGAAGCCCAGGGATTCTGTGGAACTTCCTAGAGCGTGCACGACAGCCTCCTCGCCCGCCCCATACACAGGGAAGAAGAATCTAACGGTCAGTAGCGCTCAGCTGTGCTCTAAAGAATTTTAAGTATTAGTGTAAACATTATTAAAATGCCTAAAGGTCATATTTGAGTAGTTTTTCAATGTCCCTGGAGCAGTGGAATTTTTTTCCCTTTAAATAATCTATCAACTTAAATGTCTTCTGATAGGAATTTATTCTATACTTCATGCTAAAAATAGTGATGTGACTATATCCAATATTCTCTTTTTAGCTGTGGGATTAATTATTGCCATCCTCATCCCAGTGGCGGTGGCGGTCATTGTGGGAGTGGTAACGAGCATTCTTTGCTATCGGAAACGAGAATGGTAATGGTACCTGCATTTACTCTTGCTGTTGTGTTCTTAAGAGCATGATTGTTTAGTTTATGTGTTAACGGAGAAGTACTTGGCTGAAACTAGTCAGTGAAAAATGTGGATTTAGTCAGAATCAATGTTGGATTTAATAGTAAGCAAGAACATGGCATGTTATTTAAAGGTTTTTAGTCAAGTGAAAGGTAAATTTTTTCCTGCTGTATTTACTAATAATTTTAAGTAATAGCAGATATACTAAAAAATATTTACAGGCATAAATAGGGCAGTACCTCTATGCAAGATTAATGATTAGGATCACGTTTGTCCTGATGACCTATTTAGAAACTACTATCATTTATTCATTATTCAACAAATAAGAATGATATCTCCCATGTGAAGAGTGAGACAGAGGTGAACTAAATAAGCGTGATCCTTATAGACTTCTATCGTAGTAGGGAAAGGTAGACATTAAACACATAATCATCCAGTAAATGCACGCTTACAAAGTATGAGTGGGTACTAGGAAAGTCACTGGGCACCAGGAGGAGAATAACAGGAACCACGTCACTAGAGATGCCAACCAAGGCTTCCCTATGGGAGTTCCATTTGAGTGGAGTCCCAAAGTGTAAGGAGAGGAGAGAGTGTTCCAGGGAAAGAGAAGAGCTCCCGTGCAGGCTCAGACATTGGAAAGAGCTTGGTCATCTGGAGAAAGTGAGAGGAACTGTGTGTCTGGGTGAAGCTTGAGAGGCAGGAGGTGAGGTGAGGTGGTAAGCTGGGACTCCGTGTGAGAGAGTACATCATGGTCAACTGGCAGGCACTGTCCTGGGCTGGGTTTGGGACAGATGGCTATGTTCAGGCATAGACAGCCCTCACTGGCATTAAAAATGCCATCATTCATGACAGAAAAGAGAATGTATTCTAATAATCTCGGTTTATAAATTAGCATAGTAATAGTTTAGAACTATAGAATACCCTGTTTCGGTAACCATCTTTTCATTACCAAAAATCACATTTTAAAAATGATTTTAATACAAAAGATAACATGAGAGAGTTTATTTTTATTATTATTATTTTTTTAATTTTTATTTATTTTTGAGACAGAGAGAGACAAGAGCATGAACAGAGAGAGAGGGAGACACAGAATCCGAAGCAGGCTCCAGCTCTGAGCTGTCAGCACAGGGCCCGATGCAGGGCTCAAACTCACGGACCGTGAGATCATGACCTGAGCCAAAGTCGGACGCTTAACCGACTGAGCCACCCAGGCGCCCCAACATGAGAGAGTTTAAAAGCTAGAACATTTCATACTTAACATTTAACAAAGTTGTTTTGTTTTTTCCTGCAGGAATTTCAAATACTAAACTTCCTTTTAACAGCTATAAATGTAATATGGCACTGAGAAAATACCCTTTATGTTTGCATTTAGTTTTTGCTCCACATTAATAGCCTTTTCCCTTAATAGTCCAGAACCTGATACGAGCAGTGGAGAACTGCCTGATGCAAATATGTTCCCACAGTAATGGGCCCTGCTTAATCTAGTTTGCACTGTGGACGTTTGAGTAGATGAGCAGGTCCTCTGTTTCACTTATGATTTGGGAGTACAGTCACCATTTCAATTCATTGCTCTCTATTTTCAGAAGATGCTGTTGTTCTAAAATAGAAGTACCGCTTGTCTGTTTCAAATAAGAACCTCTCAGTGCATTGTACACAAAGGTTCATGAATGATCACACTAAAAAGGATCTTGCATTTTTATCTCAGAAGTTCATTAAAGCATCATATAAAATGTCCAAGTAAACCTAGTGATTTACTAACTTATTTGTTGTCTAATTGATCATCTCAATTATTAAATGTACTTAATCATCTTTATTTAAAGGATTAAAGAAACCTTCTACCCTGACATTCCAAATCCAGAAAATTGTAAAGCTTTACAGTTTCAGAAGAGTGTCTGTGAGGTAACCCTTTATTTTCTTACGTTTCTCTTTGAAGTACTGGCCTCCTTTTTTCAGTCTTTTGTGAAAAGCTTTTAATGTGCAAATCTCATTCAACGTAAAATGTATCAAGCGAAAGAGCAGTGCTTTAACATCTGCTGAACTTCTGAAATTATTCATTTTAACTTGTTTTTACCATGCTCTTTTTTCCATTGCTATTAATAGCAAGGAACATATTGATATGTAAAAAAGTAACTTTGTTCTAGCAGGTACCACAGAATAGTAGAGACAAATTTGTATAAACAGCTGT
This sequence comes from Leopardus geoffroyi, assembly GCF_018350155.1. Lineage (NCBI taxonomy): Eukaryota > Metazoa > Chordata > Mammalia > Carnivora > Felidae > Leopardus > Leopardus geoffroyi. The sequence goes on from NC_059326.1 coordinate 208,412,250, forward strand.
GAAAAAAAATCCCTCCAGCAACACCCCTTTTTGTAGGAAGGGCATTGTGGCAGCTTTTAGTGCTATTCTTAATCATTGTTTCATAATCTATTTCCAGGGAAACAGCGCTCTCAAAACATTAGAAATGAATCCTTGTACCCCAAATAATGTTGAAGTTCTGGAAACTCGATCAGCTGTTCCTAAAATAGAAGATACAGAAATAATTTCTCCCGTAGCCGAGCGCCCAGAAGAGAGCTCTGATGCAGAACCCGAGAACCACGTGGTTGTGTCCTATTGTCCGCCAGTCATCGAGGAAGAAATACCGAACCCGGGAGTGGATGAAGCCGGAGGGACCTCACAAGTCATTTACATCGATGTCCAGTCCATGTACCAGCCTCAGGCAAAACCAGAAGAGGAACAAGAGAGCGACCCCGTCGGGGGGGCAGGCTATAAGCCACAAATGCACCTCCCCATCACTTCTACTGTAGAAGACCTGGCTGCAGACGCTGACTTAGATAAAACTGCAGGTTACAGACCTCAGGCCAATGTAAATACTTGGAACTTAGTATCTCCAGACTCTCCCAGATCCACAGACAGCAACAGTGAAATTGTCTCTTTTGGAAGTCCCTGCTCCATTAACTCCCGACAATTTTTGATTCCTCCCAAAGATGAAGACTCTCCTAAATCGAATGGAGGAGGGTGGTCCTTTACAAACTTCTTCCAGAACAAACCGAATGACTAACAGTGTCACTCTGTCACTTCAGTCTGCCATCTCAGTAAGCTCTCACTGCTGGTGCTGCCGTGCCAGCACGGGGCATCTTGGAGGGATCCTGTGAAGTGTTGTTAGCAAGGTGGACCTCACTGCGCAAGTCACACTCCAAGTGTTAATGTGCTCTTAACGTAGTCTCGTGGCCCAAGTAGGGTAACTCAGAAATCCAGACCATGCAACTCAAGTTTCGGAGCTATCTGTGATTAGAGCCAAAGAATTCTCTCGTGCTCCACCTTTGGGGAGCACTTCACGGCTAATCCTGTCCGGTCCCACACATGCAAAACAACTCCCACAGCAGCGCGTTCTGTTCTGTCAGTGGTTTTCTCATACGGATACTTCATGGAATTGCAAGCAGATTTACAGGCAAAGGAGAAAAATGTCAAAGTAACAGATGATGTTTATTTGCCTGACACTTGCTCCATTTAGATGAAAACCAAGCACAGATTTCAAAATTGTTAACATCATTCTCCTCTATCCACAGCATTTACGAAAAATTAATATAATTTTTAACGTAGCAACAGCTACTTAGTGTTTTGTTTGATAAAGTATACTGATTTCCGTGCCTACTGTATAATGGTTATCAAACAGTTTTCTCAGGGGTACAAACGTTGAAAATGAGCGTGACACTGACCAGCCCAAATGAGAATCGTGTTCTCTTGCTTTGGGAGGGTTTACAAACCTGTCCCTTGTTTTGTCGCTTGCATGCTGACTTCCCTTGTTGCAGTTGGTTGCCCTGATACTTAAAATTGAAATTTCTGAGACTGCAGATCTAAGTTTTTCTCAACATCTGTTTTTTTGCGTGTGACACGGTGCCCGTTTTGTAAACATGAGCAAATTCAGTATTACTGATAAACACAGGATTCCAGGGGTTTCCTGTTTGAGGTGACTACTGGGCAGTCTCTCTGTGTCGGCTATTCTCGTGCAGCCCTGATCGGTGTCAGTGCCTCCTGAGAAGGCTGTGCCACGGAGCCCCACGCACCCAGGCGGTGATGACCCAGGACACCTCGTAGCAAACGTTCCTCCTGATCAGGCATTTTGGCAGGTTCTGCCTCTGAAATGATCGTGAGTCCAGACTGTTTGATCCAGTCCTCAAAGTTTTAAATCTAAAACTAAAAAGATAATGCTTCCTGTAGGAACAGTTACTCAAGGGCTATTTTGTATGAACTGTCACAAAGTCAGTTTGAATCCGTGGGCACGCCTGCATTAAGGGCACAGCATTTTCTTTGTGAGCTGCCCGTGATTGTGTGTCTTCTCGGCCTCCTCTGCCCCCTTTGGTCTTCATAAGTGATGTCTAGGATGAATGTGGTCAGAATGAAAAACTCAAAAGTGTATCTTCTGTTTCCCTCACCCCCACGTTGTCTTGTGTGTTTTGTCTTTTGACAGTTAAGGCAAAGTACCTGAAAAATGGAAATCTCTGAATACATCAAAATGTGCCTGGTTTTTTCTTTTTTATCATCCGAGGTTCTGTGATGTATTTGCATATAATGGATCAGTTGTCTTTTTTTCTAGCTCCTACTGTTTCTTTTATAAAAACCATGTCATGGAAAAAAGCCACAGGGTGACAAGGAGCAAAATCCATTTGGGTACTCTATGAATCCTGGCTCTAATTGCTAGAGTTCAGCTAAATTCTTGAGCTTCATGTTATATGGACACGTGGGATGAACTAGAACTAATTATATACACACACGGTATATTAAAACCATGTCATAGCTCCTTGGGATTTTCAACAGTGAAAAATCTATCAAGCCAGAGCCATCCCTAACAGTTTTCTCTTCTTCTTTATCTTCTTGGGCTCCTTTCCTCAGCTTACACCCCAGACACTCAGACCTGGGGCTGCCTTCGTTTCCCGCCGTGGCTGGTCATTACCGCACCCCTGCTGCCCGCAACTCATGCCTCGTTCCCCCTGAAACCAAATGGATCCTACACTTCATCTCCTTAGGATAGCATACGTGTTGGCTAAGGTAGACATTTTTTTGGTATGAACTACACCACACCGAGAATGGGAAAAGGCAGGCCAGCAGAAATTGATCTGCGTCATCAGTATATATGCATTATGCATTGCAGCCGTGGCCATGTGGATCCGATGCCCTTTCCAGCCTATACACCGACTCATTTGTTCAGCTGACGGGGAATATCACTGGGCTCTTGAGTCCTTTCACCCTGTCCGAGACTTCAGTACTTTTCCTGCATGAAAAAGGTTCAGAGAGCTGCTCGGCTCTGCTCTCCCCTGCCTCTGGGGTTCCATACACAGTGATCACTAGGTTAATGGGAAGCAGAGTTAACACTGTTAGTGTGGGTAGGCTCCTGATAAGTTGCCGTGTGCTTCGGAGTATGTGGTGTAGGTGTCAGGCCAAAGGTTCCTTGCCTTTTCCCACGGAATTGAAGACAGCCAGACCCACTGTGTAAATCCTAAGTTATTACCTCCCACCCACTCCCAACCCCCCAACCTGGGCATATGGGGGTTGGCCTCAACACGGGGAGAGAGAGGGGAGGGGTGGAGAGAGAAGATGCCCTTTGTCACATATCCAGTTGTTTGTGGCACTGGAGACCCTGGTAAATGTGCACTGCCCGTCAATGCTGGGGCCATGCTCCAGTGTGAAAAGCAGTTTCGTAGGGGTCCTGCTCTGTCCAGTCATGGTAGCGCCTCTGCCTCGGGCAGGGGAGACTAGAATTGTTCTCTCCAGCCCTTCCTGACTGGGAAAGTAATTGGGAAATCCCTCTTTCCTCAACTAAGGCCTAGTCATTGCTTAGAACATTCTAAATATCTGAACTACAGTTACGCCCCACCATGTCTGTTTAATAGTAGTGTGTATTAGGACGCATTTTCAGATCTCTTACAAGCCAGTTCACTTAGTAGCCAATTTCAGATCAAGTTTCCCTTGTGAGAAATGGAGATTTTGGTGGTCATTATGGCTGCCTTTCTCTTGCGAGTGGCCCTCCTAGATAAACAACATTGAGCATAAAAATATTCTTAGAAGACGTAGCTAGCATTTTGACATTAGCTAGAGCTTGTACATTATGGACTGCGTGGATTAACCTCCACATAGAGTTGCAGTCATCAGTGTGTTGAACTGTAGAAGCCTGGATTTGAGATTGTGGCCCTGGGTATCTGGACAGTTGTGTGTTTATGTGCTTAGGTGACAGAGGTGCTCTGTTCTGCAGCTGAGACTCAGAAGCAGCCGTTCGTGGAACAAGTTAAGGGCGGAAGTGTCAGCCTCGTCTTCCATACCAGCATAACCCTCACGGCCCGTGGGTCTGAAGAATTTAGACACCCAGTACTGTCGCACTCTCAGAAACTGGTGAAAGTCACACTGTTAAAACTTGATGCAACTTGGATTCTTGCTGGAAGTTATTAGTCCTGTAATTCTTAGTGGTTTTCATGTTGTCCACGTTTAGGAACATTACAGCCCTTTCTGTGTTTGAATAACTAGATTTAGGTTAGTGCAAAAAGAAGTTGAAATCAATTTTACGGTCTTTTGAAATTGAAGTACTCCCTAACATTCGACATGCAGAAAATGTTATCTCAAAGCTTTCTACTGCTCAGGCACATAATCTGATAAGACTTTTTTTCTTTCTATTTACGCTAAAGTAATTTTTACTGTTATCTGTTTCGAACCATTTAAACATTTGCATATCTTTTATAAAATGTCTTTTTTTTTCTTATTTCTTATCTAAAGTTAAGCATCTCAGAATTCAAATGTGAGATCATTAACTATTTACAAAGACTAGGTACATAGTGGGAGTTCAATGAGTAATTGTTTATCGAGGCCCCTTCCAGAACGTGCAGAATAAGCAGTTTTCCTGAAGGGTGGGATGTATCAGGATCTAGCTTGTGTGGATCTAAGACTATCGGCTGAAAGATTCAGATCTACTCACGAAGTAGCTCCAGTTTCAACGAAAACTTGGGAAAGACTCCTGCAAAAGCATCACTGTCTTATTCCTTGCATCTTATTCCCTCCCTCATGAGTATTCGTAGTGTCTTTTTTTTTTTGATGGCTACAAAACTTGGGACCTGTTTGTGCCAACCAGCATGTGTTCTAGCGAACCGACACTACACTGACGTGTGAGCTTAACCGATTAATATAAGCACTCATTCATTCTCTGGATAAACTCTTTCTTCAAAGCGTTTATTTTAAACTGGCATTTCCCGCCAAAACAAAATTCCATGGTACCATGCCCATCCATCTTACTTTTTATATCCAGAAGAAAATTTTTCACAGAAGGAAAAGATTTTCTAAACTTACTGTAAATGCATCTTTTAGATATGACCTTAGAATATCATTGGAAAGCACTTGGTTTAAATTTGCTCCATTTATGTCTTCATGGATTATGTACCAGGGCTATTAATATTTAAACTTCTTATTTCAGTACGGTCGTGAGACTTTTATTTCTTTTCAGTTTGAGCTTTTGTCTATTACATGATCATATTCATGCCAGTTATAATACAAATGAGCTATTTTTAATGCCTATATGGAGGATCAAGAACATTAAGTTCATGTGTCAGGCTTTATCGTGTGGGGTAAAATTCCAGGGGATGTGATTTGATCTGGAATATATCCAAATTCTTACAATTGTGATACTGAGTTCTGAAAGGTTTCTGTTGCTTTTAATCATGGGTAGTGCTTATTTGTCCTTCTATTAAGAATGTTCATATTTTGGATTATAAGTGTCTAAGTTATAGACAGAATTTACCTATGTAAGACATAACTGCAACATTCTAATGAAAATTAAAAGTGTTTTAAGAGGGAAAACTTCTGAATGTTTTTATGTACAAGTGCCTAGCTGAAGAACCATAGAAACAGGAAGTTCAAAATCTCTTAAATATGGAAACTATACCGATTGAATATTAACCAAATACAAAACAGTAATAACATAGTACTTTTTGATGGCTATAAGTTAAAAGATGTGGGTGGGGGAAATGAATATTTAATTGACAAGAAAATTAATTTGTGTTACATAAATCTTCTGAGATTGCCTTTGCAGTCAGTAGCCAGTCATAATTTTAAAAAGCCCAAACAACTGACACCATAGACCTTATGCTGTCCTTAAGCCAAAAATACTTTGTATACCTGGTTGAATGGCTTATTTAAATGTATTGAAGTTCCTTCTACATTTAAAATGTACTTCCCTTCATAATTATTCCATTTTAAAAAGGGGTAACTTTCAATTTCTGAACTTACTATTTCTCCTAAGCATTCCATTATAAGAGCTCAGAAAGATTTCTAGGTGGTATATAAAATTTTCATTGAAACATGGACAAGCTAAACTGTTAGGTTTAACATTAGTATTTTTGTAATTGAGCATAGAAAACAATAGTAATTAATGATTTTCATAAGACATTTTTCAAATATTCTGACCCCAATTTGATTCCAGAACCTTTTGAATGTTTATGATATACTCATCTATTTAATTTTTTCCTTCCAACATAATGCTTTGGGAAAATGTGAATATGTTATGAATAGTTGAAGACAACACACAAGAAAAAACCCTGTTCGGTTTGTTGTTGTGGAAGGGTGGGTATTCTAAGATACCATGGGCTTTGTTTCTCCTGTTATTTTCTCAGAAAGGAGCATGGCTTTTTCTTACATTTCAGTTCAGAGTTGCTTGAAAAAGATTGGCCTGGATAGAAAGACATCCAAAATTTGAGATAGAACCACCTTAAAAACAGGTCCAAAGGTAAAAGTCACTTAGAAACTTAACTATCCTAAAGGAATGTGTTGCCTTTTCTTCTCTTTCATTAGTTGGCCAGAAGTCAGAGGTCCTCTTCATAACATTAGGAAATTGCCATTTTTTTACTTTCAAAATTGCATTGTAGTGAATTACTGTTTACAAAATACACATACTGTGAACAGATATAACTTTTTTGTTTTTTATAAGGTTGTTTGTAGAGTGAGTGTTTTTTTTTAAGGGTTCTGTGTTAAATATTTCAGTTTTTAAAATAAATACTAGTAACTGTTTACTAATTTTTGTTTGGTCAGGTGTGTGCAGATGTAGCGGAAAGATAGGGAGAAATCAAATCCAACACTGTTCCTGTATTCATTTCTTAAAATGTCACCACTACAGACTTAAAAACAACAACAAAAAAAAAACAAAAAAACCCGAGCTATAATTTGTGATAATCTGTACCTAAAATCATACGTAATCATATAAGGAAACATCTAAATACTCACGTAGAGGAAGCAAACTACAGATTGCAGTATATTTGTGTGATTCAGTCTGATTCACAGAATTCCGAGTTCAAAATGGAATAAAACAACTCCACTTAACAGAGATGACAACTGAAGTATTTTCTGCCTTGTGAAAATGTGGAGATTATGTTGCTGTTAGAATGGAAAATTGGAACATTTTATATCCTCGTATAATTTCAGAATTTAGTTTCCATATCTTTTGGAGAACATGGTTATATCAAGAACATAGAATATAAGTAACCTATTACTAAGACACCTTAAATGTAAAACTATTATGCTTGGCTGTTAACTCTAAAGATGTTACTTATGTTTGTTTTTAAAACGTGCATGTATTTAACAATTTTATCATAGTATTGTCATGGAAAAAAATAAATATATTTTCTTACAACTTACGCAGACGAATTTGGGCATTACTGGTTTTTTTTTTTTTTTCTCCTCCTGTCTTAAGCACTTAGGAAAAATACCTTCTGCTTTAATACTTCTGTTAACTCTGATAAGAATTACACTGGTTTATGAAGCAATAACGTAGGGCTATCTCTACATTTTTAATATTTTAATACATTGCTATGCCATTGAGATCATCATCTGTATCTTCCACTAAATCTATAATCTGTGCACCAGAAATGTTAGCATAAAAATAACCAAAAAGCGGGACTCCAACATTATAAAAACAATACTGGTCCTTAAAAGTATGGTTTCTAATTTCTTCCCTTTGAAGACCAACATTTCTGGAGCTTCTAGGAATATATCAAAATTCGTTTTATCTCAAGTTACCAAATTTGGAAATCCAGTCGTTGCTTCAGCAAAACCTCAGTAATTTTCAAGTATGAAGTGATCTTAAGTAGAATTTCATAAGGGGGAGAAATTAAGTCTTTGGTCCTGTGTAGCCTGTGCTTTACCCAGAGTAACAACTGAAATATGAATGGGCCACAATTTAACCTGAAGAAACTGTGAACTGATTTTGAATTAGTTGTGAAACACGTGTTCGTGTTTAAGCCCTAGGAGAGCGTCTACATGTGGTCTGTCCTCCAGGGAGATGTCCATGCATAACTTGGTTCCCAGATGGTGAATTCTTGAGCCAAAATATATAGCCCCATCAACTGTAGGGACTTTGAAAAGGTCAAAAAGAGAGGAACGATGTATTAGGGAAAGAAAAGTAGAGATGTATGAGCTTGTTTTTAATGTATTCGACATCACTAAAAATGTTAGTTTACAAACCCCAGTTCTTTACAAAAGAGCTGTGTAAAAGTTCTGAATGGCCTATGAAGTTGATCCAGTACCCTTCCCCTGGAGCGACTAACAGAAAAATTGAATTAAAAGTATTTATTCGGTCTCTAAGAACCAGCGAAGTTGATGTAACTAGAGATGTCTTGAACTAATTTGGGATTAAATTGCAGATGATTTTATCCCCGAGTGATTAGTTTCAGATTAAAGAGACAAGAAAAGCTTTTGAGGAGGATTTTGGTAAAAACTGGGAAGCAGAAATTCCTGTTAAAATGAGTGCAACTAAAGTGTCCTGGCTGCTCAAGATTCTCTCTGAACCTTTGAAAGGTGAGAACGAGTCTGAGGTCCCAGCTCAGATGCAAATCTGCTTCCCGGGTGACCCCAGTCAGCTTTATCACTGCTGTGGAAGCAGGCCCTCGCGTCTCCGCTGCAGACAGCCTTCCAAGGCCAGAGCCCCCGCCGTCGTCTGTCTTCCTATCCCTGCAGGTGCTTGCACACCCCCCGCCCCCCACTCACCTGGTCCTCAGGGCGGATTCTGATTCGAGAGGCAGGAGGCCCTGAAGAAGCAGAGTGCAAGACACGTGCACCCTCCTAATCCCAGATTGCCCAATTACCAACAGCCAATGGCACACACCCTTCACAAATGAACCTGAGTCTAATTTTCTGCCGTTGGTGGCTCCTCTCCTCTCCTGTGGCGGTGGATGGGGTTTCCCGTGAGACCAGGCGGCGGCGGGCTTGCCTGAGCCGCGCACATCTGGCTCCCAGCTGGTTTCACCACCTGCTACCTGGGCCACCCCGGGGGAATTACCAACCTCTCGATCTCCTCCGCTCTGAACGGTGGGTCTTGATAACCTCTTCTCGCAAAGCTGTCGTGAGGATTCCCATAGTGTATGCGATGCTCCCAACAGAATAGGTGTGAGATTCTTACATGTGACTCTATCCCTCCAGAAGCCTCAGGAACGGCTCTTTGTGACCGGCACCTCAAAGGTGTAAATGCCTTAGACACGGATGAGATGCAGCTTAGGCTACGGCCCACAGTTACCCAGAGGGCTGTTTGTTACACGGCAAGAGACCTGCCAAGATGAACCACGGGGCCTGTTCCCACCTGCTCAGATGCTGGACTCCACCTTTCTTCACCTGGATGACTGTCTCCGTCCTCACGTCTCAGTTAAAGCATTGCTGGCTCAGGGAGTTCTCTTCCAGTGTCCCAGGACCTCCACCTCTCCACGCACCCCACCTGTCCCTGCACCCCACCTCTGCACGGCACCCCCACCTCTCCCTGCACCCCACCTCTGTGTGGCACCCCCACCCCTCCAGGCAGCCCACCTCTGCACAGCACCCCCACCTCTCCCTGCACCCCCACCCCCTCCGCTCACCGAGCACGGTTCTCACGCTTTCTTCGACACAGAAATTGAGCGTCTCAGCGCTGCATCCACAGAGCACGGCACAGTATCAGACGCACCCCAAGAGCCTAATAGTCCTGAAATAACCATACCTTGAAAAGCCAATACGTGGCCTACCATGTTTCCTGGATATAAGAACTACGTTATTTTACAGAGAGGTGATCCGCCTGTGGCATAGTCTCCAACCATGGAAAGACAGGGGGTCCTCACGGAATTGCTGTGCCTCAGACAAGGTGATGGCCCAAGGCGCTCCTTCTCCGGTGAGCCAGGGAGGGTTTGTTCACCGGAGGTCCTCAAGTATTTGTTGAACGTGGTGACCCTGTGTTCCTCCTCAAGGAAATTTGCTCTTATCCTCCTATCTGACAGCAGTGGATAAAGGATAAATAGCCTTGACTGAAGTGACAACAGGTTCGAGCCCTCCTCCTGCCCACCATCCACCACCACCGCACCTCCTCCCTGTCTGGAAATCGATTTCCTTCTCTCTGGGTTAGGCTCTCCGTATTCTTCCAAGTGACAATTTGCATAACCAGGCGATCCATTTCTGTTCCCACCTCTCCTCCCCGAATTGCGCATCTGCTTCTCCAGAAGACAACCCTTATGGCATCTCTCAGACATTTACCTGATGGGTAGGTGAGTCCCGGTAAGTTGCGCAGGCCACACGGGGCTGTAGACCCTCACTTTACCTGGGGCTAACGCGTCTCTTCTCTACATCCAGAACTTTCTTCTCTCAGGTCAGATGACCCCAGAGAGCTGGGCCCGTAGGGTCAGGCTCCTCCAAGCTTACAGGCAACTGCCTTTTCCAGTGGCCTCCCAGCATGATGGGAGAGGACTCTGGTGGGCCTGGCCTGTGTCACGTGTCCGTCCATGGGCTGGTCATGTGGCTGGACAGAAGTTCTGTTCAGAGGCCACTTTTACGAAAACCACACAGAGTCCCCCAAAAAGAAGAGAGGTAGAATTTCAAGTGGCCAAAACAATAAATATTTACTACTGGCTCACTGAAGAAAAACTAGAAAGTAAATGAAAGGAAATGGGAAAAAAATCGCTATCTTCTTATACAGCATTAGCTATTTTTTAACACTTTGCCTGTTACCTTCTCGGACATTTTTCCTATGTGGATGTGTATATGTAAATATTTACACATTTTCATATACGTGTATATGCGTGCATATATAAAAGGGTTATATTGTGTATTCTGTTTTCAAACCTGACTCTTTTATTTAACATATTTTGAAAATCTTTTTTCATATCAATAGAATATTCATGTGCATTGTTCTTTCATGGATATGTAACACTAGCATATGGAAATATTATTTAAATTTCTTATTCCTTAGTCCTTATTGAATTCCTTTAGTCCGTAATTTATTCATACTATTCATATTTTCATTAAATAATGGATGACTTCGAAAGCCAGGCAAAGACGTCTGGCATTGAATTGGCTGGGACTAAAAAACAACACTCAGATTTCACACTAGGAACCATTAGCACATTATACTCAAGCGCTCCCCAACTTTTCTATGCCATAAAATGTAGTCTTTTATACCAACTGACTAATGAAGATTCCGACCTAACGCAGAATTCTGCTTACACGGTACTTCCTCTAAGGTGACGGGGCGGCCAGCGGGAGCTCGGGAGTGGGGGCTGCTCAGGGCTCATGCAGGGTGGCCATCGGAAAAGGCAGCTGCCTGGGTCAATTTAGCCAGTCCTCGGGGCACCCACACCAGCAGCTGAACCCCATCCCGGGCCCTCCGTTATTGGTAAGAGTCCCTGGACCCACGGGAAACAGGACTTTCAGGAACTATAAACAGCGATTTTGAAATCTTTTGATACCCTCCGGGAATAGAAGTCCCTTTATCCTAGGAGCCTTTGACTCATTGTCTAGGGACGTGGCAGGCTGTGGCGCATTCTTTACTGAGAGAGCACATGACATGAACGTGTCTTAGGAAAACAAATCTGGTTTCCGGGGAAGCACTGTGTGGGAGGTAGCACCGCCCGGTAGTCAGGGCTGATGGGGTCTAGCCAGCAGAATTCTAAGATGGCCCCCAAGATGCTCGCCCCTGGTGCACGGGCTGCTACAATCCCACTCCCTGGAGTGTGAATGTGACAGGATGGCACTCCCACGATTAGTTACCCATCAGTTGACTTGTGTTCATAGGAAGATTATCCACGATGGGTAGCCGAATCAGGAGCGCTCACAGGAGGGACCGGGGCTTGAAGAAAGTCTCCTGACCGCTTCGAAGGAGCAGGTGGCCGGTGAGTGTGCCAGACGAGACCACAGCCCTGGGGGACACTTGGATCTGAGGAGCTGGGTCTTCTCTGTCCTTCGTAGGCTCACCCGTGTCTCATCCAGGGGTCGGTTCCCACCGAGGGAATCCTTAGCAAATGTTCATGAAGCAAACGTGTGTTGGCACGTTCTGCGAAGGCGAGCGCTAAAGCAATGCATGTGAGGCCCCAAGAGATCATTTGGCCTCCCTCCAGCCTAACAGCCCCCAAGCCTCTGAACAAACCCCAAGGGCTTCGGGCTGCCAGGCCAGAGGCAGTCCTGTCACCGTAAAGAAGACCCCCAACCCCTGGCAAATCATGTTACCTCCCCAGTCCTGAGGGGCTGGACCAGTCTGTCCCCCAGCTTCCTTCATTCGTGAGGCTGGAGAAATGTGACTCGGACAAACAGCGGGTACATTTTCTGCTCTGACAGTGCCCCCATATCACACCCACACTCCGCCAGGTGCCCCTTGGAGCTGATGCTAGTGACAACACAGGACGCCCGCAGCCGGGGCAGCCTTGAACTCATACCGCTCTCCTCCACACTCTCTCGGTCTGCTAGTCTCTTCACCTGGTCTCTGCTTTCCTGCAGCCTAGCAGGATTTTCTGCAGCTGATCCTCTGGCCCGGTGCCTGTTACTTTTGTGGCTAAATGAGGATATCTGAGCAAATTTCTTGAGCTCCCCTGGCCTTCCTTCTCAGAGACATTCCAATCCAAGTCCTCTTTCAGCCAAGTCAGAGCTGCAGCCCCATAACCGGGCTGTCCAAGGAGGCCATAGCCCCAAGCGGGACTCTTGCTTGGAGGTGGGCAGCTGGGACACTGGGGGAGGTCGCACCACGTGTTTAGAGATTTCCGTGCCTCTGTAAGCCACTTGGAGCATGAGCAGGTCAGCGAGATAAAGATAGACAAATAGAAAGCTGCGACCTCATCCCAAATACTGAGACATAGTGTTCCTCTCACATCCTTCCAGGAAAAGACAAGTGCTCCCAGGAGCCTTTCTAGGACCAAAGACGTCTCTGCAAAGGCAGACACAAAGAGGAGGAGAGACAGCGAGCTTTCTCCGCTGCCTGCCCTGTGCTTTCAGTTCTTGGCCGGGGCCCCGGGGAGCACGCTGCTGCTTGGAAATAGTTTGCAACAACTCCCCCAGGGTTCTGGAGGTTGTTTGTGGAGGGGGAGGCGGAGGTGAGAAGGGAAAAAAAACTTCAAACCCAGACCTCATTGCATCCTGGGGGTCCCTGAATCCCACCCTGATGGAATGGCTCTGTTTCTGCTTTCACATTCAAACCGGAGTCCTTGAGAGAAGAGAACTTTGGAAGAAGGCAGACTCAGGGCTCGGATGGGAAAGCAGCAGGTGGACACTTGGGCACTGGCCCCTCACCCCCGGGACTGTGCTGCCTGTGACAACTAACCTGAGGACGCAGCAGAATGCCGCGGAAGAATCCCGGAGCCCCTGAGCTGGTCCTGTCTGACTGCAGGTCGGGGTAAGGGGTAGGAAAGTTCCACAACGAAGCATCATGCTTGTGTCCTCATGGAAGGACCACGGGCAAGGTGCCAGTCTTTCTGGCCAGCTTGTCTTGCCAAGCCAGACAGGCCATGCGCATCCGCTCTGGGCGCCATCAAAGGAGGACCGTCATTAAGATGGAACACGTGAATGTGAGACTGGAGTGCAGTTCCCCACGGGGGCTATCCCAGAAGCCAGTCCGTGTCGTTGCCCGAACATAGCCACCTGTAAGCTGGAACTTCCGGAGTGACAGCCTGTCACTTCCACTAAGACCTTTCAGAAGCTGATCGCACACGCTTATCAGCTAAGGGTCTGGGCTGGTGCAGGGCACCCCCACACCCCCCACCCCCGTCCTCAACGGCAGCTACCGGATGCTGCCGGCCCGGGCCAGAGCTAGAAGAGGCCATGAAGGGAGTGTGGAGGGGCTAATGCTTTGTCCAGTCCTCTCTCCTAAAAGATTAATCGTCTTTCTACTCGGAGCTGGAATTCTCTGCCTTTATTTTCCCCAGCAGCTGGGCCTCTGCAGGCTGCTGTGGGCGCTCCCCATCCGAGGAGGAACAGCCTTTTGGGGCAGGGGGGTGGCTGTCAGAGCCGAGAGGGCTTGGGAGCCTCTCCCACTCTCTATTCTTCTTCCTTTGGGAACTCACAGTGCTAAAAACAAGCATTCTGAGAACCATATTTTTCTGGGTTAAAGGTGAAAAATGCAGCATTTCCTCCAAGTGGAAAGCACTGGGGCTGCCAGCTCCGGGCACATTTCCGAGATCCTTCCTCCCACTCAGGGAGGAGGCAGGGCCTGCTCGCCAGGGGGAGAAGGGATGAGGTGGGTGGCGAGGGGAAGGCGAGGAGGGAAGTCGGAAGGAAAGCACCGGTTCCTCTGGAGCCAGGGCAGTCAGTGTATGGAAACCCGAGGCCTGTTTGTGTTGGCGCGGGCCTGGAGGCTGGGACAGCACCGGCTCCGGAAATGAAGAGCTAATAAGAGGGTGGGCGAGCGGGGCGGCCATTCAGAGTGGTGCCCGCCAGGCCGGGATCATCAGGCTGCAACTTGAGGGCTTCTGGGACACTGCAGGGACCAAGACCTCCCCCCCCGCCCCCCCCACACCAAGGCCTTCCAGAAAGAAATCCCACAACGGGGCTTAGAGGAAACTAAGCCAGTTTTAATAGGAAAGGCAAGAACATCCCCTGTCCTCACCCCATCCTCAGCCATCCTTGCTTAGATCACATGGAAGTCTGGGGAATTTTCTCAGGTCCTGACTGTGGGACAAAAGATCTTCAGGAATCCACGCTTCACGATATCCTTCCCGGGCAGGACAGGCATTGCGTTCACCTCCCGGCTCCCTGGCTCCTCAAACCTCTCTCTGGAGCCAAGGGCCCAGGAAGCTTCTTCGACATCCTCTCAACAGAGCCGCTACCCAAGGGCTATGCTACAAATCCAGTCCCACTGCTAGTTCCCCTTCCTTAGAATAACAGCATAGCTGCCCAGTACCAGGCAACAGGTGGAAGGAGGAGGGAGAACAGGGCCCAGCAGGGGAGGCTGGAGGAGGGGCAGAGTTGGCCCCTGGGCCGGCCACTGACATCTTCACAGACCTCATCCCCACCACCCCACGACGGGGACAACCACGGCCAGGGGCCGCCTCACCCTGGCTGTGCGTCTCGCCCTCTGCTGGGTGACTCAGCAGCTGTCTCCCTCCTACAGAGGTGTGGTTTCTTTCTTCATCTCTTGCATCTACGGGCTTGGGCTAATAAGACGTGGCAGAAGGGACCCGTGGCAGTTCCGAACCTAGGCTGTCAAAGGCATTCCACCTTTACTCCAGTTTATTCCTCGCCCTCTCCTCCAGTACGAAGGGCATGTCCACCTACCCGCTGGTCCCACAGGGGGGATGAGAGCCACACGGAGCAGACCCAAGTCACCTCATCGTCCCCACCGAGGCCATCCTAAATCAGCCAGCCGCCACCCGAGTGAACAGGGACAGCTGAGACCAGAAGAACCACCTGGCCAAGCCCGGCCGAGATCAGCAGAGTTGCCTGGCTGACCGCTCAATACACGAGAGCAATTAGTCCTTACTGGGGTATGACCCTGGGGCTTTGTGGCCGCCGGGCGTGGTTTTTGTAGCAGTAGACAACAGAGGGAGGGGAAACTGGGGCACCCACAGACCCAGCTTGAGATGGCCTCAGCCACCGACCCCAAGTCCGAGTCCTCAGCTTCAGAACAAAGTTTTCATCCCCACCGCCACCTCCACTGCAAACCCATCCCGTATCTCCTGGGTTTTGTTCACTGAAAGGGTGAAAGAGCCTTGCTCTTGGCTTAGGGTATACTGTCTCCTACCCTGTTCTCTGATCCTGAGCCCTTAGGTGATTAGTTCCTTTTGGGCCACCCTATTCTGGTGCCCTCTTGCCACCAGGATCCCTGCTGCCCCAGCCCACCACGGTGTCGCCCTTTCTCATCCCTTCTGGACCCGCCCAGGGTGGGGGCTGGGGGGCAAAGGGAGCTCACAATTCTTATCAGCTTCCACACTGGCTCCCAGGATCTCACCCCTGAGTCATCGCATTTTTCTCTGGAGAACACCTGCAGGGAACAGATCATCTACAACACAACTCTTGTGGCTTCAGCTCAGCTGGATATTTTGCTAAAATAACAATGGTTTTTGTTTGTTTGCTTTGTTTTGTTTTGGCTGGAGGCCATCTGTGCTATGAAAGCAGCCCCATAGTATCTTGGGAAACACTGGTCCTAGCAGTCTCCAAGGAAAAGGTGTTGAGGTGAAGGTGGTTGGGAGGTGGTAAACGCCACTTTCCAAGACATCTTCTGATCGATTCCCTGAAGGGGACAGAGAATACCGATATGTTGGCTTAAGGAATGTAAAATTCTGGGCTGAGAAAATGGCACAAAATATTGTGCAAAGACATGAAAATCCAGAGTTCAAAAAATCGTGTAGGATACAGACTGAAGAATATAAGATTGTAACAATATGATAATTCTGTATTTTCGAAGCTGATTGCTAGCAGGAATATTTTGCAATTAACTAAAATAGGTCACAAAACAAACAAGACCACACTTTCTACCACTTGGCTTTCCTGCAAACTGTACTCCCAAGGTGACCTCCATAGGAGAGAAGGAATTGCCATGACTGTTGCTGTTATGACCCTTGTCATTATTACCTCTATTGCTGTTATTCCTCCAGGAGGAAGGGTCCTGGTCATCAAAGGTCCCAAAGGCAGGAAGCAGAAGGCTGAAGCACAGAGTGAACGTGTCTAGTTTATTCATTTTTCAGAATAATTTTTTCTTCTTATTTTAGAAAGAGAGCAGGGGAGGGGGCAGGAGAGAGGAGGAGGAGAGAGAGAATCTCTTCTCACAGGCTCCACGCTCAGTGCAGAGCCCAACTTGGGGCTCGATCCCACAACCCTGGGATCACTACCTGAGTCAAATCAAGAGTCGGACGCTCAATCGCCTGAGCCATCCCGGTGCCCCATTTTTCAGAATTCGTAAAGTGCCCACACTGGGCTTGGCCCAAAGCTCGAAGTCTTTGCTGCACAAATGGTGCACACGTAAGAGGAGATTCATGACGGACTAATTATAGGCTCTTATGCGAGTTGGATCATATTTCCCTTCTCTTTGGGGACAGTGTTCATCTCACCTTTCCCTTAGCAAGTCCCATCCTGGAGATGTGCCAGTGAGCCAGCTGCCTGCAGGGTCACAAGCGTGAATAGCGCCGGGGCATGGCCGACGGCTCAGAGGAAGCAGTCCCGCGTCTCTGGTTCTTGCCCAGACACTCGGACCATGCTGAGGGCACCCCCTGGCCCGGAACAGCCTTAGAACAGCACTGTTCTATCCCTGCAAGGGATCATTTCTACTGTTCCCTTGCAGGGATCCCTTGCAGGGATCATTTCTACTGTTCGTTACTAATTGTGTTAGTGTCCCTTTGTGGACATCGCCTCTGTCAGGATCCGGAACACCGCCCCCAAATGAACACCAGACCGAATGAAAGAGTTCTAGCCTTCTCATCTCTTTTATTCAAGTTCCCTACAGACATCCCCCCTCGCTTGAAACAAAAATGACAGTGACCAACCTCAGTAATAACACAAGTGCCTTTTAATCTGCTTATTTTGGAAGCTTCATATTCATCTCCTTGAGCCAATGTTTACCGAAAGAGAATGGTCAGCTCCCCAACGCGCTCACCCCAAGCTACCTATCCCACTCCAAATGATGCCAAAAGGGCCCAAACAAGTCTCTTTGGGGAGAAAAATTTTTGGAAGTGTGCAAAGAATTCAGGGATGTCCGCGCCAACTGGCAAAAGTATACTGTGCGGACAATCTGCAGCTATAAAAATATACACATACAAAAAGACAGCTACAAAATCATGGTGCCCATTTTCTTAGATTTCCATTATAAAAAGTAGGGGTTTTCCATTAAAGGTAAACTTGGGGGGGGGGGCAGCATTATAACTGTGATTCCATGTCTAGTCTCCCCTCATCCTTATTTTCATGGAATAGAGCACACTGAACTAGCCACTGAGGAGTGGAAGGGGTTAATCCTAATAATTCTCGGACCAAGGTGAGAAATTCGAGGTTCAAGGTCAAATGGTCATTCTGCTGTCAGTAGGAGTGTCATGAGTCAGGGAAGGAGGGAAGTATTTTAATCCTGCCCTTTGGCCCTTTGGGTCTCTATTTTTTTTTTTTTTTCTTTCTTTTTTTATGCACTATGAATCACAACACAGTCATTGAGCTACAGCAGACAGGCTCTGGAATTTGCATTGATGTGTGATCTCTGGCAGCCCCTACACATTCAATGGAGAAAATTCGATGCTTCCTACACAGAGTATTCCGCTGGGTTTGGCCCACAGAGTGTCAGCAGGAAAGGCCACACAGGGACTCCTGTCTTGGGTCTCGTTTCTCATCAGAGCGTACTCTCTCCTTGATGAGAGGAAACACACCTGGTCCCCGTGCCTCTGCGTATGGCATCGGGCAGGGGCTCGGGGCCCCTGGGATTCTCAGGATAGAAGGCTGTGTCCCTTGGGCAAGGCCAGCTGGTGTTACTTGGCTCCACAAGTGTTGATGTTTTTCCCATCCACGGCGTCTTCCACGAGGGAAATGTGGTAATCGGTGGACAGGGTAAAATGAGAAATACAGCCCACAAGGCCTCGCATGTATTGCCTGTTAGTGTGCAGAGCAATTTCCTTCATTCCACCTGCCAGGAAGCAAGAGGGAGAGGAGGTGAGCCAAAGGGGAGGATGTCTCTTTAGGACACCTGTCTACTGACCAAGGCGTCCCTTGGCTGACACGATGAGTGAGGGCTATGAGCCCCTTGAACTGCTCAGTGCACAGCATTTCTCCAATTAATGATTACCCCTGAAGGAACAGGTTGACTGATATCAATCTGACACACACAATCGCTATTTACACCCTCCTTGCATGTGATTTCTGACCCAATTGACCACTTACAGCCAAATAGTATCCAATAAAATTTGAAATGTTATATAATGTCAACAAAACGTAACATGTAAATGTGATGTCATCTTAAACAGAAAGAAATACACTGATATTGAATGCTTTCAATCAAGTGCACTTTTAGGAACTATCACATGGATAGAGACGTATTTTCAGGTTTCTGTATCTGCAGTAGCAGGTTCTAAACTATTTACAGAAACACCACTCATTCTAATTCTGAGAGGGCCAAAGAAAGATCCTCCTTCCTCAGAGGGAACTTTCGGAGCTATATTAAGCAGGTTCCTGTTCTATAAACAAGAAAAGCATGGTTTTCCTGGTGGCTCAGCCCAAAAGCACAAAAGCATCTAAGTGCTTCCTGCCCCCTCAGCGATGAGTCAGAAGTTCAGAAAATGGAAGAAGAGAATATCTGGCAGGCTTCCCAATTTCTAAGTATCTGATCCAGTGAAGTACACCGCTTTGGGGAACCCCACCATGAGAAATGGAAGATTAGTAAGAAAACACTGGCATAATTTAGACTTGGTCAAAGGTCACTTACCCACATACAGAGCTCCATTGATGTTGAGCTGCCTCATCATGCCAGGTGATTTGCCTGTTCTGGCCCCATAGTCATCCACAGTTATCTTTCCAGATTGGCCATCCCTGTAGAAACCATGATTTTTGGAGCTTCATTTAATTACCCTCCATTTTAATAAAACTGTATTCAAGTACCTACTCTGTGCCAGGTGCCATGCTAAATGATAGAGGTGCAAAAATGAACAAAAAATTCCTGGCCTACAGGAGTATATGGTCTACCGAGGCAAACAAAAAATCAAATTGTAAATGACCACATCATGCCCCCACTCTGCAGTAGAGGAATGCCAGTATGCTGTGCAATTACACAGGAGGAGAGAGGGTCAGGGAAAGCTTCAGAGGAGATTCTGAGTTTCGAAGGCTGGGTAGGTCAGGTGAAGGAGGAGGGTAATGCAAGCAGGAAGTGGCGATGCCAACAGGAGAAAAAACAGGGGACTGGTACAGATTAAGCACAGAGAATTCCAGAAGTGGGAGTAGAGCAGCCAGAAGCAGATGATGAAGGGCATCTCTGCTGACGGGAACCAGAGAAGAACGTGTAAGGGGAGAAGTGGTCGTGACATGATGGCACATGATGTGTTTGAATGCTATTCTAAGCAAAACGGGAAGCCAATGAAGCAGGTATTGTAGAGGGAGGATTACTCTAGGGGAGGACAAAGAACAGCTTAGAAGTTTCTAAAGGATTTAGAGAGTCACCCAGAAGGGACTCTGGGCATAGTGGAGTGGAGGTATTCATCTGTGGCAAGGGCTTTAACCATTTTCTAAGCTGATTTCCAAAACTACCCAGTCCCATGACCTTCAAAAAACTGCCTTTGTTTGTACAGCTTTTGGAGGGGGTGTACCAACACAGGTTGCACTTTTTTTTTTTTAAAGGAGTTCATTATTGATCTTCTAATGTTCCTTTTTTATAGCAAACTGTTCTTGTTTCTTGGGTTAATAGCCTTTCTTCCCTGACAACTGTAATATGTTTTATCATTTTTTTTCGTTCAAGTCTGTTTCCTTCAAATTGTTTTGTTATGTTAATTTGTTGTGATACCCATCTTTTACACTGGAGACTTTTTTCAAATGCCCAGTGATTTCTGACTGCCACTTCATAGTCAAGTGAAGAAAAAAAGCACTAAAAAGCAGATTGGAAGCTCTGTGTGCAGGATGGGCTCTGTTGACTGTGTGATGGGCTTCATTGTGCTGTGATCTGGCTCAATCATTTTCCTGGGGGACATGTGAATTTTCTACTTCCTTTATTGTGGAGTATAGGCATGGCTGCCAGCGCTCTGTAATCTCACTGGAGGAAGAATTACAGGGTTCTTAATATTCAATATATGAGCTTGAACACGTCCCCAGCCCAGTATACGGTCCAGTATTTAGTTATGCCTAGTGCCTCCCATTCCAGACCCTATTTCACTCTTCCAAAGAACTGCCTTTCATTATTTTCCCATGGTTAGGCAAAGGGAAGTGTGCCAAATATGGGAAGTAGAAAAGAAGTTTGGGGTCTAACTCTTCAAGTAAATTCAAGTACATTTTTTAAAACCGATCTTCCTGCTTTTAGCCCCTCCTTCACCTTCCAGAGGTTCCTGGCTCTACCTCCTTTTTGGGGGTACACTAATATAAATCTGTCGCCTGGGCCTCACATCTTGGTAGCAACTCTTCTAGTAACTAGCTTTGGAGGTAATTCTGTTCTGTCCTCACCCTCGATACCACATACTGCCTCCCCATTTTGGATATGCTTTTTTTGGATCTCACACCTGAATGCCATGATGGGCAATGCCCACAGTAGTTCGCTTTGCCTGACCTGCCGTTTCCCCCCCTCCATTACTCTAAAAAATTCCATTTTTCCTATTTCATCTCATCAGTTCTAAGAATTTTTCATTTTGTTATATCTCTGAAATGAAGATACTTCTTACAATCACTGGCATCTTAGATTTGAAAAAACATGGTATCGGCTTCTAATATAATAAGTAATATACTTCGCTATTAGGTCCATTACTTATTGGCTACTGCCTCCCGTTAGAACGCAAGACCATCAAGGCAAGGGTGATGGTATTATTCGATGATGTGTCTCATGTGTCTGGAATAGCACTGCAGTAGATGAATGAACAAGTGAATGTGTGAAGCTTCAACATCCTCATCTGAAATGGGAGTAACTATGCCTATCCTACGAGGCTACTGATGAGAGATTATACGTGCAAAGCACGGAGCATGGTACCTGATATGCAATTGCTGTACAAAGAGTAGTAGAGGAAGATGCTGCTATTGTTACCAATACCATCATCGTTCTCATCTGTAAAACGAAGATCACAAAACCCAAGTTGCTGTGAATATTGACCAAGATAAAGTATGTAAGGCACGTGGCATCTTGAAGAACCTTAACAAATGAAGATTTGCTTTCTCTTTTCTGCTAGGATTAATTCCTACAAGACCAGGATTACTCAGAGCAAGACAATGTAGGAAGCAGAGCTCCCCTTGGAGATCTCTTCTTCATTAATTCTTCTATTTCTGACTCTGAAGCCTGCTTCAGAGAATTAAGGTATTCATCCAACCCTTCTAGTTATAGTTGAAACCCATGGCCTTAACCCAGTTCCTGCTTGGTTCTGTTGTACTACCCCTTCTAGGCCTATCTGCTCCTCTGGGGCACAATTTATAACATCTGCTTGAATCCTCCCATCTCTCCAGTTCCTGGTTAGTTCCTTCTGTTCAGTCCTCACTGCAATCTAAGACCCACAGGCAGAGATATCAATGATTACAATAATAACAGTCAGGTCTACTAAATCATTTTTGTGGTGCCAAGCTCAGTGCTTTGACATTCAAAGTCTTTCTGTTGGAACATGCCCTGTCTTATCCCTCTAAAACATCTGAAATCCTAGCTGGGGTGGGCTGCCACTCCATGGGGTGGGATGGAAAGAGCTTTGATCTAAGATTCTAATTTTGGTTCTGCTCACAGAGAGTTGTATAGTCTTGGGAATGTCACTTGACCTCTGTTCCCTGAGATGTCTAGGAAGTGCCTAGAATCCCCACCAGTGTGTATCTTGATGAGCATAATCAAACCACAACAATTTGGAGGATTTAATAATCATTCCACAATGTCTGACTATTCCACCAACCTTCTCGATTCAAGGAAATTAACAACAGGTGTCCTCTGATGTTCCCAGGATGGGAATTAAAGGGATCAAATGTGGTATTTCATATTCCTTTGGATGATTCTGAGTGAGCCCTTTTACAGATGAGTAAAGAGAGAAATATGAAGAACTCAGAAGCTACATTGTAGTATCTTGAAGTTGAACTACGAGCATTTAAATTTATATCCTAGAATATATTTGAGACCAACATTATAAATACTCACTATGGGAAAGACATTTCCTTTTTTCAACCAGTCAGAGCTAGGGCTTCATAAAAATCACTGTCTCTTTTCAAGGGCTTTCTGAAACCCCCAGGCAGTTGGCATGGCTCTGCCTCTTTATCGTTACACATCTTTTCAGGCATCAGAGGTAGGCAAAATGGGCAGGACACTGGGGTCCATCGACGCTACTCCCACCACAGCCTACATGTGAGCTGAGCCAGAAACTGATCATGGTAGCCCCATGTTTCCCAAGCCTTACTCATGACCTCACCCACCAACCTCCTCACGGAGGGCTACGGTAAATGCTCAGGGAACCTGACCCAAAGACTCTGTTCAGTTCATCTCCTAGAACCTTCATCTAACATGGCAAGAGTGAATTTTTTTTTTGCATTTCTTTTTTTTAATTAATTAACTCATTTTTTCATTTACATCCAAGTTAGCATATAGTGCAACAATGATTTCAGAAGTAGATTCCTTAATGCCCCTTAGCCATTTAGCCCATCCCTCTTCCCACAACCCTCCAGCAACCCTCTGTTTGTTCTCTATATTTAAGAGTAAGAGTGCCACTTTTTTATAGAGCTAAGTTTAAGCCTGGTGCTATTTGGTTTCTCAGAATATACTGTTAAGAATATGGACACAGGTAGTAAAACTCATTTTAAAGGAATCATTCACCCAAAGTTAATCAGAAGTCAAGGTAGTGACCTCTGTGAGAGGGGAAATATGTAATTGGGGCAGGTTACACACAGATTCTAAGGCTCTGTAATGTCAAAAAAAAAAAAAAAAAAAAAAAAAAAAAGGAAAAGTAGGCAATTGCCTACACAATGAGAGTTGAAGCATTTCTTAAAGTCCACATGCCCGGAAATCTTATCCCACTAGAGATATCTAGCTCTCACTAGATAGCAAGGCCCCCTTCCACTTTAGCCATCAAAGAGTTCTTTCTCCAGAAGGTCACTGTCGAGTGAAGATTTGGGAGTTCAGCTTCCCTAGTCTGCCAGTGTTTGGGAAAAGTAAGGCGGAAGTCAGTAACAAAATGCCCCAAAAGACCCAGGTCAGAAGTAGTAGGATGCCAGGCAAGGTTGGGGAACAGGACACTGGGGCTAAAGGGACTGGGATAGCACATCGACCTCTGTCTCACCTTTTGGTAGGTACTCACCTAACAGCCTTGACTCGGTGCCACCGACCATCATTGAAGGAGCCATTAACCATGATGGATGCCACACCACTGCCCAGGTTATAGCTGACAGCGTGGGGGAAGAACAAGACAGACAGAATGAAGTACTATACTACAGGCAGCCAAGCGTGCACAAACGATTCTCATCGCGAACATTCTTTGGGACTCAGAATGCAGTTTTCTTAACACGAAACAAAACAATGTTATAAAAAGCATTAGGTTTCCAGGCTAGGCCATGAATGATTAAAAAAAAAAAAAAAAGTTTTCTTTAAATCTTAGTTGTAGTAAAATACACATAACATAAAACTTACCATTTTAACCGTTTTTAAGGGTAGAGTTTAGCAGTGTTAAGTATGTTCACATTGTTGTGCAAGCAATGACCAAAGCTCTTTTTATCTTGCAAAACTGCAACTCTGAGCCCCATAAGATACAACACGCGATCCACCCTTTCCCCAGACCCTGGCAAACACCACTCTACTTTCTGTGTCTGTGACTTTGACTATTCTTGGTCCGTCATATAAGTAGAATCATACAGTGGTTATCACTTTGTGAATGGCTTATTTCACTTAGCATAACGTCCTCAAAGTGTTTGTCTGTTTGGGCCCCATGTACAGAAGCGTCAGTACCATAGTATCGGGAACAAGAAGGGTTTTATCATTTGTAATGTGTGCTACTAGGTTTAATGATGTCTCTTGAAAATTAAGGTTCACCCAGAACCTCAGAATGTGACCCTACTTGGACATAGGGTCTTTGCAGATGTAATAATCTAAGTTTATGATGAAGTCATACTGGAATAGGGCAGCTCTAAATCCAATATGTCCTTATAAAAAGGGAATTTTTGGACAAAGAGAGACATGCATGGGAAACTGCCACACGAATATGGAGGCAGAGACTGAAATGATGCATCTATAAACCAAGAAACACCAAGAATCGCCAGCAACCACTGCTACGTGGGAGAAAGGAATAGAACATTCTCCCTCAGAGGCTCTAGAAGGAACCGACCCTACCAACACCTGTGTGTCGGACTTCTATCTTCCAGAATGGAGAGAGAATTAATTTCTATTGTTTTACGTCACCCAATTTGTGGTAACAGTCATGGCAGCTCTCAGAAACTAAGACACGTGTTTTCGCCTTTTGAAAAACAAAACAAAACAGGACGTTGCGGAGTAGGCTGAGCCCCAAAGAGATCAGGGGAACTTACCTGAAAATCCCCAAACTAACGTATAGGACTTAACTTGGTCTCTTATCTGCTCCTCCCTCCCCATTTTATTCTGACATCAGATCTACTCAGTAGCTTTGTATTTTCTAGTGCAGTTTCCAGATACCCTCCTACCCCGGGGGTATCAGAAGACGTGCACATGTTGTTTACGAGAGAGAAATATCCCTCTTAGTCCAGTGTTCGTTCAATAATTCTAATTTAATTCGATTCAACAAATATTTGGTGAGTGACTACTCCAGGCTGGGCACTGGGCCAACTGCATAGACCTCCCCTTGATAATGTAATAAAGCCTGTGTAATCATGCTCTTCGAAGAAAATGTGTTCCACCAGGACACCTCTCTCTTCATCTTAGAAGAGGACCTATCTCTCCATTACTTCACTGGCCAAGAATTAGGCATGTTGAAAGGAAACCTGGATTAGTTACTGAGCTCCTGCATGCACTCGCTCTGAGAAGACAGCAAGAACAGAAAGCACTTGGCTTTCCCAGGGAAAGCACTATCGGTCCTTCCTGTAATAATGGCGGCTCAACGGAGTCACACAGCCCATAGACACTGAACCAGGCACAGAACCTGGGCGACTTGACGAACCAGGAGACACAGTTGTCACTCTGATCCTGAAAAGTTTACTGCTTTCTAATGAATTTTCCCACATCCTGTGTCCCCTTGTACGAAGCAGCCTGCAGGTGGAATTGTCAGATTTCATTATTTAGTGGCCAAATACTTTTTGAAGAAACGAACGAATACGAAGCAGGGCCAAGAGCTGCTTGGCAGCAACTGAGCTGAATTACTAGTGTGGCTTTTAGGAAAGGTAGCACAGGGTAACAGAAAGAGCATCAGCTCTTGGATCGGACTAGCCGGCCTTGATTCCCAGCGTTGCCAATGACTAGCTCTGGGACGTTGGCCATTTGCCTGATCTCTCTAAGCCTGTTTCCTCATCTGTGAAATGGGAGTAATATCTTCCCTGAAGGACTGCAGGGAATATTATATACAAAGAGCACAGCACACAGTAAGATCCAAATGACCCCATTACCCCAAACATATGCGGTCTTTAATGCAGCTCATATTCAGGGTTGACAATACATCTGCAGGAACCAGTAATGAGAAAGTTGCCACCAAGAGTTAAACTCATCAGGCCTCTTCTGGAAGAGTAGTCATGTGTGACAGTAAACCCACAGTCTGTCAATATGTAACTAAAAAGGCCAGGAACACCAAGTTTCTGAATCAGGGTGACTTGGGTAAAATCTCAGGGACGCTAGACTGGAACGAGATTGTGATCCAGTGAGTGGAAACCTTTCAGTTGATAAGGCTCCTGTTCATGCAAAGAGCCCGAAAGTGCTCAAAGGAGTCAACACTGAACGTGGCAGACAGGAATCCAGCCCTCATTGTGGGGTGGAGGTTGGAGGGGCCGCTCGGTTGGCATCTCCACGACCTGACTCTCCAATACCCACCACCACTCTATCTCACCCTCCAAATAACCTCTTGCCTCTCCAGACACCCTGTCACTCTGGAATATCTGCTTTTTGCAATGATAAAAGACCAAGAACAGTGGTTACCTGTATTGGGAGAGGGCATGAGGGAGCTTCCCTGGGTGAGGGAAATGTTCTCTATCTTGTTCTGGGGGTGGTTACACAGGCATCTACATGTTTAAAAATTTACCAAAATCAGGGGCACCTGGGTGGTTCACCCGGTTTTAAGCGTCAGACTTCAGCTCAGGTCATGATCTCCCAGCAGTTCTTGGGTTTGAGCCCCACGTCGGGCTTTGTGCTGACAGCTCGGAGCCTGGAGCCTGCTTCAGATTCTGTGTCTCCGTCTCTCTCTGCCCCTCCCCCTCCTCCTCTCTCAAAAATAAATACACATTAAAAAAATTTTTTTTAAATGTACCAAATTCATCAAGCTGTATACCTAACATTTGTGTACTTTATGTAAATTATACCTCAGGTGTTTTTTTTTTTTTTTTTTTAAGGTGGAAATATAGAATGAATGAACAAATGAATGTATGTCTGGCTTCTCTAACAATGCCTTGTTAATCTGGTTAGCATGAATTGCTTATTTTAGTCCAAATTTACCTACTTAACTTGCTGTGCACGAGAAGCTATGGGGCTGAGCACCAAGGGGGGGGGGGGGCTGGCTCGACAAGCCACCAGGTGAGGCCTTTTGGAAACCACTCGGCTGCCTCCATGTGGTGACACCCCTGCTTAGTCACGTTCCCTTCGAACTGTAGCACAGGGCACTTTGCTAATGGCACATCTCTTCCTTTTTCTCTCTTGCCTGAAAATGTTATCAAGGTCACACGGAAACAGTGGGAAAGACGGTCAATCAAGCGATTGTCACAAACCTGTTCACTGGGTTTTATGCCCCATATCCAACCATAAAGCGTAATGAAAACAGCCAGTATCCACACACTTGGATTCCCTTTCTTCTACTTAATCTTGCACACGGAAACACAGAAAACATTTGCTCAAAGATCACAATTTTAATAACCATTACCACTAACTGCTAGATATGCCAGGCCCTGCATTCTGTGAATTAACTCCTTCAATGCTCACAACTGTTTCCTTTCACAGAGGTCAGGTGACCTGCGAGAGGTCACACAGCCATGGGAATGGTGCAAACCTGACTCAGAAGCCCACGCTTTTGATCATTTCAGACACTGTTTCTTAGGGCGTGGTTCCTGACGGCACCCACTAGGACCTGGTCCAGCAGAATCTCTGGGGGTGGTCCCAGGAGTCGACCTCCGAGAGGAGCTCCCTGCTGACTCTGTACATTGACATTTTCAACCCACTGGCCTGAACTCTAATTCCTCTCTCTGCTCAGCCTCCCGTAGCCGAGCTTCCTACGCAGTAGGTGCTGGGTGAATGGATGTGGGAAGGAACTGCCCAGAGGAAGGAAAAGCAGCAGAGGCAACAAGGCTGTGGCCCCAGACCCAGGGGCGGGCGCAGATGTGTGCCTTGGTGGGGGTGAGGTGGGTGATCCCTTACACAGGACACAGCTAGAACTCCAAGGCTTAAGTGAAAAACACTGGGCCCATTTTCAGAATCCCGAGGAAGAACTGGTAGCCTAACAAAAATGGCTGGGATGCCGTGGAATTGTCAGAAGTGTCTCTGGGGGTGTGGGAAGTGGGGGTGGCCAGCTGCGGGAGCCAGAGGGAGAGCTGTGCTGGGAGGGCCCTGGGCCGAGCTCCCATGATTGGGCTGAGTGGATGGGTTTTAGCTGGCGGTTTAGGGGGAAGCGGGGCCTCCCACCCACGGCCCAGCTACTGTTTCAGTTCCCTTTTCTGGGCACAATCAAGCACTTGAGGCCTTGGTGAGGTTAACCACAGGAAAACCACAAGAAAATGGCTTCGCGGCAGCCAGCCTGAAAGTGGGGTGTGAAGAGCTCTGCCTTTGACCTCGGGGCCAAGCGGGGGAAGGGGGACCAGCAGGTGAGAACTGCTCCCACCGGCCAGCCTCTAGCTTCCAACCACACGTGCTCTCACTAGAACCCGGCAATCACAGGACTGCATGGCTTAGCGTGCTCTGCTGTCTGGGGGCAAGCGTGATGTTGGGCAAGTGACATTTCCTCTCAAGATGCCTTTTGTTCAAACTGAAAAAGACTTAACGGTTATTCTACTCTGGCTGTCAGTAACCCCAGTGCATGATCCACAGAAGCCTTGGAATTAAATCTTCCCCTTCTCCACAGGTCAGTCATCTTTGTTTTAATTCCAACTGATGCCCTATCATGTAGTGAATTTGTGCTAGTCACCAGAGGAGGAATTAAAAAAGGGAAAGCCAGATAAATTCCTACCCCCGTGGAGCAGACAGACGATCTAGAGACATGCAGGGGTTTCAAACATTAGCGGACACAGAGTCACTTGGGGAAACCGTTAAAACAGAATGCTGGGCACCCCCCCTAAGTCGGGGGCGGGGCTGAGAATCTGCATTTCTAACAAGTTCCCAGGTGACACGGATGCTGCTGGTCCACAGACCACTCTTGGGGGAGAGGGGCAGAGGGACAGAATCTTAAGCAGGTTCCATGCTTAGCAAAGAGCCTGACACGGGCTTGATCCCCGACTCCGGGATCACGACCTGAGCTGAAATCAAGAGTCGGACACTCAACACACGGAGCCACCCAGGTGAACCTGGACAAGTTATTTCTAAGCTCGAGTGAGGATGTAGCATCAAAATCTCTACAGAAGCTTTTTCATATCACACAAGCCAGTGCCTGCCTGGAGAAACCCAGCTCCCGCTCAGTGTGGCGGGGAGCAGTGGTCTAGGAAACCCTTTTGCCACTTCACAACCATCCATTTGACAAGTTTGAGAATAGTCTAAAGTCACTCAAAAGAGGTAAGAACTTCTGGGACTGCCTTATCAGTATCACCCAAGAAGCATTTACAGAAAGCCAAATGTTGGGTCGACCTACTGACGTATGAATCTGTGCTTTG
Organism: Leopardus geoffroyi; assembly: GCF_018350155.1. NCBI lineage: Eukaryota > Metazoa > Chordata > Mammalia > Carnivora > Felidae > Leopardus > Leopardus geoffroyi. The sequence goes on from NC_059326.1 coordinate 208,441,722, forward strand.
CTCTTCTTTGCCATGGGAGATTGGAAAGCACGCATTCTCTTTCCAAAGGCTGCAGAGCTAATAGGGAACAGAGTCATAATTTACATCCAGGTCTCGCGACCTTCGATGGCTGCATCCGTCTGAGCTAGCTTGAGCTGAAGAGTCATATCCATGCTTGGCGCTATCAAAATCCTCTCTCTATGACTTCCTAATTTCCAAGTGGGGAGCATATGGCTGCAACATACTAGAACAGGGGTCAAAAAACTTTCCATGAAGGGCCAGATAATAAATATTTTAGGCTTTGCGATACAGTCCCCACTGAAACTACTCAAGTGTGCCAGTGTAGCACGAAAGCAGTCAGATAATATATAAATGAACGAGTATGGCAGAATTCCAACAAAACTTCATTTACAAAATTGGGTGGGGGGCTACATTTGGTCCTCAGGCTATAATCTGCTGACTGCTGCTCTAGAAGATGGATGAAGCATTGAAACACCAGGAGCGTCAAGTAAGCCTGGCGCTTCAGGCAACAGTCAATTCCAGCAAAATGTGTGCTGGCTTACTTTGGCATGACTCTGTTTGGCATGATCAGCACTGAGAAAAATCGCAAGGTGATGCTGCAGACAGCTGGTGAGGGGGTTACCTGAACACCAGGGCTCCATCTCGAAGGCCCAAGGAAATGAAGTCACTGTTGGGTCTCATGGGGCTGTCTCCCCTCCACAACAACAGGCCATCTTTGGCAGTTGTCTTAAACCTCATGAATGCATTTGTTCTTGATCCTGATACCCTGGGGGAAAAAGACAAATAATTGCAACAAACCAACCAGTGCCCACCGATATCCATTCTGCATAATCCCAGTTTTGGCCACCAGCCCCAAGAAGCCAGGAATGAGGGTCATCTGGCCTTCCCGATACTTACTACCAGGAAATTAAAAATGGCATCACCGCCACGAGTCACAGTATGGGTCTAAAATGCTGGACTTCTCATTCTGCAGCAGTGTCCCCTCCCCACATGTGGTGAAACTCCACGAGGGAGTACTTGATGAGTCACAGAGTAGCCAGAGTCTGGCCAATACCAGCATCAAAGATGCACCACCCCGTATGCACACCTAGGTCTTTCCTCTTTCTTGTCCCACCTTCGTGGGGCCTTGGAAAAGCGCTCCTTATTCCCCAACAGAGAGTGAGTTTCTTAATTGCCAAGGGGTTCAAGTCAGCAGCCCTCTGGGCTATGATCATGGCCATCGATGGCTTGCTCTGGCAGGGACTGTCCTTTAGGGCAGAACAGGAGGCAGAGTGCCAGATGGGGCAGAGTGCCAGTCAAGGAAGGTGGCTTGATTGGATAATGATCTTGAGAGCTATTGGGACAGCAGCAGGGTGGGGAGGAAGAGGAAGCTGAGAGGAATGGAGGGATGCTCAGGCAGGGCAGCTCCCTGCCCCTACAGCCATGGCTGGGCATATAATCACATGCTTATGTGTTCTTATCAATTCTTGGGAATAGACCAGTTCAGAAATCTAGTCTCACTAAAGTGACCAGGGTTTTATCTAATAAAAGGAGAAGAGCAAGCATGAGGTCCTTACATCAAAGTGAGATAAAAGTAAACATAATTTAGCATTGCTCCTAATATGGCACTACTGGGAACGTCTCTTTTTCTATTTTCCTATCGCTCGTGCCATCCTTCTGTCTCACGTACCTGGTCAGGAGCTGTAGAGTATATGTCAGTGCAGATCTTCCTCAACTTACTATGGGGTTATACCCTGATAAACCCATCATAAATTGAAAATACCCTAAGTCAAACATGCATTTAATACACCTAACCTACCAAACATCATAGCGTACCTTAAACATGCTCAGAGCACTTACATTAGCCCACAGGAGAGCAGAATCATCCAAAACAAACCTTAACGTAAAGTGTTGAGTGTCTCGTGTAACTAACTGAATACCATACTGAAAGTGAGACACAGAATAGTTGTATGGAAACAGAATGGTTGTAAGTGCTTTTGTGGTTCACCCTCCTGATGGTGTGGCTGAATGGGAGCTACGGCCACTGCCCTGCACTATGAGAGAGGATCGTATCACACATCGTAGCCTGGGAGAAGACAGAAACTCAAAATTCAAAGTATAGTTTCTCCTGAATGCACATTACTTTTGCACCACTGTAAAGTTGAAAAATCATTCAGTCGAACCATCTTCACTCAGGGATTATCTGCAGTGAACAGGGGAGGGGACTTTTGTCTAGGTTTTCCAAGAGCCCGACCTACATAGAAAGAGATCAAGTTTACTGTCCCCATAGAGCACATTAGAGTGAAGCAGTGAGAAGCAGGGTCCATAATGGTGACTTTGCCACCAGGCCGGGTGCAGAGAATCCAGCCCTGGCCTACTCACTAGAGATCTGCTTTTTTCCATCTTTTATTCCAGGTCCCTTACTTCTTTTACTTGCTCTGGATACATTGATTAGTATAAGCTGATCATAATGGCTCCATTTCTCTTGCAGTGATTGGTTTAGGGGTGGCCATGTGACCAATTTTGTCCAATGAGATAGAGGAAATTTATCAGGAGGATTCTAGGAAAGATTCTTTTCCTTTTAAAGAGTCAGATGTTGGGGTGCCTGGGTGGCTCAGCTGGTGAAGCATCTGACTTCGGCTCACGTCATGATCTCATGGTTCATGAGTTCGAGGCCCACGTTGGGCTCTGTGCTGACAGCTCAGAGCCTGGAGCCTGCTTCGGATTCTGTGTCTCCCTCTCTCTCCACCCCTCCCCTACTCGAGCTCTCTCTCTCTCAATAATAAACATTAAAAAATAAAAACAAAAAAGGCACATGAAAAAAAAATGTTTACTTCCACTGGATATTTCCCTGATTTATAGCCATCTTATGAGCATCTTATGGACAGCTGTCTTATAACCATGAAGGGCGGGGCCGTTGGGGAACTTGTTGAGGATAACAGGGCAGGAAGATGGAAGAGACTTACTCTTTGATGATGCAGTTGAATCGCTGACTTAACCAACCCCGGAACCAGTCTAAGTCTGGACCGCTTGTTATGTGATGTGATAAATGCCCTTCATTTTTCAGACATTTTGAGCTGAGTCTTCTGTTACTTGCAGCCAAAGGCATCTGACTGAAACCGACCCTGATCTTGACTTCCACTTGCAGCTTCACACACATTGCATATACATGCGTGTACACGCAATTGCTTTGGTTTGGGGCCCTGCACCTCCTCCTCTCACCAAACCCCTCTACTCCCCCAAACCACCCGGTGCTTCTTACTAAGCACCAGGGTGCTCAAGACTTGGGCCCTCTTCACACTGCCTTGTTTTCTGGGGACTGAATGCCCTTCCGTTTTGGGGGGAGAAAGTGCTGAAGAAGGAAGAAGCTCTCTCTCGGCTGGGAATCCCTATTTCCTAAGGCCCCATGCAAAGACAACCTAGATAAATACAACCTGGAACTAAAGAAATGAAGCAATGCCTGCCTGGTGTGTGTTCCGAGTTACCAGGGACATCCAATGCCGCAAGAAAAGGTCTCGTTACTACTTCTGTCCCTTAAAAGCCCCCAGACTCCACCCTAAGAACTGGGTGCCTTTGGCTTAAAGCTTTGCCTTAGTCTGTTAAGACACAGTCAACCTGAAGATGAAGGAAAATTCTAGAATGATGGTGTTGGTGGCAGGGTTGGGGGGGGTGGGGTGGCACCCTATAAACTACAAGGAACCAGAGGAGGGAAAAGGAGAGAAGGGCAAACCAAAAGCACCAAAGATGCGTCTCACAAGGGCGAAGACTTGGCCTGGGCCAGCCTTTCCCTTGTCCTGTAAACATGCTCCAAACCAGGAGAATTGGACTGCAGAGCAGTGCTGGAGCTCCTGCCACCAGGGATTGAAAGCCACGGCTAGGACGTGGGCTTCTCCTTGTACCCACATGAGAGCTGAGAAGCCGCTCCCTGTGTGGGCCAGAGCCTGCAGAGGACAGAGGACCTTTGCTGAGGAAGATACAAAGCGGCACCTGCATTTGAAGACTGGCTGGCCGTGGGAAGACTGGCTGGCCGTGGGAACACCGGGGCGCTTGGGCTAATGGTTCCGGGCAGAACCGCAGACTGTGGCCACAAGACAACGTGAAGCGAACTGTCCCTCCCGGGGACTCATACTCATAACCTTCTTGCTTCTCAAAGCCCGAGTATCGCAAATCCTGGAGCTGGGTAGTTTCTCTCTCCAGGCCCTTTGACCAGAAAGGGTCTGGGCTGTTTGTAATGAGGTTGTTTGAAGGGCAGCATTTTTCAAGTTTAGTTTGTTTTTTGTTTGTTTTGTTCTGGTTTCTATGTTTATGGTGTGTGTGTTCCTCCCCCCCCCCCAAGGCCACAGCAAAAAGGACTTCTTTGACAGTTATCTTCCGGCAAGTAAGATAAGGAAAAGTCTGGGAAAGACTCAGAAATCTACCCCCACAGAGAAGAGAATGGTGCCTGCTGTAACTTCTTACCTCTTGAGGATGTCTGGATTGTCATAGATCAGGTAACTGCGGCCGATAAACTGTGGAATCTCGATGGCTTCTGTGATCGCTGAGACAGAACAGAAAATGGAGGTTACATGGAGTATGGCTCCCTTGACCCCAGCCCTCAACCACATGGCAGGAAAATACAAAGGAAGCCAGCTCCTGGAAATGGGACATTTAACAACCTGTCAGCCCCTTCCTCTTGGCTGCACATGCACTTGGCCAGGTTCAGAACTGCCTGTCGTGGCTGGAAGTTCGTGTCTCCCTGTGGTTGCCTCCCTGGGCCTGGCTGTCACTGCTATTGGCCTCAGCACTACTGAGAAGTCCTTGCAATATGTTGAAACTTGAACTGTGCCCAATTATTCTTGGAATCCAAAAAGCAGGTCCGGGGCCATGTGGGGAACAGCTGGGGATAACCCTAGATGCTCTCCAAGGGAGGCAGAGAAAACATTCTCCGAACAAAGCCCACCAGGACTGCATTGTTTGAAGCCAATCTGCCCCAGGACTCCTTCAGCCATGACCTCAAGAGATCGGTGAGGTGGGCAGGATAAGGTTTATGACTCTTTTTTTTTTTTTTTTTTTTTTTTAACAAATCACCTCCCAGTGTTACATTTCATAGGATCTTCACTACAATCCCATGAAGTAGCAGGGAGTATGAAGGAGGGTTGGTTATTCCCATTTTACAGAAGAGGAAAATGACGCACAGAATCATCAAGGATTTGCCCAAGATCACACAGCTAAGACAGCAAAAGACCATAAGCCAATGGGTTCTCCCTAATTCTGGCCCTCAGCCCACTCAGCAAAAGCTTTCCAGTATTTTAGAAGTACGTTTTCTTCTTTCTAATTTCTCATCACTTTGTTTTCCTTAGGAATCACCCGTTTCCACACAGTTAGCAATATCTTTTCCTCTTTAGAAATGACAGTTTAAGGAAATTAACATGGAATGAATCTTATTTTCAAAGAAATGTGTATGAAATGACAGACGAAAATCCAGCTTATTTTTTTATTTAATTTTTTGCAATGTTTACTTTTGTGAGAGTGAGAGAGAGAGAGACAGAGAATGAGCAGGGGAGGGTGGAGAGAGAGGGAGACACAGAATCCGAAGCAGGCTCCAGGCCCTGAGCTGTCAGCACAGATCCCAACGTGGGGCTGGAACCCATGAACCGTGAGATCATGACCTGAGCTGAGGTCAGATGCTCAACCAACTGACCCACCCAAGCGCCCCTAAGGCAGCTTATAAAACGAGTTCTAGTTTCACAAAAATACGCAGTTGACACAAAGGAGACACTGAGCTGACTCTACACCCAGGAGAGGAAGTGTGTAACTATCTGATACTATGAACAGTAGGAGAGTTGAAGCATAACTTCTTAAACATGGAGAGAGAGAGAGAGAGACAACAGCAAACGCTCAAACCCGATGACATTGAGCCCCAATAGAAGGTCCTCTGTTGGCAAGTTCCCAAAATCTTTTCATAAAAAATACAAAAAAAAAAAAAAAAAAAAAAGGAAGGAGGGAGAGAAGGAAGGAAGGGAGGAAACAAGAAAAGCAAAGGAAGAGAAGTGAAACGTTTAATATCGTTTCTGAGGGAACTATGAAGAAATTGATCTATTGCTCTCTGGTGCAGCACAGCCCTGGACAGGGGGCAGCCAGCTGAGAGGGCCTATTAGAACCCAGGAAGGCTCTTGTGCAGTAGCCCCCACTTACTCGTGGCTTTGCCGTCCACACTTTGAGTCGCTTGTGGTCGGCCGCGGTGCAGAGGGACATCATCCTCCCGACAACCCTCAGGAAGTCAGTAGGAACGTGACGCCTTCCACCTCACTCATCTCGTCACACAGGCATTTTATCATTTCATAGCATCACAGGGTGGGGACAGTCCAATAAGATATTTTGAGGGAGAGACGACAGTCATGTAACTCTTATTACGTGTGTTGTTACATGTATGTTCTATTTTATTATTAGTTATTGTTGCTAACCTCTTACTGTGCTTAATGTAGACATTAAACTTTATCGTAGGTAAGTGCTTACAGGAAAAAACATAGAATATACAGGATTCTGTACTGTCCGTGGTTTCAGGCATCCACTGGGGGTCTTGGAACGTTTCCCCCACAGATAAGCGGGGGGCTATTGTAGCTTAAAATTCTGGTCGCACCACCAGCCTCTCTCCCTTCTGGTTAAAGTGCGTAGGAGAAAGAGGGGAAGAAAAGGAGGGGAAATAGAGGAAAAAAGAGTGGGGTGCAAAACAGCACAAGTTGAGTAGAAAAACAAATGGGAAGAAGGAAAGAAAAGGGAAAGGTTCGAAAAGAAAACGATAAGGAAGGAAGGGAGATGGCGTGAAAAGAAAGGAGAGCCAGGTGGACAGGCAGCCTTCAGGTGGGGAAAGAAATCAGGGCAGGAAAGCCAGGCAGAGAGAGAAGGACCCAGAAGAACAGAAGCAGAAATGAGAGGGCAACAGTGGAAGAGGTAAAAGGGGGCTTGCAGCTAGGAAGCGGGCCCCTACTATCAGGATACGAGTGCCCAGAAGGAAAAGGGAGAGGCTATCCAAGCTGACGAGTCCTCGAGTCCTCGTTCTCAGAGCTAAACATAGCCAAGGCTCCCCTACTGGGCTTGGCTCGCCCCCAGGGAGAGAGGCACAGGCAGGGCCCATCCCTGCTGTTACTGGCCACGGACATGGGCCTGTGGCCAAGAGCCATCGTTCCCCTGGACTCCTTGAAATGGTCAGGATGTTCTTGTCACATGTCATCAGCTCTGCACACGGAGAGCCTCAAAGGGGTCCGTGTGAGCCCAGTCCGGCTGCCTGCTAAGCCCTCTGGCTCTGGGGCTCAGGCTCCTCCTGAGACAAGCTGGGAGACCAGCGCATTCTCAGGGCTGGTGGTTTTAGAGGGAGGATTCCCACTACCCTGGTAGAGTGTCCGAGGCCCACACCATTTCCCCGGATCCCTCTGCATGTGGTCGGCCCGTGCTGTGCCCGTGGCCAGGCCAGAACTCTCCCAGGCACGAACCCAGGGTGCTTTCCCAGTGTCTCGTGGAACGTACTGTACTTACTATTGAGGCAGTAGTTCCCACACTCTGCCAGGTGCCAGCATGGAACAGAATAGGGAAAGTCAGAATTCCACAGTCATTATAAAATCCCAATTCTCTTGGTTGCAGATCCCTGAAAACCAGCCTTGTTTCCCTCACAGATCCCTGCAGAGGGCCCAGCTCACCCTCGTAGGGGAAAGTGAGTAAGAATCCCAAAGGGACCACTGGGATCTTTCTCAGCAGGATTACACCAAGTCACAGACTCACCTCCCTAACTAAGTCTTCACTGAACAGTGGGGGTGGGGGTGGCGGTGGGCAAAGAAGAGATGTAAGTAAGTTGTCTGACACTTCCGAGGCACCCCTGACCTTCAACCAACAATCCCCATTTATTCTAAACCTACAGAAGTAGTTCTTTGCTAAAGAGTCACTTACCTTGTCCATGATTATTACTTTTCTTGCCTCTAGACTACATGTGAAAGAGGAAAAGACGAAAAGAGCTGCCTCTTTTCTCTCTGTAGTGGAAAAATACCACCCCAATTCCCACCTTCACCTCCCCTTTGGAAGATCCAAGAACCCTGCTTATTTTGTGATTAACAAACGTCAGGGGGATGCTCCAGAAATGACATGACTGAGTACAAAATGGAGAAAATGTACTCACTGTAGGCAGTACATATGGAGAAATATTAATTCCGTACTAAAACATTAGAGCCAGAAATGACCATCTTGGCCCTTTCTGGCCCTTGTGGTTTATTTAAATATTGTAAACACGACGATATTTTATCCTAATCTAATTTTTTTCTACATTGTCTTTTTTTTCTGCGGCAACTACACTAGTCGACAAGTATTTTTGTCACGTCTTTCCATTTATACCCAGAAGCTTGTGCCATCTGCTGACACACAAAAAAATACCCCAATGAATAGCAGCATCCAAGCCAGGCAAAGCGAATTTTCCACTTGAGGGACCTGAAATTCCCAAAAGACTCTAAATAGTTTGATGGGAGTGCTGGCTCTCTCACAGGACCACAGCAGAGGAAGGAGCTGGGGGGGTGTGATCTGACTTTCCCAACACCATCCCTCCCGATGGTGGCAACTCCCTCATCCACAGGGCAGCTCCATCCCTTGCTGGAAAGTTCTACTTGGCACAGAATTCTTGGTTACATGACGCCTACTCTGTAGGCACAGAGTGAACAACAACAGAATACCTTTTTCTTTATGACCAGCTGTCAAGGATCTCAAGAGCAACATCTAGGCCGACCACCCCCATGTTTCCATTGTTTAATGATACAGCATCCCAAGGGGAAAAACTTCCCTGTATTATGCATAATTAATATATTTTTTAATCTGTGGTTCTATATACTGAGTTTTCACATATTATGGTCTATATTTACTGAAGCTGTTTTTTCATACACTGGGACCAAATAAATAAATAACAAAATCATCTAAATCAGACCCAGCAATACGCTGTCCATTTGCTAAATACAATATAAAATGTTCAAAATGTTGCATTTGTGGTGTATCTGTAATGATGAGGCAAGACCCGATCTTTTAGGACTGCGCTTCCCTGACAAATATGTGACCAAACCGGTTTGGCTGTCAGTGGTGAGTGGGGTACAGCCCACCTGCTACAGAGGAACACCCCCATCTAGTGGCCTGCAGGGTCCTGCACGATCTGAGCCCAAGCTTCTCGGCAATGCAGGGAAGGGAAGGGAGGACCAGGGCTGAGTTCTTTCCCAGGTGGCCTGTGTGCCCTTGGCTGGGAGAAGCCCAGGAGGAAGAAGCTGCATCCTGTACCCTTGTCGTAGACACTCGGATCATCGCCAAGGCCCCGAGAAGTCCCACAGAAGAGAGAGCTGTTTAATTGTGGTTGCTCAGGATTACCCAAGCTTATTTGACCACGGAACCCCATTGCCATTTTGTGTATGTGATTGTGTGTCTGCCTGTCTGTGTGTGTGTGTGTGTGTGTGTGTGTGTGTGCTCAAAGCAGTCATTAATATTTGTTAGAACCTAATTTTTTACACGAGCCTTGTGAAACTCTGCTTTAACTTGCTGGTCACTTACTTAGATACAGGAACTCTGAGGGACTGGACACAAGATGGGTAAATCTGGATGAGAGTAGAGAGAACAGAAATCCCTTAGGATGGGGCATACATTATATGAGGAGGGAGGACTTGGTGATGCCCCTCTGGTGAAATGAGAAGGGGGTCTCAGTATTGGGGTGCTATATGGGGTGCCTAAGTTTGAGGTGGCAGGAGGCATCTAAGAGTGAGAGCCCCCAAATGGAAGGTGAGAGAATCACCAAAGTCAGGCCTTATGGTTTTTGTAGGCACCTGAAGTTAGAAGCAGGCTGGGGTTTAGAACTTCTGGTACATATATACAATGGAATACTACCCGGCAATGAAAAAGAATGAAATCTTGCCATTTGCAGCAACGTGGATAGAACTGGAGGGTATTATGCTAAGTGAAATAAGTCAGAGAAAGACAGATATCATGTGTTCTCACCCATATGTGGAATTTGAGAAACTTAACATAAGACCATGGGGGAAGGGAAGAAAAAAAAAAAAACCTTACAAATGGAGAGGGAGCCAAACCATAAGAGACTCTTAAATACAGAGAAAAAACTGAGGGTTGGGGGCGGGGGTAGAGAGAGGGGAAAATGGGTGATGGGCATTGAGGAGGGCACTCGTTCGGACGAGCACTGGCTGTTGTATATGAGCGAAGAATCATGGGAATCTACCTCCAAAATCAAGAGCACACTGTATACTCTGTATGTTAGCTAACTTGACAAAAATATATATATTTAAAATTTTTAATAAAATAAAATAAAAATTATTTGGGGGGGGGGAAGAACTTCTGGTTTCTCCTGTCCTGGTGGGTTCCCCACATTGGGCTGGAGAGGCTCAGGTTTCTGTAGCTCCTGGCGCTGCGGGGAGCCTGCTGTGCCCTGGGAGCAGCGAGGAGCTCAGCGGGAGCCCGATCCCTACTTCTGTCTGGGCTCAGCCTTGCAAGAACAAAGGGGGAGGTCCCCAAACCATAGCGATGGTCTGAGTGTCTAGCACCACTCCAGGATTCGTGTGAGTTTCTGGCTCCAGTCCTCCTGTGCCACCAAGTGGTGAGGATGAGTGTCCATCTCCCAGCGAGGGCCCTGGTGGAAACCGCCTGCCTGCCACAAACTCCCTGACCCGGTTGGAGAAAACTAGACTCACGAGGATCCCCAAAATGAAATTCCTGAAGGAGGTGGTATGGATTGAATGAGGTCAGATGCTGGTGACGTCTGCAATATGTTGCTCAATGTAAAAGGACCGGTTTAACTTCTGGAGGGGATACTATGAGTAGGTTTTTGCTTTTGAAACATTGTCAGGGAGGGGGAAAATTTTTAAATTTTTAACTTAGGAAGCTAGGGATCACCTTGCTGGATTTGACAAGACTGTCTCCTGTCTACTTGTCAGGATTCATCCTGACAACCAAGGATGGCTTCTAAGTATTCTTGGTCTCCCCGACTAAGAATCCACCCAACTTTTAGAATGTTCTTATGCATCTCTACGGAGGAGCGTAGCTGCCTATCTCTCTCCCCTCTCTTTCCCATCCTTACTCAGGACTAGATGCTCACCCCAATGAGTCTGTATGGCAACTGCATACCACTGGGTGCCTGCTGGGGCCTGGAAAAAAATTGTCCTTAACAGCCCTAACCTGTGCCCAGGCGCATTAATCCTCTCAAGCCACATGATGGGAGAAGACATGATACAGGCCATGCTCCCCATGTATAAATCTTCCTATGGTTGGCAACAGCTGCCATTCTGCCAGGAGCATTATCTTTATTTCAAAGCATAAAAAAAAAAATACTGAAATAACACAAGGGGAGCTCTGCCTGGGTTTTACTCTTGACTCTAGCCTAGCACGTTGCAGAAAAAGAGGCCTAAACATCCCCTCAGGTTCCCCCGGCTGCTGTCCATTCCCTTGGATCTTGCCAGGAGGCCCAGGCCCTGCATGGAGATCTGACTCCTCATTCCGGTGAGATGTGTTTCTCACTGAACCAGAACCTACAGTTATGAAGCTATAAATGTGAGCGCTTTGCACCTGTCATGGCTGATATTCTACAGCGGGAAAGGAGGGTTAACAAGATCACAAATTATCCCGTCCTTCTTCCTTTCATTCTCAAAGCTGCATGTTCATTTAAGCCTGGACTTTATATATTGACCATTAATGTTAGCATTTAAGGCAGGAGCAAACCTGAATTGCCTGTGGTAAAATTGGAGACCCAGGAAATTCAAACACTAATGTGTAAAATCCAAACTCAATTTTCTGAATGAATGGGCTACTCTCGAACTAAATCTCTGCAAGTACCCACTATTAGCTAAACAACGATTTGCTTGTTAGAATTATAAGCAGGATCTTTCAGAAATGGATCAATTACTCTTCTTTGGAGGTTCACCGCTAGGGTGAGCTATGTTAATAAATATACTTCATATAATTTGCCAGGCAGTTTTCAGAATTCATTTAAATATAATACTACTCAGGCTTCCCGCCAGCAAATTAGCATTCATATTTCCCAAGACTGTTGCAAAACAACTTCTCCTAGCATTCCATATACCGCAATATCTACCTGTAACTTAACAGTCTTTCCCTAAGCCATAATTCTGATAAAGATCGGGAACCTGGAAATAAACAGGAAAGAGAGAGAGCACATCCCTTCACTTAGGCTGCCCCCTGCCTTATTTCCTTTGGCCTGTGTACCTTTTTTTATTAGTTCCCGGACAGGTGAGGCCATACTGATGTTGGAAACAAGAAATCCATATGGCCCAACATAATGACCATATGCTGGCAGGCCTCTTCTAGATACCAGATCCGTGGCCTCTGCCTCCCTAGGGCAGATGTGAAAATCTCAGTCCAGCAGGGATTCACCACCTGTGACTTGCTCTAGCTTTCAGACAATGGAAGGTAGGGAGCTGAGTAGCTCACCGCACCTGTAGTGCATTTTATTTTTCTCCCCAGTAACAACATGGCTAGTCCTGGTTGAGTACTTACCAGGCATTGTCTCAGCAATATGCATCGTCTCATGTGGACTAAATGAGGACACTACTGTGTTAGACACTATTGCCTGGTTATTCCCGTTTTACAGATGAGAAACTAAGGCACAGAGGAAACAGCATGAAAAACAGCACTTTACAGAAGGTTATTTGTACTTGTAGTTTGAAGCAACCTATTTAGAATTTATACATTTCTGTATTTGGCACAATTTCTCAGCCACATACAGAACACTTTTTTTTTTTTAACTTTTTTTAATGTTTATTTATTTTTGAGAGAGAGACAGAGCACGAGAGGGGGAGGAGCAGAGAGAGAAGGAGACACAGAATCGGATGCAGGCTCCAGGCTCTGAGCTGTCAGCATGGAGCCCGACACCGGGCTCGAACTCACAAACCGTGAGATAATGACCTGAGCCGAAGCCGGAAGCTCAACCGACTGAGCCACCCAGGTGCCCCTAGAACACTTTATAGCGTTCGCAGGAAGGGGTCAAAATAGTTACCAGCCTATAAAGTCTCCACCTATGAGGACAGGCATGGCTCAGGTGCAGGGGTCCTGGGAACCCCCCTACACTATGATGTAACCTTTTGGTGGCTAGACCCTGAGGGGATTCTCAGGAAAGAAGCCATTTACCTACTGTTACAGAGGCATTTCAGCATTTCAATTCTTGTTTAATGTAACAATTAACCATCTCATAGGCTATTGAATACGTTACTGAAATCAATGATAAAAACCACCTGCGCAGCTGGCTGTCCCGGGGTTGCCAGATCCTTCTGGAAAAGCCATCCCCGCTGTTCCCCGGTGCAACGCCTGAGCCCCGCCCCGTGTACCTTTCTGGCAGTGGAGCCCCTCGAAGCCCAGGGGGCAGTCACACTCATAGCTGTCCTTCCTGGGCCGGCAGCTGCCCCCGTGCGTGCAGGGGGCCCCCACGCAGGGGTGGGCTGCGTTCTCCACGTTCACGCCCCGCGTGAAGTCGTGCTTCACGTGGATGGTTCGGTCGTTCAGGATGATCTTCGGGAGAAAATGTAAACACAGAAAACATCTTTGCAGTCTGCTAAAGCTCCCCTCAGCCTGTTAACCTCAGCTACATGTGATGGGGGAGCTTTCATAAAAGAGAAAGTGTCTGGTTCCTGTTTTTACCGCCCAGTAAGTGATGCAGGCACTGAAGTGATGCTCTGTGGCCCTTGGGAGAATCTGCAGAGAGTAAAGCGTCCTCTGGTCCTGGAAGATTCCGGGAGGTCGTAAAGAAGTCTCAATAAATACAAAATTAAGGTTCTCAACCTGGCTGCCTGTTAGAATCACCTGGGGGACTTTAAGAAATACACTAATGCCCCAGGTCTCACCCAGATCAATGGAATCAGAAGCTCTGAGGGCAGGATCCAGTCAACAGTAACTTTTAAAAGCTTCCCAGGTGATTCTAAAATGCAGCCAAGGTTGAGAGGTGCTGCTATAAAGCCAAGTAGGGAAGAATACAGAACCAAGTATCATGCATGCAGAAATCAAAGGGGGACTGACTCCTTCTAGTGGCAATGGGGCTGGGGGAAGCTTCTCCCTGTACTGCTGTGTTCTTCTGGCTGATGGTCTCGTGTCATCTACAGCTCCATCAGTGGGGTCTCCCAGATTGTCCCATCCCTTCCTGCTATCCTCTGTCCCTGACACTCTTGAATTCCCTTCCCCACATCCCCTTCCCCACTATTAAAAAAAAAAAAAAAAAAAGTGACACTCAGATCACATTCTTGTCATTGCTGTGCAAATTCACTGGGACAAGAGGGCTCCATTGCCTTCACTCCCTTTTCCCTGCAATGGGGGTCTAGTGAAAATGATGAATTATAGGGAGAGGTCACTGGGTTTCCCAGCCCCAAATAACATCTGGGGGACCCAACGTTTTCAGCCCTCCACTTGGAGAGTGTGTTTACCTTGAGCTGTTGGATGTTTTGGTGTCAGGCAGGCTTTGCAGAACCAGGAGACAGAACACCTCTCAGAAAGACCCCCACCCTGCAGGGGGTCCTAAGAGGTTAGCCATGGTCCTTCCTGCCACTAATCCATGGTTCCATAGGCCTGCCTAGTCCTTGGAGGGTGTCAGGAGAGTTAGGAGAACACTTTTTCCCAGTCTTGAATCTTACAAGCTGCAAGAGAGTAGCCAGAATCCTTCTACAATCTTCCCCTTTTCGTACTTCAAGGGAAAGACTGTGAAACTCAGTCATACGTCCTTGAGACAGGCCAAGAGGCTACCATCCCCTTCAGGACGTGGCACAGCCAGTGACTCAGCCACTGGGAGGGGCGGGTAGCCTTTCCGGGACGTGGGGAGGAAAGGGTTGTGTGTGCCACGTGAAGGGGGCGGGGGCAAAGCCTGACAAGGGCCGGAGGGAGGCGGGTGAGGCCTCTTAGCATCTCAGCTTGATTTCTCAGTGAGAATTTCAAATGCATGATGAAACATGGCCAAACCCACTGACGGGGGACAATGGGCTGAGATGAGGTGTCGCTGACATCATAGTTCAGCAACAAAGGGAAACACCTCAGAGTCAGCAAATATTGACTGGACCCCTTTTCTGTGCTCTACACTGGGATACAAGGGGAGGGGAACAGAGCCCCACGGGGCCCTTCCTAGTGCCCAGATGTGCAAATCACAGTAGGGCTTTCTTTCACTGTCCTGCCTTCATTTTAGCCTCTCTCATGTTTCACCCAAGTCTAGAAAGGATCAATGGCCCACATTCCACCACAGGTTGCTAAAGGAAAACAGGACGAAGCTAACATCCAGCAATCGAATATGCTTTTCTTCAAATGCTTTTTTCCCCTAATGTTTGATGGTCCTGGAAATCTGGTTTGGTGAGTCAGCCTGCACCTCTGTTACAGACAAAACATATTATTGAAACTGGAGAGGTCATGGGCAGCCCCAAGAAAAGGGATAACAGACAAATATGTGTGGGGTCAATGTCCTGTACCTTTCACTGGCTGCATGATTCCACCCCCCCCCCCCACCCAACCTTCTATGGAAGGACTCCTTAATCTCTGCTCTTAAGAGCGTGGTTACATGATTGATGAGCTGCAACTGCTTAATTGCAGGGGTAGGAATGGGGGTGGAGGTGGGATGAGAGTTGGCTCTTGACTTGAGCAGGAACTTCAAAGGCACCTCAGAGAGAAGCACAGAGCCAAGAGTTGCTCTGAGACTCCACTGGCTTCCTTCCCTTTGGTAGAAGCCTGTCTGCAGCCACCTGATGCCCGCTGCCTCCCCCAGCAATGCCTGGATCCTTCGGTGGATGTATTGTAAAGACTCATCTTCATTGAGTTGCTTTCGTGGAATGTCTGCTGGACGGGGGCCCAGGAGCAGACGTTATAAGAAAATGGGGTTGGAAAGCTATGCTGCTAGCATTAAAAAAGAAAACCTTAAAACGTGAAAACTTCCTCCAAGCTTCTTTTTTGGATCCTGCAGATTCCACTGATCACGGTTCTTAGTTCCATTGTCTGTAGTCAAGGTCACACAATAAACATGCAAAAGCGAAGCCTGTACCTTCTGGATGCTCCCACTAAAGGGCTTGAGGACGCCCGAGTTCTTCTTCACATCATCGTAATTAGGGACTCCACCAATAAAAATGTCCGTGTTGCACTTAATCTGTGTGAAGCCTCCCTGCCAACAGATGAAAACCAAAACACGGTATAGCTTCAGAAAAGGTAGTAAGGTCTGCCAAACGGTAGAGACACCTTGAGGACCCACCGCAACAGGCCGGCTGGACTTTCACGTTGTTTTGCATTGCGACCTTACTGCCTGTTTGGATGTTTGGAAATGTATTAACCTCTCTGGGACTCAGTTTCATCATCTATAAAATGGCAGCCATCATATCTACCACATAGACACGTCACGGTGAATGTGGTGGGCCGCATCACTGTCCACCAGTATTCAGCGCGTCTCCAGAAGCGCCCCTTCTCCCTGCAGGGAGATGACCTTCAACCTGTTGCTCTTGAGTGGGGCCAGGTAACCTGCTTCAGCCAATAAAGCATGAACAGAAGGGAAATGAATCACTTCCGGGCAGAAGGTTTCAGAGCCAGAAGGTGACTCACAGTGCCCTCTCCCTCTCTCTCTGTTCCTTCAGCCGGGGTGTCAGATTAGAGCTGCAACTGAACGTTGATGGACATGTGGTGCAAGTAAGAAATAAGCCCTTATTGTAGCTGCTGATCTTCTGGAGCTGTTTGTGACCCGCTTGAGCGTAGCCTAGCCTCTCTTGGAGGCAGAGAGCCCACCGATTTAGCACTTTGCCCAGAGTTGGATGATTAATCAGCATTCCAGTCTGACCAGCTATTGTTATATTAGGCAGTGGTAAAGATAAAACCTCTTCAGGCCAAGAGAAAAGGAAGGCATGGTGGGTGGGAGGCATTCCTTGCTATCAACTACAAAGGGTAGAGAAATTCTTCTCTTTTCCAAATTCTCAGAAAACTACCCAGGTCAACCCCCAAAGCCTTGCCCTGTTACCGGTCATTTCAACAGCTTAAACTCTAACGGGTGGGCTAGACAACAAGCTGTGTATAATATTTAATGTCTAAACTCTTTCACACATGAGCTGGAAGCAAAATGTGAAAATGTCCTAAGACAACAAATAGAGATAAATGGAAATTTGAGACTCTAACATAAATCATTACTTCCTTTGATTTATGGTAAAAGGAAATATAAATAGTAGCAGCATTTAGTCATTAATTTAACAAATATTACTGGGCATCTACTGTGTCCCAGGCACTAAATGCTAGACAAACTGGTTTCTGCCCTCAGAGGCAGAATCCAGACGCATAAATGGGCAGGTGGGATTAGCTCAGCAAGGGCTGTTCAGGGGACTCTGGATGCACTTGAGGAGGGAGCGCACATATCCTACCCTAGACACAGATAGTCTGGGAGGTAGTAAAGGAAGAGTCAGAATTATAGAAATCGGTCAAAGTCAGGGCTTGAGAGGAATATAGTAGGTTTAAGGGCAGAGGCAAGGAGGGGCCAGATACTGCATGCTTAGAAACTTGCCCTCTACCCAAAAAGCATCAAGCTTTAAGCAGAAAGAAAATAGTTATATCTGTGTTTTAGGCAGATTACAGGCCAGAGGGAGGAGAATGGACTTGGGGTCAGGTCAATATAGAGAAGGAGAGACAGAACAGAGAGGAAGGTACAGGATCCAGGAGAGTCTCACAGTGCCCAGGTCCCACCAGGGAACAGCATGGAGGTCTTGATTGGAACATAGACAGAATTGCCTTCCATCAGTAACCTTGGGGCAGTGTTCTTATTTAACTAGGCAGGGTTTGGGGAGGGGGAGGGGAAGGCAGTGTTCATTAAAGAAGCAGAAGGCCTTTCAGGAATTGTAGTGGCTGGATGGAATGCTGACCCTGGAGGGAGCTGTCACCACACCGCCCCCCGCCCCCCCCCCCCCCCCCCCCCCCCCCCCCCCCCCCCGCCAGGCCCCAATCACTGTCTTAGCTCTTCTAAAGTTAAAATAAGATAGTAAGTGGAAAGGAGAAAGGTTGCAGGGTCAAAGGGATGTCAGAGAAACAGGTTGTTTTGAAAAACCTTTGAGTTACAGTTGTATCCAGTGAACAGGACCTGGCCTCATGGGGTGAGAGCTGGTTCCTTTTGGTTTCTCATCAAAACCCTCCCCTGCACCCCTTCCCCCCCCCCATGCCCCGGCCCCCACCCCGCCCCCCCTCCTGTTGACAAGAGACAGGGCTGCAGCTGCCACACCCACAGGGAACCGCAGGAGAAAAGCAAACAGACCCCACCGAAAGGAGGCTTCGCGTCTAGATCTGCCACTTCTGTTTAGCTGGAAGTGGTTGGAAAACCTGAGCAAAGCTGCTGGTTAGGGTTTTCTGGAACCCTCAGAGGCACATCCCATCCTTAAGTCTGGCATAGACTCAACCCTTGGCTGTTAGTATTTCTCAGCTGAGCAACCCAGAGTTTGGCTTTCGCGTGGACACTGAGGGGCCTAGGCCCTGGGTTAATCCCCAGAAGAGTTCTTTCATCCCACCCATCTCTAAGCTCTAAGACCACTACTCCTAATCCCATTGCTCTCTAACCGAAAGAGTCACCTATGCCTTTGAACGTGGTATGGACAGCTGGGGAGCAGAATCCCCTGCTGGGGGAAGATGTGATGAAGGCTCAACTCACTGAGATCAAGCATGGAGCCTTCCCACTCCTGTCTCAGAGCTGCCTCAAAAAACCCCAAAACAAAACAAAACACCCTCACATGCACACAGATTGGCTACACCTGTACCCACATGTGCACACTGCTTTCCAGGTGGGCAGCACTCCAGCCAGCTTGGTCCATTCAAAAAGCCAATAGGGAGGCACTGGTTCTACCATATTGGTTGAATTCTTACTCTCTGATATTGTAGCAATAGAAATTCTGAGGTGTGGTTTTTACCTTTGTGTTGTCTCTTCACTGTAGGACCCCAACAGTAAATACTGTGTCCTAAAGAGTTTCTTCTTCATAATCAAAGGCCTTAACCCTACCATCTATAAATATTCCATTCTGAACTTTTGTTCCTGTTTTACAAATGTTTGTAACTAAGGCCTACAGAGATACAATGCTTTTTCGAATTTATATTAAGTCAACATATAGTCAAGTCTAGTCAAGTCTATAGTTGTGAGCTACTAATTCTATCTTGGACTGAAGTCAGTTGTTAGAATTTTCTGGATTATACCAGAAATTACTCCTGTTCTCCCTTTAAAATCCATTCCCCTTCATCCACCTTTCCTTCCTTTCTCCCTTTCTGCCTTCCTTCCTGCCTTTCTATTTTCCTTCCTTCCCTGTCTCTTTCCTTCCTTCTTTCCACAAATACATATATAGAACATTTTCTAGGTTTGAAGAGTGCTCACCTCTTGAAGCAGAACCCAGTTGGGGATTCTTCTTATCCTGAGAAAGTCCTTGGTTCTGACAGGACCTCCCACCACTACCATCTCTGATACTGGCCTTGGGACATACGTGTTCTTCCTTCTGCTCTCTTCTTCAACCAAATACCTCTTTCCTCACCAAAAGTCTTTTTTTATTCCTTTTCTTTTTTCTACCAATCCACTTTCTTATCAGAATACCCACATTCACAAATGCCCTCTTTAAATCTGGTGATGCACAGAACAATGACATTGGGAATTAAAATAGTGGAAACCCTAAGTCCCCTTTAGGGGACTAAACTTTTTGTGTGTAAAGAATCCTAGTAGGTTATAATTTAAAACAAATCTCTCTTATCTTTTCTTAAAAATGTTATTTTCTTGGGGCACCTGGGTGGCTCAGTCGGTTAAGCATCCAACTTTGGCCCAGGTCATGATCTTGCAGTTCGTGGGTTCAAGCCCCACACCAGGCTCTGTGCTGACAGCTCAGAGCCTGAAGCCTGCTTCAAGTTCTGCGTCTCCCTCTCTCTCTGCCCCTATCCCGCTCATGCTCTGTCTCTGTCTCTCTCAAAAATAAATAAACATTAAAGAAAAATTTTTTAATGTTATTTTCTTTGGATACGACCTTGGAAATAAAATCATGGGTGAAAGTTATAAATTTGAGTAGAAATTCTGTGCTCTTGAGGTCATGAGACTACTCTATTAACCAATAGGAATAAGTAAAGCTACATAGTGTTGACCGTGTACTGTTGTATTTTACATATATAGTTATTTTAATTGGCACAACTCTACAAAGTAGGCGCTATTATGGTTGCCATTATCCCCACTTTATAGATGAGAAAACACAAACTTGCAGGTCAAGTGACCCATCTGAGTTCACACTACTGGTAAGTAATGGAGCTAGATCTGGAATCCAGGAGCCTGGCATCAGAGCTGTGTTCTTGCCAGATGTGTGGCCCCCACAACACTGGCCCGACCTCCAATGTATGTCCTGACCTACTACATTACACACTGACTCAACAAAGACAGGGATTGGCGGTAGGGGTGGGGGTGGCAAGTGATTTCATAAACGATGCACTTGTATTAGTTCACTTAATCCTTGCAACGGCCCTGTGAGACTGCTGCTATTATGACCCCATTCGCAGCTGAGGAATAGACAGGTTAAGTAACTTGCCCAGTGGGGAGCTTGGGTTTTAAGCCAGGCAATCTGGCCCTGGAGTCCATGTACTTAGCCATCACTCTGCTGCTTTTCTCTCCAGGACAGGAAGAAAACAGTAACCCAGTTTGCATGGACACATGTCCTTCTTACCTCTGCCATTGCCTCCACTACCTTCTGCTTATCCACTTGTAAGATACCATTCTTTGCTGTGCGAGATACATGCAGCTCATGCCAGTGGCCCAGGGCGAGGGGGTCTTCACTCCTGTTGAAGGAAGGAAGCTGAGCGTGGGATAGCATCAGTGGTGGTATGGACAGTGTTCATCAAGCTGCCCTGATGAACCGATGCAACCTTAGCTACCTCATTCATTCCATCACAAGAAAACAATCACTCCTGCTTAGTAAACACAGCGGCGCTCGGTCCGTTTATTGGACCCCTTTATGGTAGGAGCATTGCAATTATCACTTTATTTTATTACTTCCAAAAAGCCTGAAATGTGGGTAAGATGAGCCTGGTGTCCTGGAGGAGAGGTGACAGTGAAATGTGATCATAGTTGCACACAAGCTTTGAAATTGAGAAAATTACCTGGACTGTAGTGTAAACCACAGATTCTTTCGTGTGCTGATAGCTACGGCATCCTTTGAAATGCATAAAAAATTAGGATGGATGGATGGATGGATATAAGGATAGCTAGACATGTGATAAAGCAAATATAGCAAAATGTTAATTATAGATGACAGGTGGGAGGAATAAAGATGTTTACTGTATAATTCTTTCAACTTTTCCACATGTTTAGAATTTCTCATAATAAAATGCTGGCGGGGGGGAAGAGTCCATGTTGTCTGATATTGTGAAAAGGATTAAAACTAAAAATTCAATTAATTCAACGTGAAAGTGCTTGAAGTTTTTTTTTTTGTTTTGTTTTGTTTTGTTTTTTAATTTTTTTTTTCAACGTTTATTTATTTTTGGGACAGAGAGAGACAGAGCATGAACAGGGGAGGGGCAGAGAGAGAGGGAGACACAGAATCGGAAACAGGCTCCAGGCTCTGAGCCACCAGCCCAGAGCCCGACGCGGGGCTCGAACTCACGGACGGCAAGATCGTGACCTGGCTGAAGTCAGACGCTTAACCGACTGCGCCACCCAGGCGCCCCGAAAGTGCTTGAAGTTTAAACGATTTCGATAAGAGTTTTGCACACTACTTTGGACAGTGAGGTATGCAAGAAGAGGATAATTATTGCATTTGTATTTCTAATGATGTCTAGTTCCTGGCCTTCACTGAACCTCCCAATTATATTTTGGTCCTGGATCATCCTTAGAAAACTGTCAGGAATACCAATGGGCACAATTATTGGAAGGTCTCCACCCCCTCACTTGATTTTTTTGCTCTGGCAAATGCTTTTGTGATTTGTCCTTAGCAATTAGAATTTAATCACCTTGGCTAAATCAATATGCAATAAAGAAACCAGAGGCACTCTTTAAGCAGCCCCATCTCCATAATAAGTACCACCGCCTTAGTCATGTTCTTGTCCTGCAGAGGTCATTCCCTGTCAATACCCTGCCTTCCTCGGCACAGTTACATCGATCACAGCCGTCACGAGCTCATTTCAATTGCCTCGATTTTTGAATCAAGTTCATAATGAATTTGACCACCTTATCCTTTTCCTAAAGTTAAAATGATTTGGCCAATTCCACAACTTCCTGTGGTTCAGGATTTTACTGAATTTTCTTAATCAAGCAGGAAGTCTTAGAAATGATCTTCAGAATAAACATCTTGCAACGGGGCACCTGAAACGCCCACAGTAATCCCTGTTGTCAGGTTACCCTGGGGAGGGGATGGGACAGGGGTGGTCTTTCCCTTGGACATTCTGGGCACTTGCCTTCTTTTCGTTATACCTCATACTCTGAATTCTTTTTCCAGGCACTTTTCTGACAGGCAGGGAAACGATATCTTACATTAAAAAAAAATTAAATAACACTTCTTGTCTCAAATAGGCACAGAATGATGAAAGAGAGAAATGCTGGACACTGAGGTCCTGTGTGTCTGTGACCCCAGAGCTGGAGCTGCCACCATGGAGGGGAGCTTTGGGGGGGGGGGCGATCTGCCCAAGAGGAGGGCTGATGACCCTCCCCCTCACTCTTTCTGCTCATTCCTTATCCAGGAGGAAGCCATTTGAAAGTACAAGGTGATATTCAAGGTGTCTTCCCTTCTGAACTTGACAAACAGTTCTACGTGAATTGTTTAGACTGTTTTGCATAATCTTATGTAAATTGAATCAATTAAACACCCACCAAAGTTGTCTTGAGACATAGGATGTTTTTGTATAACCAGAGGCACAAAAATGTTTGTCCATGACCCAAGGTGGGAGGTGTCAGTGACGTGCAGGACAAAAATGAACTGTCCTTTTTAAGAATTGTTGAAACCTAATGCAGCAAGCATTTCCCATCGGCCGTGAGAAATGATCAGCAGTTAAGGGCGATGTATGGCTGTAACATCTCTCCCGCAGTCTTCCTAAAAATGACAGTCTAGCAGCATAAATTACAATTGAATGTAGCCTGCAATTTCCTTTAAAACAACCACCACCTTTGGATTTCCTGCTGCGGGGCACCATTGAAGGAAACATCATAGTGAGTTTCAAAAGAGAATTCGTCGAATATAGGAACAAGGAGCATGTCTGCATTAGATTAGCAGGCCTCTGGCTGGAGGGTAAAAACTACCGTGGAAGGAACACAGTGCGAAGAGGGAGACATAAACAAATAAGAGAAACATCTGTACCCACCATCATCAGGCTCTGAGGGTGTTGTAAAAATCGTGACGCGCTGTACGGGAACAATTGATCTTCTAAGTAAATTAATAGTACAAGCTAGATAACAGGAGGAAAGGTTTGAGGACCCAGAGCCACTTCTGCAGATACCAGCAAGTACTTCAGAAGCACCTGTTCACTGCCATGCTATTGAAACCACTCATCGCACCGCCTTCTCGAACATACCGGTCAGGGATGAGCCTCTGTGATTTGCAGATTCGCTGTCAGACTCCTTTATCTGGAGAATGGTCAGAGATGTGCTAACCATCTAGTCACCATCAAAGAAACAATGCGAGATGGTGGTAAAAAAATCAAAGTCAGGTCACCAAGGGCATGTCTGTCCATTCAACTTCTGTTCATACCTGTTTCCTAGTCATCCCACAAAATGATGCTAGGAGCACGGATTGATCAACTACAATTCATCAGGTTTTTGTGATGGCCTTGTGCAAAATGAAGGCAGCCTATCCATGGGTTGAAGCAGAGAGTTGCTACCTGCCGGGGAGTTACTTGACAAAAGGAAAACTTGCCAGTAGGAGAGAATGATCCATAATGAAGTATGTCATACCACCAGGACACGTTTCGGAAAAGAGAACCACGGAGGGACGACAGGAATAGTGCAAGCTATCAGGACAAGGCCATCTTTTTCCAAAGTGACCGCTGTTGAGTTTTCTGGGGGGAAAGGAGCCCCTAAAGGTCTCAGCCCTTACCTGAGAACACCAGTGCCAGAGCCACAGTCAAAGCGGAACTCCACGTGGCCCCCTGCCATGTTGATGGACACAAAGTCTTTGCTGCCCGTGTCGTAGCTGTAGAGGAGGACACCATCACCCGAGTCTGGCCGAAACGTGATCTCAAACTCCATGAAGGAAAGGTAATGCTGGGGCTCCAGAGGCCAGGGTGTTGCAGCATAGGATCTCAGGGACTCTCTGAATTGAGGGATGGTCAGGGTGAAAGCTGAAGAAAGAAGCGTGCTGTTAGAAATCCCTCTGTGGCAGAACTAGCCATGTTCTCTTCCTCCTGGGTACGGAGCTAACCTACATTTCCCAGCTGCCCTGAGTGAATTGGGTAGTATAACTGAATTCCGGTCAGTGGATTGTGGGTGGGAGTATTATATGCATCCCAGGTCTGACCCCTAAAACTTCCTACCATCTTCCATGCACCCTCTCGTCCCTCACCTGCTAGCTGAATGCAGGAAGCAGGGCAGGATTCTCAGGGCCCGGCAGAGCCCTAGAAGGCAGGGGCCTGTGTCCCTGAATGACTGCATGGCACAGAGGCCACCCCCACCCAAACTCCTCACTGACCTGCAGTGATGTGTGACGTGAGCAAGGATCGAGCCTTATTATGTTAGGCTACAAAATATGAGATGATATGTAACAGCTTTGACTTACAGGAACTCACACGCCCTCTTCTAGGTGATCTGAGATCTGAGATTATTCAGTGCTAAAGAAAAACCCCCCCAGGATGGTGTCTTAGGTCCAAATTTGAATCGATGGTAGAAAAGTTAAAACATGTTCAATTCGGGCCACCTGGGGGATGCTCATTGGTTAAGCATCCGGCTCTTGACTTCGGTTCAGGTCAAGATCTCACTGTGGTGAGATCGAGCCCCACATCAGGCTCAGTGCTGGGCATGGAGCCTGCTTGGGATTCTCTCTCCCTCCGCTCCTCCCACACTTGCATGCACTCTCTCTCTCTTCTCTCAAAAAAAGTGTCCAACTCCACACATTTGCCCAAATCTTTGAAATCTTTGAAATTTCCCGATTCTGTGCGTTTGCGTATGCACATGTGTTTACGCGTATATATACCCACGTATTGAGACAGGTATAGTATCGAGAGGTGGACAATTCACTAGAACAGTAACAAAAAGAAGAAAGATTACTCTTGTGCCTTCCCATTGTTAACGACTCTGCGTGTCTCTTCCCCACATTTTCTCTGAACTTGTCAGACATTCTCAGAAGCATGAGCTGCAGATGCTCTGAATTCAGTCTGATACACACACGCTTAAAGGCTTTTCAAAGTTATGCGAGGGCCAAAAGGAGCCCACCAAAGCCTGGCCCAGAAGCATCTTAAAATGAACCTATCTTTGGTTGGCTTGACACTCTGACACTCAAAGGCACTCCAATCTGATAAAAAAAAAAAAAAAAAGATTCTCCCATCTCTCCCAACAATGTATAAATTTTAATCCCATAAACATTTATGGGACTTGCTAAGAGCACGCTGATGAAAAATTACATCGACATGAATTAACAGGGCAGGCAAAGTGCAGTCAACTTGCTTCTTCCTCACCATCTTCACAGTGTCGACCTTTAAACCCAAGGGGACACAGGCAAATGTAGGCGTCGGCTTTGACTGCTGCACAGGTGCCGCCGTTGATGCACGAGGCTTCGTCACAGAGTCCACTGCTGCACTCCCCTAAATACAGAACAGGAATGACAAAACCGATTCATCGCGTGAGCCAGTCCAAGACGCTGGAGCTGACCGCACCAGCTCTGAATAAACACGCTCAGCTCCCACTCGTGTTAATTGGTACCCCTGCCCAGCTGCAAAACAGCCTTCAGGGTAGGTGGAACGTACCCTTCATTTTAGTTTGATTTTGGCCTGTTCTTTATGAAGAGCCACAAAGAATCTTTAAAACATGGCGGACACAATAAATCAAATAGTAAATTGTTTGGACAATTTTACGACCACCGACGAAGATGAATGAGTTGTTTCTGCGTTAATCCATCTGTCTCTTATTCCAACAAGAGCGTGTTTCAATCCCTTCCGTGTCAACATGGTGTTTCTGTTCCAAGCATGCTAATTTGTGTGGCCCCAGTTACCTTAAGTGCTACTGCCTTGTTGGTTCAAAGTTGAGGCAATAAGGGGAGCACGGAAGCCACATCTAACTTATTACCTGGCCTCAACCTTCCACTGCTCTGTCTGGGGCAGGAAGGGGCTGGGGCGGGGGGTGCTTCATAATACCTCAGCATATGCCTTCCAGCATCCCTATTGCCACCTCCAAAACTGAGATCTTATGGGAGACAGGAGGGTGGCCTGGAGTAAAACGCGGTGAGAGCTTCAACACCAGATGGGTCCATACTCTTTACCAAACACATATCAGAGAGGCCCACACAGGGTATACTCTCACTGTCAAGATCATCAGATGACATGGAAACACATGGACTTCTCCTGCTCTGCTTTTCTCCTGCTTCTTTGGCCCTCCTCTTCTCCTTGTATATAAGAAATAAATTTCACAGATGGGCCACTAGCTGGCCCAGAACAACACAAGTGAGTACTAAACACTTGTTCCCGGGGTAGGGACAAAGGAGCACATCTCTGTCTGAGCCGTGAGGGGCCCGGCCCTGAGCCCTGCAGGCTGTGATGCTGCGCCTGCCTGAACTGCAAGCCCACTTCTGGTGGGATGAAAAGCCCCCGTTGGCCATCTCAGCAGTGCAAGCCCCCCATCCTTTTCTCATCCATCCTCTGCATTTGTGGAGCTGACCCCGTCTTTTCTTCCACGAAGCCTCGCTGTGAGCATGAGCAGGGCTGGGTATAATGTGCAGCCAGCCGAAGAGGCCGACTTCAGGAGCCGAGGACACAGTTTAATTAAAGCCCATCCAGATGGCTCGTCGCCACAGCCGGGGTGGGCTGGCCTCAGCGAATTCCAGCCGGGGCCACTGGAAGCTCAGGGCAGAAGTGACCGGTGGCCTCTGCAGCCACCGCCTGAGAACATGGCCAGCATCCAGTCTCCTCAGGGTGATGGACATGGAACCATGAGAGCCGGACTCTCATAGCCCCTGAGCCCCCCCTGGGTCTGGGTGGGCTGGGATTCTTTCCCCGAGAAGGGCGGCTCCCACAGGAAGAAACGAGGTTCTTGGGTTATTTTAGCTACACATGGAAAAGATATTACTTTACAAATTTGCATTGTGACTATCCTTTAAGAGGGGGGAGTGGGGTGGGGGCGTTGATGAAAGCAACACGGCGGCAGGATTCTGCTGGCAATGGTACTTCAAGATGGCCCGTGAGCGGCGGCGTGGGAAAGAGGAACGGACTCCCACGGGGAGGGAACGTGGGGCTGGCCGGGGTGGTAGCAGAGGAAATGGACAGGGAGCGAAGACACGGGGAAGGGAGACCCAGCCAGTCCCTTCTAGAGCTTGAAGGCGGAGGCAGACCCTAGCAAGGCCTCCGGGTTCCTCGCCTGGCGGTCTGAAAGGACAGTGGCGGGAGTACAATGATGAGCACGGCTGTGAGCAGGAGCTGGTTTCTGAGGCACAGAGGACCTGGCGTTGGGAAGCAGACTCCGCTTCCCATTCTCTCCCTCCCTCTCTCTCTGCCCCTTCCCCGCTCGTGCTCACGCTCTTTCTCACTCTCTCAAAAGAAATAAACATTAAACAAACAGATTGCATAGCTTTATTTCAGTGTAATTGTTTCCTACCATGGATGTTATTCTCTACATTTAAAAACATCATTTGTTTCAAAACATCCGGCTGGCGGGGTCAGTGGAACATAGGACTCTTCATCTCGGGGATTGTAAATCTGAGCCCCATGTTGGAGGGGGAAATTACTTAAAACTGAAATCTTTAGAAAAAAAAAAAAAAAAGAAAGAGAAACATCATTTTGGGAAGAGTCCACAGGCTTTACCAGACTGCCAGAGATGTTCACAGCACACAAACGGTTAAGAACCTTTGGGTTACTAAATTGATGATCCTGGCAGCAAAGTCCAGGGATGTAGGGAAGGATGGGTGCAGAGTTTTAGAAAGGAGGAAAACTGTCAACTCTGAGAGTGGGAGGAAGGAAGCTAGTCGCAAGGTCATGTGCACACAGCGCTGGCAGGACCTCATCATCAGTATATAACTTTCATTGACATTGAACCTACTAGATGCCAGCTTTACGCAAGACAATGAGGTGAGGGCAGGAGAGAAATTAGGCCTCCGAGGAGAGAACAGCAGGTGGGATGGGGCAGACTACATTAAGGACGCATGGACGGTGAGCAACCACCTGCCCCTTGTCCACCAATCCGTAACTGAAGCCAGTCTATTTCCCCGACTGAAGAGCTGTCCACTCGGTCCACATCTCCACCACCACTACCAGCCTAGAGCAAACCGTCATTATCTCTGATCTGGATTGTCGTCATAGCCTCCAGCCAGTTTACATGTGCCCTCTGAACACCGCTTTCAATAAGCTTTCCACAGCCAGAAGGATCGTTTCAAAACACAGACTAGATCATGGTAACCACCTCCCCCTCATACTCCCACTGGGACAAGCCATTTCCTCTGCCTGGAATGATCTTCCCTCTCTTATCTGCTTAAAAAGAAATGCTTCAGATATCAGCTTTGGGTTATATGCTCAGAATGGTTATATGCTCAGAATGCTCCAGCCCATAAAATCCCCTTATTATACACTATTATTATACCACCATTTCTTCTTTGTAACACGCTAAATTGTAATTTTTCATTGACTTGTGTGACTATTTGATCAGTTTGGTCTTTCCTTGTGGCAGCTACATGAGGGCTGAGGTAGGATCCTGTTTTCTTGTTCATTACTGTCTCCCCAGGACCTGGCATCATGACTAGCATTAAGCAGATCCTTAAAAACAGTATCTTGAGAGAAAGCATGAGTGAAACAGTGATAAACCATGGTGAGACCCATGGCCACCTCACACGTCTTGAGTCTCAAATAACTTGAGAAGTTGGTTTCCCAACTTGTCACACTGACCCAGTGGGGTGTGGAAATCCAAGACAGGATTGGAAAAACTGAGTTCCGGTGGTTTAGGTTTAAGAATTTGCGTGGAGGGGCGCCTGGGTGGCGCAGTCGGTTAAGCGTCCGACTTCAGCCAGGTCACGATCTCGCGGTCCGTGAGTTCGAGCCCCGCGTCAGGCTCTGGGCTGATGGCTCGGAGCCTGGAGCCTGTTTCCGATTCTGTGTCTCCCTCTCTCTCTGCACCTCCCCCATTCATGCTCTGTCTCTCTCTGTCCCAAAAATAAATAAACGTTGAAAAAAAAAAAAAAAAAGAATTTGCGTGGAAATAATAAAAGAAAATCTGGGCCAGCGAATGCGAAATTTTGCTGAGATGACTGACTATCCTAGAATGTGGGTTTAGAGAGAGTCTAATTGCTGGGAATAATCTAAAGAAGGTGATGAAGGGGAAAGGCTTCAGTAATGAAAGGCCCCTTTGAGGAGTTGAGGTAGGCTTTAATGGAGGTGGGGAGGGGGACAGAGAAAAAGCTGTGGTTGAAGATAGCAGTGACAAGTTAGAGATACCAGACAAAGGAACCGTGACTCTGCTACTGTCATTACCTTCTTCTGGAAGCCTGTATCTCCACCAGAAATTCACTGCTGTTTGGATGAGCCCAGTCTTCCCTCATGGTGGCACTGCATTTAATTTAAAAGAACTTGAATTTCTGGAGGACTAACTCAAAGTAAAGCAAGTATGGAGGTTGAATAACCAGCTCTGTTCTAGCACTCCAGGGGGAAAATGGGGAAAAAATGAAAAAAGGCAATGAGACCGATGCCTGCCATTAAAGTTCATCACAAGGCTCGTAGACATCAAATAATCCAATAGCAGCTTCGGGGGGGCCCAGAGCCAGCAAGGTGGGCCCATTTGGTACCACCTGCTCAATGGAGAGGCTGGTTTTGCACAATGTGAGAATTTAAAACACTGCCAGAAATCGGTCCTTGCTCAACTTTGCAAGGTCTCAGCTACCTGTCAGGGGTCACCATGCAACCTCAAGACTGCAGATCTGGATTTCAGGACTGTTTCCCGTTTGTCCAAGGAAGAGAGAAAAAACAACTGATACCCTGCTGAATGGGTGGAGCCAGAATATTAATAATAATATTAATAACAAATACTTACAACATGCTTGCTATATGCAAAGCACCAACTCATCTAGACAAAGGGATTTTAGGAGGAAGTTACTAAAAAAATTCATAGATTGAAGACCGAATTCCCAATGTGACTGCATTTGGAAATAGGGCCTTTGAGAAGCTAATTAACGTTAAGTGAGGTCTTAAGGGGGGGACCTAATTCAATCTGACCAGTGTCCTTATAAGAAGAGGGAGAGACACTAGGGATATAGACACAGACACAAGGCCTGATGAGGACACAGTGGCCATCTGCAAGCCAAGGAGAGAGGCCTCAGGAGAAGCTAAACCTTCCAGTGCCTTCAGCTTGCATTTCCAGCTTCCAGACTGTGAGAAAATAATGTTACTAAAACCACCCATTCTGTGGTATTGTGTTATGGCACCCCTTCCAGGCTAAAATGGTCACTGAATTAACCAACCTTAGAATTATCTATCTGCTTTCAGTGACGGAAATAAATGTCCTTACTGCTTTAAAGACAATCCTAGTCTTTTCAGAAAAGTGGTTCTGGAACAACTAGACAACCACATGCAAAAAACTGAATCTAGACACAGACCTTACACCTTTCACAAAAATTAACTCAAAGAGATCACAGCCCTCAATGTAAAATGCAAAACTATGAAACTTCTACAAGATAATGCGGACAAAAATCTAGATGACCTCGGGTAAGGCGATGGCTTTTTAGAGACAACACCAAAGGCATGACCCTTGAAAGAAATAACTAATAAGCTGGATTTCATTAAAGTTAGAGAAGACAAGCCATGTCTTCTCTCTCTCTCTCTCTCTCTCTCTCTCTCTCTCTCTCTCTATATATATATATATATATATATAAATCTCTGAAAGCTCAACCGCAAGAAAATAAACAACTTGATTAAAAAATGGGCTAAATAAAACCTTAACAAAACCTCACCAAAGAAGGCATACAGATGGCAAATAAGTGTATGAAAAGATGCTCCACATCATATGTCATCAAAGAAATGCAACTTACAACAATGAGATACCACTACATATCTTTTAGCATCTGAACTCTGACAACACCAAATGCTAACAAAGATGTAGAGCAACGGGAACTCTCAAACATTCCAGGTGGGAGTGCAAAATGGAACAGCTACTCTGGAAGGCAATTCGGCAGTTTCTCACAAAATGAAACATGCTCTTACTATGTGAGCATTGTTGGTACTTACCCAAAGAAGTTAAAAACTGATGTCCATCCAAAAAACCTGCACACTGTTTACAGCAGCTTTATTCACAATTGCCAAAAACTTGGAGGTAACCAAGATGCCCTTCAGTAGGCATGACAAACATGCCTTGCAGTACATACAGACAATGGAATATCATCCGGCATTAAAGAGAAACGAGCCACCAAGCCATGAAAAGGCGTGAATAAAACTCAAATGCATATTACTAACTGAAAGAAGCCAATCTGAGAAAGTTACATATGATTCCAACTATATGACATTCTGGAAAAGGCAAAATCATACAGAATATAAAAAGGTCAGTGGTTGCCAGAGGTGGGGGGTACAGTGGTTGCCAGAGGTGGGGGGTGGGGAGAGGGGAGAGGAATAAATGAGGAGAGCACAGAGGGTTTTTAGAACAGTGAAAACACTCTATACGACACCATAATGATGGATATATGTTATACATTTGTCCAAACCCACAGGACGTACAACACCATGAGTGAGCCATAACATGAACTACGGGCTTTGGGTGATACTGAAGTGGTAATTCAAGTTCATCATTTGTAACAAAGGTACAAAGGCGTGTTGCTAATAGAGGAGGCTATGCATGCGTGGGGGTGGGGGATAGGTGGGAAATCTGTGTACCTTCTCCTCAGTTTTTTTGTGAAGCTTAAACCGCTGAAAAATAAAAATCAGTCCTAGCTCTGCCTGCTATTTTGGAGAAGTTATTTGACTTTTACAAGCCCTAGTTTCTTCATGTATAAAATAGGTATCATAACAATTTCTACTTCCTGGAGCTGGCGTGAAGAGTTAATGAGAGGGCATATGAGAAAGTTGGACACAGTGGTCAAGAATTAGAATGTGACCATTTCTTTTGGAAGCAGAGAGCATACGAAACCTCTTCTTATATTACTGTGTTGGCTTTTCCACTGAACTGGGTGAGTAAGGCAGGGTGAAAGCGCTGAACTGCCTGCTGCTTTGTTGGATGAGACCATGCCATGCTTCGTGAAGAGAGCCAAGGGCAACAGGACACAACCAAGGGTTTGGTGCGCCATATTGTTTATCCTATCTTGCTATTCAGATCCAGGTCATCATATCTGCAAAGCACCAAGCTTGTCCCTGAGCCACCTCCCTCCTAGAGTTTGACATTAGCCAGCTGCCTAGGGTTTCAATCCATGAAGCTTCTTACTGCCCTGGCCCACACCAGAAAGGCAATCCCACAAGAGCACCCTGGCCCACTGGGCAACCACTTACCCACGTCGGCCCCACTGAGTGCTTTCCCCAGTGGCCAGGGCCTCAGGTCGATTCGCTTCCCATTGACGGTGAGCGACTGCACACAGCCTTGAAAGCCTCTGTTTGTTCCTGTTGCTCTGACCAACCAGTAAGCACTGGGAGCACCACCAAGATAGAGGGGCGTCCGGAAGGTAATTTTACTGTACTGGCCCTGTAAGAAAGAAGAAAACCGTAACTCACTAAACAAAATCAAAAGCCAAAACACAACAGATTTTAATGAGGGACATGGTTAAGATGTAGTTTACAGCCCCACTGCTTTCTTCCATCTGTGTTTATGTTTATGACATTGCCTTACTGGAAAATTAAACCCCTGGTTACCGTAGGAAACTCAGTGAGCTCCTCAGAGGGCTGTGTTTCGAGAAGGGATGATTTTGGAAGCCTAGAAGGGAAGGGAAGGTAGGTCAGAGCCAAGAGCAACCCAACGGGCAGGGTACTGGGCCGGGCATCCAACAAAAACTTTGTCTTTCCAGTCTTGACACCAACTTACTGTGTACCTTGGATGGTTCACAGGGTTATTCTGCGTCTCAAAAGATGATAATGCTAATTTTGTGTATATGTGGGCCAACGCTTACCTTTCCTATTCCCAGCCACCTTCATACTATATCCTGCAAGAAACACTGTGTGTGCGGGGGAGGATTGCCACACAGATTGTGTTGCAAAATATTTTGAAATTTGCTCATGGATACAACTTGTGTGTGTGTATGTGTGTGTGTTACTACGGTGAGGCAGGGACATTTCTAATCTTAGAGAAAACCACAAACTGGATTGCAGGTTTTGAGGTTACAAAACACAGACCTGAACATTAGGTGGGACAAAATTAAGGCACCCTTGGTCATTTTTTTTTTTTTTATTACAGAAATATTTCATTCATTTGGATTAAAGGGGACTGGGAAAAAGCATCTTGCCAGAATTTTTAAAGTCCAGAACGTAAGCCACTGAGATGTGGCAAACGAAATGTTGCCAACAAATAGAACATCTAATCGTTACTTTATCTTTTCTAATGAATGGATAAGAATCATTTATAAATAGTGTGCTGGATGTGAGCAAGGCAGCTGTAAAGTGCTTACAGTGAATTGTAAGGACTGTTTGCCAGCCTCTGGGCACACTGCTTTTGTGGGATGAACTGAATGCCCTGTTGGCTTATTTCATTAAGATCCTCAGAATTCACTCCTGAAACCCATCTTCACTCTGTTCCCTGATTCAGGACTGTACCAGGAGCCTGACCACTTAGCACTGTTTTCCTTTTCTGGAACAGCAACCCTGAGCCCCCCTTACAACGTCCCAGGCAATAGTCTGGTAAAAGCTGGCTTTTACCTTCCTCTGGTGAGGGTTGCTTTGGGTTTCTGGAGCCTGCTTGGCCTACGAGGCAGAGAATTCGAAGTGCCCTGGAGTTTTCATTTCCCCCGACACAGCACTTAACAGTGTTTGATGGGTGCCAAAGTGTGAAAGTCCAATTGACCAGCTTTGGGTTGGGACCGCTCTGAGGTATAACTTATACTACAGAGCTCCCCTGGGGTCAGGCTGAAGCCAGACAGACCCTGAAGAACTTTGCAAACCTTGATATAAGACAGAGTCACTATCTCCCAAGATCGTTCACTAAACATTCCACAGCTGCTGTCCTGCTTATACAGCTTGCTAGCAAGTCCCGGGAGGAGAGCGGCAAGCGCTGCCCTGAGTAGCCATAAAATTGTATGCTTCTTGCAATTAATTCTTATATTCATTCAAAGGATAAGATTGACAAAAATACAAACACTCATATAAGCCAAGCTCACATCGACTTCCGGAGCCCTTGTATTATCCCTACCAAAAGGTTTCGGTAACTTATTTTTTCAACACCCCCAAGGACAGGACAGGAAACCGTCTCCTGAGATAGTCCTTTGCACTTCTGTGCACTTTCGTATGATTAAGTGGAGTTAAAATTACTCTCCCATTCAACATCAGCCTGGGGGGGGGGGGCACAGAGTAAGTCCTTCTCTCCCCAAATTCCCTCTCTGATTCTATGAAAAGGCACCATCCACACCTTCCCCTTCTTTTCTCCAAACTAAACAATGCTCCTTCAATGAATCACTCCAGGGATTTCAGGTCAGTTTCCTGTTTCAATGATTGCCTTCATGTTCCAATATGTCTGTGGTCCTCTTAGAGGACCTCTTCGAGTACAATCACAGAGCTGAATGCAATCCTCTTAGAGGATTAGAGATACCATTAGAGCACTGGAAGCTATGTACAGGGCTACTAGGATATCATACGATCATCACCTCGCTTTTTCTAGATGCTATGCCTCTATTAATACAACTTGTAATTTCTTCAGCTTGCTGTTACCACATGGCTCTGCTTATTAACCTTTACTGAACTTCCTTGCTTCAAAACATAAGACATTTTCACATGTGTTGTTGCTTTTATTACAGCTTCTCTGCCCTATATTCACTATTACTATTTTGGATCCAAGTTCAAAGCTTCTTTATTCCTATCAAACTTAATTTTAATCATATTTAGGGCTATTGTTCTGGGATTTATGTGATTCTGTAGTTCATTTATCCTGTCTTTTTTCCTTAGAAGTACATGCATATATGCATAAGCGATCTCACTGGATTCATATTCTCTATATTTGGATTCTTGTTCCTTTGGAAGCTTTGGGGTCCAAATTAATGGGAATCAGCAAAGCATGGCTCTTTATAGGATATATCTTGCCAGTAAAAAAGTCCAGGCAGGGAGGAAGCTATATACATATACACAAAGGTTTTCTTGCTACATTTTTCCTGAGAGAACACAGACACCTGCCTGATTATAATTACACACTCCGTTCCTTGGCAGGTTGCTAATCCAAACTGTTTATTCTAAACATGGTTCTGAAATTGCCCAGAGCATGACGAATATGTGAATACCTAGGTGATTTACTGAGTAGCCCCCACAGTTAAATTGTTTTACCGCTTCCTGTTATAACCATGGCCCCCCAAAATGGTAGATGAAAGGATCATTCCTGCATATTGAACCAAGTGAAACTTTCCGAACTCTTTGCTAAAGCCACAGAATTGCAACACCCTTGCCTTAAAAGCAAGCTTTGTGTTTGGCACTAATAATGGCTTCTATTCTTCTGATACAGGCCTTCTTCTACCCCTGGCTTTGATGTCCTTGTGGAAAAAGAACATGTCCCTGGGCACAAAGCCAACTGCATGCGTCTGCGCCCCCACAGTAATGACGCTTGCAAATCCGATTCTGCTCCTCAGTAGATGTGGGATGGATGTGTGCCCTGAAAGCCCACCGAGAGTGGTAAGAGCCACTGAGATACAGGAGCATCTCAGAGCTGGGATGCACGGGTTTGCCATGAAAACCAGCCCATCCGGAGCTTGCATCCCACCAGCGTGGCCTGAGCTCGGCAGCAGGGCCCTCTTGGGACGCGCATGGTGGGTGCTGGGTGGGTGGGCAGGTTGGGAGGCTCACACTCACCTGGGACTGGCCAGTCGCCGGGGTGCCATTGTTCAGCTGCAACAGCCCATTCAGCCCATCTCTGTAGAGTGTAACCGTGTGCCAGCCCCCCAGTTTGATTTTGGTTTCACTTATAATGATGCCAACCCCAGTTCCACAATTAAACCTGTGGGGAAGGAAAAAAAAAGAAAGAAAGGCTCTTTGATCAACCAGCTCGTTATGCTTTCAGGCCCCACGGATACCACTTCTGGGGCAATGGCTTCTCTGAGAGTCAATCTGTTTAGTTACGTTTATGAATATCAAGGACTGTTTAAGTCTCTACAGGAAAGAGCTAAACACCTGCTTTCTGGGCCGGCCTCAATCTACTTATCTTAATCTGCCTGCAGACCTTTCAAATGTGGGGCCTCCTTCAACCTGATTTTCTCTGCAGCTTCGAAAACGATGGGCAACTAAGATCCTCCCCCTCCTTCTCAGTGACTGCCAGATGCTTCAAGTGGATCCCAAGAGCAGAGAATTAGAACTTGAGTCATTTTGCTTCCAGGTATTTCTCTGGGGACTTCCCCCAACTCCCAAATGACAGGCTCCAGCGATATTATTTAAATGTCAAAAAACACTCATTTTGGCCAGCTGGCTAGCACTGCCATCTGTGTTCAGCTGTGCCCAAATGCAGGTGCAGTTTCCATAGGGGGGGAGGCGTGGGGAGAGGGGGAACATTCTCAGACGATTGCTTTATTCTTGTTTTTGCTTTGTTTTTTCTCCCAACTTCCCTATGGCCCAGGGTACCCACCAGTCACTATGCCTTACACCCATGATTTTGACCCTTGCCAGTCAACTTCCAGGCAGCCACCATGCCACTCCCCCACAGATCCTGAGACGGCCAGTAGGGAAGGACACATGACCAGCATTGTCCTTCTCAGGACGTGCACTAATTACAGTCCCTTCTCATGGCTTCCCTTTGTCTCCACGATCCTCAGTGGACTGAAATGGGGTTGAGAGGCATTGTGGAGCAGGCTCATCTAGAGGGGGATATCAGACTCCACAGCAGCTGCCCAGTTGGAGAGCGGCCAGCAGCCAATCACAGCCAATGCCACTGGAAGTCTATCAGATCCTTCAAGGGTGAGAACCACTGCCCCAGATCCTGGCCCTAACATCAAACTCCCATGAATCAAAGCATTTAGCAGAGGATAGGGGACCACTGTCTACCCCAAGTGGGATGTTTCAGTCTTTTTCAGCTTAACCCAAATAATTTTTGTGCTGAAATAATCAAAAGACAATGACGGTTAATGCTTGTTGAGTGCTTGCTATGGGCCAGGCACTGCTCTAAGCACTTGTATGTATTAATTCACCTAATCCTCACAAGAGCCCTGGGAGGAAATGCAGGCTCAAAGAGGTACAGTCACTTGCTCAGAGTCAGGGAGCAGAGGAGCAGTGCCATCAGGGTCTTAACCAGTACACTATGGAGAAGGACAAGGCTGATCCTCATCGGTCATTCTCAGATAGGTGCTTGTGTACCCTTCAGGGTGGCCAAAACACTCACACCTTCACAAAACTCTGCCCCCAGAAAACCACACGCAAACCAAAGATGGCTTCCAAGACATATTGGGAGAGAAATGACCAGGGCAGAGGAGGAACACCAGACAGCCTGCCACAGCCAGAGGGAAAAATAGGGATGGGCTCTGAGCCTCTGGGAGCCCTCAGGAGGTTGTAGGGTCCTCTCTGCTCCCCAGGGATGTCAGTCCGACCTACCACAGGGGACAGGGAGAAGATCTCAGCCTCCTTCCCATCACATCCACTAGGGCTGTAGGAGCAAAGGGACTAGATCACTTAGGCTCACTGTTGCATTCGCAGGATGTACAGTCCCTGGTACACCGTGGGTGCTCAAGAAATATTTCCTGCTGAACGAATGGATGGTTACAGGGTTCTGAAACTCAAGTTCCAAGGGTGACCCTGCAGTCCCGATAAGCCACTATTTAGTAACCTTTATCTCCAGGAATCCATTCCATGTATTTTTTACTCTATAAGAATGTAAAAACATAATGTAGGATGGTATTTTAAAAATCTGTGGGATTTTAGTGAGAGTTACCTGAATTGGAGTGAGCGTCGGATGATGGCCAGAGACATGAAGTCACCCCTCCCGTGTTCATTCTCCCCGCAATAGAGCAGTAAACCATCTTCTGCCTCCGCCTATTGTACAAACAAATACCACACAAACAATGAGCACCACCTGGAAACACTCATGAATATGAAACCTGAGCATTCTCCCTGTGGTCCTATTTACAAAGGGGCAAGCTCATGGACTCCAATTCACTCCCAGTTGCCAATTCTCAGTTCTTTTCCCTTTAAAAAACGGCAGCGATATAAACAGTGTGTGACAAATGGCAGTGAGGTTAGAGAAAGGTGACTCCGCATTTGACCTGCTCTTTACTTGGCTTTGTGGGTCCACCAGCAGAGCTTCAGGAAAATGTGTGCAGAGACCACGGTCACAGGCTGTTTGCGTGTCCATCAAATTCTATTTCCACCAAAGAGCACTCTATTTGTTTTTGTTTTTGTTTTCATTCTTTTTACTTCCCTCCCTGTGGAGAAGCATGCAAATTTGCTTCTTTCCTTCTGTCAGGAGAACAGGATGATAAAATCAGCCCCACTGACAGACTAGTTTGTTTTTCACCCATGTTGGCTGCCCTAGCCTGAGACAGATCATCTTTTGGACGATCTCAACACTCAACACACTCAACGCTGTGATCATGACCTCAAAGGAGGCTTGTTTCCAGGTCTCAAACCTTGTTGTCTGAGATGCCCAAAAGAATAACTTGAAGCTGAAGTCGCTGATTGAATTCTGATGTGCAGTTGATTCAAATCAGAGAGCATCCACTGGGCCCTCACTATGTGCGAGGGCTTTGTATAGCAGCTTTCCTATTTGTTCAGCTACAGCCATAGCATTGAGGGCAGACATTTGGGCTCCCTCTAAAAGGGATTTGGGAATGGGGAATGCATTATACCTCTGAAATCCTGGCCTGTGAGGAGTCACAATTATGAGCAACAGAGCTGGGACCTACACATTCTCACTGGTCGGCCAGTCATTTCCATAGTTCAGTAGCATACAGGACCCACCCTCCACTCTCTGGCACCCTTGAATGTGTGAACGTGCCCAATGTTCTCACTACCCTGTGAACAGGTTTCAGGACAGGCCCTGTGTCATATTTACCTTCTCTACTTACCTCCCTGCTTCCTGCACCCCCACCCGACCCCGTCTGATGTGGCACAATGATGTGTTAAGCTGCCCATCCAATAGGCATTCATCAAACAACTAATCCTTCTTACCCTAAATTCAAGAGTAATTTGAAATGCCTGATAGGAGTTCTTCAGAGGTTCAAAGGTTACAAAGGAGTGGCCAAAGAACTGAGGATACTGTATAACAATATCTAAAAAGAGAAAAAGATAACATAAAAGAATGTTATTTCCTCACTTCTTCAAATGCAAAAATCAATATATGCCATTGCCTGGATATCATTAAGTGAAAACCCCTAATAATCTATTAAACCTAGCTCATTATCGTCTCTATTTTTTACACTTATGATTCTCATTCTTGGGGACTTAGAGCTTCTGAAATTCTTAGGGAGAAATTGGAGAGTGTTAACTTGCTACCCTAAAAAGAAATCAATGGCTTTAAGACCACTGACACCTGTTTTCCAGCTGTACGCTTGTGTAAGTGTAAGTTGGCTCAATTGTTATCTTTCTTGACCTTCATGCAACATGCTTCAGCTGCATGTTTTTGGTAGAGATGTGATCAAAGTAAAGTCCACCTCCCCAAGGTGCCTTTAGGATGATTAATTGCTTCAAAAGTACTACATGTGTGGCACACATAGACACAGGGCTGCTATTCAACTAGAAGCAACAGAAGTTGCCTTACCTTTTTCCTGTGTAGCTAATTTAATCACGAGTACATGGAAAAGGGGCTTCTCTTAGAAAAAGGGCTAGAAGAAACCATGTGTGGACCACAAAACTTCCCTCTGGCTCCCAATGGGACCAACCTCCCTACCACATTCTTCTCCCCACCAAGCGCCTACCTTCTGAGCAGCTCTCACCACCTCTGCCCAGGTTGCAGTGGCACCGTGAGCCCCCCCAGGTGTAGTCATTGACACAAAAGCTGTCAGCTGAGCAGAGCGTTTCATCACAAGACATGTCAAAGAGCCTCGGCATTACAGCCACACCATTCTTCCCTTTCCTCTCCGCTGGAGTGGGCTGGGGAGCCACTGTAGTCATTGGGAG
This sequence comes from Leopardus geoffroyi, assembly GCF_018350155.1. NCBI lineage: Eukaryota > Metazoa > Chordata > Mammalia > Carnivora > Felidae > Leopardus > Leopardus geoffroyi. The sequence goes on from NC_059326.1 coordinate 208,482,009, forward strand.
AGACGCTAGGGTAGGGGGGACAAGCCTAGAAGCGGTCTTTGGGTTTGACCTGGGTGCCATCTTGGATTCCCCCCAAAATTTCTTATGTCCTCCTTTGATAGCAGGAAGTGGTTTAACCTAGAGCCAGAGAAGAGAAAGGATTCAGGATTAACACGAACACAGTGTTTAGGCAGCCTCATTTACGGTTGGTGTCTAATACTTGAAAAGTCCCTTTTGTTATTTCTCAAAACTCTAGGATGTAGATGGGGAAGATAGTACTGACCCCAGTTTATGGATAAGAACTTTAGGCTCAAGGATTTTAAGTACCTTGCCCTGTGCTATACAGAAAACCAGTGGTAAAGCTGATATTACATGATTTTTATTGTTATAATATCACGAAGATGCCTCACTTTGTCAAAGAATTGTTCATTTCCTTCTAATACCTGACTATACATTTTCACGTGGTGGGAAATCTAAATATGTTTTTGCCAGTCAGCAGGCAGGGGCTGGCTACACAACATTAGCATGCTAGTTGCTACTAATTTATAAGCACCTGGAGCCTAATAGAGAAAATAAATACGTATTAAGAGCAAATGGGCCCGCTTAAATAAGTTTTAAGTAGAATGTTCATGGTCCAACAGCTAACTTGCCTTGTTCAGCAGGAAAACCAAAACACACAGGTTTTAAGAGCAGAGATTCTTGTTACCTCCTCGAAGGAAATATCCAAATCTAAGTCGTCTTCAAATCCGTCATCATCCTCACTGACTCCCATGTCGGTTGTATAGCGGGGTCCATAGCGGCCACTTCCTGCCTCCTCAGGGCCTTCACAGAGAAAGGAGCACACTGTTGTCAACATATGCCTTCCCTCTGCCCCTTTCTATCCTAATTCAGCCACAGACAGGACTCTGCCAAATGCATCGCGATGTCTTGGAAACACACAAAGAATTCAACACGGAAGAGGCAGCATCAACGACTAACAAATAGAAAATGTTTCATCTCATAAGTATTAAGGAAATGCTAATTAATGCCAGAAAGAGCTGCCGTTTTATACTGACAAGATTGGCAAAAAGGTAAATGCTGGGCAATAAAAGAATATTACCAAGGATGGGATCAACGGGGACTCATACACCAATGTTACATGTGTGCAACCATTTTGCAAAAATACTTGGAAATAAGTAGAAAATGTTCGTACCTTTTGACCCAGCGATCTCACCCCAATTTAGCAATCTCACCCCAGCTTACCAAATCTGGAGAAACCTTCCCACATGTGTACCACAACATGTGCAAAACACATTCAGAGCATCACAATTTATAACAGTAAAAAGCATTTCAAATTTGCTATTTATAACAACAAGTAGCACCCCATATATCTGTCAATAGAGAATGGATAAGTGAATTACAGTAATATATATATATGGAATATATACATATACATATATATATATATATATATATATATATATATATATATATATGGAATAGAATACTACATAGCAGGAGAAATGAATGAGCATTTAATGTGTTGACATGGCTTAATCTAACATTATTCCATGCAAAATATGCAAGTTGCAAAAGAACATATTCAGTTTGATGCCATTTATACAAAATTCAACAACAAACAAAATTTAATATATTATTTAGAGATAAATAAATCTATATATCTAAATATATCTATATCTATATATATCTATATATATCTATATATATCTATATCTATATCTATATCTATATACACATATGGTTTAACTCCCCCAAAAAGTAAGACAATGACTAAAATACCTGGGGGAAGTTAGAAAAGGGATGTGAATGAGATGTGAGGCACCAAAGCCTTTGGGTGCTCTATAATAGTCTATTTCTTAAGACAGATGCCAGGTACCTGTGAATGTTCATATTGTTTTTATATGAACTTGATGTATGAAATATTTCATCACAAATTCTTTAAAACAAGAAAGAGATATTGCACTAGAGCAAACAGTGCTACACCCAGAAAAAAGGGCCCCTACAAGGTTATCGTGGGTGCCACCATTTCCATCCATCTCAGCAGGACAATGGGATCTTTCAGACCTGGAAGGTGGGCTGAGAAAAACTCTTAGGAGACAAGGCATTGTCCTTTGGGAGACTGTCACAAAATCTACTGATCTGCAGCATTCCTGACTTAGGCTCACACAGGTGGCACTCCCCCAGGGTATGAGAGTCTTTCAAAGTGCTGCTCCATAGCACCCCTATTTCCTCCCAATGGGTTTTCGCAGGCACAGGTACTAGCTGCCTTCTCTAATCAGGGCACACTGGGCCCCAGCCCTTACAGCATAAACAACTCTGGCAACAGAAACTGACTTTTGTAGGTTGCCAATGCCCATCAGGCGTCCAGTGTTTGGATGCCTGGTTAGGAAGGGATGGGAAAAGAAGGGAAGGAGAGGGGAGGGGAAAGGAGGGGAAGGGAAGGGAGGGGGCAGGAGGGGAAGAAGGCATGACAAACATAAACTGAACTTAAAGCCATTCTGCTTTCAGAATAAGCTAAGCCAAACACCTTTGTCACAAAAGCAAACTCACCCTCCTTTAGGCAAAAAATAGCAAGCAGGTTGAAAACAGAAAGATGTGACAGAAAGGACAGAAAGAGGGCGTGGGAAGCCTTCTGGTCAGGCACACTGCTGATCAGAAATCTCCTTTGGACCAGGAAGAGAGAAACGTGGTGAACAGGTGATCAGGACACAGCAGGGAAGGAGCCGTTCTCAGGTGTCTGGGCACATGTTGGTGGAGGAGAGATGACACAGGGGACGTGGTGTTCTCACTACCCTCACATCAATTCTCCACAGTTTTATTTAAAATAGCCCACGTGTCAGTGGAAAATTCAAGCCTGTTGATTCCAGGTTTATACCTGGATGCAAGTTCTCTTAAGCCACCTGCATCCAGCCTGCACAGCTGTGTGCCAGATGTCTTCACACAAAAATCCAGGAATCTTGACCACCACTTTCCTCTTTCTTGTCTCTCTGTATCTGTGTATCTTTCCACCTCTCTCCTCGACTCTCTCTCTTTTTCTGGGTCCTTTTCTTACTCTCCATTTCTATGTCTATCTCTCTCATATATTCAAAATCGTCAGATTAAAGAGGAAATATTCCATTTGGCAGTAAAAGTACTATATAGCACATATGTGAAGAGAGCTGGGTCTTATTTCCAGGAAGCTGGCCTTTCTACCCCCAAGCTGTTCTCTCTGCCCTGTGCACATTCTTGCCATTCTTGTACTGTGTTCATCAAAGTCAAGGTACTCTTCACTTCGTCTTATGATGCCCTATCTGAAAAATAAAAACTTTCAAAGACTACCACCACTTACAAGATAGATCCTAGGCTCTTGGTTGAGAATTCAAGGATCTCAATGGTAACTCCTTGTTTTCCCTCCTTTTTTTTTTTTTAACCATTTATTTATTTTTGAGGGAGGGAGGGAGAGAGAGAGAGAGAGAGAGAGAGAGAGAGAGAGAGAGAGAATGAATGCGAAGCAGGCTCCAGGCTCTGAGCTGTCAGCACAGAGCCTGATGTGGGGCTCGAACTCAAGGACTACGAGATCATGACCTGAGCCACAGTCGGATACATAGCCAACTGAGCTACCCAGGTGCCCCCTGTATTCCCTCCTCCTTTCCCCCATCACCATGATTTCCTGAAACCTACTTTCTCCCCGCCAAATAACAGGTATGGTTGTGTGCGTAACATAATACATTTCTAAACTTTATAATAATCTTGCAAAGTAATTATGGCTCATTTCACTATGTAGATAAGTAAGTTGAAGCTCAAAAAGGTTAAATGATTTGACTAAGATCAAAGACTTTGTAACTGGCCGAGCCTGACTCAAAGCCAGGTCTTTCTGGTTGCTGCTTTCCCAGTTGTCTGTAAGAGAAGCAGCCACTATGGAGGCGGAAAGAGCCTGGGAATTAGAAAATCAACATTTATTGACCATTTTTACTGTGCCAGGAACTTTTCATGCATTGTTTTTATTAATCCTCAAAAAGTCCTGTAGAAGTAGTATTACCTCCATTTTACCGTGTGGAGATAGAAACTCAAAAAGATTAAGTAACTTGCTCAAAGGCATGCAGATGATAAATGGCAGAGCTAGCATTTATCTTTGGTCTCTCTTTTGACTGCATCATACTATTCATAATCTGATTCCAAATTGTGTTTTCAGCCTTTTTTCCCCTATTCAAAAGTCCTAGTGGCCAAACTGGTCTACCAGTTGTCTCCTTAATATATCTTGTGTTTTCTCACCCCAAGACTGGTCATTATGTTTTTCCCCACATTACCACCTTTTCTTCCTCTCCTATATCCTACACATAGCTTACCTATCCTTCCAATTGCACGCATTCTGCGGAGACAGAGCTGAATGTACATCATCAAAATGCTAAAATCAAGTGATATTTTAAAAAGAGAACATCAGACTCTTTCCAGAGAAAAAATGGTTATTCCACAAAAGATGGAACTGCCAAGACCTCTAGGATGTTCCTCCAGCTCCTCCTGATTAGGGTTATCCACCCATGGATGTGTGCTTCTAAATATGAGCTTGGAATAAACTTCCATAGCTTGATAAAATCAACATATATTTGAGGTGCTATTTCCACCGTCTGGACTCCAGGCCCTGGAATGCTGCCCTTGTGTTTCCCAACTCAGCTGTGAACCCCTTGACGGCAGGAGCCAGAATTTTAGACTTCTTGACATCCCTTTTATTCATCCATTTAAGTAACACTTCACATACTCATCAAAGCTCCTTCTAGGTACAGAAGACTCTCCCACAATGGCTCTGTCCTGACATTCTGGCTCTGTCCTGGCCTGGCCTAGCTGGCCATGCCTATTTAAGTGAGAGAATATCTGGAGGGGAATCCTTACAGGGTGAGACTCTGCCCCTCATCCAAACATATTCCCATCAAACTACCACCATCCTTGTCCCTTTTCAATTCATCAATGTCCCTTGTCCCAACTCAGACTAAAGTTGAAAGTTCAAAGAGAGCCTAGACACCATCCAGTCCAAACTTCCCATTTCATAAATATGTAAACTGAGGCCACAAAGAAAAGTGACTTGAGATCAAGTTCATGCATCTCATTAGAAGATCTGGGGCCATACTTGGATCATATGACTTCTAGTTCAATATCCATAATACCCTCTCATGCAGACTTTTTGGTGCTAAGTATCTAATAAGATACTTCAGTCAGGAGAACACAGAGAAACTGAGGATGGGTGCAGGTAGCTGAGGTCTCCTCTTGCCCATTAGCCCACCTAGGAAGTCTGTCTTGAAGGCAACTCCTTAGAGAAAAGGACCGCAGATGCATTGCAGCAGCTATGAAATGGTACCTTGATGAGAATGGAAATCATTCCAGATTCCCTGTTCTTTCTAATGAGTAAAATAAGGCATATATTATTCATTGGATAAAATCCTTTGGTATTTATAAAAATTAGTCTGTTTCAACACGATATCACATATCTTTTTGAAGTCAGAGTCTACTTCTCAGTTTGGGGAAACAAAGGATGTGAGATAAACAAAGGGAAAGGAATATGGAATTACAAGGACTCAGAGTCAAAGAAATTTTGACCTTTAAAGAAAGACTTTAGAGATCAGCGAGCACAAGCCCATTTTACAGAAGAGTAATCTGAGGCTCATAGAGTCCATGTGACTTGCCCAGAGGGACAGAGCACTGGTGGCAGAGCTGATCTAGAATTCTGGGCTCCTGATGATGTTTTCTGCTATCCATTACAACCTGTCAAATTCCCTATCCCTCATAATAACCCGGGCTAATAGTAATTTCCCACTTTTAAGGAAAAGAGTACAGCATGGCTAGAAGAAAGCTGGAATAAATCTCTCTACTCTTGTTCATGGACGGCCTCACCACCTCAGAGTTCAAATCCACAGCTTACATGAAGTTTTTACCAATGCCGTTTCTAAGTGAACACGGAATGCACAGCCCGAGATAGTGATAAGAATTCTCAGTGGCCTGGGGTTATTGTAATTAAAGTGCACAACTTATCTCTTTCTACTTGGCACATTGTTAATTAGGAAAAGAGAACATTAAAAAGGAAGCATTTATTTAAAACCAGAATAGTCAAACCACTCACTGAATGCAAAACAAGTTCAAGGGTTATTCCACTAGAGGAAAAACTAATACACAAAATACAAATTACTGTTAATAAGTTAAAGGATGACTTATTTTATAAAAACCTGTCTGTTTATTTTTATAAAAGCATCACGAGTGTTCTCCAGATAGTGAGTTTCTCTGATATATCAACATGGTGTAGTTGGAAATACCCCTGGTCACGGAACCCAGATAAATTAGGAGACGGACACAGATGACTATGTGACCTTGGACAAGACACCTAATCTCTCTGGGTCTCATGTTTTCTAATAAAGCAAGGAATGGGATTATATTTGATGACCTAAGGATCCTTTCTAGCCCTAACATTCTGTGACCCTTAAGTTTACACTTTTGATTGAGACATATTGCTGGCACCTGTTATTCCAAGCAGCGTTTGAAAAAGAAACAACTGGGGAATTTTATTTATTGTGGATGAAAAAGAAAAAAAGAAGTTAGTTCAGCACAAAAGTTACATGCTTTGGGGATTGTGGCTTTCTGTTCAATATTATAAGCCTCCTAGAAGATAGGATATCATTTATCAGAATTCATCTTCATTAATAAGAACCAGGTTATTGCAGTCCCTTCTCTTAATAGCTCTTGGCAACAGATGAGAGAGGAACAGTTATTCCCCACTCCTGAAGTTGTAATCATGCAAAGAGAGTTCCCCAAAATACTGTTGGATTCTTGTCCAACCCCTTTTCCTCCCTACAGAAGTAGAGACAGTAGCCTGGTGGCTGGATGGAAGCATTTGGTACACATTTCTGAACTGACTGAAGCTAATCTATCAAAGGACCTGGGGCAAGGGAGGAGGACTTTGGGGCAAATTTGGTCCCTCCACCTTCTTTCTCAACCTAGAAAAGAGGAAAGCAGTGACCTGGGCAGGTGTGACTTCGCTGCAAATGCAAGCTTTCCTTCAAGCGGGCTCTTCCCTAGTCAGAGGGGAGTCCACAAACCCACTTTGTACTGTAGAGTAAGCTACGTTCTCTGCCCGGCCTTTATCAGAAATAAGGATGGCAATTTGATTCTTTATCTGCTGACTCTGCTGCCGTATTTCTGTTGGTTCAGAAAATGGACAAAGGGGAAAGTGGTGTTAACTGGGCAACCTCAAAACCCTAACACTCACCAAAACAAGAATGACTGGAGGAAAAGGGTCCCCCGTGAAGCAATGTGTCATGGACAGAAACTAGGTCATCCCTTCCAGTATAAATATTTAAGATTCGGCTGGTTGGATGGAAAAATGACAGGCCAGACCTGTGGCCTTTGTGGCTTCACAGACTTTCTTGTTACTCTAGCTAAGCCCCATCTCACAGCAATTTATTCCTTCTCATCCTGTTCCACCCAGAAAGAACATTGGTTCTTCTGAATTCATTTCAGAGACATACCTCCTGCCTCAGGGACTTTAGACATGTTATTCCCTATGCTTGGAAATCTCATCTCTCACTGCCCAGCTTTTGCCTTTTAAATTCTTGTATTTGTTCAAAATCACTTTCTTAGAGATGTTTTCTCTGAACGCTAGATAAAGCAGGTTCCCTTCCTATATACTCTCATGGTTCTGTCCTCTCTTAGAGCATTATTAACTTACAATAATTACAAGCATTATTACATATTTATTTGTAGAATGATTTCATAAATGTGACTCTCCCAATAGATTGAAAGTGCCTTGAAGAAGGCAATACTGTCCATGTTGGTTTCTACTATGACACCAAAACCTCACTCACTCCCTGGCACATTGAAGAAATTCACAAAATGTGTAAGAAATGAAAAGAGTAAACTTTTGAAACAATGCAGGCAGAATAAAAATATATGACAGTAGCATTCATCTGGATTCTTAAATAGCAAAAGTCTAGGGACAAGAGGACCCCACATAAAGAGTTTAAAAGCTAACAATAGAGGCGCCTGGGTGGCGCAGTCGGTTAAGCGTCCGACTTCAGCCAGGTCACGATCTCGCGGTCCGTGAGTTCGAGCCCTGCGTCGGGCTCTGGGCTGATGGCTCAGAGCTTGGAGCCTGTTTCTGATTCTGTGTCTCCCTCTCTCTCTGCCCCTCCCCCGTTCATGCTCTGTCTCTCTCTGTCCCAAAAATAAATAAACGTTGAAAAAAAAAAATTAAAAAAAAAAAAAAAAGCTAACAATAATTCTGAGATCTTAAAGAAATCATTCCATAGACTTTTCCCGGAAAAGAATCCATATCCTGCACCTCTTCTGGGGTTGGTCTTTCGAGCGGCTCTTCTGCATTAAGTTACTCTGGCTTGGGCTCTATGAACTTAGTCCTGCCACCCTCGCTGAAAATGATGGAACCAGGACCTATGTCTGAGCCTAAACAACCATATCCAGACTGACCACCCCCAGGGGCCTCATGTGAAAATCTCCCAAAAGGAGGGCTTCATATCAGAGGGCAAGGCGGATATTTCAACCTTAATCCCTCCTCCCTACCTCTTCTCTGTAGATACTATAGGAGCCAAATGTTGGATTTCTGAGCCTCCTTTGCATCTCGGTAGTTTGGGTCAGTAAGGTGCAAGTGGAAATCTGTTGGAACTTCCCTTTCTACTATGTTGTCTTTGGCAGTGAAGGTGGTTGTGATGCTGGAGTTTCAGTGCATTCCTAACTGAAATGGATGGGGATCCAATGACACAGTTAGACCCTCTCTTTGGGAAATGTACCCACCGACTGTGCGCATGCTGAGGGGGTGGGGCACAAGAGCTCCCCTGTGAACCTGAAGGTCACTGGGAGAGACTTCTGGTGGTGCATAAAATTAGCCTGCTCAACGTCAGCCTCGGCAGCATAAGGACTCAGAGGGTCTGCAAGGACACTGAATGGTTTCCCTTGCTCCTTTCTTCTCCCCAAATAATCTGCCTGAATGTTTTCTTCCAATTTGAATGGATCTAACCAATCCAGGGTATGTTGCCACAGTGGTAGGAGTGGGGTGTTGGGACAGAGCTGCTCTAAGTACCAGCCGTAGGCAGAAGTGTTCGCTCTTTTCTGCTCATGCTTCAAGAATCTCTCATCTGACTGGAGCTCAGGATGATACCCCAGGCATGGAGTGACCATTAAAGCCCTCACCTCAAAGCTTCTTAAACTCCTTTATCTTTATGCACACACACACAGGGGCCGCACCAACTGTGCATAACCCCTGTGGGGTGTCGCCTTTTGAAGAACATAAACCATTCGACAGAGAACAAGCCACTGTATCTTTCTCCCTCAGAGCCTCCCTTTCTATGGATAATGGGGCCGTGGAAAGTTAAGCAAACGGCCAGAAACCACCAAGGTGTTAGGCACTTACTTCTCTGCTACCCACTGAAGGAGATGCACCGGCAAAGTATAATGTAAGGTGGCTGTAAGAGGTGGCTGCAAACACAGCAGGAAAACCCAAGGCCATATTTTCATCATGCTGTGCTAGAAATTTCAGACTTGGAATCATTGTAACCTCAGAGAATGATGAATTATAATTCACTGACAACATTCCATGGCCATACCTGGGGACTCGGGGAGGAAAGGGCAGCGTACCGTTTAGCCGGGCAACAAGAACATTTCTGAACAGCTGAAATGGCGGCTGGCATTAAGAATTCAGTGTTACGTATACAGCAGGCACTCAATATGTATTTGTTAGCTAAGAGAACAGGTGAATGACTGAATGTTCTCTGCAAGAGCCAAATCTTACAGTGTGCTCTGCACATGGCAAGTGCAAAATAAATGTTTTGTGAAAGACTGCAATTTTAATCTGGTCAATGCCAATGCTCTAAATGTCTAGTCAGCCATTTTTACTGGGGCTTTCGTAGCAATTGTCAATTATTGATGGCAGAAAACTATTGTCCACAGTGTCAGGAGGATATGGCTTAAAAAGTGAGATCTCCCTCTTCTTCTCTCTCTCTCTCTCCTTTTCTTTCTGTGGGATAATTTGGCAGTATAATCAAGCATTTGCGTTATTCAATTTTGTAATTCTATTAGAGATTTATCTAGTCAGATGTATTAAAAATGTTCATTATTTTTTAAAATTATTTTCAACTGAATGGTGTGTGCTATGTTCATGGGACGACATTACGTTTGGAAAAATGGAGGTCATTGGCCCTCTTCACATGAGCAGTGGGGGTAAAGGCAGGTTGGAGTTGGCTGAACAGTGAATAGAGGTCAAAAAGAGGGAGAGGGGAGGTAACTGAATATAGACAAGACAGTAACTCTAGCTTGAAGGAAAGCAGAGAAATGAGATGGTAGGGGAAGAATTGCGGGGTCAAGGGAGTCTTTTCTGTGAGCATGGCATACGTGTGTTGATGAAAATGATGTAGAAAAGCTGATGAAAATGATGTAGAAAGATGGATCCTGTCGGAGAGACTGGGGGTAACAAACACAAAACTGATGTAAATGGTGTAATCTCCAATCGGCCAGTACAAAACAGGGCTTGGTTCATACCCGGCACTTGGGACCCAGGAGGTTGAACAGAGACTGAGATGGGAAAGACAGAAGACGTGCAGCTTGCAGTGCAGTGGGGAGGGCGACACCCTGCCCCACAGCGCGGGATGACTGATGCTGTGTGCGTGGGAACACCACTGTCTCCGTGGTGCCCTTTGAAGTGGCTTCACATTTGGACATCAACTGTGGTCCAGTTCTCTTTTAGAGATCACCAGATGGTTTAAACCAGAGACGATGATAACTTCTCATTCCTCCTCTCCAATTTGAGACATGATGCTAGGAGAAATCATTACCATCACAAAGTTTTATACGGGATCAAATAGTTTTTCAACAATGACAGTGAAACAGAGACTCAATCACAAAGTTAGAGAAAGTTTATCACCCTCTCTTAACAGACCCTCAAGAATTTACTGAAAAGTATACTTCAGGAAGAAGAAGTAAAGAATAAGATGCAGAGTAGTGGGCAGAGAAACTGGTAAACATTTGGATAAATCTAAAGAAGTGTTACTTGAAAAAAAAAAAAAAAAAAAAAAAAAAAGCCTAACCTGTGGCTATTGGATAGAATAAAAATACTGAAAGAGAACATGCAAGACAAGAAAGAATTCACTTAGATTGAGGCTGTTAAGATTGAGGTTTATGAGGGTAATAGATACTGATTAATCTGAGACTATAAAAGTTTGGAAGTCAACAATTTATGGATGGTAAATAAAAGAATGCATAATTCATCCCAATAGAGGGGAAAGGTAGGGGGCTAAGAAGATATAGTCTATCCTTTTTTCTTTGTTTTAATTTTTTAATGTTTATTTTTGAGAGAGAGAGGCAGAACATAAGCAGGGGAGGGGCAGAGACAGAGGGAGACACAGAATCTGAAGCAGGCTCCAGGCTCTGAGCTGTCAGCACAGAACCTGACACAGGGCTCAAACTCATGAACTGTGAGATCATGAGCTGAGCCGAAGTTGGAAGGCTGGACTGCCAACTGAGCCACCCAGGTGCCCCAAATATAGTTAATCCTATAGAAAACAGGAAGGAAGCCAAGACAAAGATTCCCCACCCCCATCACCAAAAAAAAAAAAAAAGAGAGAGAGAGAAAAGCAGAGTAAAGAACACAAAATAAAACGGCAGAAATAAATAAAACATGTTAACAATTACAATAACTGTAAAAAAAAAATTCTTGCCATCTAAAGGACAGAGCTTGTCAGATTGGATTTTTAAAAGTTAAGCTGTATATTGTTTCCAGAAAGTACCTACAACATAAGACACAGAGAGATCAAAAGTAAAAAAGATGTAATAGATGTTTCAAGCACTAGCAAAAGCTACTGGATCTATATTACTATATTATTATTAGGCAACATAAACTTTCAGGGAAAAAAGAAACAGCATCATTAATGTTAAACATGGTGGCTAAGTCATGATTAAAGGAACCACCAGGAATATAAGATGATCCTAACCTTGTATGTACCTAATATTACAACCTCACATATATAGAGAGAAAGAGATCGAGATACAGGGAGATATGGTGGGAAATTTTAACGTGTCTCTCTCAGTAACTGATCAGGCTGACAATATAGATGATTTGAACAATGATATTACAAAGCTTGATCAAGTGGACATATATAGAACCCTAGACACCAAAATATGAGAATACATATTCTTTTTGAAAGTACATGGCAGGGGTGCCTGGGTGGCTCAGTTCGTTAAGTGACCCGCTTCGGCTCAAGTCATGATCTTGCAGTCTGTGAGTTCAAGCCCCACATCTGGCTTCTGAGTCTCCCTCTCTCCCTCTACCTCCCCTGCTCATGCTCTTTCTGTTTCTCTCAAAAATAAATAAAAACACTGAAAAAATAATTTTTAAAAAAGGACATGGGAAAAGTGCATGGAAAGAAAATTGTGACTACAAAAAAACAGAGACAGAAAGATCCACAGATTAAACTAATTTCAAACAGCTTTCCAAGTATAAGAGACTGGAGAGTAAGTGTGACAAAACTCACTTAAAGACTTTAGAAAGATCCAAATAAATGGATGAAATTGAATACACATGACTCTATATCATAAAGATGACAATCCCTCCAGAATTAATTTATAAATTCAATATAGAATTCAGCATAATTCTGACTTTAAAATCCCAACAGAGTTTTTCACAGAATTGAAAAACTGATTCTAAAATTTATATTGATTAGTAAAGGTCAAGGAAAGACAAGGCAATTTCGAAGAAGAATGAGTGTAGAATTACCTACCAGATAACATAATTTTATAAAGCTGCAAACATTAAGACAGTGTGATATCAAGGAAAGGATAGAGAAATAGACTACAGAAAACTGAGAAACAGATACACAAATGTATGGAGCTGATACATTAGAAAGATGCCATTACAAATCAATAGGGGAAAGGATTAATGAATGACTCATCAGTTGGTGCTGGGCAACTGGTTATTGGTATGAAAAAAAAATATGAAGCTAGGCTCCTAGTTTTCCATACCTAAATGTAAATTTCAGGTAGATTGAGATCTTAAATATGAAAAGCAAAATTTTCAAATTTATAGGATAAACAAAATTTTGCTTAATGACCTTGGGAAAAGGAAGTAGTTAAAAAAACACAGGAAGCAGAAATCATAAAAGAAAAATTGAGATATTTAACTGTATTGAATAAAATAATTCTGTTTATTAATTGATACTATAAGTGAAGTGAAACATAAGTTACAGGCTAGCAGAAGATATTCGCAACACATATTACTAAGGATTAGTCTTTAAGTGTATATATTAATGCTTATCAATACATACTATGTAATGATATATACGTGTACACTATGTATATCATTAATGTATCTAAATAAATTAATGTATATTTACATATATGTAGGCATATATAGAAATAAGGAAAGGTAAAACATATAAACGGCCAATTCATAGAATGATTAATAAATTTATAAAATTATGTTTAACTTCACTAGAAATGGGAACATGCAAATCAAAACAATAATGCCATATCACTTTACCTCCATCAGATTGACTCTATGTAAAAGTCTGATAATAAGCACTGGAAAGGATCTACAGCAAGAAAGGTTTTGAACACACTGCCCATGGCATGGAGATAACTACAAACACCCTGAGGACCAATTTTCTACCCGGTGACAGAGTTGAAGATACACATGCACAACTCAGCAATTTCACTTGGAAGCACATACTCAGGAAAAGCTCTTCTACACGGGCTCAAGGAAACATATACGAAATTGCTCATTGCAATGTTGTTTTTAATGGCAAAAAGGGAACAATTTAAATGTCTAAAATCCAAATAACTGATAAATAAACTATAATGTATTTATGTGGTGGAACATTATACAGCGGTGAAGTTGCATGAATTCAAGCTTTACAATTCAACTCGCATGAGAGTCAAAAACATAATGTTGTAGGGGCGCCTGGATGGCGCAGTCGGTTAAGCGTCCGACTTCAGCCAGGTCACGATCTCGCGGTCCAGGAGTTCGAGCCCAGCGTTGGGCTCTGGGCTGATGGCTCAGAGCCTGGAGCCTGTTTCCGATTCTGTGTCTCCCTCTCTCTCTGCCCCTCCCCCGTTCATGCTCTGTCTCTCTCTGTCCCAAAAATAAATAAACGTTGAAAAAAAAAAATTAAAAAAAACAAAAAACAAAAAAAAAAAAACATAATGTTGTAGAGACAAGTTTACCACGAAAGGATACCTGCATGTCACTGCATTTATCATAGAAACACTGAAAACGATACCCCATAGTTTATAAATATATACACGTTAGTATATTGATTAAATGTGTAGGGAAATCATAACACAATGCAAATATATCTCCAGGGAGAAGACAGAAGGATGGTGTTGGGAAGGTACTGGGGACAGGGTACAGAATGTCCCTGTATCTGTGAGGTTTTATTTTTGTAACAATGAAGAAAATATGGCAACCATTAAGATTTCCCAAAGCTGGGTCACGGATATAGAGGTATTCCTGACATTTTTCACTATGCTTGAAACTGCTCATAAGAAAAAGGAAGCAACGTAACAAAGGCAAAATTTTATTCAGAGAATGAAAAGCCACACCTAAGATAGCAAAGACCAAAATTAATGCTGTGGAAGCTTGAATTAGTGATGTGGGGGTGAACCTGAGAAATGTTCCCAAAATGATGAAAAAATATGAGAGAAAATAATATATAGCGATGTGGATATAGAGGACAAGAGCCAAACCAAGGGATTATGGGTATTTATTTAGTATTTACCAGAATAATGGAAACATAAATATGAATCAAAAACATAAAAATAAAACTTGTCTGAGCCGGGGGGAAAAAAAAGGACACCAAAATTTGAAAGAGCTAATATGCTGTTAAAATGAAAAGACCTGTACCTAGACACAAACTGACAAGATTTCTACAGCAGAAAGAAAAACCGTAGGAATCAGGATGGTGATTTCTGTGTAGACAAGAAGTTGGGGAAGTAAAGAAATGACTTGAGGCTGAAATACATAGTCCATAAGGTGACTTATCTTGATTGGATTCATATAGACAGGTTAGGAGGGCAAAGGAAGTTCTACCACCTACAGAGAGTGTGTGGACTAAAAGGAATTAAGATACTTTTGAAATATCCCTTTGAACTATAGTTTAAAGGAAAAACCTCAGTATTCAATAACAGTATGTATTCGGTGCTGATCTCTAAAATATACATGAGGAATTTGCTGAATAATTCTGAAAGCATATTAACCATCAATGCTTCTAATTTTCTAAGGGTTTTCCTTCTGTGAAGTTTGATTATCCCCAGAGAAATGCCATAACTCAACGGCAGCCCAATTTTTAATGAGGATCAGTAAAAATCTAGCTATACAAAAAATATTTCTTCACCCATTAAATCACTATTAAGGTCAGTATTATAATGCTCAATATTATTTTTTTTAAGTTTATTTATTTTGAGAGAGAGAGAGCGAGTGAGAGAGAGAACATGAGCAGGGAAGGAGCAGAGAGGTTGGGGGGGAGAGAGAGAGAATCCCACGCAGGCTCCATGCTGTCAGCGCAGAGCCCAATGCGGGGCTCAATCTCATAGACCATAAGATCATGACCTGAGCCGAAATTAAGAGTCGGACACTTAATTGACTGAACCACCCAGGCGCCCCTCAATATTCTTTATATAATGATTCATTTGATAATTTCTTCCGACAGCTGTATCCAGAAAAAAAATTATTTTCACTGAATTGCATTCTTGAGTCAGATATGGAGAGTTCTGTAAAACCTTGATCTTTCCTTTGTCTTTGATAATAAGTTTAGAGGTTAGTGGCACCCAGGACTTCAGTGACTATCTCACCTCATACATTTATATTTGTATTTCTGATTTGGTTTCTGATCATCTTATCACATTTGTTTTTAATTACGGTGTGTGAATGTATGTGCGTATGGGTATGTATACAAACTGCCTCAAATGATTTTTGTGTGTTGGCAAAATACGAGTGACTTAAAAATGCATTCAAATGTCTTGAGTGAACTCACATTCCCAAAGCTTGGCATGGCTTTAGTAGACAGTAGTCCTTACTGACGAGCTACAGAAGAGACCACTGGTGATAACAATTAGGCTGGGAGGGTCCCATGGTCTGCTGTCGTGAAGAAAACAATCCTACGTTGTGAATATCATCATAGGAGTAGAGCCAGTCTGAACTCAGGGAAGGGAATCTGGCTTAAGTCCTTACTCTGACCCACAATCTTCTCTAACAATTGATTAAAAACCCCACAGAGAGTCTGTGACAGGAGGAAGCTAAATTCTCTCTGGGTCATGGATTAAGTTGTGCCCAAGAAACTTTTTTTCAAAATAAATGGAAACAAGAGTAATTTGTTCTCACTTTCAAATAGATATTGGCATATTGATTAAACCAAGACACAGAGAGAGGAGAAGCCAGGGGTTCAGTGGAGGGTTTCCAAGCCCTGAGGGTCACAAACCCTTCTCCATCAGGGAGAAAATCATGAAATGCTAATTCTGAGAATTCACTGTCTGAATAACAAATGGAAGCATCACAATGCTTTCGATGGAAGAATTTCCATTTTCCATGCTTGAAACCTACACCTGGAGAAATTATCATCTGGCTGGAATTTGCTGAGCAAGAAAAAATGAAGATGTGGAAGAACACACAGACTTCCGGAGACAGTGGGTACCCTTGGTATACCACCTGCTGGGGTGGAGGGCTTGGGCTATGATTGCCAGAAGCGATAAGGCAAGAAAAGTTAGCTGGAGCTAGACTGTGAAAGATTGTGAATGTCAGGCTAAGGAGTGCGGCATTTATCCTGTGAACAGGAAGAGCAGGAGAGAGTAACATGTTAATGGGAGTGGTTTTACATTAGCCCAGTGCAGGGGTCCAGCGTGGATTTCCACATTCTGCCTTCGTGCCCTGTATCTTTCGGCCTCATGCACATCCTCAAAGATCTCCCTCAACACCCCACCCAGAAAACCTTCTACCTGGATTCTCTTGTTCTTCATCCCCTGTCCCTTTGGAGAAATCCCACTCAGCCATCCCTGATGTCACCTTACTGGGGAACCTTCACCAATTCACCCCCCAGTTTCCTGATCCACAAAATCAATCACTGTTCCCCCTCTGAGCTAGAGTGCATTCTGTATACTGCACATCACTATACAGGTAGTTGTATGATAGTCTGTTCACTGGACTGGATCATGAATCCCAGGAAGGCCAAGAACTGGTTTAATTCTCTTTGAAGAAGGTTTGGCAAAAATAGCTATTTGTGAAATTAATGGCTGATCCTTTTGGTGACTTCTGTACAGAATATACCGTTACTTCATGTCCTTCTGTGCTATTATGTATTTACATGAAACTGTGTTCACTTTTCTTCCATATTTTATCCAGTATTATTCAAACTGCAGATTTCAAACACATTAGTGAACAGTAAAAAATAATTCAGTGGGGCGTGACCACGTTTTTTTAATTTTTTTTAATGTTTACTTTTGACCGAGAGAGACAGAGCATGAGTGGGGAAGGGGCAGAGAGAGAGAGAGACACAGAATTTGGAAGCAGGCTCCAGGCTCCGAGCTGTCAGCACACAGCCCGACGTGGGGCTCTAATTCACTGACTGTGAGATCATGACCTGAGCCGAAGTCGGACGCCCAACCGACTGAGCCACCCAGGCGCCCCGCGACCACATTTTTTTAAATGGAACTGAGTGGTATAAAAATATAAAGCTCTGCATTTAGCATGGGTGAGTATTGTCCTGTGAGACATTTGCGCGCACACACACACACACACACACAGACACACATTTACAGGTATGTTTGTGTGTGTTGGGCTGTAGTGCAAGGGCATATTCTTACTGTGGGTTGCAGTCCAAAAAAGTTTGAGAAATCCTTCATTCTAGCTGATATTTTTGAATGCTGGTTAATTTTTCCAGTCTGATAGCCATTTTATTTTGAGCAAGGGTTAGATTTTCTAATTTTATTTTTATCTTATAGTAGGGTTTCTCATCCTTAGCACTACTGATGTTTTGGGATGGATCACTGTTTGTTGTGGAGGCCTGTCCTGTCCTCATTTCTACCCACAAGATGCCGATAGCACCTTCCCTCATTGTAACGGATGAAAATGCCTCCAGACTTTGCCACCTGCCCCCTAGGGGGCAAAATTACCCCTCGTTGAGGACTACTACTCTATGGTGCCCCCAAATAATGCTGAGCATTCAGGCAGCCTTTAAGACATGCATTAGACAGATCTGACACAAAGATCTTGCAGGAGTCTACTACAATAGAAGGCCTGGGGATACCGATCTCCAAAGCTTCTTAACCTCTTATTGGGTTCACAACCAGGTCCCTATGGGCCACCTTCTGACTGTACACAACATCTTCAGTCTAACCACAGGGTTTGCATGAGTGCAGCTAGAATGTCCTGTGCAGCAGGACACAGCAAGGGTTCAGGGTCAGGAGGCGTTCTTGGAAGCCCCGAGGCAGGAGAAGGAATCCCAGTACTTCTGGTTGAAAGAAGTGGAGCCGTGCAACGAAAGAAGTATCTCAAGAAACTGGGACCACGGAAGCAACAGTCCCCTTGCTCTGAAAAGCAGCTACAAGTATGCAGGAGATACAGGAAGTTAAGAAGTGACTCTGCTCTTACGTGGAAGGGCCTGACCATGCATGCAAATGGGGTCTTTGCAGCAGAGACGTGGGTAGGAAATGAAAAGAGCATTCGCCAGAAGTCCCACGAACCTAACACTCATGGCCACTAACTGGGACCTGGAATTAGTCCCTTAATCTGGTGACTTTTCAGTTCCTTACCAAAAAATTGTGGAAGTTTGGCGAGGTCCTTAACCTACCTGCTAGTTCCCAAATGCCATGATTTGGTTTGGCTCTCTACCTTTCCTTTTCATGTATATTCTCCTTAAAGCTACAGAATTGCCTCTTTGTTGGTCTCCCTTTGTTTCTTTTGATTTCCACACCATAGCCGCAATGATCCTGTTTAAATTTTTTTTTTTCAACGTTTATTTATTTTTGGGACAGAGAGAGACAGAGCATGAACGGGGGAGGGGCAGAGAGAGAGGGAGACACAGAATCGGAAACAGGCTCCAGGCTCTGAGCCATCAGCCCAGAGCCTGACGCGGGGCTCGAACTCACGGACCGCGAGATTGTGACCTGGCTGAAGTCGGAGGCTTAACCGACTGCGCCACCCAGGCGCCCCGATCCTGTTTAAAATGTAGGCCAGATCACGTCATTCTGCCGCTCAAAACACTTCAAGGGCTTGGCATCTAACTTAGAATAAAACCCAGTCTTCACCAAGACCCACAATGTTTGACCCCTGGCCTCTGGTTACCTTTCTGGCCTCACTTCCTGTAATTCTTCTCACTCATCACGTCCCTGCCACACGAGCCTCCTTACTATCCCTGGAGTATCCTGAGGCTGTCATCACCCCAGGATCTTTGCACTTACTGCTCCCTCTCCATGGAAGGACTCTCCTCAAATCTCTCTTTTGATAGCTCATCCCAAACAGCAGTCCCCACTATCCTCTATGCCCTCTCACTCTTTCTCTTTTCCTCTTCACACTCATCATTAAAGACGTATCACTGGGGCACCCGGGTGGCTCAGTTGGTTGAGCGTCTGACTCTTGATGTTAGCCCAGGTCATGATCTCACAATTCATGGATTTGAGCCCCACATCCAACTCTGTGCTGACAGTGCAGAGCCTGCTTGGGATTCTCTGTCTCCCTCTCTCTCTGCCCCTGCCCTGCTCTCACACTATCTTTTTCAAAACCAAATAAATATTTTTTAAAAAGACATTATTATTTGTGTCATATAATAAATACTTATTTTATTATTTACTTACTTTCTGAGACTGACTCTCCCACATATAAGCTCAATGAGGGCAGGGATCTTCTACTTTGTTGACTGCTAGACATCAACATCCAGAAGTTGCCTGGTATATTATAGGCATTAAATGCATACTTTAAAAAATGGATTGGCAAAAGAATGTATAAATAAGTGACATAAGCACTGTATATTCAGAAACTAAATTCTTTACTTCCTCCAGCATCCTCAAAACATTTTCCAGATTCACATAGAAAATTAGCAGTAGCGATGTATGAAGCAAAAAACAAAACCACAATCAAAAAAGGCCTGACTTCAAGTTGTTTATAGCTTTTCTAATCCCTCACTTTTGTAATTTTAGCTGTTCTAATTCTGAATTTAACAGCCCTTTATTCCCTTTTGTTTTAGAAACTCATTCTATCAGTTCTTGGTACCATGAGGACTCAGCATCGATTACAAGCAGGATGTTATTCAGGACTCGGATCTCTATTTCTGCTTCAGTTTCTGCTCGCCAACTTTTCTTTTGACTGCAGATACTAAAATCTGAAATCACTTGCCCTCTCCCATTTTGATTGGGACTAGTTAACCATGGAAGAAGTCAATCACGTTGGGCAACATAAGGGAACTTCTCTGTGTCGCCCTCATCTCAACCGCTGAGGGTGACACCAAACTGATTCTAAAGGCTTCTTCCAGCTCTGAAAGCCTGTGAACTATCGCCATCTGCTGGATGACTTGTGAACTACCACCATCTGCTGGGTGAGTCTTCCTACTACCTCCTTAGGAGTTGTTGGCCATTCCCCAGTGGTTGTGATCCTTTGGATGCGTGGCCTTTGAAATTCCTTTTAAGACCACATGACTAGGACCAGGAAGCAACATTCCACTGGGCCAGAACAGACATACATTTACATTTTTAAATATGGTAGACACTACCGTTCCAGTAAGATGGCAGCACTATTCCATGATCTCTGGCAGATCTGTAGCTCACCATTCAAGTGGAGTTAAGGAGCTGGAAACAAAAATTCCAATATGAGACCTGAGCTTTAAGGCAAATGATTCTTTTCTTTTGAAAAATAGTTTTGTCTTAAAAGTGTGTATGAACAATGCGCTTTACTATGTACATTACCTATCAAAATATTCACTATTAGTCAGAAAAAGCAGGTGAGAGTCTGAGGTTTCAAATGCCATCCATATTACCAATTGGCTGCAACATTAGTCAATCCATCAACAAATATAAGGAAGGGATAACAGTCCCGACCCACTGTGCTTTACAGCAAAGTCAAAGGGGGAAACAGAAACGTAGACAAGCTGAAAGTTAAGTAAGAGCATAATCAGGATATTGTATATTGCAGTGAAACAATCTAAGTGTCCATCAATAAAGAATTAAATAAATGTAGTAGAGCTTTACAATGGAATACACTATGGTTATTAAGCTTAATGATGTAGATCTACATTTGTTGATATTTAAAGATGTGTATAGCATTTTGTTACACAGAAAAATTTTATGTATGAAGATCTCAGTACTGGATTTTAAAAAACCCTGGAAGAGTATATACCAATATGTTAACAGTTGCTATGCCCGGATAGTGAGATTAGATATAATTTTCATTTTTATTTTTTCCCATATTTAATGTTATTTCAATGTTTTTATAATAATAAGTATGGATTACTTTTTTCTATTTAAAGACAACAAAAAGAGCTATTGCTGCTTCAGAATTATTGCAACGGTTGTCTTGACTGGTCTTGCTTCACTTACTCTGGCCCCTCTTCAGTCCTTTCACACACCGGTAAGAGTGGCTTCATTGAAACCTAACTAAAGGGGGAACTCCCAGTCTTCCCATTTCTGTCCCAGAAAAAGCAAAATCCAATGACTTCCAATGGCCTCCAAGGTCCTAGTCAACCTTTACCATCACTTCCTACCCCTTCTTACCTCATCTCTTTCTAGGCTCCTCCCCCAAATACCCCCAACCCAGCCACACAACCTCCTTGTTCTTCCCTGAACACCCCAGGGTGCTCCTGCATTGGGACTTCTGAATGTGGCTGGAGCATTCTTCCCCCAGGTGGATGAATGGACAGATTAGATTAGATAGATAGATAGATAGATCGATAGATCTATTGGTCGAGGTACATATATCCAGAAAGTTCACCTCAGCCTTCTTATTCAAATGTCACCTTCTCAGGAGGCTTTCTCATACTGCCTATCCCCTTCTCTGTTCTGTATTTCACCATAGCCCTTATCCCCGCATCTGACATACTATCTACATGTTTTAACTGATCTGTTTACTGTCTGTCTGCCTTGATTAGAATGTAAGCTCTGCAAGGTCAGGGATTCTTTTTGTCTGTTTTGTTTGCTGCTGAATCTCCAGCATCTGAAACAGTGCCTGGCCGCCGTGGGCACTGAATATTTGTTTGAAAGAGTAAATGGGTATATTGTAAAATAAATTGGGGGCACTGCTTCTTTAGGAAGAAGAAATCCCACCAACTTTAGGAATCAAATGGAAAACAAGGTTGTCACCAAACTGCGCTCTTATCCAGGATCTGCAACTAAGTGACCTTGAGAAGACTGTTGAGTCATTCTGAGCTGCAGTTGTCTCCGGTGCAAAATGAGGACACTGTCCTTGCCCACTCTGAGTTTATAAATTTGCAGTGGACAAAAGTTTGGCTGTGAGACCTGACTACCTCCTTTGTTCCAGGCAAAATGCTAAAAAGGCAAAGATGAATGAGGTAAGGTTCATGTTCTCAATCAATAAGAGAAAGACCAAAACATAGTCCATATTTTTGGAATCCATGTAAAAGGCACCAATCTCTTATTATACGAGATTATACTATGACTTCTTTCAGTGGATTCCTTCCCTCTGTCCCCCAGTCTTCCAGCATGTATCTCTGCTCCTCTCGCCTCTGCCCTGGGCCCTGGGAGGCTGACCTGTGAGGCTTCCAGCTGGGATCTGACCATCTGGAGCATCAGTAGGAAAGTGGACAGAGAGAGGAAAGGAGTCAGCATCTTTGTTCCCCAACTTCCTTTCCACTAGGTTGTCACAGGATACACGTCTGAAGGTCACAGCTCTTGCCTGATGGCTCTCCCCGTCTGTCTCCAGATGCTGGTAATTGCATCCTTTTGGTTTCCTTACATCTGCCCAAACTTTTGCAAAAAAAATTCCCTCACTAAACTCATTTCACATGAAGCAACTGTATGTGCCCTCGTTTCCTTCTAGAGCCTGCTGACACCCAAGATCATTAGAGAAGTCATCTTTTCTCCCGTGGTTGTTTCTTACTTGCACATTATTTGTTTCATGTTTGGTTGTATCATCAGAAGAGATCCGCCAGACTCAGCCAGCATGCACTGTCACCGCCCACACGTCTGTCACTGCATCAAGCTGATTTCAGGTGCCCCCTCTCTGTGCTAAACCAGTACAGTGGTCCTACTCTGTCATCAAAGAACCTGAGTGATTCAAGGATTTAGATGCTAAGAGACAATCCCAGTGGAGAACTGTGTCAAAGCAAGAAGTGTTCCCAAGGACAAAATAGAAAAGATTAACTATGAAATAATGAATATACAAGAAAGAACAAAGCGAGTGATAAGGAAATAGAAGGAAACAAAAGGAAAACTAGGGAATAACACTCGCGTCGGGCTTCAATCTATTAATGTTTCACAATTCATTGAGGCGAGAGTACCATAAACAGCATATGGTTGCTCGGGTGTGGTCACTAAATAGCAGCTGAGCCAATGAACAGATGCTACAGCTGAAACCAGAGCACCATGAGGGGCGCTGGGTGGCTCAGTGGGTTAAGCATCTGACTTCCGCTCAGGCCATGATCTCACAGTATGTGGGTTTGAGCCCCGCATCGGGCTCTGTGCTGCCAGCTCAGAACCCAGAGCCTGCTTCGGATTCTGTGTCTCCCCCTCTCTGCGCCCCTCCCATGCTCATTCTCTGTCTGTCTCTCAATAATAAATAAACGTTAAAAAAAAAAAAGAAAAAAGAAAGAAACTAGAGCACCATAAGTGCCTTTTCTTGGGAAAATTATATTTTCTTATCCTTTATTTTAGTCTTTCTTCCTTAGCTAGGCAGAGCGGGTAAAATACCTGCACAGTGATTATAAGTAAATGTATGGTAATGTAAGATGTACCAAGGCCTCAGAAGAACAATTAATAGGTAGCAGGTATTTAAACAGCAAAGTGAATCATTCCCTTTAGAACCAATAAAGCTGTGCAAATGAGCGCTACTCAGATTTACATGCAACGAGGCATTAGCAAATCAATAGAGCGATTACTGCGGAGGGCACCTGAATGTACAATCATGTCTGAAGTTATGTTTATGCACAAACCTCACACTTAAAATGCATTTTTTTCTAGGCTATGGGGGAAACCAATGATTTGTTCTTTCTCCTGCTCCCTTTTCGGTCTTACATTCTAAAGATTTACAAATCCACGAAGCTCACGAATTTACAAGCCTAACCCAAGCTCAGGGAGGAATGCCCAGCAGAACAGCTTTCTCTTTCTCCCTGGAGAGCAGCACAAACCTGCCACCAAGGTTGCAGGCTTCTTTGGGGGCTCTTATTTGTTTCAGACTTTTCATGTGAACATTAAATTGCAGGGATTTGCCTCAAGGAAACAATGTCATCAGCACGCACCAAATGATTCCTTCCAAGTTTGACAAAATTGCTACAGGGAAAATTCCCCAAATTTTCAGGACAATCCCTTAAAATTTGAGGGGGAACCCCAGAAATATACCACAGAGGTCAGCTGACTATGTCCCACTGGCCAAATCTAGTCCAATTGCTTGCCATTATTTAAAAGAAATTTTTTTAATGTTTATTTATTTTTGAGAAAGAGAGAGAGAGAGAGAGAGGGAGAAAGCCGGGGAGGGGCAGAGAGAGAGAGGGAGACAGAATCTGAAGCAGGCTCCAGGCTCTGAGCTGTCAGCACAGAGCCCAACGTGGGGCTTGAACTCAGGAACCTTGAGATCATAACCTGAGCGGGAGTTGAATGCTTCACCAACTGAGCCATCCAGGCGCCCCGAGCTGCCTGTTTTTATACTGAGGAAATAAATGTCTAAGCTCAAGATGGAGCCATTTTTGCCGGAGTGGGGGGGCACATCAGTAAACAGAAACCCAGGTATCTTGCGTGTTCCTATAAATGCTCCTCTTAAACCAGAAATGCAGTATATCCAGCCAGCCAATCCCAAATGCCAAGCCAACTCTGAGCTCTACACTTTTCTCCTTCTTGTTCATTTTCTATTTTTCTCTTCCTGCTTCTTCTCATTCTTTCTCCTGCAAATCTTCCTGCCTTCTGCCCCATTTTGCAGTTCTCTGGACCCTTGAGAATAGAGACTGCTCACTTCTTGAAGTGTTAAAGTTTGCCTGTATCACCTAAATTATCTTCTTTAATCCTTTTTAATAGTACATGAGTTAAGCGTTTTTTACCTTCTTAAAGGGTTGAAAAAAAGCTTTAAAAATATTTTGTAACACATGAAAATGACATGAAATTCAATTTCCCATGTCCATTGATAACATTTTATTGGAACACAATCACACACATTCTTTATTGTCTATGGCTGTTTTCACGCTACAACAGCAGAAGTGAACCCAAAAATCCTAAAATATTTACTGCCTTGCCTTTTATAGAAAAATATTCTGATCCCTGTCTAAGTAATTGGTTAACTTTGGGGAGGTTAAAAACAAGCAAACAAA
This sequence comes from Leopardus geoffroyi, assembly GCF_018350155.1. Classification (NCBI taxonomy): domain Eukaryota; kingdom Metazoa; phylum Chordata; class Mammalia; order Carnivora; family Felidae; genus Leopardus; species Leopardus geoffroyi. The sequence goes on from NC_059326.1 coordinate 208,507,454, forward strand.
AATCAGAGATACAGTATCATAACCACGAGGCCTTTCTTTTTTGCTTGAATTTGGGATGTGCTTGAGTGGTGAGAGAGATGAAATTTTGTTAGCAAAGTTCAATGTTCCTTATAGTTTTAATTATTGGATGTCTTTTAAATCCGCAGCCTTTTAAAACCAATCAACCAATCCAACCCATCTTAATGATTCTACTTGACCTAACTCTGGCAGTCTCTTCTATTCTTCCACTTCGGTCAAGACAGTTTTTGTCCCTGACCCTTTGTTTCTGAATTCCGAGATTCTAATGCCCTCAGGTCCCAGGAGCAGAACTCAGGGCACAGAGTCGTAAAGGAAAATCAATTGACAGGTTAGCAATCACCTGGTCAGTTACACCATCCTTCAGAAATTATGCATGGAGGAAACACATATCAACATCCCCTTTGTCTCAAAAAGTGGGCAAATGTCATAATCTCTGTTTCACAGGTGTTTCCTCAAAATAACCTTGAAAAATAAAAAATTTTACCTACCTCAGACATTATTATACCCATTTTAAAGATGAGGACACTGAGGCCCAGAGAGATGAAGTGACTTTCCGGAGTTCTCATAGCAAGGTAATAAAAGAATGGTTCTCTACTCAGACCCAGGCATGCCTGACAGATTCTCTCCCATCTAAAGGTACAGTATTTGGGGGCAGTGAGGAACTTCCAAGGCTTGGTGAGGACTTTTCATAGGAACTGACCAACACAGGCAGTGAGCTGTACATATGTCATGGAGATTTGGGGAGAAACTGCTTCCAGTCCCTTCCTGTTTCTTACCCATCCCTAGAGCATGCCACTATATTCTGTCCCGCTCACTTTCCTAATTCAAGGCATTGCTACCAAATAGGAGCCCTTGCTAGTGACTGGGGATAAAGGAAATCTATTCTGTGTCTAGGTATGTGACAACATGTACCAAGGAACCCTAGCTTGCTAAACAGGTCTCTGGGGAGACAACCAGGCAATTAAAGACAAGGACCCAGGGCACCTGGGTGGTTCAGTCAGTTAAGCGTCTGACTTCAGCTCAGGTCGTGATTTCACAGTCCATGAGTTCGAGCCCTGTGTCTGGCTCTGTGCTGACAGCTCAGAGCCTGGAGCCTCCTTCAGATTCTCTGTCTCCTTCTCTTTCTGCCCCTCCTCTGCTGGCACTCTGTCTCCCTCTGTCAAAAATAAACATTAAAAAAAAAAAAAAAAAAAAAAAAAGACAAGGGCCCAAATCTCAGAGCAAAACTGAGCAAAAGCAGATTCACTCACGGACATTCACGTGATAAAGGTATAAACAGATACACAACCAACAGCAGCTGCGATGCCTGAGTAAGCAAGAAGGTAGAGAGCAGAAAAGTGGGAGTGGGGGGTGGGGGTAGAGGGAACATTATGAAATCAGGTCTACTGTAGAAATTTTGTTGATTTGGGCCAGGGCGTGTTGTCTCAGCTCAGTAGAAGAGAGTGTTTTTCCAACTGCTGAAGACAATGGACTGTGGGGGAAGAGTCTGGTGAAAACCAAAGCCAGACTGAACCTCTCACATCTTCCTATGCAATCTCTGAAGATCTAAGACCATAATTAGGTTTACTAGAACCAAAGGAAAAATGTACGCGAATTTTGCATGGAAATGTTAAAGCTTATTCTAACGATCAAGAAAGAACATAGGAGTGAACACGGGCTTGCTTAGAAAATATCTCTCCCTGGGGTGCCTGGGTGGCTCAGTCGGTTAAGCATCTGACTTCGGCTCAGGTCATGATCTCACAGTTCATGAGTTCCAGCCCCACGTCGGGCTCTGGAGCCTGGAGCCTGCTTCAGATTCTGTGTCTCCCTCTCTCTCTCTCCCCCTCCCCTACTCACACTCTGTCTCTCTCTGTCTCTCTCAAAAAAATAAATAGACATTTAAAAAGAAAAGAAAATGTCTCTCCCTTCCTCATCCCCTTCTTAGAAAACTGGGCTCTTTGGATCACTGGAATCTCTCTCAAAGGCCTCTTCTCCATCCTCATTGCCTTGAATTTAAACTTAAACCCCCAAGTTCTGCTTTCTTTCTTCCCTCCTTCTTCCCCCCCCTCCCTTTTACTCTTTTCTTTTTTTTGTGCAGTTCTGGAGTTGGACTTTTCCTGTGAACCACATGGACTGATTTCATCCCATGGGCTCTTGTCTTAAGTCACATTCAGTCATTCACGTACTCAATAAATATTTATTGAGCACCGACTTTGTACAGGGTGCTGGGAACACAGCCCTGAGCAAGAAAGCTTATCCTGGAGGAGAGATACAGATAATAAAATAGTTTCAGGCAGTGAAACACTCCGGAGAAATTAAAGCAGGAATGGGGCTGAGGTAGCTGAGTGTGAAGGTCAATGAAGCCTGTCTGAGGAAGTGACATCCGAGCTACGGGAGTGCCGACACTGGTCATGGAAAGATCTGGAAAAGAGAGTCCCAGGCAGAGGAAACAGGGGGTGCAAAAGCCCTGAGGCAGGAAAGAGCAAAATGACTTTGGTGAGGAACAAAATAGCACCTTCCGTTGGGACTGCTGTGACTATACCAATTCTACTTCAGTGAAGAATTTATTGGTTCTTTCTCTGCTTAAATAGTGAAGACAGACCATGAGAAATTAAATGGTTCAGGGTGGTAGGACCAAGTTCCATTCCCAGGGAAATTTATATAACCCTAGAGTTGGTCAAACATGTGAGTTACTTTTCCATTTGTCTTTGGGAAAAAGAAAAATAAAATTGGCTTTTTTGTACTACCGCGTCTATGGTTTCCAGTTCGTGCCCTCTTTGACGCCTTCTATCCTTCTCAACCAAGCTAAGCTTGGATCCCAGCAAGTAAGTGACCACCAGATGGGGTAAACGCACGTTCACAAAGCCCACACGTATGTACCTGTGTCCTCGAGGTTCCAAAGAGCCCCCTTTTCTGACTGGCTAATTTATAAGATCAATCACAGGAGAAAAAGAATGCCATGAAGCAATAAGGCAAATTATAATGTTGGCATTTCTTTCTTGAAGAAATAAACTTTAGGGGGTGGCAGACCGTGACCTTTGTCTTTGTATTTCCTAAGGGGAACAGTATAGGCCCTGATACGTATGGAAAGTCACCAGTGAGAGGATGGAGATAAATCTAGGGTAGTAACCTTGTTACTCAAGGTCACTGAAATGATTCTGTTTCTGGTCAGAGGACCTGGGTGCTGAAACACCTTAGTATTTTCTTCCCGTTGTACTTGTAACTTGGTGGAGCTGAGGCAAGATGTGGAAGCTGGCGACACTCCAGGGAAGCCATCAAACCCTCGCTCTTCCTCATGCCGGTGGAAGTCAGGGAAATACTGGGCCCTGGCGTTCATTAAGGACACACACTAGCACCTGAGATCTACCCATTGTCCCCTTAAGCAGTTAAGCTGCTAATACGGTCTGGCATTAATAGGTTCAGGGGAAGCCAATGCTTTGTCAGTAGAGCTGAGGTGTTAGCTGTCCTTACGAAATGAGGTATGTGTAGGTCTCCATTAAGCAACAGAGGGGCCCAGACTGTGGTGGCGTCCAGGGTGGGATCTAAGGATCCCCACTGGGCACTCTGCACCCTGGTAGTCAGCGTGAGCATTCTGTTCTGTAGTTCACCATTCGGGAAGCAAAGAAGGTAGGACACCAAGAGAACATCCATATGGGATGGACCTTGAGGTAAAGAAGAGGAGGAGGAACGTAGAGGACTGGGGAACACCCAACAGGCACAAATACTGATCTCACAGACCCCCTCAGGGCAGCCTCCAAAATGTTTAACAACTGGCTTGCCTCCCGTCTAACCAGTCAGAAGGCTGCGGGCTGTAAATGCCGATGAGGACCAGTTGAATTTCAGGCCTGCGTGTAAGTTTTATTCCCGTTTTTGTAATGTACAGTATACCTCACAACTTCTAAAAGAAAAAAAAAATCTATAGGTTCGTTCGGTGCTGGCAAACTTTCTTAGTCCGCAGACACCAGCAGGACTATTCCTTGTTCTTTATCTAACCGCTGACGCTGACCCTGCCATTCTCGTGCTACTTTGCATTTGAAGAATAAGAACCTCCCTCCTTCTGGATCTCGCTCAGGGAAGTAATTTTGCCATCAGCTAAGCTTGAGTTCAAATCCTGCCTTTACAATTAGGATTCTTGGCAAAATCTGTCACCTTTCAAAGACTCGATTTTTAAAAACCTATTCAAAGGGATGCTGTTCCTCCATCCCAGGGTTTCTGTGAGAACTGGCGTGGAGTTGCCTAGGTAACATGCCTGGTGCAGGGCCTGGCACAGACATGGTTTTCGCAGCGGAAGCTCTGAGATTGAGAATTTATTATAATTCAGATAAGTGCTACTTGGCGATTAGGTAATTTCATATATGGAAAAATGGGCTTGGGAAACTAATAATCTAAACTAATAGCAACGTAAGAAGTGTGAATGTGGCAGAATACAGGGTTTCCTAAAAATATTTGAAGCAAACGTGAGAAAACAACTCCCAACTGAAATACCAAACACGGCACATTCTTATGTTCATGAAACCAACCATCTAGTCAAATCTATTGCTATTTTCCTGAGTTGAATAACTATATATATGTAAGAAAGAGTTAAATTTTATTTATTTAAGAATATTTCAAAATTGAGAGTTTTCACTGAACCAGCCTTCTCCCCTACACGCAATTACTTTACCATGATACGGTCTTACTTCACACTGGGGACCAAGTGTAATGAAATGTCACGTGTCTCTGAGGCAATTTCACACACCTTATCCCCCCTAATTCACAAATGGGGAAGTAATTATCAGAAACTGCAAGACCAGACCAGTGTTGCAGTTTAAAAAAAACCAAAGTTTACAAGATGCCCCAACTTCTGTCCCCTCTGGTGATTCCCACGGCCAGGACCAGCACAAGTGGCTACATCTTGGCCTTTATTTCCCAGTCTCTGTGGAGAAGGAGACTAGCAGGCCTGGAGGGAAAGAAGTGAGCATGGGTTGGCTCAGGAAACAGGAGCAGAGGAGCTGGGCGTTGAGGAAGCGAGTGGGGGCGGGGTACAACCACATAGCGCACCTGCTCAGTCTATGAAACAAAAAGACGAACTGCGTATTTCACAATAGTCAGATCCCGGGGCCTGCCCCAGCCACGGTTGCCTCAGTTTTGGCCATGCACCACAGAGCTTAACTAAGGATTGTAGCATGGATCTCATGCAGCAAGAGTGGAAGGAGACCCTCTGTCTATTTGAAATAAAATTGTTAACATTTCTTCTAGAAAGGAGGTTCATTCCTTGTCATATGACTGGGGAGTGTTAGCTTCTAAATTCTGAAGAACAATGAAACAATTGTTGGGCGATCATAGTTACTGTGTATGTGTGTGTGTGTGTGTGTGTGTGTGTGTGTGTGTGTGTGTATTGTAGGTCTGTGTATGTATATATGTGTGTGTGTGTGTGTGTGTGTGTGTGTGTGTGTGTATTTGGGTGTGTGGGTATATAGGGGTTATGTGGGGTGGCCTCACCATAGCCCAATAGCCCCCAACAATTCAATCTGAAGGAAGGAGCCCTGAAATTCAAGGTCAGGGTAAGGGTTTTTTTCAGATAAGCCAAAATTCCTAGGACTTGTGGAATGTAGTGAATCTGGAAACAGCCATGGCCTTGGAAGTCAGCCATGTGGATGTTGTGTGAGGACAGGGAAGGCGTTTATTCAGATCGACTAACAATATAAGTAGGGCTCTGTGTTAGCCAATAGAAAGGCAACTGATGGTGTTAGGTAGGCTTCTTTTCTGAGAGCTCCTCTCCTGGGTAAAGAGGACCCAGGAGTAGCAGAGATCTTTAGACACAGAAACCTGGAGGAATTTATTGTTAAAACTGAAAAGATGACAGAGCTTTCAAACAAAAAGTGCCAACATTTCAATTCTGAGATCTCCCCACTACAGTGTTCTAAGTTTACATAAATGTGCCCCTCATTTCCAAAACACAAGGATTCCTAAGCCAGCTTCGGCAGGTGGTTAAGTAATCTAAGTGTGGCTCTTGCTTGAATCATGCAGGAACATCTTAAACCCTGGACCACAATCAGAATCTGACTTTTCACAAAGTCCTCAGGTGATCTGATAGACAGTGGCCCAAGCTTCCCCCAGCCTTCCAGCGAGCCACTATGACAAACAGGAACTTCCGCCATTGGCTAGAGCCCCAGCTACACGTCCACCTAACAATGACTTTAATTCTCCCTGACCATCATTCAGAGGGACTGATTTTACTTGAGTGTCCTCGGTTATGCAGGTAAACACAAATCCCAAAGAGTCTGGGAGCATTATCTTTTCTCCTATGACCCTAAGATGAACCCATTTTCTCAAAAGATGAAAAGGGCAGAGCTGGAGGACGGCTGCACATCATCTTGGTATGTGATTTGTTCTGTGATTGTGAAAGAAAACTGACCTCAAACTCCCCAAGGATCATATGTAAAAATAAACTTTCCGCTGACCTCCCGTACATACAAACAGCCTGCTGTCCCTGTTGAGAGCCTCGAACTTCCAAAGTGCTGGGAAAACAGCAGGAAAAGCTAGGGATAACCTCATCCCAGGCTGTCCTCCTGCAGGGCACTAAAAGACCCCGGTCAGATGGGTCCTCGCAAGGCAACCTCAGCAATGCAGCTATGTCCGTCCTTCAGACGGGCCCTGGTACTCACGGAAGGTCCTGATGGTGTCGCTGGGCTGGCTGCGAGGGCTGGGGCCGTGGGGATTCATGGCCCTCACGGCAAACTGATAGTTGGTATCTGGATCAAGGCCCTTGATAACCATGGAGTCCATCTGGATCCGCTCTTGGATTAAGGTCCAACTCTTGTCAAAATCTGGTCTTTATTGATTAAAAAAACAAAACAAAACAAGAAGCAGTAATTCAGGAAGAGCAAAGGGAAGGGAGGCTGGCTATGTAAACTCAGCATTCGGACTCTAGAAGCAACACTTATAAAAATGAGTTAACATTTCCTATCTAAAAGTCATCTTGATTTTAAATCATAGGTCACAATTTTTAAGTCCCTGCCAATAAAAGCAAGTAGATCATTTTTAGGGCCAGTTTTAAACCCTGTTTCAAGATCATCTGCTTTTCCTCGGCATGAGCTTGACTATGGTGAAAAGACCCCCACAGAGGAGTTCATTTTCAAGGACTGTGCCTTCCAGATGTTTCACAAACAAACCCTCCCCAAACAGCCGCCATTCCCAGAGGTCAGGAGAGCACAGATTCTGTCTATTCACAATCTGTTCACAAAGTAAACAAATGTTAAGTTTCATAGGGTGACTAACTGCATGAACGACCATGGGAAAACCCACGAAGATTGTGTTTGTGGCCATTCTTGCTCTTAACAAAATTGTACAACTGTGCCAACTCGCTGATTTCTCACAGGTTCTGCTAAGAACCCTCTAGAGAATGTGGGCCCTCACTTAGAGCTCCCACCTGGGAAGCAATACGCAGAGAGTAAGGGTACAAATCTGGGGTTGCTCATAGCTGCTCAAATCCTGCCTCTACTACTTACTAGCTGCTATTTAACTTCTCTAAGTCTCTATTTTCTCATCTGTACAATGGGTATAATAAAAGTACTTATCTAAGAGGACTATCATAAAGATTAAATGAGAGCTATATCCTCAGCATACTGCCTGGCATCACATGGTAAACACTCAGCATTTTTTGGCCATTATTTAAGGGACTTATCCACATCACAGAGCCAGTAGTAACCCTGTGTCACTGCTTACTCCTCTAAACCTGTGTGTTCTGATGCGACAGCACTAGCCCATGTGGCTAGTCAGCACTTGAAATATAGTTAATCTGAACTGAGATGTGCCACAAGTGTAAAATGTACATTGGGTTTTAAAGGACAAAAAAAAGGAATGTAAAATATCTCATTGATCATATGTTGAGATGATATTTTGGATTCAGTGGATTAAAATGTATGTTATTAAAATTAATTTTATTTGTTTCTTATTGCCTTTTTAATTCCACAATTAGAAAACTTTAAATTTCTGGGGTGCCTGGGTGGTGCAGTCAGTTGAGTGTCCAACTTCAGCTCAGGTCATGATCTCGCAGTTCATGAGTTTGAGTTCCGCGTCAGGCTCTGTGCTGACAGCTCAGAGCCTGGAGCCTGTTTCAGATTCTGTATCTCTCTCTCTCTCTGCCCCTCCCCAGTTGCACCCTGTCTCTCTCTCAAAATTAAATAAACATTAAAAACATTTTTTTTAAGAAAAAAAAAAAACTTCGAATTTCACGCAGGGTTTGCATTGTATTTCTACCGGACAATGCTGTTCTGTCTGGTGTCCCAGTTGGAGGGGGAAAGGAGAGCATCCCAAGTAATATGAACCACAAGATGAAACTTGGGAATGATCGTGCATGGAGGGGGATGGTGTGAAGGCCTAATTAGCTGGACGCTTTGTGTTATTAGCTAATTAATAATAATTAGTCTATCAAGTGCTTGTGAAGTTCCAAGCACTGTTCATAGTATCTATGCAGGAGATATTAAACACACTTCTCCCCTCATTTTTATAGAGGAAACAGAGCCATTAAATGATTAACTTGCCCAAGTTCACACAGCTGATAAATGGTGAGGCCAAGTTGGGTTGATGAGGAAGGGTTGGATTAAGAAGATCTTTGACACTGGACACAAACTTGGGGTGATCGTGGCTGAGAGGCTGTTCTCCATCGTTTACTTTACTTTCTGACCACTTGTCAGTTGTTCGAGTGTTAAATACCTCTGCTCCCAGATATTTGGAGGATAACAGAAAGCAAAAAAGATTGATGTTTAGCCTTTATGAACAACTTATCAGGCAAGGAAATAGAGACTTATTTTGCAGAAAGAAGATGCCCGGAGGATACATGGCTGTCTTGAATGTGAGCTTGCTTAGTTTCTCATTGGCAGGAATTAAAAGCCAAACGGAGTCCTTAAGCCCAGCAGAAGATGCTTCCTCAAGCTCACCGTGCAGGCAAGTAGTCTGTGGGGCCTGTGTCTCATTAGAATTCATCTGTTTGGAGAAGCAGCGGTCACAGGGCATGCTCACTGGAGAAAATAGGGCTCATGTCTCTTTCTTTTTCTTTTTTTTTTAATTATCTATTTTTTAATTTACATCCAATTATGTTGGCATATAGTGCAACAATGATTTCAGGAGTAGATTCCTTAATGCCCCTTACCCATGTAGCCCATCCTGCCTCCCACAACCCCTCCAGCAACCCTGTTTGTTCTCCATATTTAAGAGTCTCTTATGTTTTGTCCCCCTCCCTGGTTTTATATTATTTTTGCTTCCCTTCCCTTATGTTCATCTGTTCTGTGTCTTAAAGTCCTCACACGAGTGCAGTCATATGATATTTGTCTTTCTCTGTCATGTCTCTTTCTTGGTATCCTTTCCCTAAAGATGGACTTCTTGTGTAAACTAATTTTGTCACCAGAGAGAAAATCTTAGTGAGTGGACGGACACACATTTACAAACTTAAATTAGAACAAAATCACGTCACAGGGGAAAGCCACCGGCGATACCTAAAAGTTGACAGAAAAGATATGAACTTCAGATAAAACTCTCCCGTTCTCCATTGCTAAGCCTTCCTGTGGCATTTATAGAGGAAATGCCATGTAATTGCTCTCAGAACATGCCACTGTTTACCCAGGACTGCCTGCAAATATCTAAACAATCCTCATGTGGAAGTTACAGCCCCCCCCCCACACGCAAAAAGGAGATTATACTGTATTTGTTCATTTAACGCAGGAAAGAAGGCTATATTTTAAGCGAATAAGAAACTGAAATCATTAACATTTAATTCCATGATATCAAGTGAGAGAGCAAAGCTCATGCGGACTGAATACCAGTTCAAAACCTTTAACATTTTGCCTCTGATTTTGTCATGGGTTTTGCATTTAAATGTTTTCAGCGTCTCTTGAGGTACAAAAGTGCAAAGGTGAGGTTGAGGGAGAGATAACCGGGCAAAAGCATTGTCTTAGATCATCCTCAAACAATAGCTTTATCTTTCTCCACTGAAGAAAATTATTCTATTCTGACTACAAAGTTGCCAGTCAAATCCCCATAGCAACACTAGCCTGCCAATTTCCCCATCAGCAAAAAGGCATGAGGGGGAAGTAAGCTAGGAATACGCTGCCATCCCAGGTACAAATAGGCAGCCACCAGCGGGGTGGACACTTTCAGCACTTTTCCAAATAGTGGGATAGAATGGGGTTGGGAATTCTGCATCTCAGGAGATTAACTGCCTTTGGAAAGTGTTTGGGCGGTGGGGGTCGGGAGGGGGAAGGTTCTGATGGAGCAGACACAGGGCAGTCAGCAGTGGCTACTCAAAACCCAATTAGCTGATTCAAGTGATTGAGACTCACTGGTTCATTTTGGTGGAAACAGTACCACTGGCAATGTTAGAATCCAGCCTGATTATCAGATATCTTACAGATCAACCAGCCCAGATATCTACAGGCTCTCAGAAATTACACGCAAGATTTTACGTGTGAGCATGATCATTTCAGTTTTCTAAGTACAGTGTCCTTAGCTTTTTATCAGATTCTCAAAGATAATTACGTCCCCCAAAGCTTTAAGAGTCACTGATCTAGTCCAGTCTCTCAACCTACCCATGGGAACAAAGAAAAAAAGTAATTTATCTAAAGTCATAGAACCACTGGGTGGTCTATTTTTCTTATTCCATTTCTTGTGGCATTTTGACCACCTTGCCTATATTTAGCGTCAGTCTTGAGTGGAAAATCATTTCTCTTGGTACCATCAATTCCGCAGGTGGCTGCCTCGGGCTACTCAATTGGCATGTGATTGATTATCAAGAGGGTATCCATCACAGAAGCTATATTCTAGGAGGCTCCAAGGAGCTGTAAACACAATTCCATTCTTAGGGAGTTTATAGTCTAATGGGGAGATAATATATCTAAGGATCAGTAGGAAGCCAGTACAAAATAGCATATTTCAAGTGTTATACAGCTGATCTTTGAATAACACAGGGGTGAGGGGTGCTGATGCCCTTGTGTTGCCCAAAAGCCATGTATAACTCTTGACTCCCCCCAAATTTAACAGCCTACTGTAGAACTTAACGATAGCATAAATGAACACAAATTAGCACAAAGTCAATTAACACAAATTTCATATGTTACCAGCATTATACACCGTATTTTTACAGTAAAGAGAATAGATAACGTTATTAAGAAAATCATAAGGAAAATACATTTACAGCACTCTACTATATTTATCAAAAAAGAATCCATGTATAAGTTTATACAGTGCGAACCCATGTTGTTCAAGGTTCAGCTGTATTTCAGTGGGTCGGTTGTAGTGAAATGGAATGCTGTGGAAGATATGTGAGACCAGAAAGAACTTAAGTTAGATTTCAAATGTATTTGGGTTTTGATAGCTGAAAAAGAATAGAGCATCTTTGGGTGAAGTAGAGACAAGAGCAACATCGGCTCTCTGTATGATCTGACCATATTACGTACTAGTTACATGTAAAATACAATGCGGAATATCCCAAGACAGTAAATATATGGCTCCCAGTAATGAATGATCAATCAATCTATACAAAAAATGGGTATGACATATAAAAACACGAGCCAAAAGTAAGTGAATGAATATATGGCACTTTTGTGCAGATCATACATAGTCAAAGCTTTCCTTATCAACCTCTACTAACCAACCTGTCAAATTAACCATGATCTTCATTTGTTCCCACTAAGTCAGCTATTGGCTTGTCAAGAGTCAGTTGTGTTTATTCCAAAACCTATTGATGACTTTTGTGTTTGTTATTGTAATTATGTTATTTAATGTAATATATAAACTTGTGAAATAGGAGTAAAATATAGAGCAACAACTATTTTTGAATGTTTTTGAAAGACTTGATAAAGCTGAACCACTAAAACATTATTGCCTTTGATGTGGTGTGTGTGTGTGTGTGTGTGTGTGTGTGTTTATGTATATATTTAGTAATATATAATGAAGTATTATTCAGCCATGAGAAGAAAATTCTGCCATTTGCAGGAGCACAGATGAAACGAGGACATTATGTTAAATGAAATCAGGCAGAAGGAGAAAGACAAATATTGTATGATCTCACTTTTATATATGGAATCTAAAAAAGTTGAACTCAAAGAACCAGAGAGGTGAACGTTGGTTGCTAAGGTCTGGAGGTGTGGGAAATACAAGAGGTTGGTTAAAGAATACAAACTGTCAGCTTTAAGATGAAAAGGTTCTGGGAATCTTACAGAACAGTGTGGTGATTATAGTCAATAATACTGTATTGTATTCTTGAAATTTGCCGAGAGAGTAAATCTTAACTGTTCTCACCCCACACACACAAAGGTAACTATATGGAGTAACAGATGTGTTAATTAACCTAATTGTGGCCATTATTACACAAATGTATATACATATTAAATCGTCACATTGTATACCTTCGCAAAATCACACGGTTCAATCTAAATATATACAATTTTTATTTGCCAATCACACCTCAATAAAAGTGAGAAGAAAATCTAAAATAATCAGAAGAATTTTAGGAAATGCAAATAGTTGCCTGGGAAGTGGCCTTACAAAATAAGATGCATGACAGAATAAAATATCAAAATGATCCCCACATACAGAAACATAAGGCAAAGCCAACTCAAATGATAAATGTAAAATCTTATGTTAGGTCTTCTTAAAAAGCCAGCGGCACAGATATAAAGATAGAGAAAACCTGGGATGGCAAAAATCTATGGGGAAGGCAGAGGGCATAAAACTGGGCTTTAAAAATTGGTCACATGGGGCGCCTGGGTGGCTCAGTCTGTTAAGCATCCGACTTCAGCCTGGGTCACGATCTCGCGGTCCGTGAGTTCGAGCCCCACGTTGGGCTCTGGGCTGATGGCTCAGAGCCTGGAGCCTGCTTCTGATTCTGTGTCTCCCTCTCTCTCTGCCCCTCCCCCATTCATGCTCTGTCTCTGTCTCAAAAATAAATAAACGTTAAAAAAAATAAATAAATAAATAAATAAATAAATAAAAATTGGTCACAAACTCAATATGAATTCTCTGGACAACGTGCTGTTGACCAGCTCAGCACCCATATCCTGGGGAGATGTGGTTTTCTAGGCCGATCGCTCAGCAGAAGGTGCTCTGGACTCATCTCCTCCTGAGGCAGAGTTCAAAGGGCTGCTACCGCTTGGCTTGAAAGAGCATAGGACAGTGTCTTTAGGTGAGAGACAGACTGTTGTCAAAGGAAGACGGTAAAGTTGCCTCCATGTTGTCTATATTGGACTAGGAGAAACAGTGGTTCCTGACAGGGAGGTCAATGGCAGGACATTACAAGGAAAACCCTTAATGGCTTAGGAATGGTGGACAATGAAGCCAGATGCCTCAGAAAAATTGAACTCTGCATCAATGGCTATGCTGAAGCAGACGTTGGATGGCCATCAGTCAGGGATGTAACAAGTGCCTTTCTGAACAGGAGGTTGGACTTTGTTCAGTAACTCTGACGTAGGGTCACGGTAACAAATACATTTATGCATAGTAATGCAATACACTTATACCTATATGTATGTATGCACATGAGCACAAAACTGAAGAGAAGTTTCAAGGAAAATATTTATCCTTACTCTATTCACTTTGCTATTTTCTTTTCTATCTCTTATTTTCCTTTTTTTTTATACTGGTAAGAATCCACTAAATCAATCTTACCACCCACTGAAGTGTGGTGACCCATAATTTGAAAAACACTGGACAAAAAGGTTTTGTTTTTTTTTTTTTCCCTCGAATACTTTGGATGGAGCTTTCAACTCTAAAATTCTATGATTAAAGAAAGCAGATTTTGTCAGTCGTGGAAAGAAATCTATGGCTTATAGTTTAATCAAATGTCCCACAGGTGGCAAACAAAGCCTATTAAACTCCAAATAATGCTCTAGATATGTCGAGCTCTACAAAGTCTTTGAATGACCCCCAGGAAGACCTACATTGGACAGTGTGACCCTCTACACGCCACACATACGCCAAAACACAACACTGAAGCAAACATTTCATAAAATAATTCCTAGTTTTACTCTGTGTGATACCTTCTGATAGTCTCTCTTCTGTTCTATTTCACTTTTGAAAAACTCTTGTTCGGGACGCCTCAACTGCTTCCACTACCTTCTAATGAGTAACTACTCACAGTTTGAGAACCTTTCTCTTCTAGAAAGTTGGGGCTGGGCTGAGGAGGGCCACTCACGTGTGCTTCAGCCTTACCTAGGAAACTGGGCTAAGAACGGTTAAATTCTGCTAGGGAAACACTTCTGAGAATGGAATTTGTTGGTGCAGAAAACAGTCCTCCAGGGGATTCAGCAGAACATCCAGAATGGCCTTGACAGTAGAGGCCACTCTACTGGTCTGAGAGAGAGTGGACCGAAAGCCTAATTATAGCAAACGAGAGACATGTGTGGCCTCCTTCCCTCAACATCAGATAATGTTTTGGGGAGAACCTTGGATTACTTGGAGGCTCCCTTCCTAAATATTTTCCTTCATATTATTCCTTCTCAGCTTCACCTCAGAAACAGAACTCTCTTCAAGATTCTCCCATGCCTTAAGTCTAGTGCTAATATTACACCAATTATACTAACTTCTTTTTTTTTTTCATTTCTTATATGAGTTTAATGATTTATTGATCTACTTATCTGTGAGAGAGAGAGCGCATGCATAAGTGGGAGAGGGGCAGAGGGAGAGAAAGGGAGAGAGTATCTCAAGCAGACTTCATGCTTAGTGTGGACCGGATGCCGGGCTCAATCTCATGACCTGGGGATCATAATCTGAGCCAAAATCAAGAGTCTGACACTCAACTGACTAAGCCACCCAGGCACCCCATTAATGTTTTTCTTTAGTAATAGAGAAGACAGTATCATTCATACCATTAAAATTTTTTATCACAATTTACCCATTTCTTTTTTTTTTTCTTCCGAGTTTTTATCTAAATTCAAGTTAGTTAACATATAGTGTAGTATTGGTTTCAGGAGTAGAATTTAGTGATTCATCACTTACATATAACACCCAGTGCTCATCACAACAAGTGCCCTCTTTAATGCCCATCACACATTTAGCCCATCCCTCCCCTGCCCACCTTCCCCCCAGCAACACTCAGTTTGTTCCCTATTGTTAAGCATCTCTTAATTTTTTTTTTTTTCTCAACGTTTTTATTTATTTTTGGGACAGAGAGAGACAGAGCATGAACGGGGAGGGGCAGAGAGAGAGGGAGACACAGAATCGGAAACAGGCTCCAGGCTCTGAGCCATCAGCCCAGAGCCCGATGCGGGGCTCGAACCCACGGACCGCGAGATCGTGACCTGGCTGAAGTCGGACGCTTAACCGACTGCGCCACCCAGGCGCCCCAAGCATCTCTTATGGTATGCCTCTCTCTGTTTTTATCTTATTTTTCCTTCCCTTCCCCTACGTTCGTCTGTTTTGTTTCGATTATACCACCCTCTAATGTTATTTTATATTTCTGTCTTTCCTGCCAGGCTATGTGCTCATTAAGCATGCTGATTGCCTTACTCATCTCTGTGTTCCTTGGAATGTCTTCATGATCCTTCAAAGGATCTGAAGGGACAGACTATATGTTCCTTTCCTGCTTAACACTCTCCATTGCTCCCTATTCCCTTCAGGACAAACATGAGCTCTGTTATTATGCCTGTTTTGCTCTGACCCTTTCTTGCTCTTACCCATCTAGCCTTATCTCTTGCTTCATAAAGCTTCAGATTTTCTAAGCAATTCCAGGAACATCTTCTTGCCTCCAAGCCATCACTCAAGTAGCTTCTTCTAGCCTCTTTTCATGCTGTGTCTTCCCTCCTCTTTGCCTGGTTATCACAGATGTGTCCTTCTTTGCTCCTGTAAGAAGCCTTCCCAGACTCCTTCAAAACTGAGTTAGATGTCAAGCTGGTATTCCTCTGGGCCCCTGGGCCCCACTCCTGCCTGCAACACTCACCACTTGGACTATGGTCTCATCTGCCTTCCCCACTGGATTGTCCAAGCAGGGGCAGTTGCTGTTTGACCCCTAAATCTCTTGTGCACACTTTGCACATAGAAGATACTCAATCCATACATGTTTGGATGAACATATGCACGTAGTAAGTGTCTGATAAAGACTGGCTAAGCTGAATTGAAATACCTTCAAAATTTGACCGTAAGAATAACCAAGATGTCCTAAATCAGGGGTTGGAAAACTTTAGCCGGCTACAAGGTATTGTAAATAAAGTTTTATTGGGGGTGTGGGAGGGCACCTGTTGGGATGAGCACTGGGTGTTGTACGGAAACCAATTTGACAATAAATTCCATATTAAAAAATAAATAAATAAAAGGCCAATTGTCCTTAACTGACAATTGGTTAGTATCAGAATAAAAAAAATATATAAAAAAATTTAAAAAAATAAAGTTTTATTGGGACCCAACCATGATCATTTGTTTAGTTATTGTCCATGACTGCTTTCTTGCTCCAATGGCAGAATTGTGTAGTTGAGACAGAGGCCATATAGGTGGGAAAGCACAAAATATTTACCAACTGACCCTGTGAAAAAAAACTTTGCCAACCTCTGATCTGAGACAACAGTCTCTAACTTTGTACCACTTCAACAGTCTGAGGAAGATCTATGAACCCTTCTCAAAATATTTTTAAATGCATCAAATAAAAAATCCTTAGGATTGCAAAAAGACACCAGTTATACTGAAAACAATGATCTAAACAATAAAAAAATTACGATTATGATAATATAGGTACTTCTTTATTAGTACATTAAATAATGATGGCTAGTGATGGATTAAATAACTATAATTATTTCAAAGTAGTGATAAACATTACTGGTATTATGAGATATGTACAACAGTTGTAAAGGGACAAAATAACATACCTGTGATTCTATTAGTGGCAAAGCCACGGGAATTGCTAATACCACTGTAGTTTGTTGACTACATTCCTATTTGAAGGACATTAAATTTCAGTTGACAAAACTAAGAATGTAATTTTTGTCCAACCAAGATCCAGGGACCCCCTTGAATTCTATCTATCTATGGACCCCTTGGGGATCTATAGGCTACAGGTTAAGCATCCTACTCCAAGAGAAGAGACATGATCCCATAGATTATCCAGGGGTAAGAGAAAACCTCACACTCAGAAGAGTCTCTGATTCTCTGTCCATTTTACAGACTAGTTTTATGCAGGATTTGCTCTACACTAGAATGAATTGCAGAGGAAAATCCTAAACTACTAAGTAGTCATAGTTTAAAAAAAAATGTATTATTTGACCTTCAGCTTTCAGCCTCTTTCTTTATTTATGAATTGGTTCAACTCAACCAAATGACAAACAGATAGATACAATGGGGGTAATGATAAACTCAGCTGGCAATTTGTCCCAGGCAGGGCAACTAGAGAGCATCCTTTCATTTATAGTTTACAAATGTCTCCCAATGCTGTTACACCAGAATTCAATTTATGTGAGCTCACATCAATCTGACCAGGGATTACATCAGGATAGCTCATGGTAGGAAGGATGGAATCTTTAAGGGATCAATTTGTAGAACTCGAAGTCAGACTTCTGCAAAAACATTTAGAACCACCCTTCCATTTGACCCTAAGTGGAGGAACTTGCTGGCTACCAGAATGTCTGAGATCAGGCACCAGCCTAGAAGATGGTTCTAAGATTTTTTATTTAGAAACTAAAGATAAGAAAAAGGAATTTTTTGTGAAGCACCACTTGTTAATATGAAATCTCAGCTGACATCAAAGCAAGCCCATTCTTGCTTCTTTCTGATTCTGCTGGTGGTGGTAAGGAAGGCTTATACTTAAACAGCACAACTTCCTAAATACTTGCTTGAAAAGAAAGGAAGATTTTTTTTTTTTTTTGCTTTTTTCCCCATTCTTCCCCAAATTAATCAACTGCATAGGAACAATTCTTTAAATATTTTAAGCTTTATACTTTTGGGGCCAAGAAAACCAACACAAGGACTACATCACTGTTAAATATTGCAGCCATTTGCCTAATTATTGCTATAAATTCTAGTAAAATGCTACACAAAAAGTTGGCAATTCACTTCCATCTTATGAAGAGCTCCAAAACACAGGTTATCATTCAACATGAAATAAAAGAACAATGGGAACTTCCAGTTAGTCTTATACATTAGGTATAAGCTTTGCCATCTACTGGTATTCCTCTTATGATGAGCAAACAAAAGCAATGAATAACTTGGGGTTGGGGGGAAAGAGGAGGCAGACGTGTGTGAAGATCCCAGGCGGGTTTTGCTTGGCTTACACTTCTGCAGTTGGTAAGGTCGATCGTTGGTTACTGGCCTCTGAGATTAGTGGTAAAGGGTTCATTGAACCCCTGTGGCTCATGTGCCAACACATTTCCATTTCCAACACACGAAAAATCTTCTACAAGCCACTTCTCTAAGTATGGTACACACAGCTTTTCATATTCACAAGCCTCCTGAGGTAGCCGTTATTGTCATCCTTACTTTACGGTGGAGGGAAATAAGGCTCAGAGAGGTTGAGGAGCTCATACGAGGTTCCAGCTAGTTTTGGCATTCTCTAGGTTCAATCCTGTGACTGCCATGTCCAAATGTTCATCAGCACCTATTTGACACATGGTATGTTTACCCCATGCTAGGTGTTATATTCTACAAAGGGGAACACGTCAAGATGTTGCCCTCATGCCCTGGTGAGGAAGACCTTGAACAAGTAATTAACTACAAGTGTGTTGAGTGTTGCAAGTAAATGTTACAGGTGTATGTAACCTAGTCTGGGGAGGGGGCAGGGTTTCAAGGAAGGCTTCCTGGACAAGGTGGTATTTAAGCAGAGGTCCTGAAGGCTGAACAAGAGATAGCTAGGCAAAGAGGTAGAAGAACTATCCTGGCTGAGAACAGCAAACATAAAGACTTCTAGCCAGGAAAGAACATGGCTCTGTACGAGAGCAGAAGAGATCTATCCCCAGAGTCACCATAGCAATGTTTCCTCCCATTGACTGAGCACATTTGGGAGCCAGGAGCTGTTCTGTACATTTCATGTGCATCAACTCATGTAAACAACTCCATGAGGTAAATAGATTGTTATCCTTATTCCTCTGTCTGAGACAAAGAGAAGTTAAATAATCTACCTAAGATGACACAGCTTAAAAGTGGTGGAGGGAAGGGATGGACCAGGGAGCTAGCCCCAAAGCCTATGCATTAAACTTCCAGTCTGTACTGCCTCACCTTTGTCACGAGGACAGCAAACCAGGGTCACTGGGTTCTAGAGGGCAGATGGTCCAGCCTTATTTATACACAAGGAAGCTAAGAATTAGAATTGAGCAACTCATGCCCAGGATTAGAGAGGCCAGCTCTGGGCTATGTCTTCTGATTCTACATTTGAGCAAACTCTAACTTGAGAGATGAAACCAAGTATCAGACTAGAAGTCTCAATTCTTTTTTTTTTATTAACTTTTTATTTTAGGGGCTCCCGGGCGGCTCAGTTGGTTAAGTGACCAACTTCAGCTCAGGTCATGATCTCACAGATCATGAGTTCAAGCCCCATGTCAGGATCTGTGCTGACAGCTCAGAGCCTGGAGTCTGCTTCAGATTCTGTCTCCTTTGCTCTCTGCCCCTCCTCCGCTCACGTTCTGTCTGTCTGTCTCTCTCTCAAAAATGAATAAACGTTAAAATTTTTTTTAAATTTTTATTTTAATTCCAGTATAGTTACCGTACAGTGTTAAATCAGCTTCAGGTGTACAATAGAGTGATTCAACACTTCTACACAACACCAGGTACTCATCACAACAAGTGCACTCTTTAATCCCTGTCACCATTTTCACCCATCTTCCCCACCCACCTCCCCTCAGTTTGTTCTCTAAAGTCTCAATTCTGAATGAGAAACTTTAACCTTCATAGGCCGTGACCTTGACCATGAGTCAAATCACATCATCCCTTAAAACTATTCAAGGAAAATCCATAATCCATTGAGCTTCTATTCTGAATCCCAGATTTCATCTTTATTTTAGTAACAGCCTTTACAAGGTAACTTCCTGCGAGCAAACTAATTAAATTCATTTGTTACTTGCAGATTAAGGAAGAGTTCTTGATAGGATGGAAAGACAGATGGCTTTGACAAAAATATCAATTTGTACAATAATTTAAAAAACCCACCCAAGTGCGTATGACCTTAAGATTCTCCCGCGAAACCAATAGGTAGGCATTGCAATCGGCTTAGAAGCAGCCCTGTGTGAAGATGAATTTTGCAAGTCTTATTATGGAAGGCATCTGCAAGAGACCAGGGAAGTATCTGAGCAGAAAGGTGTGAAAGGGAAAAGAGGGCAAGCATTGCTTTTTCTCATTTATTAGGATAACTGTCTTGGGCTGAGATTGAGATCAACAGTTCTTGACCAGCGTCCTTAATACATACACAGAAATATTTTGAACTTTCACATGTACCCCAAATAAGCCAGTGTGGACTTTTTTTTTAAATTAGAAACAGCCACTATCATTTATATGTGGGATTTAAGAAACAAAACAAACAAGCAAGGGGAGAAAAGAGAGAGAGGCAAACCAGGAAACAGACTCTTAACTATAGAGAACAAACTGAGGGTTACCAGAGGGGAGGGGAATGGGGGGATGGGTGAAATAGGTGATGGGATTAAGGAGTGCACTTGTCATCATGAACACTAGGTACTGTGTGGAAATGTTGAACTTCTATATTGTATACCTACACCTAATATAACACTGCATGGTAACTATACTGGAATTAAAATTAAAACTCAAAAAGTAAACAGCCACTGAAAGCTTTAATCTACCCTTTCCAGCAACTGTCAATGCAAAACTCAAGCAATTTTAGCCCATCAGGTCACACTTGTCGAAAAACTATACTTAAGTTAAACGAAAACTGTTTTTCACCTGTAACCAACCTGATAGATAGCGTATGTGGGTCATGGCACCCCAAATGGAACATCAGAGATAGGGAATATTTTTCTAGGCCTTTAGTTTTCATTGCCACCATAGTATATATTTTTTGCTTATGAGAAAGGCACTTACCCTGGGGAAATTCTTAGGCAGGAGGAAAATTGCTCAGATATTTATAGCTAAAATATTTCAAAACATAGGTAGCTATATTTATGCTTGGTTCTTATTTTAATAAACAGTAAGGACTGCTGCCTCCAAAGAAATTTTCAGTATCACTTTAGAAAAAAAAAACTTCTCCTTCACCTCAAATGCATGGCTTTTCTGTTTTAAAAAAGCAGGTAAACGTTTGAAAAACATTGCAAAATATGTTACAGCCTAGGCTTACTTAGAATCGGCCTCTTCACATTTTTTTCTACACTAAAATAAAAAATCTACTGTTAGTGAGGAAGCAAATAAATAGCCCCCAGGCCAACTCTGGGGGAGATCAGATTACTCTCAACGAAAAGCTTCATCTTGCCTGAACCAGAGACTAAGACACTGAGAGCACCCCTTCAGGGTGGTCACCCTAAGGATGTCTTTCATTTTAAGGAGGTAGAAGCCGGATGAGAAACAAAATTTTGCTTGGTCCTAAGCCCATGACTCAAGACAGCATCATAAATATACAATGTCTACCTGAAATATCACCCAAACTAGCAAGTAAGCAGTCAGTACCCCAGACTCTGGTCTAGTGTAATTCCTCAGGTTAAGCTTTTATCAGCCAGTTAAATCGTTTTTAAAAAGGTTTTTAGACTACTTCTTCTTAAAAATTTTTTAATGTTTATTTATCTTTGAGAGAGAGAGAGAGACAGAGCGTGAGCAGGGAAGGGGCAGAGAGAGAGAGGGAGACACAGGATCCAAAGCAGGCACCAGGCTCTGAGCTGTCAGCACAGAGCCCAACACAGGGCTTGAACTCGAACCACAAGATCATGACCTGAGCTGAAGTCAGACACTCAACCGACTGAGCCACCCAGGGGCCCCTAGGCTATTATTTCTTAACAAAGCCTTTAATATCATTATCCTCATCGACTAAGAAGACCAACTGATGTAGAAGTGCCTACCAAGGCAGAGAGACGGAGGAGAAGCTGTTCTTCCAGGGACAGGACTGGGAAGAGAATTTCACATTAAGGTGGTTGAAATCTGAGGATAACCTCCGGCGGTGAACTGATTTCTACAATTTCCTAGTGTTGGCTTGCCAAAGGCCTCCCTCTTGGATATTACAAGAAACTAAAGACCTGTCACAGGTGTTTCTGTACACAGGAGGTATCTGGGCAAAAAAGAATTTAATATTAAAATGAAGCAGACCTTTCTGGGGAAAATAGAATGATGACTAAAGACTCCCAGAAGCTTCTCATGCTAATTGCAGTTTCTGATTTAGCCCTCAGAAAAGCTCTCTCTAAACGGATCCTTGAGCACTCACGTGTAATGGGATAGACTCTGAGACGTTTACAAGTGGATATGGGGATTTTTTTCTGCAGCCAAACATTAAATACCACGAGAAGCTGTGAAAGCTTTCTTTCTAGAACAACAGCAAACAGCAGCCTAAGATGAGGCTTCGTGTATCCTTACCAGCAGGGCTCTGGGCGGGCTGAGTCTATGCTTCCATTTCTTTTTTTATTTTTTAGTTTTTAATGTGTATTTATTTTTTTGAGAGAGACAGAGACAGAATGCGAGTGGGTTAGGGGCAGAGAGAGAGGGAGACACAGAAGCAGAAGCAGGCTCCAGGCTCTGAGCTGTCAGCACAGAGCCCGCCCGACGTGGGGCTCGAACTCACGAGCTGTGAGATCATGACCTGAGCCGAAGTCGGACGCTCAACCGACTGAGCCGCCCAGGCGCCCCTATGCTTCCATTTCTGAAGGTGGATCACAGACATGAAAGGGATACAGGGCTTCACAAGAGTACTGAGCTGGAAGTCAGGAGACTTCCAATTTTGATTCTGTTCCCAACCAGCCATTTTACCTTGGCAAAGCAGCTTAAGCAATTGAGTCGCAACTTCTTTCTTTGTCACAAAGAAGCAGAAGTGTGGAGGGGAGGAAACTAACAGGTATTCAATATCTGCGAAACACTTTATGAAGACAGTAACCAACAATTTTCCAATGAGAATTACATCAGCTTGATATCACATACGAGGAAGTGGAGGTTCTGAGATAAAATCATTTGACCAAAGCTACATATTCGGGAAGAAAACAGAGAGGCAGAATGCCTAGTACAGGGGCTGGGAATAGCGGTCAGCTTTCCCCATTCTGCCATGTTCCATTTGAAACTCCAAGATGTCCAAGAGTTTTAAATTCAAAGTTAGCTTTTCAGAAAACATGGTAAAGTTATACTGGTCAAGATAAATAGATTTTTTTTTTTTTTTTAAATTAAGAGTTGTTAGAATGGTATATAATTTTTAAATGTGTGTACATAAAAATTGGGGACCTCAGCCCTCAAATGTTAGAGACTGTTTTCAATGTTAAAATGCATTTTTGTTGGTGACAAAGTATAATTATTACATGTAGGTACATAACACCCATATATACCTTACACTTTTGTAGGTTTTAATATCTACAAAGTTCCCTCTCATATGTGATTTCAGTTGATCCTCCTGACCACCCACTGTAAGGCTGGAAGGTTTTCACCCATCTAATTGCAGATGAGGACTGGCAGTCAACGTCTGGGGGCTCCAAGTCACCTCCCTTTGTCCCACTTCTGATTGCAGCAGCAGCTGGGGGTGGAAAGTTTCATGTGAGCTCAGATTTGCCTTACAGACCAGGATCCAACCTCAATCACCTGCTGTGCTCATATCACACCTTCTTCTATCCTGAGATCCTTGTCCTTAATCTACATGCTGGCAGAGCCTAGAAATATGGCAAGTTATGCCCCTGAAGGAAACCCTCAATCAAGAGGAGAACAGAAGCCAGTGGGTAAATGGCTCCTGTCCTTTGAGAGGGATTCTGCATACTTCAAAGAGTGCTCGGTGGGATCAAACCTCCATAGAAGCCCCTGCTACCTCTAGAAGTGACTTCAGCGACATAGTTATACATCCTCCTTCCCTGTCTCACCCTTTCCACTTTCTCATTCCTGCTTCCAAATAAAATAAACCACTTGCACTCTAGCCCTTGTATCAGGCTATCCTGTGGGGGAGCCCAAACTACAAGAGGGACTGAAGTATCAGGGCTGGAAGTGATCAGCGCAGGGCCTCCTGGATGGCAGGTAGTGGAGGCAGGGCTCTCTTCCGGTTCTTCTGGTTCGAACCCCAGCGAATCACTTTCATCGTCCACTTTCAGTTGTGCATACAAGTTAAGCTGCAATGTCTACCTTTTGTCAATATGCCAGACTTAAAAAAAGTTTTAAAAATACATGTTTTAGCTCACAATTAAAAATAAATGGTAGCCATCATCTTTGCTGGTGGTTATACAGTCTGCTGGGCTAGCAGGAAAAAAAAAATTGCATTTCCTCAAATTTCAAAGTACTACATTCTGCTTTGGGTGTGCTAGACAGAAATGCATCACAAATGAATGAATGTGAATCAGAAATGTTAAGTTTCAGCCCAAGTTTTACAGATGAGCAAGCCAAAGTTCTAGGACTTTCAGTGTTTCATGTTTACTCTCAGAATGAGCATTAGAATCTCTTCTATTCCAGGCACACCCCAGCTTTGCCTACCAAATTTGTTCAACAGCAGGTTTGCCGATTATCCTCAATGATGAGCATCAGTCTGGAACTTTGCAGTGGGCGTCGTTTCCTTCCTCTAATTTTCTCAGGATCTCTCCTTCCCTCTTTCATTAATAGCACCACAATTTTCCTTTGAGGAGCCAACCCTTCCGAACTCTCTCCATCCGTGTACTTCAGGTGTGAATGACCCACCAGTTCCAGAGCTCAGAATATGACAAATGTTTGCCCAATTAGGGTAGCCTCCTCCCTGGCCACAGTGACTGGCTCAGAGAATGGAGAGGAACCCAACCCAGGCCAACTAAGGTGAACACTGAGACTCGAGTGGGTCCACTGAGAAATGACCACTCTTTTCCTGTGGGGAGCTACGCTAGTGGGTGGCAAGTCTTCAGTGCCTGGTGGCCGTCTTGCCACATCAGAAAAGCCTTCTTGAAAATGAAGCCAATACAGGGGAAAGCATAGCACAGAGATGGACGGAGACAAATGGCTGCTCTGGAACAGATCACATCTTCCCTGAATCTGGATTTTCCACCGGACTTTAGAGTCACAGGAGCCAACATAGAACTGCCTCGTCTTCTTCCAGGCTTCTGCCACTTGCAAGTCAAAAAGTCCTGCCTGAAACCAGCTCTGTCCTGAGGCATTAAAGGGACTCCGTGCAGAGTGCTTCTCTGAAGAAACAAGTATCTATTTTTCAATACCAAAGAATAGGCAAGGAAGTCAAGCCACAGAGCAGAGCTAATCAAATCTTGGCAGAATCATCTGTCCCAGCGTCAGAAAGCCTCAGGAATGAGGTGCTGAACTAGTCCCTTTATGAATCAGGAAGCAGCAGGCTTTAGACAAATCCCGCCTTTAATGTAGAGAATACTAACTATGCAGACGTTTCCATCAGCCAGGTGCTCAGTTCACACTCCAGCTGTTACTGGAGTCAGAGAAAGGACCTTAGATTAGGAATTCTTTTTGCTTGGTGTGTGTGTGTGGGGGGGGGGGGGGGGGGGGGGGGGGGGGGGGGGGGCGGGGAGCGCGTGCACATTGTTTTTGTTTGGTTTAGTTTTACTTATTTTTGCTTAAAACTACATAGCAGCATTGAGAATCCATGTTTTTATATCTGTAAGCTTTCGGAAGAATTTCTTGTCACTCTTGTACCCTCTGATAAAGCTGAATAACAAGAACTGGAGAGGCAGACGAGAGAAAAAAACTGAAACTGAACCAAGAAACCGGCGCCACAGCAAATCAGGATGTAAAGGAAACAATGACTTGTCGATGTTTCTCCCCCCTCCCTCAAGAAAAATCACCATCAGATATTTATTTCAGATGTAATGTTGCAAAGCCAGGGAGGCGGGTTTCAAGAGTGAAAATGCAGGCAGGCTTGTTGGCAAATGATGCCTTGGGAGTTTTCAGAGCTTAAGATAGTCCTGACTGTGAAGGGGAAATGAGGCGGAGGTACGGTGAGTGCAGATGGGTTTACCAGATGACCCAGCTCCAAAGAGGAGTGGGGACAGGTGCTGGCCCAAGGGCCAAGTAAAAATGCAGGTCTTCAAGCCTTTGTCATCTCTTAAAGACACAGACAGCAGAGACGGCTCTCCATGTAGCATCCTATCGCGCTTGGAATACCCAAGGTCAATACATATGGCTTTTAAATGTGACACACAAACTTACCTGATGAATTCCACAGAATAGTACTGAATTGGGGAGCTTCCTTCGCTCTTTCCAGGTTTCCAAGAGAGGGCTACCTCAGAATCAGAGACCACAGTGACATGTGGCTGCTGGGGTGCTGATGGAGGCAGGCAGGAATCTAGGTGGGACAGCAAACACCTAGAGTTGGCAGTGGTCTTTGCTGCTGGGGATGTTTAATATATAAAACTCTTGTGCTTCCCATTGCCTAAAGACCTCTGTTCAGAACAGCCTCAAAATCCAAACCAAACACAAAAAATAATCACAACCGGATTCACCATGTAAGGTTTGAGATACTAAAAGTTGGTCTTCCCTTCTTCCCCCAGCCCCCTGGCTGAAAATCCAACTAAATTACATCCGGACCCCTGGCCCCGGGACACACAATGGTGTGTACCCTTTAAAACCCTCAACCACACTCCCACCTCCTGGTAACCTCTCATCTCTGTTTGCAGGTTGGAATTGATACCTGCAAGGAAAATTGAATGCAGAGCATTGCTGTCACTTACATTCAGTTCTTCTGTGTGTGTGTGTGTGTGTGTTTTGTGTGTGTTTTGCCTTGACCATCAGAATGCATCCTAAAGGTAGGACATTTGGGAAATACCCTCATGGGTAAAGATGTAAGAGTCACCCATGATCCTATCACCCCAAGGTAACTGCTATTACTCTTCATATCTAGACTTTCACATCTCCCGGCCTTTGTTTACACTATTGCTTATGCCAGAAACATTTTTTCCTGTCTTCTCTTGCTAGCAGGATCTTATGTAGTTTTCAAAGTTCGGGCCCAAAATATGGATCTTTCTAAAACCCTCCCTGATCCCTGGAGTAGGGGAGGTGCTCCCTCCTGAGTGCTCCAGAGCCCTTTGCGCAGACCTCAGATGCTCTGGATCTACTCACCTATCATTTGCCTCTCCCTCCACAATGAGCTTGTGAGCAATGATGATTGAGTAACCTTTGTCCCCCATTGTCCAGCACAGTGCCACATCAATGAGCCTTTGTTGGGTTCCCTTTGCCTGTAAATCTCTTCTCCCATTGTCCTTCCTCCCCTTTCTGATTCCCACTTACTGGTCAGACCTTCACTTAGCAGTCACCTCCCCAGAGAATTCTTACCTCACCCCTACATGGGGTCTCCATTTGTATGTTCTTACAGCATTTACCACAATCTGTGACTACACGTTAACTAGGTAATGTCTTCACCCACCTCACTGAGTTCTGAGAGGGCAAAGGCTGTGCCTAGTTTTGTTCACCGCCAGAGCCCAGCATGGTGCCTGGCACACAGTAGGTCCTCATTGATACATACTGAAGGAAAGAATGAATGAATAGCACCCATCGCTTTCCTAATCTTGATGAATTGAACCCATTTTACCTTGGGGCAAAGTAGTAACGTGCCGAGGAGAGCTAAGCCGTCCTTTGCCAGTCTGGCTGTAAGCTGCTACACTCACTCGATATTCAGTGCCTGGTTTCAAGTCTCCGATCACTTCCTCCTGTCAATGACCAAACGGGAAATGTGTCAATGACCAGAAGTCCTAGTAGAGCAAACCAGACAATTTCCATGAGGGCTGCATCTCAAGGCCCCTGTGAAACTACAGGGGACAGAGACCCTTTTGCTATCTCTAGGGTTGGCCAAGTTTTAAAATTTGCAGAAAGGAAAACACCATCACATATTTCCCACAACTAGAGAATTACCCTTTACTGGAATCTATACACTGTTCTAGAACTAAGACTCATTCTCCCTATCAGATATGACTTTTAACATTTGAGTTCTTTGATCAGAGTACTGGGCTGCTAAAATCGAGGTAACAATCTTTTTGAGGGTCGGAACCCACCAGTTCTTTCTCTCCACTTGCACGACACAGATGTTCAGAGACTAGCCACAACAGCAAACTGACGTCTTGATTTGTACTAAAGTGGGGACTCCAAGTTCGGTTCTCAAATTTTATTTGATTTTATTTTAATTTTTTAACGTTTTGTTTATTTTTGAGACAGGGAGAGACAGAGCATGAATGGGGGAGGGTCAGAGAGAGGGAGACACAGAATCCGAAGCAGGCTCCAGGCTCTGAGCCATCAGCCCAGAGCCCGACGCGGGGCTCAAACTCACGGACCGCGAGATCGTGACCTGAGCCGAAGTCGGCCGCTTAACCGACTGAGCCACCCAGGTGCCCCTGGTTCTCAAATTTTAAAGGGTATCAGAATCTCTAAGAAGGCTTAAATCGTTGGGTCTGGCCCCCACCCCCACCCCCGCAGGGTTTCTGACTCAGGACCTCTGGGAAGGGGCCTGAAAATGTGCATTTCTAAGAAGTCTCCAAATGCTGCTGCAGGTCCAGGGACCCCACATTGATGAAGGGCGTATATGAACTTCACCTACACAAATGGCCCTGACCAGAAAGCCCCAGCTGAAGCACACTTACTCCACTTTAGGCTTTGGCAAAAGCAGTATGTCCCTGGGACTACAGTGCTGCGCAGTAAGTGGGAGTCTGGGTCTCACTGGTCCCAGCACACTGTAGGGGAAAGGACACCGGCTTTGGAATCAACGAGTCCTGGGCTTGAATCCTGATCCTGCCACTTATTCCTAGCCGTGGCCTTGATGTCACATCCCCTGAGCCTCGGCTTCTTCCTCTATAAAATGCAGATGATATATAACAATCCTGCAGAACTATACTACTTGGGATAATGTGTGTAAAGTGGCTGGTACCGAAGCCGTCCTCAAGAAACGGTGGTAACGGCTGCTGACTTGAGCGTGTGGGGCCCTTGCTCTTCTCTGCGTAGCTAGGCTCCAACACTTCTCTGAGACCCAAATCTTCCCCATTACTCCTGACCACCCGACCTGATCTTACCCTACCAACTGTTGTGCCACTAATCTAGTACTTTCCTCTACTACAAACCATGTGCTACTATTTCTCCTATGGGATTGTCAGCGACTTGAGAGCAGGGATCCTGCCTTGTGTTTCCTCGTAACCTCTTCTGCAGATGACCAAACCTTCTTCACTGTTGCTAAGGAGAATTCACCCACTGATCAAAAAAACTTTTAAAGCATTCAACAAATAGTTACCGAAGACATACTACAGTAGTTCTTAACTTTGAGCGCACATTAGAATCGCTAAAAATTACCAGTGCCTGGACTCCACTCCAGACTACCTACATCAGAGTCCATGGAAGGCTGGGCTCTGGTGGTCAGTTTAAAGCCCTCAGCTCAGGCTAATGGGCAGCCTGGTGTAGGAACCCCTGGTCCAGGGCTTGGCTCCTCCCCTGTGCTCTGAATGATATCCGTTGTCCACCTTCTGTAACTCCATCCCCTCTCTTACCTCCCTGGTCCTTCTCTATTTACTGTGTTCATCTCTCCCACCTTAAAAATGGTCAGCACGCATACACCCACCTCCTCTCTACAGGGGCAGTGGTTACCTCCACTTTCTCTCCTCCGATTCACTCCTCACCAGGCCTCTCTACACTATAAACCTATTGAGATGCTCTTACCAAAGTTACTACATAACTCTGTAGTAAATCCAATGGAAATGACTCTCCATACGTGACTTTTTGCACCTTTCAATACTGTTGCTTATCCTTGCATCTTAAATGTCTTGGTTCCCTTGGAAGCCTTCTTGGCTCCTTCTTGGTCTCCTTCTACTTCTCTCATTGCTCCTTCTCAATATTCTCCACCCACTCCCCACTCTCTGCTTGCCCCGTACGTGTTGGTCCTTCTCAGGGACTCACCCCTCACCATCTTGCCCTCTCACTCTGTAGTCTTGCTTGGGGCAGCTCATCTACTACGTCCTTAGCTTCTAGCACCACCTTCACTTGACATTTTCCAAATCTGCCTCTCAGTTCTGACCTGCCTCTTGATGTCCAGACATGGGTTTGTGACTGTCTCTAGGACATCTCTACCCAACACCAAGCCACTCAAGTTTGACATAACCAAAGCTCAACTAATCGTTCCTCCTCCTGCTACTGAAAACCAAATAAGAAACTGCCTCCCCTCTTGTGCTCTCTCGCCTCATTACCCAAACCACAAGTTCTTGACACTTGCCCCTTTGTGTTCACCCCCCCCCCCCCCTAACCACCATTCAGTCAGTTACCAACACAGGCACCAGGACTCTTTCACATCACTGGAATCTATTTCGATCTATCCTCATGGCCACTTAAGCGCAAGTCCTCATAATTTTGACAGTGGGTTCAATTCTCCCTGCCACCCACGCTGCCTCCATCACCAGCGTAGACTCCACCTGCTACAGTTATGTTCCTAAACGTCAAATCTGAGCATGTCACTTCCCATTTAAAAATCCCCTTAGAATAGCCTAGTGTGTCCCCCTGTTCATCCTTCCAGCATCATCTCATGCCTCTTCCCTTCCTTGCATTCTGTATTCCAGGCATACTTCAGAACTTGGCAGGGCGCAAATTTATGCCATTCAATTCCTTGCCTCTGGGCCTTTGAACCTGCTGCTCCCTCCACATGAAATGCCCTTCTCTCCATTCTTGCCTGGCTCACCCCTGCTCATTCTTCATGACTCAGTTCAGCTGAGACATTACCTCATTTCTCTGACCCCCAGCCTCCAGTCTGGTGAGGCCCCCCTCCTCTGTGCTTCCCTGGCGTCCTTGGTGTACCTCAATCTTAGCACCACTCACCTTAGATTGTAATTGTCTGTTTATTTGTCACCTCCTCCCCACCCACTTGAGGGAAGGAGCAAGTCCTTAGTCCTCTGGCAATCTAAAGCTTAGAATAGTTTTACCAGACAGGTAGCAAATACTCAAGCAATGCTTTTTTATGAATGAATAAATGAATGAAGGAAAAGTGAATGAATGAAAGAAATCAAATCAAGGCGTCCAATACAAGCAGATTACCTCATCAAGAACCAGCTTCTACTACTGAATCCTCCGGCCCAGTACCTCTGTCCCAGTCCCTGGAGTTAGCAACTCCAGCAACAAGGGTGACTTCCTCTTACCTACTTCCTTCCAGCCACCTCCACATGCCTTTCAGATCTGCTCCCTTCTTCCACTTCCTCTGAATCCTTACCTGGGCCATTTCTCCAGCCTCCCTAAAGGTTTCTGTCTCCAATCTTCCTCTCCCTTCCACTCTGGCCCCCGCCATCCTACATGCAGCTACACAAGGGGTCGTGGCTGAACATATGGACCTCACTCCAAAGCCCCCTTTCTGCCCTAATTCTCTGCATCTGTGCACCCTAGTTCCACGATCTGTCCCCTGGGTCCATGGCTAGTCAGAAATTAAGGGACTGGTGGTACCAAGTGGACATAAGGCTTCTCATTCTCTCATAGGCCATGACTAGGCTGTTCCTATGACAGTAAAAAATACACTTTCAAGCCAATACCCTCACAGCCTTTTGCTTTAGGATCCTTTTCTCCCATGAAGTCTATATGCTATATGATGTATGAGAGGAGTAGTGTGGTTATAGATTATTAAAGACATTAGCTATGAGCCAATACCAAATACAACTACAATTAGCATGTATTATTGTGTGTTTTCTCTGTTCCAGGAACACATAGCCTGATTTAAATCTTCCTTCAGTCATATGTGGGAGATAGCACTCTTATTTTCATTTATAAGGGAGAAAACAGAATCTCTGAAAAGTTAATGATTTGCTCAAGGACATGAATTTATTAAGTGACAAAGTGGGGATTTGAATTCCGCTTTGTTTGACTCCAAAGCCAAGTTCTAACTCGGTAATACATGTACAAAAAATATTAAATATATCTAAATTTTTTTAATGTTTATTTATTTTTGAGAGAAAGAGGAAGAGAGAGAGTGAGTGGGGGAAGGGCAGAGAGAGAGAGAGAGAGAGAGAGAGAGAGAGAGAGGAAAATACAGAATCCAAAGCAGGCTCCAGGCTCCAAGCTGTCAGCACAGAGCTCAATGCGGGACTCAAACTCACCAACTGTGAGATCATGACCTGAGCCGAAGTCAGATGCCCAACCGACTGAGCCACCCAGTTGCCCCTTAAATATATGTAAATCAATAAAAAATACTTAGCATAAACACTGAAGACTAGATTACTGCACAGAAGTTTATGTACCAAAAATTTTTAAGTTATCATTGAAAACCAAAAGACATTAGACTTGTAGAAGTTGCTTATGTAGCTTGAAAAACAATTAAACTGTTTTTTATATATGGAAGAGTAGTCCTACCTTTAGCCCGGGTATATTGATAGATAGATAGATAGATAGATAGATAGATAGATAGATAGATAGAAGGTGGCCCTCCCAGAAGCCAACTTTTTCCAGTCTTTTCCTGTGTCTTTCCTGTTTTGACTAGGTGGTTAGTTGGCAGGAGGGAGTGAGGGTCAAGGGCACTGAGTAGCTGGGGCCATGGAAAGAGGAGCTGGACTCAATGATTTAACCATCACTTCTTCCTCTGACATAAATCGTCCCAAATGAAACCTCTCACTATATTGTGACTAGTGATAACCCTTGGATTCTTCATGAAAATACCACAGAAATCCACAAATCTTTCTACTTCCATCCTTAAATGTCTTATAATGATTTGCATCAAATTAGATAAGATGCTGTATATGCACTTTCTGAATAGAAAAACAAAGTGTTTTGTTTTGTTGCCTTGTGGAAGTTTGAGAATAAGTCAAAATGCTTATCTCCCTTGGCTTTTATTTCTATACAAGACGGTGAAAGACAGTGAGGGAAATTGCCTTCTTGGAGTAGAGTCCAGAGTGAATTTAGCAGTCCTCACTGACCCCTTCCCACACCCTTTTTGGGGGGTGAGGAGGCAAGGCTGGATGCTTTGTTACAAAATAACCCTGCTTTGTGTTTG
The DNA here is from genome assembly GCF_018350155.1 of Leopardus geoffroyi. Lineage (NCBI taxonomy): Eukaryota > Metazoa > Chordata > Mammalia > Carnivora > Felidae > Leopardus > Leopardus geoffroyi. Next base: position 208,540,419 of record NC_059326.1, read on the forward strand.
TCTAGCCCTTCTTGAAATGCAAAACCCCTTCCAAAAGCTACCTCCCTTGTCTTCTCAGCACCCCCAATGGTTGTCATGAGATCAGAGAATTCACATCTCTGGTAGAAAAAAACAAGGCTAGTTAGTTCACTGAGCCCAAGAAGAAAGCTCAATGACATATAGAACAACAATGGGTCTGGTTTCCCTCATACATACCATAATTTAATATGCTTCTAACTGCCCAACTCTCAAACATAGCATATCAAATTTTCAGGCTATTATTCTGTTTTTCAGATGTCCAGCTGCCTTACCCACATCTGCTTTACCAGTGCCATTCCTCTATTCACAGTCTGTGACAGGGATGACTGTTTCCTCATATCCATTTTCTCCTTTCTTATAATAGAACCCCTGTATATCAGTTGGCCCATCACCACTCAAGGATTACATTTCCCAGCATCTTTTGCATCTAGCTGTGGCCATGTGGCTAAAGTCTGTCCAATAGAATTTGAGTTAAAATAATGAGGGCAATTTCTGAGTTATCCCTTAATAGGAAGGGCTGTGTACCCTTTCCTCGTTTCCTCATCTAGTGGCTAGAATGTGGATGTTATCAGTGAGCCAATTTGGACCATGGGAAGGAGGGCCAAAGGGGTTGGCAGAACAATGAGATGGAAGGATTCTGGGTCTCTGATGGAGAGAAGCCACCAAAACTGGTTATATCCAGACAGGTTATATCCTGAAGGAAACATGAATGCACATCTTGTTAGAATCACTATTATCTTGGGATTTTGAACTGTTAGATTTTTATCCTAATTAATACCTGACCCAATGTACAAAAATAATCTGGATAGCTATGTACAAGGAGCCCCTGAAAAGATGGGACTATTCTTAACTGAATACTTCTTGCTTTGCGATGACAAAACCATGCTGAATGGCTCTGAACTTAAATCTCTGACCCTGATTTCAGATTCTATCTTTACCCCCTTCCATGCCATACTTTTCTCCTATGGCTGGAAACCCAGGTCATTTGTTTCCAGAAATGAAGCTCTATGTTTTCTCATTTACTGGTCCAGACAGGTAGCTACTATTCCATAAGGGAATCCAGTGAGCATTGCTGGAAGAAAGCACGAAGTGGGAGAGCACTGGACCGGGAGCCAGGAGACCCTGGTTCTGCTACCAAATAGCTTTGCAATCTTGGAGATGCCACTTAACCTCTCTGGGCCAAAGTTTTAACACTAAAATACTACGATTGCTCTAAAATGACCTTGTTGGTAGGTAGTAACCTTGGGTGCAGCTTCACAGTTGACTTTACAAGTCAAGGCTCAGCCTTGGTTGCCTTGGTAGAAGTTGAGAATATCTAGCATCATGACATGGGAGCACCAGGGAAATAGAAAAATGCTATCTTCCAAACATCCTTTTTCCAATGGCCCTGATGAAAGCTATGCAGGCCAGAGTGGAGGGAAAACTTGGGGGATTCTATTCCCTTAGAGGTCACAGAAAGCTAGAAAGTATCTTCCGGGGTTTCACAGAAAGGGCAGCATTGACTTTGGGACTGAACACATCTTCCTTGTATGGGTCTGTCCTGTGAACCGCAGGAAAGCAGCATCCCTGAAGCTTGTCCACTAAAATGCCCACACTTAGGCCCATTTGCCCCATAAGAACTAAGACACCCCCAGTTGGGAACCATTACTAGACCACCCCTTCATTTTACAGTCAAAGAGAGATTAGATCCAGAGGGGTTCAGTAACCTTGCCTAAGATTACCCTTGCTCTGGTGAAGGAAGGAGCTGGGACTCCATGCAAGTCTCATGATTCTTGCCTACGTCTTCTCTCTGCATCCTGGGATAAGACCCAAGTGCAATCACTATCGTGGATCAACCAGACCAGTGGCCTCCAAAGCAGGGTGATAGTGTATCTCCCTGGGTGAATAAGACAATGTCCTGGGATGACAGAAGAAAAGCACTTTCTATTTTTATTTCCCCCTTTAAATCCTGTGGAACTTTACAATGTACATAATTTATTAGTAGAGTAGCATGTGTATAATTTATAACCATACACACACACACACTCAAATATTTTTCAACCAATCGTATGCATGATCCGAAAGTGTGGAGCCTGCCAGTTTAAGCATTCATTTCCACTTCTAACCCTAAAAAGGACCAGATTGCCCTGGTTTATTTTACTACTTATCTTTCCAGGTTGGAACCTGCAAGTTGTTCTTCTAAGTGTCAAATGCTAACCAAATCAGAATCCTGCATGTAGGCAGATTATCAGAGGATACGATCAGTGGCCAAGCTGATCTTCTGTTTGGCATTAAATCCAGCAAGCCAAGCAGTTTTAGGTGACCTGGTCCTGACGTACTGGGAAGGTCTGGAATCACTAGAGGCAGCGAGGAAAGGAGAAGGGAAAAGATGGGTGAGGGGAAGCACCTCCACAGCGATGCTCACTAGTTTAAACACCTTCTCTCCTTTTCAGTCTTGCTCACCTAGTCTTGGAACAGAGCTTAAATTACTTCAACCTTTAAAAATGTTCCTCTTAACCTTACTCTGCCACGTGAGATGAAGCAACACATAGAATAAAAGCGACTTCTTTCTAAATGATCGAACATTCATCTAGTATGCTCTGTGGTCCCTGCTTACACTGGAGCTAAGCACTCTCCCTTGGGCCTTAATCAGTATGACCGAGATGCAGGAAAATCAACATTTTGATGAAAAGAGACCCCCTGAATCCTGGGTTGGGGCAAGGGTATAACCTTTCCAAAGCATACTTACAAAAATCACCTGACGATCGGATTGTCCCTGCAGAGGAAAAAAAAGAAACAAAACAACATGAAAGGAAAGTAAAACTTATAGGTCTAAAATGAAGCCCCTTCTACAGACAGCCAAGGGCAGCAAACACACATCTTCCCATCTGAACTCCCTTGACCGCTCACTCGGTTCTTGTTCCATGAGCGCTGTGGTACTGAGGGCTCTCCGCCCATGACCTTATTTGGCAATCACCGCATCCTTGTGCTACAGGCTGGTATGATACGGTACAGAGGTTCCCAAACTTTCCATGTTCACAGCACCTTTGCTGTCTCAGTAATATTTTTACAGCACCTCTCAGGCCAAAGAAATGGCTAAGTGTTCCACTTGTTCGGTAGTTACACCCAAACAACTTGGCATTAGTAGTTCACACAGATGTCACTCTTTCCCTTGAAAAGTTGAGACATTCCACAGTATCCCTGAGAGGTTGGTGCAGAGCCCTGGACACCCTGGCACACAGTTTGGGAACCACAGATACACTCCCTGTAATACAGTTATTATGTGGATCCCCGTTTTGTCCATGAGGGAACTGAGATCCAGTAAGGTTAGCTTGTTGTAATACAGCATCTGAATACAAGTCTCTGAACCCAGAATCACTCTGCTATTCCAGACCCCTCCCCTCTTTCTGACTCACTGCCTGCATGTCTAGGCATTATTTCTCTTCCCATTCTGTATATTCTGCACCTCCCCCCACCTCCCTACCTAAACACACAAGCACACGGGCATGTACACACACACAAACTTGTCCTCTTGGTTCAAACCATTCCCTTTGACTTCAGTGCACCTCCCTCTCGTCTGCCTTCCAGAAACTGCCCCTGCTTCAATTCTCCGCACCTACTTTGACCACTTGTTTTTATACTAAATCTTCCCTCTTCAAAACTTCAGTCTGACTATTAAGCATGTTGATCATATCTGGTCTTATGTTGCTCTCCAACTGTGTATCAGTAAGAATGTGATTTTCCCAGAGGACCGAAAGCTGCCGAGAAAAGGGGGTCTGTGTTGTCCTATGCTGGGTATACGGTAGCAGCTATGAAAGTTTGTTGAAATCAGCAAGGTATAATTTGATAGCACACTCTGATGCCTGGATGTAATTAACAAACAGATCATATTTAGCATAAAGGCAATGATCATCACGAATGATCATTAACACGTACCTGGCTTTACATTTTAACACCAAAGGCTTTTTTTTTTTTTTTTTTAAACACCAAAGGTTTTTATTTTTGAGAGAGAGAGAGAGAGAGAGAGAGAGAGAGAGAGAGAGAGACAGAGTGCAGGCGGGGGAGGGGCAGAGAGAGAGGGAGACAGAATCTGAAGCAGGCTCCAGGCTCTGAGCTGTCGGCAAAGAGCCTGATGCAGGGCTTGAACTCACAGACGGTGAGATCGTGACCTGAGCCGAAGTCAAGACACTTAACCGACTGAGCCACCCAGGCGTCCACCCACCAAAGGTGTTTACACACACCATTGTATTTGGAACTCACAACAATTATAGCCCTTTTGTGGGAGAAAGGAAAGGGTTAGTCAGATGAGGCGACTCCGGCCAAAGTTACTCAACCTGTAAGTGCCAGAAGGATGTCTGGAAGCCCAGGGTGCCTATTTCCCTCCTGGCTCTCTGCTTCTTGTATGCACTGCAGTGACCTCCCCAGAGATGCCAGTGTCCAGTCCAGCTCCATGTGATGGGTCAGGGTCTGGATTCCAGAGGCACCGTCCAGACTCCCAGACACCTGTCACCAGCGCTGTACCCTTGCTGCCTGGACTGTGGTGTAGGCAGAGCAGTGAGCCACACTCCCCTGCAAGATAGAAGGCTGGTGGCTGGGGACATTGCTGGCTCCTTGGTGGGGTCCAGATGCTTGTTGAAAGTTCCAGTGCTGCCGAGGTAAGACAGAACCTCTACTGGTGGCTTCCGACGTGGGCTAAGCCAATCTCCCCTTTTAAAATAAAACCATAGCAGTTGGGATGGAGGGCTTCTGGGGCAAATGAGGAAAGCTGAAGCAAAAGTCTGAGACTAAAAGCCTACCGTGCAAAGGACAAGCAAGCTGCAAATGTGCATCTCTTCTTTTTGAAGAGCTTTGGTAAAAAAACAGCCAACAGCCAGAGCAGGACTCTGAAGTCAGCCTGCCCTGGGTTTACCGTTGACTCTGTTACTCACTAATGTTATGATTTCAGGGAAATTATTTCACCTGTCTGAGTCTCAGTGTCCTTGTCAGTAAAATGAGGTCATAGATAGTTGTGAATATGAAATGGAAAAATGAATATAAAGCATGAGGAATAGTGCCTGGCAGGTAACAGAGGCCCAATGAGTGACGGCCACTTCTTCCCGGCGACAAATAGGTTTTCCACACACCAGCCTCGCAAACACTTTACTAAGTAGGACTTACAAACAACCCCAGCACCACGGCCCCCATTACAGCAATCTTCTGGGCACTGGTGCTAACTGCTTGCAGAGCAATTCAAAAGGCTCTAGCCTGTAGGATAATTGTAGTAGAATGGGGAAGGAGGCAGAGAGAGTGGAGGAAAGAAAACAGAACATGCCTAAGGCAGAAAAATTCACCCAGAGAGACCTTGACAGCAGAGAGAAAAGAAATAGATGGAGAGCCAACAATTGGTTAGTGGAAGGACGGGGTGCCTGCCGAGCTTGACAAGAAAAATAAACAACTTGGACCGTTGGAATATACATTTCAAATTACATCATTTTCTTCTGCATTGTGTCTCCAGGCTGCGGGGGAAGATACAAATGTGTCATATTTATTTATAAAGCTTTACTGGGATTTTTTTAAAAAATGGAATCGAACTTTATGAAGACAAAAAGGGGGGAAACAGCTGTAAGGTGGCTGTTTTCTCACATGACGAATGGGATGGGTTGAGTCCAGGATGGAAGTGTTTATGCCAGAACCTTCTTCATACCGCTGCCTTTCTGGAGATATAGATGCGTGTGGCAAGGGAATGTACATGAAAGACATTTGTAAATTCCAGGGGACTATACAAACGGTTATTATTATTACATATACAGCATGCGCGCACACACACACACACACACACACGATTAGAAATCCTTCTGGATATCGCTGAAATGCCAACCGCAGCTGTGTCTTTGTGGGAGCTGCCATGATGGAGATACTCACAAGGGCAGGGATGTCCTGGCTGAGTGGCACACTATGGGACCGCTCCTGCAGGGATTTATCGACGCCGACCTCGGAGTAGAAGACCTGGAAAAGACACAGACGTCCAGGGTGAGAGTAGGGCCAGCACTCCTCTACCAGATCAAGGTTCTGGGGTTCTAACTCCACATACAACAGCAGTGGGTTCTGAGGGGCACCGCCTCTCCTCACAGACACCTGTTCTGAGGCAACAAACATCAGCTTGACCTGGCCGGGCTTGCAAACTCAGAAGCCAGAAGGGAGACACGTATTAGTGAAATGGGATAGAGAGGGCTGGACCCAGCTCCTACTATTTTTCCCCAAACCACGACTTTCTCAGGCAATCTTCCATCTTCCCACTTTGGATACAACATGACTTCAGAAACACATCTCTCTGCTTTAAGAAGCCGATGGGATGAGGACCTGTGTGTGTGTGTGTGTGTGTGTGTGTGTGTGTGTGTGTGTGAGTGAGAAAGGGAGGCAGTAGGGAGATGCAGGTCCTGGCGTTATTGGGGGAGCTTCCGTTTGACCTCAAGTGGGCAGCCCAGCTCCAGGGGGCTTGGAGCCCCATAGGAATGTGGTCCCCAGTGTGGCCAGCTCTCTGGATGTCCCCAGAGATTTCAGAACTCTAAACATTTATCTGAAATCTCCTCCTAAAAGTTGACTCGTTTTTAAAAATCCTGTTCAAACAAAACATTTTAGTGAACGGAAATCAGTCAAACCTGTAACCTCTGGCAGGTAGAAACGCATTCTCTGTTCCCTCCCCCACTTTGCCTGTCCATCCCTTTGCTTTAAGTTAGATTTTACAGTATTTTGTATTTATTGACAACATTCCACAGTGACTCCCTATTACTTCCCATGCTTCTGCTATTTAGCCTCTGAACTTGACTGTGGGCAATTGGACAGCAAGAACCACATCTTCTACTTAGTTTATATTTTCCCATCCCTGAGCAGAGTGAGGACTCCAAAGATCCTAACTGCCTTTCAGGCACTTATAAACACCCTTAAAAGGGAAACATTTCCTCTGGTTTCATGTAAGGAGACTGGGGGAGTTATTAATATGGGAGGGTTGATATAAGGAGACCATATATAGACAGAGCAAGGGTGGGAACAGCACAGTTACCCCAACCACACCCACTACAGAAATTCCTGTGCCCAGGTACTCACGGTATACCCAATGATGGGGCTCCCAGGATGCCTTGGCATTTTCCACTGGATGCTGAAATCTGTGCAGTTCAGGGGGTACAGCATGATATCGAGAGGAGGTCCAACCTTGCCTGCCCCAAAGCAAAAGAGATTATGTTAGAGGGTCCACGCATCCCACCTTGAGTGTACTTACAGATGGAGAGCATACTTCAAGATGATGCCACAGGACAGAAATGCAGACATCTCTCTGGTATGCCACACCTCTATCAGCTGACTTCACCAGAATTCTGCTATTCCCCTCCCAAACTGGCAATGGTAGGGAAATCAGCCCAGCTATTTCTCTCAGTCTCTTCTGTAACTTTTTTGTTTTAATTTTTTTATGTTTTTTTATTTTTGAGAGAGACAGACAAGAGTGTGAGCAGGGGTGGGCAGAGACAGAGGGAGACACAATCTGAAGCAGGCTCCAGGCTTTGAGCTGTCAGCCCAGAGCCTGACTCGGGGCTCGAGCTTGTGAACCGCAAGATTGTGACCTGAGTCAAAGTCGGGTGCTTCCCTTCTGTAACTTCTAATACCCCAGGGACCAGTAAAGGGAGAGTCAGGGTAGCACAGACCAAACACTTCCAGCTTGACTCTAGGAGCTTGGAATGTATTAAAGGAAGATGGTGATTTTATTTAGTAGCATATATATATATATATATATATATATATATATATATAATGTATGTTATATAGCTATGTCTGTTTATATATATTCTTATTACAGAACATTTCAAAAATATGGTTAAGTGTAAAACAGGGTTAGGAAATTTCAAATGTTTTACTGTATCCTTACCTTAGATTTTATGATTACAAATAACGCATTTTATATTTATAAATATATAAGATGTGGATTGCCAAAATTGAGAAAATACAAAAAAGTTACATTTAGAAATGAGTCCTGTTGAGGTGCCTGAGTGGTTCAGTCAGTTAAGCGTCTGAGTCTTGGTTTCAGCTCAGGTCACGATTGCGCGGTTTGTGAGTGGGAGCCCCCCATTGGGCTCCACGCTGGCAGTGCAGAGCCTGTTTGGGATTCTGTCCCTCTCCTCTCTCTGCCCCTCCCCTGCTTGTGTGCTCTGTCTCTCTCTCTCTCTCAAAATAAAGAAATAAACTAAGGGGCTCCTGGGTGGCTCAGTCAGTTGAGCGTCCAACTTCAGCTCAGGTCATGATCACACGGTCTGTGAGTTCGAGCCCCACGTTGGGCTCTGTGCTGACAGCTCAGAGCCTGAAGCCTGCTTTGGATTCTGTGTTTCCCTCTCTCTCTGCCCCTCCCCAACTCGTGCTCTGTCTCTCTCATTCTCAAAAATTAATGAATGTTAAAAAAATATTAAAAAAGAAAAACAAACTTTAAAAAATTCTCTAAAAATAGAAATGAGTCCTGTCAACATTTGAATACAGTACCTCCTTTGGTTATATAACATTTTTTTTGTGTATATATATATGTACATATAAATTTATATATGTATATATAATTTTTATTTTTCTTTGTGTTCATTATACATAATAAGTATATATACAGTCATAATTTTAAATCTTATTTTCACTTTGTATATATAGTATGTGTGTATATATGTGTGTATGTGTGTGTATATATATATATGTATATACATATATATATATACACACATACATATATATACATATATATAAACTGAAAGTATAGTTGTTCCCCCCTTATGAGTGCAGGATACTTTCCAAGACCCCCAGTGGATGCCCAAAACCACAGATAGTACCAAAACCTATATATACTAAGTTTTTTCCTATAAATATATACTTGTGACAGTTTACTTTAATAATTAGGCACAGTAAGAGGTCAGCAATAACTAATAATAAAATAGCACAATTATAATAGTATACTGTAGTATAAGTTATGTGAGGTCTCACTCTCAAAAGATCTTGTTGTGCTGTACTCACCCTTCTTGTGATGATGTGAGATGATAAAATACCTACATGATGAGATACAGTGAGGTGAATGATGTGGGGACTGTGACATAGTGTTAGGCTGCTATTAACCTTTTGATGACATGTCAGAAGGAGGATCATCTGCTTCCAGACTGTGGTTGATGGTGGGTAACTGAAACCAACAACACTGAAATGGCAGATAGGTGGGGGACTACTGTAATGCATATGCCACAATTTCCACTGTTTCTCATTCCACTATTGTTAGACATTTAATTTATTTCCAGTATTTTGCTATTTTAAATAAAGCTCAATGAGGGCAGGAAATGGGTATGTCCAGTTCAGAGCACAGAGACCAATAAATGGGAGAGCTTGAGTGCATGAATGTTCTTCAATTTGATTTCCCACTTGCTAATATGTCCTGATGATCCTTCTTTTTAACAACTGTGTATAATTCTCCAGCATAACAGTTAGGATATTTTGTCTGCAATTAAGAGAGATCTAATGTGTATATTTATTAGACTGCTGCTGGGGCCTCCCACCAATGTATTTAATAACATAGTGGCTCAAGTGATAGAGGCTCAGTGCCATCACTTGGCAAGAACTACAAGTCCAGGAGGCAGCTGCCACCCCTCCCTGCCCATAGACACCTACCACTGCCACCAATGCTATCACTCAGGGATTTGGTCTTCGACTACTCTCTAGCTCTGCCTTGGTTCAAGATCTAAAGTCCCATCCAACTGGCCAGACTTATGTAATGTGACACCTTCTTGGCTCAACCAAGGGGTCAGAAAGGAAAGATCAGGTTTTTTTCTGGTTTCCCAACTGTGAAAAGATGAAGGGAGTCTTAGGAATAGTTCTATCAATCCCATCCATAGTACAGAAGGCTGCTTAGAGGAGAATCAGACCCCAGGAAAAGAGCAGTGGGAGGTGGGAAGGCCTAATACTCTGCTACTCAGAGCATGCATGTACATTAACTGTTACTCTGTTGATTGACATTTAGGTTGTTTACAAAATTTCACTGTTAAAAATAATGCTGAGAAGAACATTTGTGTATGTACCTTTTTGCTCACATGTCCAAATATTTCTAGATGGATACCTATTAAAGATTATGGGTACATCTATCCTAAAACAGTGAAATGCACATTCTTTTCAAGTGCATCTCCAGAATAGATTACACGTTAGGTCACAAAACAAGTCTCAACAAATTCAAAAAGATTGTAGTCATACCATGCATCTTTTCCCACCACAACTCTATGGCAATAGAGATCAACCAAAAGAAAAAAAGAAAAGAAAAGAAAAGAAAAGAAAAGAAAAGAAAAGAAAAGAAAAGAAAAGAAATCAATCACAAGAAAAAAATCTGAAAGACCACAAATACATGGAGGTTAAATAATATGCTTCTAAACAATGAATGGGTCAACTGAGAAATCAAAGAGGAAATAAAAAATACATGGAGACAAATGAGAATGAAAACACAATAGTCCAAAATCTTTCAGATGCAGCAAAAGCACTTCTAAGAGGGAAGCTTAAAGCAATACAAGCCTACCTCAAAAAGCAAGAAAAATCTCAAATAAACAACATAACCTTACACCTAAAGGAGCTAGAAAAAGAACAAACAAAACTCAAAACCAGTATAAGGAAGGAAATAATAAAGATGAGAACAGAAATAAATGAAATAAAAACTAAAAACTAAACACACACACACACACACACACACACACACACACACAATAACCAGTAAAATGGATCAATGAAACCAGAAGCTGGTTCTTTGTAAAGATCAACAAAACTGATAAAACATTAGCCAGACCCATCAGAGAAAAGAAAGAGAGAGAGATAGATAAGACTCAAATAAACAAAATCACAAATTAATTAAAGAGGAGAAACTGACACCACAGAAATGCAAAGGATTATAAGAGAATATTATAAAAAATTATATGCCAACAAATTGCCAACCGAGAAGAAATGGATAAATTTCTAGAAACATATAACCTCCCAAAACGAAATCAGGAAGAAATACAAAATTTGAACAGATGTATTACCAGCATTGACATTGAATCAGTAATCAAAAAATGCCCAAAAACAAAAGTCCAGGACCAGACAGCTTTCACAGGTGAATTTTGCCAAATATTTAAAGAGTTAATAATGTATTTTTCTCAACTATTCCAAAAAAATAGGAGAGGAAAGAAAGATTCCAAATTCATTCTACGAAGTCTGCATTACCTTGTTCTCAAAACCAGATAAAGACACTACCAAAAAACAAAAAAGAGAGAACTATAGACATAAAAATCTTCCACAAAATATTAGTGAACCAAATCCAATAGTACATTTAAAAAAATCATTCACTACGATCAAGAGGCATTTATTCCTGAGATGCAAGGGTAGTTCAATAGTCACAAATCAATCAACATAATACATCACATCAAAAAGAGAAAGGGTAAAAACAATGTGATCATTCAATAGTCACAGAAAAAGCATTTAACAAAGTACAACATCTGTTCATGACAAAAACCCTCAATAAAGTGGGTTTAGAGTAATATACCTCAACATAATAAAGCCCATATATGAAAAACTCATTGCAAACATCATACTCTGGTGAAAACCTGAAAGCTTTCCCCCAAAGATCAGGAACAAGACAAGGATGTTCACTATTACTACTTGTATTCAACATAGTACTGGAAGTCCTAACCACAGCAATCAGACAAGAAAAAGAAAAGGCATCCAAATTGGTTAGAAAGAAGTAAAACTTCCACTATTTATAGATGACCTGATACTATACATAGGAAACCCTAAACACTCCACCAAAAAGCTACTAGAACTGATAACTGAATTCATAAGGTCACAGGATACAAAATCATTATACAGAATTCTATTACATTTCTATACACTAACAATGAAATAGCAGAAAGAGAAATTAAGAAAACAATCCCATTTACAATTGCACCAGAAATAACAAAATATATAGGAATAAACTTAACCAAGGAGGTGAAAGACCTGTACTCTAAAAACTATAAAACACTGATGAAGGAAATTGAAGATGACACAAATAGAAAGATATTTCATGCTCATGGATTGGAAGAACATTGTTAAAATGTCTGTACTACCCAAAGCAACTTACAAATTTAATACAATCTCTATCAAAATACCAAAGCATGTTTCACAGAACAAGCACAAATAATCCTAAACTTTGTATGGACCCCCAAAGACCCTGAATAGTCAAAGTAATCTTGAAAAAGAAGAACAAACTGGAGGTATCACAATCCCAGATTTCAAGATATGCTATGAAGCTGTAGTTATCAAGACAGTACGATATTGGCACAAAACTAAATAAACAGATCAATAGAACACACTAGAGAGCCCAGAAATAAACCCATGATTATATAGTCAATTAGTCTTCAACAAAGGAGGCAAGAATATGCAATGGGAAAAAGACAGTCTCTTCAACAAATGACATTGGTAAACTGGACAGCCCCATGCAAAAGAATGAAAGTGGACCACTTTCTTACACCACACACAAAAATAAAATCAAAAAGGATTAAGGACCTAAGTGTGAGAACTGAAACCATAAAAATCCTAAGAAAAGAGCACAGACAGTAATTTCTCTGACATTGGCTATAGCAACGTTTTTCTAGATATGTGTCCTGGGGCAAGGATAACAAAAGCAAAAATAAACTATTGGGACTACATCAAAATAAAAAGCTTCTGCACCGCAAAGGAAACTATCAATATAACTAAAAAGCAACCTATGCAATTGGGAGAAGATATTGCAAATGACATCTGATAAAGGGTTAGTATCCAAAATACATGCAGAACAATGAGAAAGAATGAAATCTGGCCTTTTGTAGCAACATGGATGGAACTGGAGAGTGTTATGCTAAGTGAAATAAGTCATACACAGAAGGACAGATTCCATATGTTTTCTCTCCTATGCAGATCCTGAGAAACTTAACAGAAGACCATGGGGGAGGGAAAGGGGAAAAAAATGGTTAGAGAGGGAGGGAGCCAAAACATAAGAGACTCCTAAAAACTGGGAACAAACTGAGGGTTGATAGGGGGTGGGAGGGCACGGTGGGTGGGTGATGGGTATTGAGGAGGGCACCTGTTGGGATGAGCACTGGGTGTTGTATGGAAACCAATTTGACAATAAATTTCATAATAAAAAATAAAAATTAAAAAAAAAATTTTTAAAAAAACAAAATACATGAAGAATTTATATAACACAAATAATCCAAATTAAAAATGGGCAGAAGACATGAACAGACATTTTTCCAAAGAAGACATACATATAGCCGACACATGAAAAAATGCTCAACCTCACTCATCATCAGGGAAATGCAAATCAAACTCAATGAAATATCACCTTACACCTGTCGGAAGGACTAAAATAAAAAACACAAGAAACAACTGGTTAAGAAATTAACCAGTTTAGAAGCAAGGAAGAAGATACACCCTTATGTTTATTGCAGAATTATTTACAGTAGCCAAATTATTTATTTTATTTTTATTTTTTCAATATATGAAATTTATTGTCAAATTGGTTTCCATACAACACCCAGTGCTTATCCCAAAAGGTGCCCTCCTCAATACCCATCACCCACCCTCCCCTCCCTCCCACCCCCATCAACCCTCAGTTTGTTCTGTTTTTAAGAGTCTCTTATGCTTTTACAGTAGCCAAATTATTGAAGCAACCAAGTTTCCATTGATAGATGAATGGATAAAGAAGATGTGACACACACACACACACACACAGGAAAATTACTCATCCATAAAAATAATGAAATCTTGCCAACTGCCATAACATGAAGCTAGAGAGTATAATGCTAAGTGAAATAAGTCCGTCAGAGAAAGACAAATACCATATGATTTCACTCAAATGTGGAATTCAAGAAACAAAATAAATGAACAAAGAAAAATAAGAGACAAAAAATAGAATCTTAACTATAAAGAACAAACTGTTGGTTGCCTGGGAGGAGGTGGGTGGGGGGATGAGTGAATAGGTGAAGGGGATGAAGAATCTACTAGTCCTGATGAGCACTGAGTCATGTACGGAAGTGTTGAAACACTATACAACTGAAATGTTTGAAATTATGGGTATATGCATTTTAAGTTTTAATGGACTGACTTACTGCTCTCCACAAAGGATTAAAGACATTTGATTTTTTTCATTTGGGCAAATTCTTAAAGCAGAATTCTTGTATCTAGGACAGAATTTTTCAATATCCACACCATTGACCTTATGGGCTAGAGGTGTTTTGTGGGAACTCTCCTGTGCACTGTAGGATGTTGAGTAGCATCACTGGTCTCAGCTCACTAGATGCCCCAAACATAGCTGGAAAAACCAAAAATAATCTCCAGACATTGCTAAATGTCTCCTGGGAGCAAAATTGCTTCCAGTTGAGAACTACCGATCTTAGAGAATGGATTATTGATTTAGCTATTTATTTATTTATGATGTTTATTTATTTTTGAGAGAGAGCACAAGCAGGGGAGAAGAAGAAGAAGAAGAAGAAGAAGAAGAAGAAGAAGAAGAAGAAGAAGAAGAAGAAGAAAGAGAGAGAGAGAGAGAGAGAGAGAGAGAGAGAGAGAGAATCCAAAGCAGGCTCCAGGCTCTGAGCTGTCAGCACAGAGCCCAACACGGGGCTCGAACTCACGAACCGTGAGATCATGACCTGAGCTGAAGTCGGATGCCTAACCAACTGAGTCACTCAGGTGCCCCAAGAATGGATATTTTAAAGACTTTTTATAAATATTACCCAACTAACATCTGAAAAATTAACCAGTTTAGAAGCTTATGGAGGTGTATGAGGATGCCCAGTAGAAGTAACACACCTTCACCAGATCTGAGTATTACTTAAAAGTCTTTGCTAATTTCATAAGAAAAGAATTGAATATTTTAATATCTTCTTTGGCTATTTTTCTTCATCTATTCATGTGTTTTGTACATTTTTTCAATTGGGTTGTTAATTTTTTTCTTATTGATGTAAAAAGAACTCTTACTAGGTTAAACATCCTAATCATTCACCTGTATTTTCTCTGCGTATTTTTATTTTGGGGTCTAGCTGTGTAATTAACCATTACTGGCCAGCTTTCCTGCCGAGTTAAGAGGTTTATGCTAACAAAATCTCAAAGGAGACTGGCAAGTGGGGGGAAACAGAGTAGAAATGACTTATCAGACCCTCACCGAACCATAGAATAACCAGTAAGCACACCTTCATCCTAAGTTCTAGGAATAGAACTTTCTCCATTTACTTTGGGGAAAACGACAACTGATCAAGGCGGGCTGCTTGGGTCAATAAGCAGGACACCAGTTCTCATGTCTTTTGTATATCTGCCATTGTTCACAGAAACAGAAAACATTCTGAGTATTTGAAGCACAAGCATGGTTACAAAATTGGTGACAAGGCCAGTGGAATGGAATTTAGGACCCTCCGTTCACTGTATTTTATAGATAGATAAATACATAGATGAGAGAGAGAGAGAGAGAGAGAGAGAGAGACAGACAGACAGACAGACAGACTAGCTATAGTGGTGACCCAAAACTAAGAAGCCTCTGCCTTCACATTCAGTCCTGTCAATAGACTACAAGCTGCCTTCACACACCCGCTGATGTGGGGGTGAGCTTTGGAAGGATGAGTTCTCATGTTTTGATGGCCTCGCTTAGCAGGAGAAACAGCAGGAGGAAAAGTGGCCTTCACCCCACTCCTGTCTTCCATTTGTCCCAAGAATGCATCCCATTGGCGGAACCTAATTTACATCCAGAATACTGCCTGCAAGGGAGTCTGGAAAATGTCGTTTTAATTTTTCCAGCCTGTGCGTTACAGTAACGGCACCTAGAAGGAGGACGAATAGATGTTGAAGGAGCAAGCTATAGGTTCTATGACATATTCGTACCATACAAAGCATAAATTCCGATATGCTATCCCCTTTACTTTCATATTCTGTAGGAAAATATTCTGGCCGAGCCCTGCTGGGACACAGTTAGGTACGACTTCTATTTTACTGGCATATTCGCTCATTCATTAAATCTTTCACATACATAGCAAGTATGTATCGAGTTGCTGTATGTATCAAGCACTGGGTTAGTCAGTGAGGTTACATTAAAGATGAGAGAGATAGAGGACCAGGAACGAGTTAGTAGGACGTTACCACTGGGTGTGATAAGCCTAAGGGGAGATGTGGGGCACTTTTGAGGCAATGGCAAGGATGCACCTGAGGCAAAGTGGGGGTGGGAAAGCGTTCCAAGCACAAAGAGCAGTACGTACTCTTCCCCCAAAAGCAGGAGGAAGAATCACATAATGGAACCACTGAGGCGTTGTAGTTGGGTCAATGTGGGGGCGAAGGAAAGGAGTCAGGAAAGCTGCAAGGATTCTGCCTTGGGCAACACAGGGGAGGAGGGTTTAGGCCATTCAGTGTCTGGGAACACAAAGATGGCCGTTACAGTGATGAGGGAGGTGTGGTCATGGGCAGCTGGTGAGCAAGACACGGCCAGGTCAGACATTTGGACCAAACACCAAAAATATTCCAGATGAATCAAATGGTGAAAGGCTGGAAATCAAATTATAGAAGAGAATTGGATTTTAAAATCAGATTTTTGTTTTTGAGGAGAAACCTTTCTAACCTTAAAAAAGGTAAAGAGAATAAATCAAAAGAAAATGATGAATTCTGCACCATAAAACTTTCACTATGCTCTTCAAAAATTGCAAAAGAAAATCAAAACAACAGACTGAAGGATAAACGATTGCAGCAAAATGACAGGCCAAGGGCTATCTTTATTTTAAAACTCATACATATTGATTAAAAAAAGACATATTCAGACCCTAATAAATAAAATATGAGGAGACAACTCACAAAAGAGAATGTATAGCTGGTAAACGTGCATGGTGAAATATTCAAATTTGCTAGTTATCAAATAAATACAATTTTTAAAAATTGAGATGTCCTTCTTACCTATTAAATTAGCCAAATATTTAAGTGACAGTAACTAATATTGACAAGAGTACATGAAAGTGCTACTCTCAAAAAATTACTTGTGACAGTGTAAATGAGCACAGGCATTTTGGAAGACAATTTGGCAATGTGCAGTGATATCCAAAACCATAAATATGTTCCTTTCCCTGGGCTCTCAGAAGTGTGGTTACAGTCTGCCATGAGGAAAGAATCTTAAAAGAAGAGAAGACCACGCACATGAAAATGTTCTGCCTGTGATCACTTGTGATACAGAAAAAATATAAACAATCTAGATATTTAGAATCAGGGTGGTAGGTCATTAGCGGTGTATTTCACAGGTGGACTGTAATACAGACATTAAAAATGAGATTTGAGGGGCGCCTGGGTGGCTCAGTCGGTTGAGCGTCCGACTTCGGCTCAGGTCATGATCTGGCGGTTTGTGGGTTCGAGCCCCACATTGGCTTTGTGCTGACAGCTCGAAGCCTGGAGCCTGCTTTGGATTCTGTGTCCCCACTCTCTCTCTGCCCCTCCCCCACTCATGCTCTGTCTCTGTCTCAGAAATAAATAAACATTTTAAAAAAAAATGAGATTTGACTAAACATAAAGTGGTATCTTGGATTGGATCTGGAACAGAAAAGGACATTAGTGGAAAACCCAGTGATATCCTAATAGTCTGTAGTTCAGTTGATAATATGATACTGTGACTAGTTAGTACTATCCCTAGTTAATTTTTTATTTTTATTTTTTTTTATTTTTGATTTGATTTATTTATTGAGAGGGAGACACAGAATCCGAAGCAGGCTCCAGGCTCTGAGCTGTCAGCAGAGAGCCCGACGTGGGGCTCGAACTCACAAACCGCGAGATCACGACCTGAGCCGAAGTTGGACGCTCAACCGACAGAGCCACCCAGGTGCCCCTATCACTAGTTAATTGTTTAGATCTGACAAATGTGCCATGGTTATGGAAGACGTTAGCACGAGGATAAACTGGGTGAAAGGACGGCAGGAATTCTTTGATCTTTGCAACTATCCATAAATCTAAGTTTCTTTCAGAATTAAAAGTTTATTTCAATTTTATTTTTTTAAGTTTATTTATTTTGAGAGAGGCAGAGACAGAGCAAGTGGGTGAGGGGCAGAAAGAGAGAGAGAATCCCAAGCAGGCTCTGTACACTGCCAACACAGAGCCCAACGTGGGGCTTGAACTCACAAAACTCAAGCCCCAACGTGGGGCCTGAACTCAGGTCATGAGATCATGACCTGAGCCGAAATCAAGAGTCAGAGGCTCAACTGACTAAGCCACCCAGGTGCTCCAAAAGTGAAGCTTGTATCACTCTTCAGCAAAAAATATGACGTGGTGTTAAATAAAAAGTGTGCCCAATTGCCATGGATACTATTACTAGACTTCTAGGAAGTACTCGAAAATAATTTGAAGGCAAGAGTAAAAAGCAATTGTTATGTTAGGGTGGCTGAGATTAAAGATGATTTTTCTTCCTTCTGTTTTCTTCTATTCGGTAAGCTTTGTAGAATGTTAGTATATATATTTTTTTATGATTTTTAAAAATTACTCTGTAAAGTATTTTTATAGTCAAAGACCATTGCTCCTTTGTAGCAAAGGAGATCCACAGACAACTGCTTCATGAAGCTTGTATTAGTTGCCTTAAGGCAAGCTTTGTTGTCTCACAGATGCAATCTGTCTCTCTCCATTTAATGGGAAGGCTAAAAATAGTTGGCAATTAATGAAGCAGATCTATTAGCTCTTAACCACCAAAGGTAACGTATCTGCATAAAATATTATTCCTGTATCATAAGTCAATCGTCATGATGAAACGAAGGCACCCAGGAAGGAGGCTATCGCTGTCCTGAGCAGTGCCACACAGCATTGTCAACTGGTAGCAACAGAAGTGCTATCGGGGTGACCTGGCATTGGAAAGAATACAGAACAGGCACTCTCGTGCTCCTCCCTACTTTGGTGGCTGGCTCTATCAGAACAGGATTTTCCAAAAGTTTTTGCTCCCTATGCCCCCGATTCTCTAGAGCAGCTCTGATTCTAAATTGTGTCTCACAACAATGGAAGTTAGAAGGGCATGGCCACGGGGTCTCCCAGGACATGGGTGGAGGATGGCCAGGGCCATGTCTCATTCACAGTGTCTCAGAGAGGAAGGACAGGTCCCTGACCTTGATGAAGATTCTAAACTAGAGCTGGTGGGGAAGCCAAGTGCTCTGAGCATGCTGCCTTTACATACACCCATTTCCATGGCCCTGCATACTGATGAGATTTTGTTTTTCCTTTCTCAAAATAACGAACATTTTATCTAATGGGAGAAATATTTGCAAACTATATATTTGATAAGGGGTTAATATCCAAAATATGTAAGGAACTCATACAATTCAATAGCAAAACAAAAACAAAGCAAAAACAAAACAACACAAAAATAATACAATTAAAAATGGGCAGAGAACCTAAAATTTTCCAAAGAGAGACATTTTTCCAAAGAAGATACACAATTAAATAGCCAAAAGATATGTAGAAAGGTGCTCAACATCACTACCCAACAGGGAAACACAAATCAAAACCATGATGACATATAACCTCACAGGAGATATGGCACATTGGGGAGGATGTACGGAAAAGGGACTTTTCTTGTGCACTGTTGGTGGGAATGTAAATTGGCACAGCCCCAGGGTGCCTGGGTGGCTCAGTCAGTTAAGCATTGGACTCTTGATTTCGGCTCAGGTCACAATCTCACAGTTCATGAGCTCCCGCCCCATATCGGGCTCTGCACTAACAGCTACTTGGGATTCTCTCCCTGTCTCTCTCTGCTCCTCCCCTGTTTGCGTGCACGATCTCTCTCTCTCTCTCAATAAATAAACAAACATTAAAAAATTAGTTTAAATTGGCACAGCCACTATGTAAATCTATATGGAGGTTCCTCAAAGAACTAAAAATAGAACTACCATGACTGGGTATCTGAAGGAAATGAAAACAGGATCTCAAAGAGATATCTGCACCCCTGTGTTCATTTCAAGCATTATTTATAATAGCCAAGGCAGGGAAACAACTCATGTCTATTGATGGATAAATGGGTAAAGATGTTGTTTTATATATATACACACACACCACCACCACTGATCAGCAAAGTACTACTGAGCCATACAAAAGAAGGAAATCTTTCCATTCGTGACAACACAGATGAACCTGAAGGTCACTGTGCTAAGTGAAATAAGTCAGATAGAGAAAAGCGAATCCTGTTTTATTTCATTTGTATGTGGGATCTAAAAAAAAAAGTCAAACTCCTAGACACAGAGTAGATTGGGGGTGGGTGGGGAGGAGAATAGGTAATGGTGGCCCAAGTATACAAGCTTCCAGTTATAAGATAAGTAAGTTCTGGGGACCTAACGTACAGCATGGTGACGACAGTTTACAATGCTGGAAAGCTGCTGGGAGAATAAATGTGAAAAGTTCTTACCGATGTAATAAATGCATCAGCTAGCCTCACTGAGGTAATCATTTCTCAACAAGTAAATCAACTGCATATGTCAAATTATCACATTGTACACCTTAAACTTACACAACATTATATGTCACTTATATCTCAATAAAGCTAAAATAAATAAATAAATAAATGTGGGGACGAGGAATAAAATACAGCCAAATCTCCATTCTCTATTCCTTTCCTTTTCCTTCTTCTCTTCCAGAGGGAACAACCCTTTGGTGTTCTGTGTCTTATCCCCATGTAGGTTTGCATACTTTCCTTTTGTCTACACATTTATTTTTACTGGAAACAACGTAACTGTCCAGCAGTAAGAGAATGGATAGACTGTGGTTTATCCATACAATGTACCACCATCCTTCCCCCTTGAAGGTTGGTTTCTTGAAAATGAAAGAGAGATC
Organism: Leopardus geoffroyi; assembly: GCF_018350155.1. Classification (NCBI taxonomy): domain Eukaryota; kingdom Metazoa; phylum Chordata; class Mammalia; order Carnivora; family Felidae; genus Leopardus; species Leopardus geoffroyi. The sequence continues at coordinate 208,561,251 of NC_059326.1, forward strand.
TAAATGAGGAAAGATAAAGAGAGATACAGGAGAAAACCCCTGTAAACTTGAAAGCATTCCTCAAATAGTAGTCAGCTTCTGAATCTCCCCTCACTGCTGTCCTGGCAATCGTCATTCTTTGGTTTCTAAATCCACTGCCATTGGCCCATGTGCATGTCAGTTTCCAAAATGCCTCACTGCCATCTTCTGCCTATTCCCTTTTGTCCTGCTCTTTGCCCCAAATTACAATCATTTGAGTGGAATTTGGGAAGGACCAGTAGTAAATACGTTTGTCCGACCCAACATCACCAGAAATCAAGTGATCCGCATGACAATATAGGACACAGGAGAGAGAAATTATTCCCATTTTCCAGATGAAGAAACTGAAGTCTGAACTGGGTTGACATAAAATCTGATCAATGGGGCAGGAGGCAGAGACAGTGAGTAACGAGGTAGAATTGTTCTTCCTCCTCGACTTTTTCTTGGCGATTCTGCACAACCTCTTCTTCTCGACCCCCACTAGGTGCCCTCCTCCTGGGGGCTCCCATCCCCGCCACTCACCCCTACATAGATGCTGGTGGCTTCCCAGTCTATTTCTCCAGCCCAGCCACCTCTTCCAGAAGGGCAGGTCTATGTCCCTAACTGCCAAGTGGACCCAGGTGTCACATGGGCTTCTCAAACTTCACATGTCAAAACTGAGTTCGTCACCTTTCTCTTTAACCTCAGCCGCATCAGCAATCCTTGTCCTGCTAGGTGGCATTACCATCCACCACGATTCCCAAAAGCCTGGAAGTCACCTTCAACATCAAATTAATCACAAGGTATCAATTCTCTCCTATTCATGCAGGCCTCAGAATCCTCCTCAACTCAGTGCCTGGAAGCAACAGCACCAGCTGCTGTTGAGGGAGGTGTGTGCAGTGGAACATATTTGCCATTTGTCCAGACTCCCCTGGTAGTTTTCTGATCTTTCCAGATCCTAGGGGATACAGTTTCCTTCTCTCTGCATTTACTCTCCTCTGAAGAGTATGTGTTCATAACTAAATGAAACTTGTTTTCTGCAAAGCAGTGGAATGCAACATTAAGGGTGTCGGAGTCAGGCTGGTGGCTCTAAACTCTGTGTGTAGGAGGCACATATGAATGGCCAGCTGCTGGAAGGAAGCACCAGAGACACATTTGCATTGTGAGCACAGCTTTTTTTTTTCCTTGTGTGTTTGTTTGAAGTGTCCTCGAGGGTAGGGTAGGGCGGATCTCCAGCTGGGGGCTGGCTGAAGCTGAATTTGCAGAGCAAGCACATTGTTTGAGAATGTCGATTACTGGGGTATACAAGGAGGGGGTAGGTTAAAAGCAGGAGAAAGCTACCCAGTAGAACCACCTTTGCTATGGAGATAGATTCCAGGCAGGGCAGGGTGGTTCTGGAAAGGTCGGAGAAACCATGGGGAAATCTTGACACAAGGCCTGGCATCAGCTTCAGAGATAAGGAGAGAGTGGACTATGGCCCTAACTGGGATGAGAGCCAATCAAAGTATCCTCTCTAAATCTCTTCCAGCTAAGTGAGCGAAACTAAAGAGACTTTCCTTCCATCTCTACAATCTCTGAGTCATCAGGAGAAAGTCCAGTCTCTGAACGGGGCAAGCCCGAGCTACACTCTCCAAAAACACCTAATAAAACAGAAAGTTTTGAGAAGGGTTACAACACTGAGGTTTTCTGGGATTTTATCTATTATGATTTAAAAACATACTAGCACGTCCTCATTATTAAAAAAAAAAAATAGTAGGCCACGTACATGTCGACTAAAGACTTAAGCAGTTGCATACAAAAATCACATTCCTATTTAACCAACAATGGTTAGAATGACGGAAAAAATATATTACACAAGAGAAAACCAGTTTCGAAGAACTGTAGCCTTGAAAACTAGGATAATGCATTTATACAATGTATCCTGAAGCTGTGTTCTTGTAAGCTAAAAGCTAAAGTTCTTAAGAGATAAATAAAAACTGTGTTACGTTGCCACAAGGGAGCTGTATTCTTGGGCTTTCTTCTTTGGAGGGCTTTCAATTCTGTATTAGGTTTTTGCATTAGAAACTTCTGAATAATTAGGTCAATTTCTCATGGTAATTCTATTTCATAAAATACTTCAACTTCTTGAGCAAAATTCATCTCTGATTCAATTAGTTTTGTAATACAATTCATAAAAACACTTCAAAACGCAAACAAAAGTATCATCTGTGACAGAAATACATTGCTAGCTTTTTAGTTATTTGATTTTCATGGAATGAACCAAGTTATATTCACTGATGCAATGGAAAGTGCCCAGACTAACTAAAAATAATCAGGAAATTCTGAACAGGGGGAAAAAAAAAAAAACCCTTATTTCCATCTTTTTGAAGCTTGCTCCAACTATTATTACCAAAGCAGCACGAGGAATATGTAACCACAATCTGTCACTAGAGCCTTCTCCGAGGTGATGCCTTCAAGGCAGCCGTAAAAATGTGGGTTTAAGACAGAACAGTGTTTGTTCTAGTTACCCGGGGATTCAAGAAATTCTCAGACTCTGAGGAGCAGCATGAAGTGTTTTCCAAAGCCCTGCCAGCTTCTCAATGTGGGGCAGTTCTGTTCACATCACAGTCATGTTTCTCTTTGAAATCCACCATCACCACACAAAATTCCAGAATATTAATCCACCATTCCACACAATGTAATTCCCAAATGAAATTCACCCTTCCAGGGTGTAATTTCAGAACGTAATCCACAACTCCAGAGCGTCAATCCACCATGCCAGAACCCAACTCGCCACTCCAGACCACCTTGATTTTCTCACGTGTTAACCAATGGGCTTGATCAGATTATTTTTTTGTTTTTTGTTTTTTTTTTTTAATTTTTTAAATGTTTATTTATTTATTTTAGAGAGAGAGAGAGAGTGCACAAGTGGAGGAGGGGCAGAGAGAAGAGGGATACACAGGATCTGAAGCAGGTTCCAGGCTCTGAGCTGTCAGCACAGAGCCTAGCGCAGGGCTCGAACCCACGAACCGTGAGCTCATGACCTGAGCCGAAGTCGGACACTCAACTGACTGAGCCACCCAGGCGCCCCTGATTAGGTGATTGCTAATGTCTCTCATACTCTGGCACTGTATGATATGTCCCTTATACCACAGAGGGGAGTATCTGCAGAATACCAAAGCGAGAGGGGACAGGATCAAACAGTTCCTGGCTGCCCTTTCAGACCCACACAAACAGGAGTCCTCCTTTAGAAGCCCCAGTATGGGTCCTCCTTTTGCCATTCAACACTCCTTGGCTGGAGTGTGGTATTCCAGGCTACATGCCTATGAGAGTCCAGGACCCCATGTGTAGACGACTCCCCAAGCGCCTAAGCCCTGGATTCTCCACCCAGATGCCTGTTTCCTGGTCCTCACTGACTTCTCCCCTGGTCTTTCCTTCTGAGGGTGGACCCAGCTGCTGATGTGCGCACCCTCAGGCAACAGGGATGGCGAATGGATTGCCATTTGCCACAATAGGTGGTGGACAGGGCCAGGGTTGGCCGGGTGTCTGCCCATGTGCACGGGGGCCCCCTTCGGAGAAGGACAGAGCGAGAGGTGCACCAGACCAAGGGTTAGAGGCCAGTTCTCTCTGCATTGCCTCTTTTCAAAGTGGAAATTCAAGCAGTCTGAGAAATCTAAATTTGAATGTGGTCTTCCCGGTCACTATAAAAGTGTATCTGTCAGGATGGAAGGGGAGAAAATATTGTATCCAAGAGTTTGCTGGCTTAATTAAGTAACTTTTTACACAAACGGTATATGAGCGTCCGTGTGAATTCTGAGCTTGGTTCACTAGTGTCAGGGGCAGGCCTGCCTCTGAGCGTCACGCTGTTTCATAAACTGGGCTCAGCCGGGTTGTGAGGGGACTTCGCAGAGGACTCTTCCTGGCCCAGCCGGTGACTTCTGACAGAAGGAGAGCAGGGCCGAGAACCTCGAGCAGCAGCTCCTGTTAAGAATCAGCAACAAGCCCAAGGGAACACAGATGCCAGAGATGAGGGAACTACTGGGGAGAGTGATAACGCACGGAGCTGGCACTTAGTAGAGTAGCGATTATTCGACCTACTTCTAGGCCCACCTATACCCCGAACTCCAGCTGTGTCAGGGAAGGTTAAGGCAAAACACAGCTTTTGAGTGCCCCTCAATGCGGGAGTTCGTGCATTGCGATCTTTGGTTTTCGCTGACATAGCTTACTTTTCACTAAGTCATCCAAGAAAGTAAGCAGGACGACCCTAAGTCTGCACTCACCAGCCTCGTGTTGCCCTACACACGCATGCACACATGTGCACACACATGCATACACAGACACACATCCTCCTGGCCCCAAGCAGAAATAATTTAAACTGTTTAACGATGATTCATCTTTAACGATGATTCAATGTTAAGATCATTTTACATGGTTGGGGGGGGGGGGGACAAAGAAGCATCAGAGGCTATTAAACTTGACAAAAGCATGTGAACAAGAATACAGTAGAGAAGCTTCTAAGCTGGAAGGGATTTTCAAATTCGTCCAATCCAGTGGTTCCCAAACTTTGGGGAGCGTCAGAATCACCTGAAAGGCTGTACTAACTGATGGGTGGCCCTGACTAGAGTCAGTAGATCAGGGATGGGGTCCGAGGATTTGCACTTCTAACATGCTCTCAGGAGATGCTGGTGCTGGGGGTTTCCTAAACCACAGCGTGAGAACCACTGGTGTGGCCAAACCTCTGGTTTTAATTGTGGAGAAATTAAAACTCAGAGAAGCTAAGTGTCTTGCATGAGGTCATAGCAGCTACTGAAGAGCTGACACTAAGACCTTGATTTATTGAATCTCTACTCTCAAATCTCATGAAATTGTAGCAGCCTTCAATTTGACCCAGGCCCCTTCCCAGGTTGTACCAGTGACTCAACCCTTTTTGTTGCCTTAACATACATCGAACTCCCCTAAGAAGACATCTCTGGTTTAGGGAGACTGCCTCTACGAGATATTTCAAAATCTCTAACTATCTGGGTCAAGAACACTTTTTCACGGAGTTTGGAGAAGTTCCCCAGGTGGTCCTGATGGGCACCTGCCCTTGGCTGAGCCCCACCCTGAGTCCCACTCTCGGGAAAGGGATCTCATCCATTCCCACAGTGTCCCCAGGCTTCTGCCATGTGTATCTTTTCATATCTAAGTAGGCATATCTAAGTGAGCATCTCAGCCTTGATGGCTCACAAACATCCCAAACTCCAAATGTTCCAAAATGAAACCATCATCTCCAACCTCCCAATCTCTCTCATGTTGTCCATAGCTCAGAAACCTGCAGTACCTTTAACTGCTCCCCTTCTCTTATGTTCCAAATACAGCCCTGATGCTGCCCCAGGAGACCACAGGATATAAACTCTCTGAGCACAAGGACTTTTGTATTCACCCTTTATTCTTGACACCTATGATAGTCTCTGGAACACAATAAGCATTCAATAAATATCTGCTGTCTGATTGACTAAATGTTTGCCTGAATAAATCCCTATCTTCCTTCTAGCACGCCTGCCATGACCTCAGTTCAGCCTTCTATCAAACGGGACTAACATCCCCAAATAGCCATACACCTGCATCTGCTCCTTCACAGGACAGCCAGAAGAAGAAACCATGGGGGCAGGAGTGGGTCTTCTCTCCAACACTAGACCCCTGTCTTGCTCGAGACCAGAGTCCATTTTCTCCAGGCCAGAGACCCGCTGAGGTTTAGCTTAGGCTCCAGTCTGAGGACTAAAGGGAATGTGACCCCTGGGGGTCAGGGGCTGCTGCAGAAAACTGGATCACCTTTCCAAAGAAGGGACACTGGGGAAGGGCCAAAGTAACATTTCCTCCTAATATTAATTCTCCTCATCCCATGAGCCTGAGGCCACAACCATATAGGAGATCCTTGTAAGGGCTAGGGATCATGATGTCTATAACCAGCTTCTTATAAAGTTCTCTTGGATGACCTCCGGAAAATGGCCTATTCTCACAGAAGACAGCCTTCGTAATTCTTCTGGCTCCCTGCTAGATGGATGACATTTTGGGTTCTTGTGACTACAATGAGGGTCTTTGTGAGAAAGAGAATCACCACGAGAACACCACCATTAGTGACGGTTGCTGCCAGCAAAATCCATGAGTGAATGCAAACTTTAATGGGGAAGCTTTGATAAAGAGGACATTTGCACAGCCTCAAAGAATAGTTACTAATCACTGTGGTGGTTTTAACGTGTGTCCACAAATGCTTTGATATTCTTCCTCCGGAAGGTGGAGCTTAACTTCCCTCCCTTGAGGGTGGGCCGGATTTAGTGGTTTACGTCTAATAAATGGAATGTGAAAGGGAGAAATGGTAGCTTTACAGTGGAGAAAGACGGCAGACACCATTTTCACCAAGTGACCCAGGTTAACATCACCAGTGAGAAGACACGTTGGTATCATTTGTCCCCTGATTTGATTGGATGTGAAGGATAATTCAACCCTCTGGTATCCCTGCCTAAAATGCACAGCCCCAGTCTAATCATCAGAAAATATTCGACAAACCCCAATCAAGATGACAGTTTCCAAAATAACTGACCAATAGTCTTCAAAAGTGTCAAGGTCATGAAAGACAATGAATCTGTCACAGATTGAATGAGACTAGAGATACAACAAAATGCAATGCAATGTGGTACCCTCGATTAGATTCTGGAATAGAAAAAAAGACTGGAAAAGCGGATAAAATTTGAATTAAGACTGTACTTTAGTTAATAGCATTGTGCTAATGTTAATATCCTAGTTTTGATAGGGGCGCCTGGGTGGCTCAGTTGGTTGGGCGTCCGACTTCGGCTCAGGTCATGATCTCACAGTCCGTGAGTTCGAGCCCCACATCAGGCTCTGTGCTGACAGCTCAGAGCCTGGAACCTGCTTCAGATTCTGTGTCTCCCTCTCTCTCTCTGCCTCTCCCCCACCCAAGCTCTGTCCCTGTCTCTCTCAAAAATAAATAAGCATTTAAAAAAAATTTTTAAAAAAATCCTAGTTTTGATAAATGTACCATGGCAATGTAAGATATTAACATTGGGAAAAGCTGAGTGACAGATGTACGGAAACTCTATACTCTTGCCACAATTCTTCTAGAAATCTAAATTAATCCAAAAACTAAAATTACTGAAGAAAAAAATGTGGATCCTTCCTTTTCATCATAATCCCAGCAGGAGACCCTTTTCTCTCAGGCAGGACCCCTTTCACTAGGCAAGACTCTCTCCCTCCTGGAGCAAGACTGTCTCAGGTCCTGCAAATCAACAACAAAAAGCTGGTATCATCCGTCATTGCCCACTTGTGGTGACTGGGCAGCCCTGTAATTCATCGCTCCTTCTCATACTCTCAGGATCAGGTTTCTTTCCTGTTTCCTCCTGCCAGCACGGGCTCCACACCAGATGGCCGTACATCTGGTGAAGGGTGTCTAGGCTACACCTGCCTTAGGAAGAGGTTTCCTCCTTTCCCTTGTGCCGGGCTACAATCTGGCCTCTGCAATTTTCAGGATGGCAGCAAAAAGCATTTTGCCAAACCTTCACCAGGCTCCTTCCTGGTGAAGTCACTGGGTTAGCAGAACATGAAGCTTAATGAACAATGAGCTACATAAGCATGTACACGATCACAAAAGGTTTAAAATATCTTGTCCTACAGAGAACAGAGATTAACAGTCATTTAAAAATGGAAAAGGAGCCAACTGTATACCTTATCCCACAATGCTGGAAACGTTAAAGACTGTAGGTTCATAGTTTGGGCATGTGAAAGACGGTGATAGCTGTGTTTTAGGAACCACTATCTCTAAGCCTGACACTCTTCAGCACTTTATAAGGAGGGTCCCTTCCAGCACTGACCCAACTCCATAGGACAGTTTGGGCAAATAGGAAAAAGATTTCCTGTCTCTTGGCAGACACAGACCCCCAGGCTGGGCAAGAGGACTGGACAGAGGATGGAATTTCTACCCCCAGGCCACTGCACCCTCAACCACTCAAGATTAACAAGGCGATCCCCAGCTGGATTCCAGAATTCTGCAACTCCTGGCGGCATATAAATGGCCCAACATTATGAAGCTTGTTTTTTTGACAGCTCTGCAAGGTAGGTGTTGTTATACCCATTTTTAAAAGGAGGAAACTGAGAACAGCCGATTACTGACACATTCAAGACCATAGAAGGAAGAATAGCCAGAATATGACCCCAGACCTCTTTGGCTCCAAAAGGGATATTTGCAATCACTCGCAGGATCATGTGATGAAACAGCCATTGGAATGGTGATGGCAACAGATTTACTACAGGGGCAGGGGCTGCTGGCAAAATCCTATCAATTGCATATCTTGCTTATTCTGCTTTTGCACCCAAACAGCAAGTCTTCCCTTGTCCTCTGCCCTTTCTTAGTAACATCCTAAAAGGTAACATAAGAAAATGGAAAAATTTTTATTTCCCCAGATTCAGGGTTAGGGACAAACCAACCTAGCAAGTTATTCCTCAATAGAGAAATAGTGGTTGGGAGTGCAAACTGGTGCAGCCACTCTGGAAAACAGTATGGAGGTGCCTCAAAAAAAACTAAAAATAGAACTACCCTATGACCCAGCAATTGCACTATGAGGTATTTATCCAAGGGATACAGGTATGCTGTTTTGAAGGGCCACGTGCACCCCAATGTTTATAGCAGCACTATCAAGAATAGCCAAAGTATGGAAAGAGCCCAAATGTCCATCGATGGATGAATGGATAAAGAAGATGTGGTACACACACACACACACACACACACACACACACACACACACACAATGGAGTATTACTCTGCAATCAAAAAGAATGAAATCTTGCCATTTGCAACTACATGGATGGAACTAGAGGGTATTATGCTAAGTAAAATTAGTCAGAGAAAGACAAATATCATATGACTTCACTCATATGAGGACTTTAAGATAGAAAACAGATGAACATAAGGGAAGGGAAACAAAAATAATATAAAAACAAGGAGGGGGACAAAACGTAAGAGAGTCTTAAATATGGAGAACAGAGGATTACTGTAGGGGTTGTGGGAGAGGAGATGGGCTAAATGGATAAGGGGCATTAAGGAATCTACTCCTGAAATCATTGTTGCACTATATGCTAACCAATTTGGATGCAAATTAAAAAACAAATTATTTACAAAAAATAAAAATAGATATACCACATGATGTAGGAATCCCACTTCTGGATATATATCCAAACGAAATGAAAACAGGGTAGACATTTACACTCTTATGCTCATTGCAGCATTATTGACAATAGGCAAGATTTGGAAACAACCTCAGTGTCCACCAATGTATGAATACATAAAAAAGTATGATTAATTACACCTACACACACAATGGAATATTACTCAGCCTTTAAAAAGGGAAATCTTGGGGCGCCTGGGTGGCGCAGTCGGGTAAGCGTCCGACTTCAGCCAGGTCACGATCTCGCAGTCTGTGAGTTCGAGCCCTGCGTCAGGCTCTGGGCTGATGGCTCAGAGCCTGGAGCCTGTTTCCGATTCTGTGTCTCCCCCTCTCTCTGCCCCTCCCCGTTCATGCTCTGTCTTTCTCTGTCCCAAAAATAAATAAACGCTAAAAAAAAATAATAAAAAAATAAAAACAAAAATAAAAAGGGAAATCTTCTCACTGTGACAACACAGATAAATTTGAAGGACATTAAGCTAAGTAAAATAAGCCAGATGCAGAAACAAAAATACTGCATCATCTCACTTATGTGGAATCTAAAACAGTCAAAATTCATATAAGTATAGAGCAGAATGGTGGTTGCCAGGCATGGGGAAAGGGGAAATGGGGAGATGCTGACCAAAGAGTACAAAGCTTCAGTTATGCAAGAGATATAAGTTCAGGAGATCTAATGTACAGCATGGTGATTCCATAGGCTGGAAATCTAAGGTACAGTTAACAACACTGTATTGTGGTGGTGCCTGGGTGGGTCAGTTAAGTGCCGACTCTTGATTTCAGCTCAGGTCATGATCTTATGGACAGGGGTTCAAGCCCTGCATTGGGCTTTGCGCTCAGAGTGTGGAACCTGCTTCAGATCCTCTGTCTCCCTCTTTATGCCCCTACCCCATTCACGCGCTCTCTCTCTCTCCCTTTTTTACTCTCTCTCTTCCTCAAAAACAAATAAATGTTAAAAAAACTTTTTTTAAAAAACCAACACTGTATTGTGTAAGTAAAATTTGCTGAGTAAATCTTAAGTGTTCTCAACACACACAAACACACACACACACACACACACACACAGAAAATGATAACTATAAGATACAATGGTCTTGTTAATTGGCTTAATTGTGTTAATCATTTCACAATGTGCATTTGTATCAACAACATTATTGTTGTATACCTTGAATACATTTACAAGTCTTGTTCCTTTTACCTCAATATAGCTGGAAAAAAGAAAAAAATACTTACATTTACTCATTGGTAGGGTATTTCAAATTAAAGATGAGTTATTATTTTCTATGCTTTTTAAAAACGAAAATGAGAACATGCAATTGTAGTACAGATATGTATACAAAGTATAGAGAGTAACCTTTTTTCAAAAATTGTTCTAGAAATGTCAATGAAATATATACCCTACGACCTCTTAAACCTTCCTTCGTGACTCAATCATAGAGAAATAAAAGTGCTTTTCTGAAAGTTAAAAAAAAAAATAAAAAGAGAGAGAGAGAGAGAGAAAGAAATAGTGGGAGCAGCTGAACTGGACCTCATGTCTCAAGGAGCTTCACAGGGGTAGCAAGGGGCATGTGGAAACATGGGCTTTGGAAGGCAGGAGAATGTAATGGAACTGAGCCTGCAAGGTGGAGAAGAGGTCAAATCTTTAATAAAAATTGCCAAACTTACAAAAAGGTGGAAGTGGACAATAACAATAGAGGCAGTTTTTTGATTGCTTATTATATGTCAGGCACAGTTCCAGAAGCACTGGATGTATTAATCATCAGTCCTCGCAACAACCCTGTGAATTAGGCACTACTATTTTCCTATCTTAGGAGTGAGGGATCTGAGTGGTTAAATAGTTATTCCAAGGTGAGGGAGATAGACCATGAATGGAGGACAACTCCAGAGCCTTGAGGAGAGATACATGGAGTTTTAGTGCCAAATGTAACTCACCAACCAACCAACCAACCAACCAAGGAACAGGAGGGCCTCCAAAGACATCTGGGCTAAACTAATCATAAAACAAAAACAAAAACAAAAACTTCTGGTTTTTAAGGACCAGATTCTGTGCTTCAATACCTTACATATATTTTCGCATCTAATCTTCACAAAGATCCCCATTTTACAGATGGGAAAGTGAAGCTGAGAGAGATCAAATAACTTGCCCTAACCACATACTTCGTAAGTGACCGCTAGAGGTCTAAGTCAGCTGGAGTCTGGAAGCCAAGCCTTTCAATCACTAGGCTTATAGCATCCCTCTTGTGGGGGATGGTGCTAATACCCTTCCTCTTCTCTAAAGCTCCTAGTCCCACATCACCTGTGCAGCTCTGTTCTATCAGGAGCAATAAGCTTTTATGGTCAATTAAGAAAATGTAATAGGAGCATCTCACAGATAGACTTTGGAAACATAAGATGCTGTTAGTACATATTTGTGGAATGAATGAAGGAAGGTCCAGTATGGTGCTATAACCTGTGAAGACCCTGAAGTTGCATAAACATTGGCCATGCCTATCAGGACTTATGATATCAATAAGAAGAAAAGATAAACCGAACTGAGGCAATAAAATATGAAGAGTTGTCTACTGTCCAACACAGCAAATCATGCCATAGGTAATAGAGAAGAAGGGCTAGGATCACTAAAGACTATAAAATCTAAGTTAGAAAATCAATACCAGTAAATGAGATCTGAGATATGCAAAGTCACCTTTAAGAGATGGGGCAACAAGACTTAAATGAAGTACAAGGCTAACAGTCATGCTGGATGCACCTCCATGGTGTCCTCCTGGCTGGCGTCCATTTTGATTAGTCAATGTGCATATCATCCCAATTGTTAAATATTTTGACTCCTGGGCACCTGGGTGGCTCAGTCAGTTGACCATCTGATTTCGGTTCGGGTCATGATCTCGCGGTTCCTGAGTTCAAGCCCCACGTCGGGCTTGCTGCAGTCAGTGCAGAGCCCGCTTGGATCCTCTGTTCCCCACCTCTCTCTTTGCCCCTCCCCTGCTCGCACACTCTCTCTCTCAAAAATAAATAAAACATTAAAATGTTTTTAAATATTTTGATTCCTGCAATCAGTCAGGATAGGTTAGGTCATGCTGCTGTAATAAATGACCTCCAAAACACAGTGGCTTCCAACAGTGGGATTGTTTTACCATTCGTTCTACAAAATCACTGAAGGTTGACTGCAGCTCTGCTCCATGCCATCCCCATGGTGGGGCCCAGGCTAATGGAGTAGCCTCTATCTGGAGCCTAGCGAAACATGTGCTGGCTCTTCAAACTTCTTCCTGGTAGTGACACATGTCACTCCCACTTACCTTCATTGACCAGAACTAGAGACATGGCTCCTTTATAGTCAACAGGTCTACTATAGTCAACTAGTCAACAGATCATCTTTATGGATGAGTAATAGCATTCTACCAAGATGTGAAGAAAGACGCTGTCATTTAGTAGAGAAATGGGTATTCATGTGAAACCCAGAAGCAGGCGACAGTGGTACCCATCTAGGCTCTGTCCAGGGGAGCCAGTACCTGCGAGGCTTTCGCATCCCATCTACATTTGGATATCTATCTCCCTTCAACAAATACCAATCACTCTGTTCACGGCCCAAAGATGGGGAAGGAGAGCAAAACTATCAGGCATGTGTAACTATCTACTGCCCATATTCTCCCATTCACATAATTGTTCTGGCTCTGCTGGGCTCTCTCTTGAAATAGTGGACTTAAAACACCCTTCAACCATAATTAAAACACCATGGTATTGGCGTAGAAATGGACAAGCAAATCAATAGAACAGAACAGATAGCCCTAGAATGTATAAAAACTTAATTTATGATAAGAAAGGCATCTTGGATCAATGGGGAAAGGAAGAATTATTCAACAGATGACATTAGGACAGTTGGTTAGCAAATTAGAAGAGAAAATCAATTTCTGGCCTTAATTCATGCCACATACCAACATAACTTTAACTCCAGATGGATTAAAGAATTAGAGAAATTTACATGTGTAAAGCCATAAAACAAGAAGATTCTCCCCATTCACCCCCACTCACCCCAGCATATTTACTTATAAATTTTTGTTAATAGAAGAAATCATACACAAAATAAACAGATTATAAAACTAAAAAAATTTTAAGCATTTCTTCCTGTCAAAACAACAATCAAAGTTAAAATACAGCCTAGGATAAATATTTATAGACAGAAAAAAGATTCATATCATTTAGTATATAAAGAACTCATACAAAATACAACAGCAACATTTTATGGTTCATAGAGAAAAATTGACAAGTTATTAAAAAAGATAAACTTTAAATACACACCCAGAACAATATTCAAAACTCATGAGTAATTAAAAGAAGGGACACCTGGGGCGCCTGGGTGGCTCAGTTGGTTGAGCGTCCGACTTCGGCTCAGGTCATGATCTCACAGCTCGTGAGTTCGAGCCCCGCGTCAGGCTCTGTACTGACAGCTCAGAGCCTGGAGCCTGCTTCTGTTTCTGTGTCTCCCTCTCTCTCTGACCCTAACCCACTCACATTCTGTCTCTGTTTCTGTCAAAAATAAACATTAAAAAAATAAATAAATAAAAGAAGGGACACCTTATTGCAAAACAAGAACCACTGCTTACCTATAAACTGAAACAAATTTTTTAAAATGATACCACCCGGTTTTTCAAAGGATGCCTTTGTATACATTTTGATTGTAGTTTTACTTGGTGTAACTTTTATGGAAATTAACTGGGCAATGTATGAGAACTTTTTTTTTAATGTTTAATTTTTTTTATTTTGAGAGAGAAAGAGAGAGAGGGAGAGAAAGAGAGAGCATGCCAGTAGAGTTAGAACAGAGACAGACAGAGAGAGAATCCCAAGGAGGCCCCGCACTGTCAGCACAGAGCCAGACTTGGGGCTCAATCTCACAAACCAGGGAGATCCTGACCTGAGCCAAAACCAGGAGCTGGATGCCCAACCAAATGAGCCACCCAGGCGCCCCACGAACTTTTAAATATATACTAACATGCCTCGATATTTGTACTTCTCACACTCTATCCCAAGAAATAATCTCTGCTATTGAAAAAAAGGGTTTATGCATACACATGTTTATATCAACATATTTATAATACTGAAAACTTAAAAACAACATTAATTCAGAATGTTTAAGTAAATTACAGTAACATATACATACATTATATATATATATATATATATATATATATATATATATATATAATTGGTAGTCTATCATTAAAATGATGCTTGCAAAGTGCTTATAATGACATGGAGAAATGCTTCTGTTATGACACTATGTAAACAAGGCAGTCTACAAAATGAATGTATACAAAATACAAAATTAGGCAGAGCAAAACCCTGGGAAAAATTCAGCAGAAATTCACTGTAGTTGGCTCAAAGTAATGAATTTTTCTATTTTCCCATATATTTGAATTTCCTCTAAAGAGCATGTGTTACTTTTATAAGAGGAAAATAAGCATCTTAATCATTAATAATAATAATAATAATAATAATAATAACTGAATGTTGACAGAGTCAGATGTCATGCTGAGGCCTTACAAAATCAAGGCAGAAGCACAACATCTAACACGTATTCAATGCTGGATATGTTCTGATTGATCCCATAGGTTATCCGGTCATTCGGTGTTACACCCCTATTTTATAGATAAGAACCTGATGCACAGAGAGGTTGAACAACTCTTCCAAAATCACACAGCTGGCGAGCATGGGACGGAGCCAAGATCTGAACCAAAACAGACTGACTGCAGAACCAGTGCTCGTAACTATATAGTGATTGCTGCATTTAGTCACTGCAACAACCTTGTGGACAACATTTGATAAATGAGAAAACTGAGGTTCTGAGAACGTTAAGTGGCCACAGTTACACGCTTGGCAAGAAAGGAGCCTGAATGTGAACTGAGGCAATCTGATTCTGGACACACACACCCCGCCCGGCCTCAACCCTCACTGCTAACCCCTGCACAAACTGCCTGGTCAAATAACCAGTACATATAGCTCCCACCCTTTTCTCATTTTCCCTCTGTGCTCCTTTTTCCTCAGTTAAGAAAGTATACTCTCGCCTGCTCAGTGTGTCCACTGCCCACGACCCTCCCTAGCCATCCCTTCCGTTTTTCAGCCTGTTTTGCATTCCTTTACTTTCTCAGCATTTGCAGTTCTAAGCTTGCCAACTTTGCTCCACATTTGCGATTCGATAAAGATCTCTGTAGGGAAGGGACAGTAAGCATCTTACAATGTTTTGTATTTATTTGTATTTACTTCCATTCTTGCTTCCATTAAAACAAAATACACACCCACACCCACACACCAAGACAGGTGGCTGCTGCATGCAAGTGTCATTAGTAACCAATCCATCCTCCCAAGTGGGAAAGAGAAAGAAGGTGGAGGGCAGTCAGAGACTAAGCAAGGGGAGCTGCTGATCCCACATCTGGCCCACCTCTGGAAGCAGTGTCCCCAGTGCTGGCCCCAGCACAAGGCTTTTTGGCACAAGACAGTACCGCCCTGAGCGGATCACTCTTCGGTTCACGTGAACAGATCTCTGTGAGAAGAAAAGGCTTTATTGACCACATTGTTTTAAATGGTGACATGTCAGATAAAATGCCTACAAGATCGAGATCTTAAGGAAGGTCAATGCCACTACATTTGCAACCTTGTGTTATGCTTGAAAATTACCTGCAAATTCAGGCCGGACGGGTAGATGATAATGGCCCAAATATGCACCGTAAAGCATTAGAAATAAAAAGACACATTTTTTTTTTCTTTTTAGTAGCTTAAAGTATAACATTCAAAGAGATTCCTAGAGGGGCACCTGGGTGGCTCAGTCCGTTAAGCCTCTGACTTCAGCTCAGGGCATGATTTCACAGCTTGTGAATTTGAGCCCTGTGTCAGGCTCTGTGCTGACAGCTCAGAGCATGGAGCCTGCTTCGGATTCTGTGTCTCCCTCTCTCTCTGCCTCTCCCCCGCTCATATTTTATCTCTCTTTCAAAAATAAACAAAAACATTAAAAAAAAAAAAAACAAAGAGATTCCTAGAGGAGGAAACAATACGAAGAAGACAGGAAAGAATACTGAAATTGTACAGAGGTAGCTTCATAAAAAATAAAGAATAATTATAACAGACAATTTTTGAGCCCTTGTGTGTCACAGAGTCTGAGTGATTTAACTCAGTAAATTACTTTGTTTAATTGATTGAATCCTCATGATACTCCCATGCAACAGGTGCTATCATTCCCACTTCACAGATGATGAAACTGGCACACAGTTTAACCTTCTAAATGCAGCAGGATTTGAACCCCACCGTGTGGCTCCAGAGCTCATAGCTCTTAACCACTTTCCTGATGTAAATGAAGCAACCTCAGAGCAAAATGGTGACTTAAATAAAACAGAAAGAAAGAACAATTACACTGTTTGGGGATTTGGAGAAAAAAGAGCTAGGAAAGCCTCTGCGGAAGATCACCTAAATCTGTTTAAGCACTTTAATAGACAAGATCAACTTTTGTTCTGGGGATGAAGTACCATCTAGTGTCCATGCTTTGTGTGCTATCAAGCATTCGGCAGCCCTGGAGGCTCCGAGTGCTATCAGCGACTTGGCATTCCCCGTTGTGGCTTATCTGAGCCGTCTGTCACTGCCGATGCTGTGGTCTGGCGTTAGGTCCCGCGGTGGCATTTGGTGCTATTGCAGAGATTTGGGTTATTATCATTCATTATGGTAATGGGCAGGCTGGACTTTACCTGCCCCTAGAGAACTGAATTTACTGTCCTGAAGTGCACTGTGTCCGCTTTTCATCCCCACCCCCCTTCACATCATCACTTAGGTGTTTTATCATCTCACATCATCACAGGAAGAAGGGTGAGTTCAGTACAGGAAGATATTTTGAGAGAGAGAGAG
Source organism: Leopardus geoffroyi (assembly GCF_018350155.1). Lineage (NCBI taxonomy): Eukaryota > Metazoa > Chordata > Mammalia > Carnivora > Felidae > Leopardus > Leopardus geoffroyi. The sequence continues at coordinate 208,578,317 of NC_059326.1, forward strand.
CACATTCACATAGCCTTTATTACAGTATATTGTTTTAATTGTTCTATTTTTTATTAGATATATTGCTATTAATCTAATTTATAAATAAATCTTATAGGTACATATGTATAGGAAAAACACAGTAAAAAGGGGTCGGTCTATGTGCAGTTTCAGCATCCACTGGGGGGGGCGCGTCTTGAAATGTATCCCCCCCGGGAATAAAGGCGGGGGGATGACTAGAGTTCTGTTTGCTTATTTTTGCTTTTGTTGCCCTTGCCTGAGGACACAGATTCCGAAAACATCGCTAAGGCCGATGTCTATGAGCTTACTGCCTCTGTGTTCTTTTCTGAGCGCTACCTTTAAAAGAAAATCCCACCAGGTTATTTCTCTGCTCTGAACCCTGCCCTGGTTCCTCATTTACTCAGCATAAACCTGCCTCTTGAGACCTTGCATATCTGACCCCCTACTGCAGCTCTGCTCTCTCACCTCTTGCCACTCAGCTCCAGCCACCCTGGCCTCCCAATGTTTCTGGAACATGTCAGGCACACCCCCGCTTTAGGACGTTTTTGCGGATTGTACTTTATACCACTAACTCCCCCTCCTTTAACTTTCCAGCCTTCTCAATGTGACCAGCCCAAGCGCCCTATTTAAAACGGCAGCCCATCTCTGGCCCTGCCTAGCACCCCATATCCTCCTTACCCTCCAGTATTTCTTATTGCCTACACCACTACTAATGTATACTTATATATTTATTTTCAGGTTATTATTTATTGTCTGCCCCCTCTAGAATATAATCTCCCTGACGGCAGAGATCACTGTCTGCTTTTGCTCACTGAGGCATCCTATGCACTTCAGACGGTGAACGGCATACAGCAAGTGCTCAATAAATGTGTATCAAGTGAATTCTATCTAGCACCTTATTGGAGACCAGCCATCAGCATTCAATGCCATAGCCAAGTCTCACTTGTCACAGTGTCCTGAATTCTGTTCCATCTCACTAGGCTTTAGCTTCTCTATGTAAGCCACATAGTGCATGAATGCTTTAGAAGGAAAGAATCACAGGCGGGCATGGGCACACTGTAGAAAAAGACTCCTTTGTGTCACAGTATCGGGCACCTGAACAGGCACAGTCTGGCCTGCACTCATCTATTCTTTCGTGTTGCGCAATACAGGCAATGACCCGGGGGCAGGGGACCAAGAGCATCATCTCTGAACCCTGTCACCTGGGTTTGTCGCCTGCTGCTACCACTCACTAGCTGTACTTACTGAGGGGAATTTCTTTAACCTTTCTGTACTTCAGTTTTCTCAGTTGACAAATGGGGACAACAGTTGTACCGACATCAAGCATCGTACAAGGATTAAATCAGCTAATACAAGGTAAGAAACGTAAAACAATGCTTAGATATAATAAACATTGAATAATTTTAGCTAATATTGGTAAAGTATGTATTTATAGTTTATGTTTATAGTTATTTGGGTAATTTAATGGAAATCTTAATTTTATATTCATAGGCACTCAAATAGTTATATAATAGTATTCGATATATAGTAGAGGACTTCATACCATCTCAAAACCCCACACCTGAGCTTTTATTTTTTTTTTTTCCAACTTTTTATTTGAAATCCAGCTAGTTAACAGACAGTGCGATATTAGTTTCAGGTGTAGAATTCAGTGACAACACGTGAGCTTTTGTAAGTGATTAATAGCCCCAGGATGGTCCCAAGATAGGGGCCTGTGACGTGTGGGCTCATTAGGACTCAGCAAGTAAGCTATTTGTAAAGCACCTGCTAGCAGGGAGCAACAGGAAGGTGCAAGAAGCAGGGGTGTTTTACATCTCTCCTAATTGAAGAGCCCTGAAAGCGAGTGGTTGGGAAATTATCTCTAAAGATGACTCCAACATTGCTCAGATACGGCCGGAGTCACAGTCAATTAAAACTGAAGGCTTTACTAATGCCAATTGCTGTAGGGAATGGGAAGGGAATGGGAAGGGAAGGGAATGGGAAGGGAAGGGAATGGGAATGGGAAGGGAAGGGAAGGGAATGGGAATGGGAAGGGAATGGGAAGGGAAGGGAAGGGAAGGGAAGGGAAGGGAAGGGAAGGGAAGGGAAGGGAAGGGAAGGGAAGGGAAGGGAAGGGAAGGGAAGGGAATGGGAAGGGAAGGGAATGGGAATGGGAAGGGGAGGGAATGGGAATGGGAAGGGAAGGGAAGGGAATGGGAATGGGAAGGGAATGGGAAGGGAAGGGAATGGGAAGGGAAGGGAATGGGAAGGGAAGGGAATGGGAATGGGAAGGGAAGGGAATGGGAATGGGAAGGGAAGGGAAGGGAATGGGAATGGGAAGGGAAGGGAATGGGAAGGGAAGGGAAGGGAAGGGAATGGGAATGGGAATGGGAATGGGAATGGGAATGGGAAGGGAAGGGAAGGGAAGGGAAGGGAAGGGAAGGGAAGGGAAGGGAAAGAAAAGAAAAGAAAAGAAAAGAAAAGAAAAGAAAAGAAAAGAAAACATCAGTGAAAGATGTACCATCAGTAAAGGTTCTTAGAGCCCAAACTCCACAGGGCAGCATCGAAAGGAATAACATATCCAACTGACAGTTGAATGCAAAAACAAAACTGTGGTATTTGAAATTCATTGCCAAGAGATTAGGTATTTTAAGTATTCTGGGAATATCTGTATTTGTGGATAAGTAAAAGATGATAGTAGTCTTTATTTGGGACAATAATATCCCTAGTCTTTATTAATTTAAACTATACCATTATTTTCTTTATTTTTCTAAACTCTTTATTTAATTTAAACTTACAGAAAATTTACAAAAATAGTGGAGAGTTCCTGTATACCCTTCGCCAAGTTTCTCCTGATGTTAACATTTTCCCTAGCACAAGGAAATCACCATTGTCTTAATACTATTAAGTAAACTATAACTCTTACTCATATTTTGAAACTTTTCCCACTAAGTCCTTTCTGTGTTTCAGGATCCAATCAAGGATCCCTTATGGCATTAAGTTATCATGTTTCCTTAATCTACTCCAATCTGCAACAATTCCTAAATCTTTCCTTTTCTTTCATGACTTTGACCCTTTTGAAGAGTACAGGTCAGTTGTCTTGTAGACTATCCCCTCCGTTTGGCTTTCCGATTTTTTTTCATGGTTAGATTGAGGATATACCTTCTGGGCAAGAATGTTACAGAGGGATGCCCTCTCAGTGCATCCTATAAAGGAGTACGGAACGAATGTGTCTTATTACTGGTGGCTGATGCTAACCTTGGTCACTTGGATGAGGTAGTGTCTACCCACTTTTTCCACTGTGAAATTACTATTTTTCTCTTTGTAATTAATAAATTTCTCTGGGATGGGGAGATACTTTGTTATTATGAATTATCCTTATTCTCTTCAAACTTTACCCACTAATTGGTGGATCTTGCCAGCATTAGTTATTAATGCAGCATTTGACTAAGTGATTTTCTATTTCTCTCCTTCCTTCAACATTGATTATTTAAAAAAAAATTTTTTTTAATGTTTATTTATTTTTGAGAGAGAGAGAGAGCACGAGCAGGGGAGGGGCAAAGAGAGAGGGAGACACAATCTGAAGCCTCCTATAGAACAATTCCTTAGTTTGGTTTAGAATTGTTAAAACAGTACAAATCACGAGGTGTTCCTTCTGTCTTTCTGCCTGGGCTTCTTCCATAAAGCGACTGTGTGGAGACCACCCTGCTTGTATCCTGACCCTATCAAGACCCCACGGGTACTACGTTCTTGCCCACACATCGTGTCTAAAGCACTGCATGGCCAGGAGTTTTGGGTGTAACCAGAAGTAGATTTGTTAACTCACCAAAGTGTCTGAACAGTTATTCTTGGGCTTGCTTCTGGTTGCATTTTGCAGTTTAAATAGCAGCACTAACCCTATATATAAAACAAGCAATCCTCTGCATTTCAGAATTGCTACTTGTGCTGCCTACACTGTGAGACTTGCCTTTGCAATGTAGACAGTGTAGAGCTATGGTCTTTCAATCCACTGCCAATTGAAGCAGGAGGTTTCCTGAGCAATGGAAAATATTTTGCTTTCCTTGAGCAGTCTTTCCTACTAGAAATGTGTAAAGTAGCCTTTAGTAGTTGTCTGATAATCAGCACCATAATCTTATTTATTGTCTGGGAAGCAGGGAAGGCATAGCAAGCTGCAAAATTCAAATCAGTATACCCCTCTCAGTCGCAGCCCAAAGTTTTACAAAAATCAGTCAAGGGGCACCTGGGTGTCTCAGTCGGTTAAGCGTCCAACTTCAGCTCAGGTCATGATCTCACAGTTCCTGGGTTCTAGCCCCACATTGGTCTGTGATGACAGCTCAGAGCCTGGAGCCTCCTTGGGATTCTGTGTTTCCCTCTCTCTCTGCCCCTCCCCCGCTCACACTCTGTCTCTCTCTCTCTCTCTCAAAAATAAATAAAAACATTAAAAAAATAATAAAAAAAATTTTTTTAAGTGAATCAAATTTCTATTTGCAATTGTATTATTTTTTAACTTTTTCTGCTTGATGAAATATTGTGGCTCTTCTAACATACACCCAGAAGGAGAAAAGGAATGTCCTGTTTGGGCATCCCACATTAGACTGCTTGTCCTTCTATGCCTTATTCATCAGCCACATACTTTTGCAATTTTTCATATATATTATGTTAAAACACCCATATACTCAAAGATCAAACGGTGGGTCTCTCTGTGTCTTGATTACTAATGCAAAAATGCTTTCCCTTCCAAGTAAAAACTGATAAAAAGTGAAAAAAAGCCCAAGTCACTACAACACTCCATGAACTTTGCTCTGTGGTCAGCTCTCCAAACACTGGTTAGTGGCTGATGGAATCTAGTTGTGGTTCTCAGTCATGACATGCTGCCATCGGTGTGAGCTTTATCACAAGCCATCATTTACGAATTGTACCTAAAGTACCAAAGTTTAAGAATGATTTGCTTTTGAAAAATAAGTCAAGGGAGGTAAACTTTCCTGAAAGGGAGGGGGAAAGTAGAACTATAGCTAGAACCAAGACAAACTTGTAGAACCTATAGTCTTTGTTATCTTTTTTTTTTTTTTTAATTTTTTTTTTCAACGTTTATTCATTTTTGGGACAGAGAGAGACAGAGCATGAACGGGGGAGGGGCAGAGAGAGAGGGAGACACAGAATCGGAAACAGGCTCCAGGCTCTGAGCCATCAGCCCAGAGCCTGATGCGGGGCTCGAACTCACAGACAGCGAGATCGTGACCTGGCTGAAGTCGGACGCTTAACCGACTGCGCCACCCAGGCGCCCCCTGTTATCTTTTTTTAACAGTGGAAATGACTCTGTATGGGAGTATCGTCCTGTGAGCATCATTTTTATGTGACACTCTGGGATGGCCATTATGGAGGGACATTGGACCTTCTCTGTTTATACTGTAGACTGGCACCACACACGTCTGTGTATTTCACTTACAGGAACTCAATTTATACACTTGACAAATGGCTCCCTAAATGAGAGTCACATGTGTAGACATCAAAGCATATATATATATATATATATATATATATATATATATACTATACTTAATGAATAATAGTAACAATAAAGACTCAAAGACTTGCACTTGATTAGATTACTGACCAAAAATATTTAACCTCCCTACCCCAACATAGAAGGACTATACTTCCCAGAGCCTTTCACATTGGGCTTGGCTATATGATCTACTCGGGCTTCATGGTACGTAAGATATGTATACTTCCCTATTCTTTGTCTTTAAGCTTAGCGATAGTATTTGCTTTGACCAATGAGACGTTAGCAGACACAAAGCGCTAAGAGGCTTCAAATGTTCTTGTGCACTTGGGTGTGCTTCTTGTGCCCTGTCATGGCCGTGACAGTCCCTGCATCCTGCAACAGACACCCAAGGAGCAGACCTGAACCTAACCTGTAACAAGGAATCAATCCCAGAGGAACCTGCACCTTGAAACAGTACTGCCCGGCTGGGTCCAGCCGAGATCAGTCTGTCCCCAGCCAACCTGCAGAGACATGCATGAAAATAAATGATAGCTCTTCTAAGTCATTGAGTTTTGGAGTGCTTTGCTATCCAGTAATCGCTAGCAGAGTAATAAAGAAAAAAGGGGGAAAAAAGAAACATCAATATAAAGGGTGCTCAATGAATGAGCGCCAGGAGCGAGTATGAGATGAGAGTCTTAAATCTATTTTTCCTTAATAGCTCTCAATTCCCACATGCATCTCCCAGTGTGAGTATCAACCCCATGGAGTGTGATTTCAGAGTTTCAAGAGAAATGCTTTTCCTACAAATGGCTCCCTAAATGAGAGTCACATGTGTAGACATCAAAGCACACACACTATACTTAATGAATAATAATAACAATAAAAACTCAAAGAATAATGCCGACTCCTTGTGCAATTTTGACATCATGCACTGACCTTAGGAAATAACCCCACAAAACATACAGCTCCATTGTTCATATCTTGAAGAACCACATATGAAGACATTTTGCAGGCCTGGTATAGGGCAACTGCTAAGGAAAAAAATCTGTTTTCTGTGTGGTTAACTGTTTACAATTAAAGTATTTCAGGCATGGAAGAAGACATTAAAGGAGAAATTCTTGGCAGCCAAGTCTCCATACAAAGCCAGTACAATTATAGCACTATTAAAAAAAAAAGAACTTAAAATTATATAATGCATATGATGGAACTTAATTCTTACTGTAATTCTGTGGGCAAAAAGTACTGCTATCCTTATTTGACTTATTTTGCAAACAAGGAAATAGATGTTCAGAGAGGTTAAAGGTCTTAGTGAAAGTCACACAGCTGAGACTGGTAAAAGGGCCAGGACTCAAACCCAGGTCTTCTGATTCAAATCCCATGTTCTTCCTATAACAGGGAGGAACTTACCACGTCTGACTCCATATTGCTTCTATCTCCCTTGCTGCAGTGACCTATAGCTTAAAAACTTCTGCTTCACCCTACATGTAAGCATGTTAATTGTTGAAGGAATTTCGCTTACAGCTGAGATTTGCAAAAAAAAACCCTGCTTTTACCCACCACCTACCTCACTCAAGAAGATAAGGAAGTATGTACAGAAATGACTGTGCTATGTTTAAGATTTACAGGAAGGACACAACCAGATTCCTGCAGGCAAAGATCAACTCTACAAGGACAAAGACGTTACAAGCCCTTTCTCAGATGGCTACAAACGTCAGTCACCTTTTGACTCTGACTCCCTCCCACTTCCCCCCCCTTCCTAACATAGGAGAAGCTCAAATCTTATGCTGAGAGAGATGGTTCTTTGGGACAATAGTCCACCATCCCCTCCATTTGTTGGCTTTCCAAACAGAGTCACTTTGCTCACCCCCCAATCTTGCCTCTGAGCTTACTGGCCTGTCGCATGGCAAGCAGAACGAGCTTGCATTCCCACCACGCAGCCTAGGAGGACAGCTGCCCTACAGCCCAGATTAGAAAGCCCAGGGTCTTCCCAGTCTGAAACACTAGACAAATTAAAAGGTTAAAAACAAAAAGCCTTATTAGATTGGAAGTCTGCAGTCAACAGCAGTTCACATCTTCTGAGTGGAAATGAAAAACATACGGAGTCAGAGGCTTAAAGACAGAAGGAAAAGCTGCAACCTAAAAACGACAAAAACAGGAAAGATTTCCAATGGAGCTGCTTTTTCACAAGGACACTCTCTGTCATATGTTCCATAGTGAGAGGAATAGACAAGAGAGCAGGAATTGATTTTTTTTAATAATTGTTAATGGTTCTCCACAGAAATACCAACTAAATCACCAAATACAATAATTATAAATGTTTACATGACTCTCTAGAGCATTATGTCCTTGCCTTCTAACACTGGCATAAAATTTGATTCTTCCAGAAAGTTCTCCTTGATTAAGCACCACTCACCCTCCCGGCCCTGACAACCTGCTAACACAGGTATATACAAAACTCTCATAATATCAACATGTACCTTTGCAAAATGTAGTTAAGCTGCCTACACACGTACACCTGTGTACTACCCTCTTGGTACATCTGGGATCTCTGTGTGATTTTGATCAAGGGATCATTATTAACTCATTGACTGCGGGTACTTGGATAATGTAGAACAGTAAATGGGGGGACACGAGTGATGTATAAGTGGGACAGATATCAGAATCTGGGGTATAAAAGCAAACTTGCAGTTGGCTTGTATTTGCAAGTACTCACAACTGAGCTGCTGATTTTTTTTAACGTTTTCCTCGTAGACTTTCTACCTAAGCAGTGGAGACAAACACATGAAACACAGCAAAGCCATCCTTAAACTCTTACTCAGCCATATGAGAATAAAAAGGCATGGGGCACATGGGCGGCTCAGTCAGTTAAGCATCCGACTTCAGCTCAGGTCATGATCTCAGGGTTCGTGAGTTCCAGCCCCATGTCAGGCTCTGTGCTAACAGCTCAAAGCCTGGACCCTGTTTTGGATTCTGTGTCTCCTTCTCTCTCTGACCCTCCCCTGCTCACACTCTGTCACTCTCTCTCAGAAATAAACAAACATTAAGAAAAAATAAATCATTGAAAAAAAAGAATAAGGGGGCAGTTAATGAAATCGAAAGGCAACTTATTTAAAACACATAAAAGAAAATGAATTTTTTTTGGTCCACTACATAATTAATTTTAGAATTTGCTGTACAAGAATTGTTAAGGCAAATTATTTGATATAGTTTTTCTAAAAAAAGGATTTGACTGAGAATGCAATCTGTTTTTGCATTCACGGGGGGAAGAAAAGATAAGGGTCATCTATCTTTGTTAAAATGAATCACCATCTGTGGCCAGAAGTTCCTCTCTGGCAAAGCATCTTGAAACGGAACGGCAATATTAATAAGGAGGGGTTGGGATTACCACGTTACAAAACCTCCTGGGTGCACAACCTAGGAAAGTGACACTGTGGATGAGGCCAGGATCATCTACTCTGCTGTTATTTCCTTTCATGAGCCCCGCTGTACAGTGGAAATCTGAAAGCCATGCTTCAGCACAAGAATGCCTCTCTGAAAGTGAGGGCCAGGTGGAATCCCCTTCTGCAGGTTACAGCCGTTTTCCTAACCCATCGAAAGGGCAACTCTGAATATCAGGTGAAAGCACTTCTAGAATCATCTCCCTTTACGCAGTTCTGAACCAAAGAAAGCCAAAGGTTTCCTTAGCATATTGTGGAGTGTCACCTTTTTCAAACAATGTTTACTTATGTATTGAGAGAGAGAGAGAAAGAATGCATGTGAGCGGGGAGAGAGGGCAAGAGAGTCCCAAGCAGACTCCTAGCCGCCAGCATGGAGCCCGATGTGGGGCTCGAACCCATGAACCATGAGATTAACACCTGAGTCAAATTCAAGAGTCAGACGCTTAACCAAATGAGCCACCCAGGCATCCCTGGTGTGGAGTGTCACTTTAAGGTGAATTACATTCTCCTCTCATGTCACCTGAATCAGGCAAACCATCTTCAATGCAATCCTATCTCTAATGGGAATAATGACAGATACACATTGCTCAGACATGATACATGGAGGGGAGCCTGCCACAAACTGCTGGAAACTGTCCTGCCCTCAGTCGTCAGCTCCTGCCCTTACTCAGGAGTGGCAATTGTAAGTGCAACACAGAGGCCAGAAGTCATGTGAGTAGAGAAGCTGACGGTGGCACAGTTGGCCTAAAGACAGAAACCTCCCAACATCCAGACTTCAACATGACCTTCAGCAAAGTCAGTCAACATGGACTGAAAGCGAAGTAAATGTGCATATGGATGTGTGTATGCATGTATACAGTCATATTTATCTGTCTGACTCCACTAAGCATTTGAAGTGACTGAATAAAACATGGTCCAGGCTCACAAGGAGCCTGGTCTAATCCAGAGAAAAACCTATAAATGCATCCCTGCCATGTAAGACAGTACAGGGTAAGTGCTGCTGGTGCATTACTGGACTGCTTCAGGGTTAAGAGGTGAAAGGCTACATTTCTGGCGATCAAAGAAGGCTTCATGGAGAAGGCAGCCTTTGAGCTGAGCAGAGATCACGGACAGAATTTAAATAGGAGGCACAGAGCAAAGAGCGCTCCCAGTGGAAGGAATGGCAGGAACAAAGAGATGGAGAAGAAAAAGGACAAGAAGGTTTGAAGAGTGATCAGTGGCCATTTGGGCTAAAGCACGGATCCATCTCCTGTGTTAGTAAGTAGTGAGAGGTCAGCGTGAACAGTGGGATTTGGAACAAGCGTGTTTGGGTTTAAATCTTATTCACTGTATTCCTTGGGCAAGTAACTTCACCTCTCCATAGCAGAAGCTGCCAATGCCTGTATTCCCCAGGATTACCAAGATGGCTCTAGAAAACAGCTTGCTCACCTCTGCCAAAGGGTATGTTCTGGCTGATTGCATGTGCTTGGCTTACGGACAGAGCAGGCCATAAGTTCTAGAGAGTTAACATCTCAAGAGCAACCTCCAGCAAATGACATACAGGAGGAAAACTAGCCCAGTTCCTTGGCCCATAAGGGAGAGCTGAGCTCTGTTCCCCAGTCTCTCAGAGGGTCTGCAGCTGGGCTGAAACTCAGTGGTAACTCACTCACTATCACATTCTTGACACTCCTTTCTTGCTGTTACCACAACCCCCTCCCTCACTGGGCTTCCTGGTATCCGAGTCCTTGCCACATTGTCTGAATTTGGAGAAAACTAAACTGGGATATTCTTTAATCCTCAGTTTCCTTATGTGCAATATGGGATAATAACAGCAGCCTTGAAGAGAGTTATGAGAAACAGACAAGATAATAGATTATCTTACTGACGTCATAAGTGCTTCATAACTATTGGTTATTCAATAAATATTAGAGATTGAATATTCAATCTTCAATATTAGATTGAATTATAGATCATCTGATAGAGATAGGCAGTGGGAACCACTGAAATGTTTTACTTAAAGAAGTGCTTTGACGGTATTACCAATGGCCTTCCTTGGAGGACCCTGGCCTTTATTGGAGGACCTGTTCTTCAGTGTAGGATTCTGGCCTTCACTGTAGGATAGAATAGGGAAGACTTCGAATGCTCCTCACTATCTCTCTCTCCACTTGTTAAAAGCACACGAGAGGGTTACACATTTCTGCCATGTGACTACCTGTGGCCAGTGACTGTGAGTGAAAGTTAGCACGTCATACTGAACATCTGTCAGTATAAGATCACCCAGTACCCTCTTCCTGCAATCTATGATGACCATGTAACATAAACTCCAAGTACATTTTGTTTTAAACCACTGGGATTTTCTGTTTGTTTGTTACTGCAGCATAACCTAACCTAGTCTGGTTAATACAATTGAGAAGGAAGCAGAAAGACTTTGGCAAGTCAATTCAAAGGCCACTTCAGGCCTCAAGTAAAAAGGATCTGAAATAAGACCTAAAAACTGGAATGTGAGGAAGGGAAATGAAAGAGTTATTCCCAAGAAAGAAGAATCAGCAAGTAGGGGAGGAGAGAAAAGGAATTAGAGATAACTCCAGAGAGGCAAGCTTGGAACACTGGAAGGAACACGGCACCATAGAAGAAAAAGGCAATCTAGAAAAGTGGTTTGGTATGAGACATGAGTTTAAAGGGGTTCTACTTCCTATCATCAAAAGAAAGTTTCCTATCCCCTCTAGCCACAGAGGACTCCTGGAATTGAGGGTTAATAATGAGGCAAACCACGCAGGGTTTCCCTATAACATTGTTCCTCATAACAACACATGGTGATCACAGATCCAATCATAGGACATAACAGTGGGGTGGCTCATACCTGGAACCCCTGCCTTCTAACCCAGTGCTCTTCCTACCTCTTCAAAATTGCCCCAGTATTGAAGAAATAGCACACATCTGGTCTACACAACCAGATGAGGGATTGCTCAACAATGCAGTTAATTTAATATTGTCTAGACAACTCAATTATGTAACTTTTTAGGAAAATAAAGCAAATACTTGTCACTTTTTTCCTTCTTATAGTCAGAGACTATTTTAGTACAAGAAAAATTAGCACTCAGGTTGTCCTCAGCTCCACTATGTAATTAAAGAAAACCACTTCTCCCTAAGAATGCACAGAAGCCCTATATTTTCTCAACCTATGGGCCAAAGTCTCAATAACTCAAGACCCCACTCTCAAACCTTAAATGTGGACTACTCAATCAGACTCTTTGATATTATAACATTTTATAAAATTATTTAGGTTTTTTTGTTTTTGTTTTTGCTTTTTTTTTTTTTTTTTTTTAAGTACAACTGTGAGATGAAAGCTTTCTACTTGGCCAGAAGATGACAATAATAATATGAATAATAGATAATACCAAAATGGAGGTCCTTTCGTTCCCACCAATATGTTTTTCCCATTTTCCAGTTTTAAAAATGACCATCTTTCTTTCACAATAGTTACAACTATTTTACTAATTATATAGAAAGTGCTAGAAGATGTCAAGAAAATTGAGTAATACGATAAAACAGCCTTATCAAATACATTAGCCCTTTTATCTTTAACAGGTTTTTTTGAACTACAGACCTGTGCACTGAATTTTCATTTATGTAGGTAAAAATACATCAATAAAGATCTATATTAAGAAGTTATACTGGAAAAGGAATTCATAATGTACCTTTCAGCTTTATAATTAGTTCTGTAATCTGTAATCAGATGATTTAAATCTCATAGAGTTAAATTACAAACTAACTAATTTCTATTCCAACAGGAATCATTATATCTTTGGAATTTTGCAAAGCGTTAATGAGTTTTAGAGAAATTATTATATTTCTTATTCACTTTATTCCCAGCAGTTAGCACAATACCTGACATATGGTACTTACTAAATAAACAACTGATGAATGAATAAATTAATATGTAATCATAAGTATGTGATTACCAAAAGCACATTATTTATTTGTCATTGTCCCCATCCAGGGCATGAAAGATATTCACTTCCATGTCTCAACTCAGAGTACTGATCCATTGTCTTCTGTTTGGTTGGGTGTCCATCCTGACTAGAAGGTTCCTTTGCCTTGTGGGTTATTAAATGGAAATGTGCTTGCCTCTGGACAGTGTGTGATAAAGTGCGGTGACTGCCAATCTGAGTCGGAAGATATAGGATCTGATTGTTCACATGTATAAAGGAAATCTTCATTAAACCTATGGCAAACCGGGCTTGGTGCTAGGCACATCTAGGCATCATAGGACCTAACTTCTAAAACTCCAAAAGATAAAGGATTTAGCCCCCATTTAACACATGAAAAAAACTGAGGCTCACGAAGATTAAGGAACTAGACCAAAGTTACAGATCTAGTAGGCAGGATTGTAAAATCACTCTGACTCTAAAATCTACCACCAGTAACACACTTATGATATGGCAAGAGCTTTTCAAACTACAGCTCTCTGTAAGGATGAGCTATCATCATCATCAACTGTCAGTCTCCTGTATCTCCATCAATGCCCTCAGAGACACCTCCTATCTGAAGGTGACAAGTACCACTCAACCCATCAGTGGAGCCATTGTTTTGCCAGACCATCCTGGTAGGCTCCTAGCAGGCCTGCTGCGTTCAGTTCCTTCTTGGTCTGTTTAGGTCGGACGTGACTGACTGAGCGTGCTCACCCACTGGTCATCACTTTGTAGGTGCACAGTCACTGATCAGGAGTGATGTCTGCTCCCTTTTTATAATCTGTGTAAAGTGTAGCAAGATGGCGCTGGTGGCACGGTACTCCATATTCAGATACTCAATCCAGTGACACAGCTTTCTAATGGCAATTTTATATCCATAAAAGCTGGAATTTCAGGGCACGTGGCTAAGGATTAAAGAGGCTTCTCACGCCCTGGCAAGAAAGACCTCACTCTGGGCTGGAAGTCCACCATGGCCACCAAGTCAAGCGTGTCTCCCTTGAGGAATTAGGCAATCTGGAAAGTTGTACTCACCTAACATGCCCCAGGCTGATGCCTCGTGATACATTTTGCTGAGAGCCTATCATTTGTACTTATGAGAGTGAACTTTAAAATGTAAAAGATTTGAGCATCAGAGTGGCCATTTGGGTCAAATCTCCAACCTCTTTTCTGCAAGGCAACTTCACCCCTGAGGGGGCAGAAGGGAGTGGTTGACAAGAAAAGCTTTAGCCCAGTCTGGCTTGGTTCAAATCCCAGTTCAGCCACTCAACTTCTTTTGGCTGAATTAGGATTAGGGGGATTAGTCTCCTCATCTGCAAAATGGTCATGAAGTAAGACCTACCTCAAAGGGATGTTAAAAGGAGTAAAAGTACAATTGTTTCTAAGCATTTGAAATAGTACTTGGCATGTAGTAAAGCCACATGAATGTTGAAGCTATTTAAAAATTCTGAAATAGTTTACCAGTCGCTGTGTTTTTTTTACATTTGTGTGTCATTACACACGAATTTATTCAACATCGTTGAGTAAATTTCCCATTGCCATCTTTTAAGTGAAAATAGAATGTATCTATATTTAAATTGTCCCATTAACTAACTCTTTAAATTAACTAACCAATGCAAATTGGATTTGATAGGAGGGTTTCTATTGTAATTCTATGAAAATAGTTACTCTTGAGAACAACTGAGTTTTATTTTTTCTTTAAAACAAAGCTATTATCATTATTTTAAAATAAGAGCAGAATGAGAATTCTAGGAAGGGCTCAGATCTATAATGCTTTCTACATATGTGTGTTTTAGATATAGTTATTTATTGCCCATTATCTATGTGAAATGAAAAATTTATTGGTTGATAACTTGATTGTTTCAGGATTAGACCCCCATACCCATGTGAAGCTAACTGCCCTGGACTTGCTCTAACAGCCAACGTTCCTTTTAAGCACTAAACCAATGCCATCTTTGTTGGTGTTTAGGAATTGAATGAAGCTATTTGCCAGAAAATAAACTTTCAGCAGAAAAAGACAATGTTAATGATATTAATGATGAATAAAGACACCACAGAGGAAGCAAACAAAAGAGAGCAACAGGCCTGGTGACCTGTACCACCTAAAGGCTTTGGGCTGACCAGAACTCCAGAAAAATATGGCCCTCTGCTTGTTTTGTAAATAAAGTTTTGTTGAAACACAGTCACACACTTTTATTTACATAATGCCTATGGCTACGTTTGCTTTACAATACCAGGCCGAAGAGTTGTGATACAGACCCAATAAATAAAAATAAACAAAATATTTACTATCTGGCCCTTTACAGAAAGTTTTCTGACCTTGGTTCTTAAGGATCAATTCTATGTAAAAAATTCTATGTAGGCAGTGCTCTACAAGGTATGACTGTAACTGTGCTTTTTAAAGATGTTCTGGAACTTTGCCATCATGGATTAATTCCTCAAGGTGACCCCCAACAATGAGAGGCAAGCCAAGTGATTAAGCCACTGATACTGTCTTATGACACAAATTTCTCCTCAATTTCCCCTTCAGGGTGTCTCCTGGAAGGATTCACTTAAGAGCATGCTATGGGGGTAATTCCACATGGGAATTCTGATCCTGTACAACGTTACTCTTTTCTCTGCCCTGACACCCCCGGCCATCTACCTGTGGGTCTCAGTGTCTTAGAAGATGGTGCCTCTCACAGATTCTATAGTACAGAGCTAACCAGGAGGAGCCAAGAAGGTAGCTTGGGCCACGACTGAGCAGCGGGAGCAAGCTTTTCACAGCTCATTTGTTTCTCTGGATGTGGCACTGTTTTAGGAGCCTGAGCTGAGGGCTCTTTACCTCCAACCAGATAAGCAAAGACCACATTTGAAAGGAAAGAAGAGCTAGTCAATGAAAGCAGAAGTTGCACATAAGAGTCTCTACCTACTCCCTGGTCACAGAGGTGGTGGGGTCTCGCAGACACAGCATTGGGCCACAGGTCAAAAGCCTTGGGTCCTCATGCTCATTCTGCCACTAACTAGATGCATGATCTCAGGCCAGTGACTTACCTTCACTAGACCATACAGAGTTAAGACAGCTACCCGTCAGGTCCCTCCTTGTGCTAAAATTCAGGGTTTCTATGATGCCGGCCTTAGGAGGCTATGCTGTCACTACCAATGCCTGGTATACAGCAAGTACTACATAAATTTGGGCAATCGTCATTGTTTTGTGAAAGCAAGATGCACGCCTTTAAATGCAAATGGAGTTACCTAGAAGCAAATTCTAAACGGAGCATACTCATAAGTAGCGAAGGCTCTAACTCCTATTGGCCTTCTCAATTACTCCTCAGGCAGGACAACTCTGAACCATGTGTTCTGGACCAGTTCCTCCAGTTTCTCCCACCAGTTGAAGCTCTATCATCTATAATGTAACCCGCTTGCCAAGAAAACCTTCAGGACTCTCCTCTCAGTAGACAGTCTCACTCCCCGACGCTCCTGTTTTCAGCTTTTGTTTTGTTCTGTTTACCTTTCAGATAAACTATTTGCATTCAACTCTTTGTCTGTTACTGGGGAATCCAAACCAAGACAAAGGGTGTAGCCTAATTAATTCTTTTAAGTTTGAACGATAAGCATTTTCAGTTCAGTTCCACTCATCGGTAGAATATCAGATACAAATAGCCAAGAAACCAGAACAGAGTCTAAAAAATATCAAAAGCCTAAAAACCAGCAACAAACCTAAAAGAACTGGGAAAAAGTCCAAGCTTCCCATGGTCTTTTCCCTTGAGATCAAATTCACTGGAGTTATAAGAGGTTAGATTTGGTTCATGGTGATTTTCTCAAGAAATGAAGAATGATCCTCCCTTCATTTCATATGTGTTCTAGAAAGCTCTGGGTTCCTAGAATTTCTACTAGGGGTCATGAATATCACTGCGATCATTTCTCAACACCACACAGCAACGTATAGGTTGGTCTCGATATGCTCTTTCTTACACAAGCCAGCAGATTTGGGCCCAGAGAACAAGCTCATCCTCAAAAAGATCAAGGTTCCTGTTACTCTTGCCAGGAATCTACAGCAGGCATCCTTAAGCTAAATCAGACCTGATCCTCAGAGAGATCTGAATGCAAGGTACATACAAATCAAAGCATTATGGTTATGCCTAAGGAGGGAAATCGTAGAAATAGGGCATATATTACAAAGCAGTAGTACCAAAGGTATCAGTTAGGGTCCCAGCAGGAAGAAGAATTTACTTAATTAAAAAAGATTTTAATTAAAAGACTACTTACAGAGATGTGAGCTGCTTTAAGGGACAGCGAGGGACATTGATGGCAACCCAGAGCCCAGCACTCCAGAAGTGTTGCCATTACGCCATGAAAATGCGTGTGGAGAAAAACCAGGGGCGGAAAATGCAAGTGGAGAAAAACCAGGTTACTGGAGCTGGCCAGGGCCAGGATCCATGAAGGGGCAGGAGCGGTGGTTTCAGAGAAATGCAGTAGCAAAGCAGGGGGAATCAGGGAAGAAATACACTGGCTTCTCTCCCCTGCTCCCCCTCATCTCCTTCCAGTGCCTCCCATTGGCTGAACCCTCGGGAAGCAAAAGACACTGCAATCTGAGTAATGCCTTAAGGAGCCCCTCAGGGCAAGGAGGGGGGCAGAGATGAGAGGGAGTGGATGTGGGGTGAGGGGTAGGACAAAGATGAAAAACCCCAGGGTGTGTGGGTGCACAGCACAATATGCTGGAATCTGTCTTCATGGGTAAAACTCTGTAGTTGTTGTTTATTTAATACTCAGTTCACCCTTTCCACCCCTTGATTATGAAAATATTCAACGTACAGAAAAGTGAGTTTTCCAGTGAACATGTATTCACTCACCACATGGGTTCCACCACTGACATTTTACTACTTGCTTTATCGCGTATGTATCCAACAATCTACCCCTTCTCCATCCATCAGGGAATCTTATTTTTTATGTACTTCAAAGTAAATTTCATATATCACTAAGCTTCCCCCTAAATACTTTGGCAGTATATCATTTACTTAGTTCAATTTTAATTGCTACTACAATGCAACTTATTTTCAGCTCTCCACTCTCTCCATATATATCCAAGTCATATATATGCATATACATATATACATATGGTAGTCAACCGGTGAATGGGTCAATCAATTAAATGGGTCAATCAATGGGTCAATCAACCAAACTCTGTAAGCTGCTTTTGGTTGGGCTGCCCAGGGGCATTCATTTTATCAGACATGTTGGTCCTTGCAAAACAAAGACGGGAAAAACCTTTGCAAACACTCACTCCAGCTTTTGGTTGCTTTACTTTCCAGGGATTACAGAATTGATCTTCCTAAGCAAGCCAGGGCCAGCACAATAAAACTGAAGAAGAATGTTGAAGAACTTGAGTACTGTTTTCCTCCCGACCTCACAGTCAGATCTCATTACGAGAGAAGGACTGGCTTTATCCCTTCTCCCGCAACCTGACCTTTTCAATCATGCCACCAATGCCATTCCCACACAGCCTCATTTTCCTTCGGTTTTAAAGACAGGTGGGGGAAGGAGGGGAATTGAACACTGGACTGTTAACTCCTCCTCCCCCACTATCTTTTGATGTACCAGTAAATGCTATCATTGCCTTTGCTTCTTAACCTTCCAAGACATGATAAAAAACAGATCTGAGGCAGCCCTGCATGTTACTTCAAACTCTACCTGTTCTCCACGTATGGAAAATGACATATTTCACAATTTGGACTCGATCAGACACTCCGTAAGAACCCACAATTCCAATAGCCTTTGGCAGCACATAGGTAGGATTTAAATTACATACTGCTGCAGACTGAGTGCTGAGATATTTCCTTCTCTAAACCAGACTGCAGTGCGGGTTTTCAAATGTCTGCTCAGGTTGAGCAAAACTGTTGGCACGAGGAAGTGACACCTCTCCTGCATTGTGCTGGAGGGAGGAAATGAATTCGGGAGCGGGGAGCAGAATCAAATTAATCACACGACGTAAAAAGGTATTTGCCCACAACAAGGCCATCTCTTTCCATTCCACAGCTGCCTGGGGAAGGCCAACTGCATGCAAGACACTCCACCAGGTGATGGAGGGGACCCACAGGTGAAAGATGTCATAGTGCTTTCCTCAACAAAGTTACAAATCTAATAGAAGGCATGAGTCCGGCACACCGATAACATAATACAAGGGAGAATGGGAGAAAACAGAAATGGATCCTGGCTGGGAGGGAACATGAAGACTTCACAGAACAGGGGGCAACTGAGCCATGCTTTGAAGGGTCATTGCATTTCCCTGAGCAGAGACGTGGGAAGGATGTTCCAAGGAGGCAGATCAGCATGTCGACAGGCTCATATTGGAAAAACGAGGAAGTAGACTATAGAATAGCAAATAATCTAGTTTGGCTGGAATACAGGTTGTGTATTCAGTGAGAAGACAGGAAAAGTAAGTTGGAGCCATATTGTGACAGACCTTGGATGTTCAGCTTTAGAGTTTGGAAGGCAGCAGGGAGCCAGAAAAGAATATTAAACACAAGAGTGACAGGATTAGAACTGCATTTTAGGAAGATTATTCTGGCAGAGAGCATGGTTGACTCAAAATGGGGAGAGAATAGATATCATGGAAATAGCATCTTTTATACTTATTCTCTTAATACCACAGTAAAGAAGGTAGCTAAGGAAACTTTTTGTTTATATTCTAACTGCAAATAGCCTCTTTTTGGGTAAGGAGCCATACAGCTGATATATGAAAATCTGTTACTACTCTAGTAGCTATATATAAGTTTGATAGATGATCTTGATTCTTTCGTCTCGGTTTTATACAAAGCCCACAATGGATGTTGGCTATTTTTATTAAACTCTAAGCCACTTCCAGATCTTTCATCGATAACATGATCTTTATGACTAATCCAGATACCAAGAGTCATCGTTTAACAACATAAACTCCAAGAATCTATAATATAAAATTAAGGAAATGAAATCATTTTCAATTCCATCTTCGTGGGAGCCTAACTAAACTCAATTGTGCACCTGTGTCAATGTCGTCAATATTTGAGGCCTCTCGAGTACGAAAAAGCTACCATCTCCACCGCCGTACAAACTCTACAAATTGTAATGAATCAAATTAACATGGACTAACTCTGGAGTGTAATTATGTACCAAATGTCTAAGTGCTTTCCTAGGTGCATTTCCAGAAATCATCTCATTTATTCATCACACAGAACCTTTGTGGCAGGTACTATGAGCCTTAAGTTTCAGATGGAAACCTAAGGAATAAAGACATTAAGTTCTCTATCTGGAATCAGACAAGAATAAATTTGAAAACTAGGATTCCAACCCAGGTCTGTTTACTGGATTCTCATTATAATTGCTCGAAGCTGAAGGGATGTGTGTTATGTGTATAGGTTGCAACCGCAGCCCATGAATTACTTTAAAACAGCTAACAGAGGAATGCTTCTTTTTTCAAACTGATGGTTTATTTAACTACACTAATTAGGAACTCTTAGAATATCACAGAGCTGTTTAAGAAACCAACAGCAAGTCTTGAGACTTGAATGATAAACCTTGAAATACGCCACGTTGAAGGTCTAGCAAACATCATTTGCCACTAAAGAAAATGGCTAAACAGTACAGGAATGGAAAGCTTCAAGGCCAGGCTGAGTCCTCTGAGTGGTCCCCGAGACCCCAAAAGGGTCTTCTTGGGGAGACATCTTGGAGGACTCTGGAGCTAGCCTCCAGCTACCACAGTTGTTTCTCGATTGTAAATAGCCCCTCAGTCACCGTGTACTTGACAAAATGCACAACTAACCAGCCAGGAGTATGACTGTACCAGTACCAGATCATTCTACATGGTGTCCTGCGACATGCACTGGAGCCTTTGCAAGTGAAGAGTGGCAAGTCTTGGTAAGTTTCCTCCTGACTGCATGTCATGACTGCAGAGCTGCTCAGGCATGTTGTAGTGATCAGGTTTTTATCTGTTAGCTGCAGGAATACCTTTAGAATGCTGGGAAGCAACAAGGGCTAGGGGCTGGGTGACCTAGGTTCATGGCCTGGCTATGCCTACTTCCTCTTTGCTAAGTCATCTGCTCTGGACTTCCCAGTAGAAATGATCAAATGAGATCACTTCGATGAAAGTGTTTTAGGAAGTGCAGTGGTTCAATCAAATGTATCAATTTATTTTTGTTGGGATCAGTCCACACCATCTTCGTTCCATCAAAGCAGGCTGTGGTGTCTAAAAACTGATTTTTATATTTTAAGATGTATATCTCACTGAATAAATTATCCTACCATGAATAGTCCTTTTTGTTATGGGACACAAATAGAAGGAGCTTCCAGAAAACTATAGGGAAATCACTGGAGTTCTGGTCGATGTGCCTTAGAAATTTACTCTCTTTAACCAACTGGATAGTTATTTTACTTTTTAAAAGGGATTAGTTTTACTTTTCGTAAAATGGACAAAAAAAGTGGCAACAAATAGCATATATTCATGCAAACATATACCCATTTTTGCATCCTTTTGCAAACCAATCTAAGTCAATTTGACTGCCTGGTGTTTAGGATCTTTTGTTAAATTATGATGATTTTCAACACATAGATAGATGGTAGCCATCTGCTTTTCAGCCAGACTGCACGCTACAATGGATGCAAATTCTAGGCCAAGTTCTGCCACGTACACAAATATTCGTTGGCAAGAGGTCACCAAAATTCTCATAAACTTTACTCTTTTAACATCCCTTGTCTATGGGTTTAGAAACTCCAAAGGACTGCGTCACCACATCGGGTCACTTTCTTCCGGTGCATGTGGCCAAACTATGTTTCCCAGCCTCCTTACAGTTAGGTGGGAGCCACAGGACCAGGTTCTGGCCTGGCAAGTAAAAATCTCCCACAGGGGCCTTCCTTTTCTTTTCCTTCCATGATAGCTTGGAAGCCCATTCTAAAGACGATGGCATTCCAAGACAGAGGACACAGGGAAAGAATGACTCAGGTCTCCAAGTCACACTTGGAGGGGAGCAGTCCAGGAGAGCTTGCCCGACAAGGAGCATCCACTTTGGACCTACGAGTAAATAAAAAATAAATCTTGTGTTAAGCCACTGAGATTTGGGGTTGTTACAGCAGCAAGCACCTTGCTGAGGCAAGTACATCAACATTCTAATGGTGGAATCAGCAAATCATCTAGGGGAGCAGGCAAATGAGTCTACTGTTAAGTGAGCAAAATCTAGGACTGGATGAAGCTTTAGCCCAACTCTAAAGCGGCTGGACTGTTGGGTTTAGTGCTTCTTATTCTTTTTCCATTCAAAAAATAGAGGGACATGTATGATCTTTCTAGCTATTCACATATTTCACCAGTGGAAACATTATTTCTAACATAATTTATGCTAGTTAACAAAACCTCTAGATTGGATTTTTGCTAATACTTATTTTCATGTATTTCCCAAGTCACTTTTGAGAGTGGACTTTAAAAGTTCAAGTGGTAACTCCCTAGCCCTGGAGTGTGGGTTTCTGCCTAGCAAGAGATCAAGTTCAAAATATTTAACCACTGGTACGGCCCAGGCAGTGAGAGATTAAAATAAAATGTAAAGTCTTATGCAGGAGTGGTACCTTCTATGCCGGATTACTTCAAGTGTTAATTAAGCACCCTTAGGGTAGAGATTAAAGTAATTCACACAATGACTGTTTATACTGAAGTATTTTAAAAATAAATTACAAGCAATATAACAAGCATCTAATTCACAGCCACCACCCATTTTATTTATTTCTCTGCTCACTCTAAGAATTACAAGCAAAGGATCATGGGACCTATTCCTAAGTGTAAAATTAGATCAATAAAATTAGCCATCTGTCCAAGGAAGGCTCTACACTCAGGTTGTATTTAAGTATTATGTTTCCAATTGCCCAGATGTTACAGAAAAGTGCCTGCTGATACAACTCCTTTTGCACAATGTAAACCATTAACTGGCTAACAGAAACTTATTGTGCCAAGATAAATAAATAGCATTAACATTGCATTAAACCTGATTCGGGATCTTGGGTGCCCTGTCAGCAAACACAAGTGTTAAGATTTAAATTGCTCAGGATTTGCAGAGTCAGATGAAGAAAGAATCAAGTGTCTTCAGGGCAGTGAGGAGGAAGAGACTGGAAATGAGACGACAGCTTCAGAAAGTATATCTTTGGTTGGTTAGTTGGTAAGGTAATAGTAATTACGATGATTATTGTCGAATGGTAATATCCCATCTTTATGTACTGCTTCGGCTCTTGCAAAGCACTAGTCTGTTTTATTTCCTGCGATTCTTAAAATAAGCCAGTGGGTTATCTGGGGGGATGCAGGGGCTGCATGGCCGAGGAAATGCAAGAATCATTAATAGGAAAAGAAGAGCCAATGGAGCCTGACCTCTAACATTCCATGTCATTGGTAGCGGCTCATGAATTACTCCAATCTCCCGATCAATGAGCAAACCTGAACCATTTCTTAACTCCCTAGCTTCACAGAGATTTTCTCCGCTCCCAGTTACACATCAGTCTGGCTAATTCTCGTTTAGAAACAGCTGCTCCCCCTGCGCCCCACACCCTGCAAAACCTCCCCAAGACAATTACCAGGCAAAAATCATCCACCACCCTTGGGGTTACTGTTTCTCAAAGGAATCCATTCAAGCAAGACCACAAACCCGGCAGCTACATTTTCTAAACCAAAAATCAAGGCATGTGGTTGACCAAAGAGTCCTTCTGATATGCCAATTAATTTATCTGAAAAATCTGACAACTCAGTACAAATTAAATCACATGTAATCAATCATATATTAATATGTATGGAAAAGGAACACGAAATCTTAAGTGTCTGTGTTTACTGCTGTTCCTGGAACATATTCTTTCAGTCACACATATTCATTCCGTTTCTTTTTTTTTCCTCTGTCCAGATTAAACAATCCCAGTTTCATAAATATTGCCTTCAGCCTCAGGCTTCTGTGCCTTTTAAACGCTTGAGTACATGTATCGCTAGAAGGATTGCATCCTTCTGGCAACCTTAATGTCAGGTTCTTTCCTCATCTTATTTTTACAGACAAAGAAACTGAGGTTTACCAAGCTAATATAACTTGGCTTACATCATCAAGTAACTAACAAAAAACAGTGTCAGAACTTGAACCCAAATTTGCCAAATATTAAAGTCTGTGCTCTCACCCAAGGAGGAGGCAGCTTTGGAGGCTGAAAGAACAGGTGCAGGGTGGGGGTTGGGAGGGTACAGTGGGTCTGAGGAAAATGGGGGCCGAGGGGCTAGCTACACACAGTTCCATGTGGCTTCTGTTCATGCTACTACAGGCTTTCCCTCCTTTGTGCGGCCACCTCTCAATGAACAGTCTGGTGGGGGGTGGGGATTTGCCTGGTAGAGATGTTGCTCAGCTATCTTCTGAAGACCACAAGCCCCAAATCTAACCTTCAGAAGACCTGTGGGGTCTAAGGTTACAATACAGACCCAGAGCAATGAGTTGTTGCTGCCAATCACATGTGGTGTGCATGAACAAAGGAAGGGGAGACTGTCAGTGTCCTGCAGAGTATTTGGGGAGCAGGTGCAGAGGAGAAGGAGGCTGAGAGGAGCCTAACCTCTCCTTTGTCACATCTCAAATGGGGCCTGCAAATCACCTCAAGTCATCTGAGGTTCTTGTTAAGAAGGCAGATGCCTGTGAGGCACTCCAAGAATTCTTAACCCACATGGAAGGTCAGGAATCACTGGCCTGAGATCTGCGGAGGTCAGATCTGCTCCGAGCCAGCTCTGAAAAGTGCATCCTCTGCTGACAGCGGTTTGACTTAACGTTCACTTGTGTCCCCTGCTGGCCCCTCCCCACCCCCGATCCCATGAGACTGGGGGGCAAGTAGTGACTAGGAGGCAAATGTCTTCCAGCTCGTTTCAAGAAGCTAAAGCCGCACTCTGGGGTCTTTCTTCAAAACAGGAGTGGAATCAAAGATGGGTTTGGGGGTGTCCCCTACCAAGTGCCATTTAGGCTCTGAGGTACCTCTTATCCTTTTCCCTGTTTCTATCCCTGAAATAGCAGGTATACTTCCCATATCTGCAGTTTGACACCTTATGACCAAAATCAGTGGCAGGGGTCCTGACCAACTCAAAAGATTTTCTGTTGCGATCATGACATCACATCATTCATTTAGTTGATTGAGAGAAACCAATCCTGCTCACAGAGTGGGTGTGGCAGGAAGACTCAGGACATCCACAGGACAGCCCAGTGGAAGCTGATCAGGGTCCCACTATAGCCTCAGACGCCCGAGTCCCTGTCTTCCCAGAATCTAGTTCTGCGTCACTGGCTCCCTTTTGAGCTAGACAGATGGACAACTACTCCCAAAAGGATTCTAAGGTTATGAAAGCCCTGGGCTCAGGGTAAGAAACAAAAAGCAAAAACAAAAAACACCACTCAGTTCCTTTCTGGCCAAGTCACTCTTCCATGAGAAAGAATTCTGAGAAACAAGTACCGCCACATGTTACGCGACATTTACCCCTGACCTTGACCTCTCTGTCCCTTTACCTCACAGAGACTCAAAGGAGAGAGAGAAAGACATGCAGGGGCTTCTTAGAGGAATTAGATATGATGGAGAAACAAACAAGAGGGTAGGAGGGCTAATGAAATGAAAGAGCAGGGGAAATATTTCTGCTACGTTGCCTGGACTGCATGGATGCTAGTAGTTAGGTCCTGGGGACACACACACACACACACACACACACACACACACACACACAGCATTTATGGGGGGAGATATACGTGGCCTTGATGAGCTCCGGTTTTCCCCAAGAAGCCAGACAATCTGGATAGCATTGTAATGATGTACTGCGGGTTGAAAAGGGACAAGGAGAGACACGTAGAAAACATGAGCCCCCAAAGACATGCTTTGAGAAGGGCGCTTGCATGGGAGCCATGAGGACATAACCAGTCTCTTGCGACTAGCAGGTTGTTCAGATTGGCACGGGGGGAAATAGAGCTGGAAGATCCATGACCCCTAGCCATTGAACCTCACCCTAGCAGCAGCAGAAACCACCTAGAGGCACGTGTATTCACCACCATCAACAAGCAAGATCACTGCCCATGAGCTAACTCCGCTCTTCCAGACTTTTGTTTTTTGCTCTCTGAGTTTCTTTGGATCTTCCTTGTAGTCCGATTTTACAGGCAAGGAAATGCTGAGGAAGCAGAAAGGAAAAGATCAGAGACCCGCATCTCCCTAACGACAGTTCTGGAGCCCCAGCTCTCCTAGGGATGACCTTGAATTCTCAACTCTGACCTGACCTGGTCTCACTGACCCTGGGACCTCAGGCAAACTGGAAAGACAGGAGGAAAGGCAGGGCCTTTATGCAGTCCTCCAGCCCCTGTCTCTGTGCCAGAGACTTGGGCCTGGGTACTAGTTCCGGGTCAGCTTCTGATGTAAAGTTGGACAAGCCCCTTAATCGCCCTCAGCCCAGTCGTAAAATGAGGGCTTTTCACTTCCTTCCAGGTCTATGATTCTAATTCATTATCTGAAAAGGAATGAAGGGTATATTATGTTTCCACGCTGTGAAGACCCAGAAGATGACAGTGTCCTATACCCTACCTATCTTCAGAAGCCTCTTTTTTCTACCTCCAGGTACTTGGATGGATCCTCTGGCCCTCCCGAGCCTTAGCACCCAGGAGTTCAACAAGAGAAAGGAAGTGGTTCAGCAGCCTGTAAGATTACATCCCCTGATTACATCCTCTGATTCTTGGCTTCCAGGACTCCCTCTCAGTATATCACTCACACTGTTATCTTTAAAGACCTGGGCATGATCCCATGTACAAACGTTTAACAGCATTTAACAGGCTCCCCATGCGCAGCAGCAGGGATAACGCCCTCCATCCAGCTCTGTCCATGGGAGCTCCCTGGTTCAGCCAGGAGGAAGATGCCCTCCAAGGCAGGCTGCGTACCCCTGCTGACAGGACTGCTAAGGACTCCCATTCCTGGTCCTGAATATCACAGCCTGAATCCTGTTCCATAACTCACTAGTTGTGTGACCTTGGAAGAGATATTTAATTTCTCTAACCCACAACTTCATTTTCAGTCAAACAGAGGTAATAATAGTACCCATCTCACAGAGCTATTGGGTTGATTAAATATCAGTATGTGCCAAGTTCTTAGAACAGTGTAGCAAGCACTTCATTAGAGTTAGGTATTATTATTATATTTGACTTAACTTAAAAGCTGTCATTTCTTGTTAGTCTCGGCAAATGCAGAGGATTCTTTATTAACGCTCGATGACAGCAGATGAGCTATCTTGGGGTGGAGGGAAAGGCTGCCTACGTCTGACTCAAATTAAACTCATAATTAAACCTGCTACCTGTTTACTTGTTTTTTTTCCCACTAGAGGTAGGTGGAGACGGGGAACTTTCTGGTTGATTTTGAATACAAGACTTCTCCACCAAAGCTGTACTTGTCAAAAGTAGATTTAGGGGCATTAGGAAACATACAGGGTCATCTAAAGAAAACAGGACTGGGGGCACCTGGGTGGCTCAGTCAGTTGAGTGTCTGAGTCTTGACTTTGGCTCAGGTCATCATCCCAGGGTTGCGGGATCCACGCCACTCAGCGTGGAGTCTGCTTAGGATTCTCTCCTCTCTCTCCTTCTGCCCTTGTTCTAGCTTGCTCTCTCTCTCTCTCTCTCTCTCTCGCCCTCTCTCTCTCTAAAATAAAAAAAGTAATAATAAAAACAAAAACAAAAAACCAGGACCGTTCCAGTACACCTACAGGGCAGTCACACTACCTTCCAAGTACCACTCACAAACCGATTTCTATTGAGGAAACAAGGTACGAAGAACTCCTATATGGATCCTGGCAGGACTTGCTGGTGTCTGGGGAAGATTACAAATTAGCTGGTTGCTGTTCACATCAGAGCCAAGCAGGGCACATTCAGTTTTTAATCTCGACCAATTTTCCGGATCAAAAACTAGTCTTTCCAAGGGATGTAAATGAGCCCAGGAGAAAATTTTTCCCTGAAGTTTATGAAGTAGCTGTCATTTTAATCTGAGCAGCTGTCCAACCTGAAAGCCAGTGTCTGGATAAAATTATAAAGTAATGAAAAGCTCTTCTGGGCTGAACCTAGTCCAAACACCCTCTCTACCTCAAATTTGATGTATTTAATATGCCAAAAATATTTAAAAGATAGAGTTTCCACTATCAAAACCCTATCCATGCTTCAGATAACACCAAAGAGGCCACAACAGCACATTCATGGCATGAGTATCAGAATGAGATCCTAGATGAACTAGGGTAGAAAATATTTTCAGGAGACAAACTACAAAACATAAGAAAGGAAATATGGTAAACCATAGGAGCAGTTTTATACAGGAGACAGTTATGAAATGCTTTTTAAAAAATTCTGCTTAAATGGGTTGAAATCTATCCTTAAAAGAATATTACACACAGTGCTTAAGCTTAAGAACTACAGATGTAACTATGCGTTATTCAAAAATTGTGACTAGATGGTTTTATGTGAATAAACCCACAGAATACAATTGATCATGATGTGGTCACTTTAGAAGGAAAGTTAGAAAGAAGCCCCTTCATTGAAATCCTTGAAGATGTGTGTACGTGTGCATGTAAGAAGTAAAACAATATAATATTGCCTTGGACTGCTGCTATTATCTCCAAAATGAATTGAACAGAGGCTATAGAATAGCTCGTAATTTCAGTGCGTTGAAGATTAGGATAATGACTCTAAATTTCAAGGCAGGTAACAAAGCACAGGTAATAGTAGATACAGCTTGAGGAGTGAGTGCGTCTCTTGGAGCTGAAAGGCAACAAGTCATGTTTCCAAATGGAAAGATCCTTGAGCAGTGAAAATATTTAAGAAGCCATATGGGAACCGCCAAGATTATTTTCTTTGCCCTCTGATAAATTTCCCCCGGTTGGTCTCTTTCTTATAGAAACGTTATTTGTAAAGACAAACTGCACTTTCTGCAGAGTTTTGCAGACGGCATTCAAGTAAAGTTACATTGTGTTCCATTGTTCCTAAAATGTAATTAATCCCATAAGACAACTTTGCTTACAAAGTAAATTAAAAAAAAAAACAAAACTCAAAACCAGGAAAACACAGATTTTCCAGAATTCTAAATAAGTCTTAGCAAAGAAGAATAAAAATCGTTATTTGGGAGATAACGTTTAGAACTTTATTGTTTAGGACGTTGTATTTTGAATAATCTCACAACACATACCAAGTCAAAGTAGACAGAAATAGATGAAGAACTTTTTACCCGTATAACTAGAGGAAATGCAAGTTACTGTGTTTCCAGTTCTCTACAATTCTTTGTAATATCGTACAACACCATACATCTGTGTTTAAATTGCCGAGCAAACAAAGGAGTTCAAAACATTGGGCACCCCTTTCTGAGAAAATGGCCCCAGAGAGGGAAGCATCCTTAAAAGCAGAGGCGACATCCCTACAACACTGCAGGGTAAGGACCAGAGATGGGCATATAGGGAACTCCAGGCAAATCTTCAGACGCTTAACAGGAAATGGCCGGGCCCTGGGCAATATGAATTCAATAAAGATGTTTAGAGACACTGGAGGAGCTGTTTGACTTCTGCACAGTTGCAGTCCTCTGTAATTGAGACAGCATGATCGCTGTCCCTACTCTCAGCTCTCCGTGGTCAAATACAGAGCCCTCCATCTATACTGTGTCTGCAAAACAGATCATTCCTTTAACAAACAAACATCCCTGGAACCGCCTGAGCTGGGGAGAGGGCGAGGTTCGCACCTTTTCTCAGCTTTGGGCAGAGATGGACCCAGTTAAACGGCCGCCGGCCCCGGGAGACAGGGGCGGTGCGTCGCCCGCTTTGCGTCCTGGCGGGGACCGAGACCCGGGCGCTCCGGGCGTGGTGTCCCCCGAGCGCACTGAGCGCGTTACCTGATTTTCGGAGAGCCGTTCTGAGCGACACTGCGCTGGGTCCGAGGCTGGCAGCCAGGAGCAAGAGCCGGAGCAAGACGCCTCGGATTAAATCCATTTCACCGCGGGCGCCTGCAAAGTTTCACCAAGTCCCGGACGCACAGAGAAAGGGCGTCTCCTGGGGGACCTGGGGGGGAGGCGGCCCCCGTGGATCCCCTGCCCCGGGTGAGGTGGTGCAGGGCTGAGGGAGGTTGGACCAGGAACGACCGAGGAGTCCAAGGAGGCAGGACAGCAGCCGGGAGGTCGGCGTGCGGGAGTGAAGTCGGCTTCGAGCCGCAGGGCTTTTCCGGGGAGGGGGGCGGGGGCGGCGAAGGAAGCCGACGGGGAGGGACCTGCTGGCCGGGGGAGGGAGGGAGGCTCGACCCGCCGGGGGATGGAATTACAATCGAGTGGAAGTGAGAGGGGCAGGCCCTGAGACCATTTACTCTTGGCCCACCTCGGGGGCAGGCAGCCCGCCCCTCGCCCTCTAGCGATCCCCCTGGCTCGGCCCTTCCCTGCTGGTGACCTAGATTGGGGCGCTAGGAGGGGCCGACTTCAACCACTAGAGTCTCGCAGGGCAGGAGTTGGGTGACTGTGAGCCCAGGACCCTCTGCTGTGGTTCAGACCCCGAAATCATGCGGCGCCTCCCCGGGCTGTACCCTCCTGTTGCTCCCCTCTAGGTCACTTCCACCAGCTTGGGGACTTTCCCCAACACCTCCAAAGGTTGCTCGGGTCGGTCCAGCGCACTTGGGGGAAGAAGGACTGTCTGCGATTTGCAAGTGGGGGAGGATAAGAGAAGAGGGGGCGGGGCCGACCGAGTCTCGGGCGCTAAGAAGATAAATGGGATTTAAGGCGCGCAGATGGAGAGTGCAGGCCACGCCACTCCATTGGAAACGCGGGGTGGAGATTAGGGCCCAGCGCAGGGGATTGGGGTCCCCTCCCTGGGCAGAGGAAAGCAACTTGAGACCCTCCAGGGGAAGAGATGAAAGTCCAGGTTAAGCCTGGCGTCGGGGTGAGGGATCCTAGCTCAAGCCCCCTGGCGGACGGAGAAGACCCGAGCGGGACACCGCAGCCTCCCTCTGGGCTGGGGTTAGGGGCGGGCGCGAGGTCCGGGCCACTGACTCCACGAGATCTAGGTTCCCCGGTCGGCTCCCTTCTCTGGATTTGCTGCCCTAAGACTCAGTAAAATACGCCTTTTCCCGGGTTTCCTGGTGGCACTGCGAGAGGAGGGACCCCGGGACTCAAGTCAAGTTACACACACTGGCGTGCTGATCTTCAAGCCAGCGAGAAGAGAAAGCAGATACAATAAATAAACCAAGAAAACAGTCTTCGCCAGTCCCTGGGGAAAGATCAAAGGCCTTAGGAAGTGCCCCGCAGAGGGAGACAGTGGCTGCTGGCTGGGAGGACCTTGCACCTTCTCCACCCTGCGGTCCTGCGGGGGCTCCTGGGGGTCCTGGCCCTTCATTGTTAACCTAGGTTTCGGAGAGCCAGAGGGAAGGGCATTGATAGCTGATATCTGTCAGCTGATAGCTGAGAGCTGCTAGCTCTCCCCGCCCCCGAAGGTTTCTCCTCCTCTTTTTAGGAATGAATATTCCATGGCTAGAGGGTTTATAATGAGCCCAATCTTGTTTGTTTGCCAAGCTGGAGAATATGTTCCCTTGGCCTTCTCCCGCGCCCGACGGCCCGTAATAAATTCAAGTCCACTCTGACTTGAGTATTTGGAAGTCTTAGCTGTGACACCTGAGCTTGTCCTTTTACGCAGAGCTAGAGTAGAAAAGTGAAACAGACTGTGTTCTTCACTTCCAAGGTGATAACAATGCCGTGTTTGAAAGCCAGGCAATGTGACTGCCCCCAGGACTGCTAGGCTCAAAAGTAGCAGAATCATAGACCCTTGGGGTTGTCAGGGGAGGGGGGGGGGGCACCCCAGAGGTTATCCAGGCTCTGCCCCCATTCCATGCAGAAATCTGCTCTCAGCGTCTTTGGCAGGTCATTCCCCTGGGTTTAAACTCCACCTGTGACAGAGAGACCCTACCTCACCACGGCCCCTAAACTTGTTGGATAGTTCTCTCTATGAGAAAGTGATTTTTTATATCAGACCTAGGGTGATACCAGGAACCAAGCAAGTGTTACCAGGAAGAGAGCTTCCAGGTTGGTTCCACTCTTTCCCACTTAAAAATAATTCTCCCTGATCTAAAAATTGGAAGTAATACTAACCACTATATGGCTAACGTGTATATAATACCTACCGGGTAACACACCCTCTCTGAAGTGCTTTATAATCCCACTAACAACCACGCCAGGTAAGTACTATTAGTATTACCCCTTTGACAGATAAGGAAACTAAGGCATGAAAAAGTTAAGCAACTTTCTCAAAATCACACAGCTCCCAAGAAACAGAGCTTCACCTGCATCCGGGTGGTCTAGTCCCAGAGTCCAGGAGTTTAAGGAGACCGAGGGGGAGCAGACACAAAAGGAGACCAAGAATCACAAGCTCTTGGTGTGTAATCTCAGGCTCTGCCCACAGTGTACCTTGGTAAAATGAAGGGGCTGGATGAAGTCATTGCTATCTCCCAGGTTTTGCTTCCTCTTCATCATCTGATGAACAGCATCATCTAGTCCAAGCCATTTTTTTGCTCTGAATGTGCCTTTTAAAAGACATGAACAAACTGTCCGTTGTAAATTTTGCAAGCCCGAGTTTCACCCTTCTTGCATACCTTCGACCTCCATGGGATGATGGAGGTGCCCATATCACCTCCTCATCCCTGGCATGGGCTCCCTTCCGTCTCTTGCAGATGGCTACAGGTGATTGGGAAGCTGGCTTGGGGTCTTCAGAGTCCCCACTTGTTTCTTCCTTGTGAGATCACCTTCAATTATATTATTATATTTTACTTTCGAGTGCCCCCAAATGCTCTGGGTCCTCAGGCCTTTGGATTAGACCTTCTTGGGATCAGCTTGTTACAAATCTAGGGAACACCTTAGAGAGAAGTTATTTCCTTCCTTTGAGAGTCAAATCACATCCTCCAAGGTTCCCTCTCCTTCCAGTTGGACAACCAGTTTGTGGCATTTATAAATCTGACAAAAGATAAATAGACACTTGCCTTTCACTTCCTTCCTGCCTTCTGGGAGGAGAGGAACTAGAGAGGGCAAAGAGGCTTTGAATGTTTCATTTTTAAAAATCTGTTCAAATTCACCAGAGGTTTAAACTCAATTAATAAGGTCACCAGCAGAAGAGTGACCTGCCTGCTTTGCTCAATATCGTGGGAGAAGAGTCTGACCTTTGCTCCACGGAATGGATTCAGAGGGTGTTCAGATGAAACAAAGACAAACTTACCAATGACAGAATGTTGAGGAAGTCCTAACACAGGATTCAGGAAAAGCAGCCAATAATTAACATTAGGTCTAATTCATTTTTTTTGAAGAGGTTCTATGTACACATAAAATTTGAAATATGCAGAGTATATGGTGAAAAATAAGTTTCCTTTCACCCAGCCTCTCCCAGAAGCAACCACTGTTATCAGTTTCTCGTGCATCCTTCCAGACACACTCTATGAACATACAAGCACACACATATACTTGACACAAACAGGAGCAATTCGTACATGCTTTTTAACCTGAAAATCCACCCAAATCAGCAGATAGAGATCTGTCTCCCTCTTACTGACTGCTGAATATTCTGTTGTGTGACGTACAATTTATTTGTTCTCTCCTTATTATTTCCTATGGCGCTATTATGGACAATACTGCAGTGAATGACCTTGAATAACAGTTTGCACATGTTATAATAGACTGTAGGGCACATTTCTAGACTAGCCATTGCTCAGCAGAAGGGTAAATGCCTTTTCATTTTGACGATTTGGCAAAATTGCCTCCCTAGGAGAGCATACAAATTTACACCCCCACAAGTGATATGTAAGCCTATTTCCACAAACTCTCATCAACACAGTATCTTATCAAACTAGAACTGTATATTACTTACATATATGTTACATGTTTTAATCATCACTTAACATATAAAGAAAAGTAAAGCATACCAATGAATCATAGCCAAGTGCGTACACTTATATAACTACCACCCAGATCGAGAGCAAGAAAACTGCCAGCACATCCAGTAATCCTTCCTCACACTTCCTCTCCAGATGTGTATGTTCTTCAGGAAGGATGAGAAGAGTTCAGACCTCCCATTTAAATACACAAATGAAAATTAAAGTTACACAAATAAAATACACAAATGAAAATAAATCAGTGAAAAATGTAAGCATCCCTCATCCCCAATACGAAATAAGCATTAATCGAGATTTGATCCCACGACATGTAAGGCTCTGTACAGAGAAGAGGAAGACTATAGGGAGGAAAATACAACAATGCCTTCTGCACTCGAAAAGACAGTTGAGAGAAGGGAGTTGCATAGCCAACTTCTCCACAAAGCAGAACAAAAAGGACACTAGATAAGAGTGCCAACAACATGCTGTTGGTGTGACAAGGGAGGAAAACCCTGTATTACAAACGATAACCTATGTAGCAATATACTGTAAAAGATAGCCTTCGACCTCATGAATGTTTTTCCTTTTTCTTAAGTTTATTTATTTTGAGAGAGACAGAGACAGCATGAGCAGGGGAGGAACAGAGACAGGTAGAGGGAGAATCCCAAGTAGGCTCCTTACTGTCAGCGCAGAGCCCCAGAACCCAACACAAGGCTTGAATGTCATGAGATCATGACCTGAGCCATAATCAGGAGTCAGATGCTTAACCGATTTAGCCACCCAGGCACCCCATGAGTTTTTTTTTCTTTTTAAATTTATTTATTTATTTTGAGAGAGAGTGAGAGAATGGGGAGGGGCAGAGAGAGAGAGGATCCCAAGCAGGCTCTGTGTTGTCAGCATAAAAGCCCAGCGGGGCTTGAACCCACGAACCGTGAGATCATGACCTGAGCTGAAATCAAGAATCGGTCGCTTAATGGACTGAGTCACCCAGGTGCCCCGGCCTCATGAATGTTTAAATCATGCTAATATACTTAGTAGGGTTCACCAGGGACAGGACTGGAGTTACAAGGGTAAATTACCTGGTATTCCCAAATCTGTCCTTCCTTCTGCATACATTTCTGAAAGCATAAATTAAAAATGACTGGGGAGGGGTGCCTGGGTGGTTCAGTCAGTTAAGCGGCCGACTTCGGCTCAGGTCATGATCTCTCGGTCCGTGAGTTCGAGCCCCGCGTCGGGCTCTGTGCTGACAGCTCAGAGCCTGGAGCCTGTTTCAGATTCTGTGTCTCCCTCTCTCTGACCCTCCCCCGTTCATGCTCTGTCTCTCTCTGTCTCAAAAATGAATAAACGTTAAAAAATAAATAAATAAATAAATAAATAAATAAATAAGACTGGGGAATTATAATTAAGTTAGGCAACCTGATTCTCCAGCCTTTATTCTAAGGTAAACTTTTCAATGAAATATAAAAATGCATAAGTCCTAACTACATGTATAATTCAGTGGGTCATTATAAAGTGAATAAACCCATGGGATAAGCCCCCCAGATAATGAAATATAACAATTCCAGACCCTAAAAGCCTTTATATTTCTCCTACTAATTATAAGCTACCCCATAACGAAATAGGAAACCATTTTCTAATTTCTAACATTAGTTTTGCCTGTTTTTGAACTTTATACAAATGGAATCCAGTAATTTCCAGTGACATAGTCATTTATGTCCAGCCCCTTTTACTCACTGTTATGTTTGAGATTTTCATCCAAGTTGTGCGGTTATTTCTTTTCATTGGTGTATGGTATTCCATTATATATACACATTACAATTTGTTTACATGCTACTGCTGATGAACATTTAGGTTGTTTTCTAGTTTGGAATTACAATAAAAAATGTTTCTGTAATTATTCTCATTCATGTCTTTGGTAAACTTCAGTATGCATTTCTGTTGTGTATACCTGTAAGTATAATTACTGGGTTATGTGGTAAGCATATGTTTAGGTTTGGAAGATATTGTCAAGTAGTTTTCCAAAGTGGCTATACCAATTTACACTTTCACTGGCAGTACGTGAGACTTCCAGTCATTCTACAATATCACCAACACTTGGTATTGTTTGTCTTTTTCTTTTTAGTCATTTTGGTGACTGTGTAGTAATGTCACATAGCAGTTTTAATTTGTGTTTTCTTGCAAACTATTAAGTCAAGTACCGTTTCACTTGTGTATTAGCTATTAGAAATCCTAGTTTGTGAAGTGCCTGTTCATGTATTTTGCCCATTTTCTATTGGATTGTCAATCTATTTCTTATTGATTTGTAGAAGTTCTGTATATAGTCTGGATGCAAGTCATAGGACTTTTTTGTTGGTAGTGGATGTTTATGTTGAAAATATTTTCCCCATTCTGTCTTGTCTTTTAACTCTCTTAATGATGACTTTCAATAAACAAAAGTCCTAGTTTTAATGTACAATCCATCAGTGTTTTTTACTAATATCTAGCATTTTTTTTTTAATTTTTTTTTTCAAAGTTTATTTATTTTTGGGACAGAGAGAGACAGAGCGTGAACGGGGGAGGGGCAGAGAGAGAGGGAGACACAGAATCGGAAACAGGCTCCAGGCTCCGAGCCATCAGCCCAGAGCCTGACGCGGGGCTCGAACTCACGGACCGTGAGATCGTGACCTGGCTGAAGTCGGACGCTTAACCGACTGCGCCACCCAGGCGCCCCAATATCTAGCATTTTTAATGTCCTATTTAAGCAATCTTTATTTACCTCAAGATCATGAAGATATTAGTTCAAGTTTTCTTCTAAAAGTGTTATTTCTTACCTTCCACATTTAGATCTGCAGTTGATTTTTGTGTATGATGTAGGATAGTCCTCAAGTCTGTTTGACTGGATGCTCCCTCTTGATTTAGATGGGGACAGGTACATCTTCATGGGGAGATGTGGCTTCTAGAGTGTGGCTTTGGAAGGGTATCTTTTCCTCTGTAAGCATCAACCAAGTTGATATTCAAGGCTAACACTGTGACTACACTTCTCACCAGGTATATCCAAGTGATAGCTACCTTGCATTATGTCTTTTGAAGCATAAACAAAGCCCACTTGCTCCAAAATATCTCACCTACAGGTCTCTCCATTTCCTTGGAATTTCTATCATTTTAAATGTTTCCATGAGTTCAAAGTATTACTTGTTTACGGCCCATATCCATTATATCCCACAGAGCATTACAGAAAGATGGAAGAGAGATATTTTAAGAAGTTTTATCCAGGTGGTTCTCTTAACATGGCCATATTCTTCCTGAAAAGGAGAAAGGACTCATTCATTAATACTCTGCCTGTTAACAAAGAGGTAAGGACTAATTTATTAGCTAATTTAGCTGTCACCTACAGTATCAGCTCCAGGGTCTATAGAAGGTAAAGTGTATGAATTTGATAGTGACTTGAGAAGGGGAAATTGGTGGTGGGCGAGGTTCAGAATGTGGGATATGGCTTGTTTGCAATAGCACAACTCTGTAAGTAACAAACAAATCCATCACTAGGGGAGAGCAGGTAAAACACATTATGGATTATAATGGAGCAGTGATCAGCTATCTAAGAAGTAACAGATTTAGAGCTTCATGTACCAAAATGGACAAAGTGGACAAAGCAAGATGTTGAACACAGTGCAGGTGTTCACAGAGTGTGGGAAGGGGATTAGGGGATCTGAGATGAATGTGGGGCAAATGAGCAATGTTATTTTTTTACTGGTTGTGTTTTTAAATTATAAGGCTATTTTAATTTGGGCTAGGAAAAAAAAAGTATGAATGCATTCTAATTTTTTTATTTATTTATTTTAAATGTTTTTTATTTATTTTTGAGACAGAGAGAGACATAGCATGAGCACGGGAGGAGCAGAAAGAGAGGGAGACACAGAATCCGAAGCAGGCTCCAGGCTCTGAGCTGTCAGCACAGAGCCCAACGTGGGGCTCGAACTCACGGACTGTGAGATCATGACCTGAGCCGAAGTCGGATGCTTAACTGACTGAGCCACCCAGGCGCCCCAGTATGAATGCATTTTGAAAGAAGACAGGTCAGTCTGGGTGCTGTAACAGTAGGAATCATGGGGACTGAGAAACCGAGAGAAGAAACACAGGTCTCACTCAACTTGAGAGAGGGAGAGAATGAAGAGTTTGAGACAGGCATTCCCAAAGGGGAGGGTCATGAAGGGCAATCATACATCACGTGATTCTGTCTGGTGCTGCCAGATCTCACGTGCAAGGAAAAAACCAAAGAGCTACTGTCTTCCTGAAATGCAGGGAGACCCTGTAGCACGTTGAAGATTGGGGCTCCACACACAACACGACAAAACACAGGAGCGCTCCACAGTGGCGGCAGGTAACTGCTCACCACACTAAAAGACATCTGTTTTGAGAACCTGCATCCCATTTCAAAATGCAGGGCTTGTTTGGGAACGACACGATGTCCAGAAAATCTCATTGGACTGGAGGTCAGGAGGCCTGCACTCCTGCTCTGGCCCTGTCACTAACTGTCAATGGGACTTTGGTGATTCAATCGACCTCTTTAGACCTTACTTTTCTCCTCTATCAACCAAGAGTGCTGGATAAGATGACGTCTCGGCTTGTCCTAGGGCTCACAGTATCATCTTCCATGGAAGAGCCTCTTTACTTTTTTCAAGATAGACAGATGTCACTACTTAAAAACAAGGAGTCTTGTAAAAGGTTTGTTCTCAGAAAAACTTTCAAATTGGAAAGCAATAGTCTTTTGCCAAAACAAGAAAAGAGAAAAAAAGAACACAAAACAAAACATTTAATACACATTCACACACACACACAGAGAAGGCAGGACAAAGGCAATTCCTTGCCTCTGAGAAGGCTGTAGGAAGCAGACTCAAAGTTTCCAAGCAGCCCACATCCAGTCCATCCAGACAGAGGAAATGGGGAGGTGTGAGTAAGGAGGGGCAGGGAAGACCAGGGCTGGGAGGTGGGCGTAGGAAGCAGAGGAATGCTGGCTCCGTTTCTGGGTTAGTTAGTGACAGTGCAAATAAATGCAGATTTTCTGACGCCAAGAGAAAACCTGCGGAAAAAAGAAAAGGGCCAATCTCTTCATCTGAGTTTTATTATACTTTTATTTGTGCGTTTCTTAAAAGACGAAGTGAGGAGGAGGGGACTAGAAGATTTAAAGGTATGATCTGATCTGATCGGTGTCCCCAAGCACAAGGGTTAAGGAAGTGAAAAATAGCTGGGTGAGGGTGACACTTGGTTTGTACCCAGCCCCAGGGGAGGAGGGGGCTAACAGAAAAAGGTTTAAGCAAGACAATAAGTTGTGTGGCTTGCCAGGATGGCAGTGCTGCGGGAGGAAGGAGGAATGGGACAGCTTCAAAGGCTGATTCAAAAAGTAGGAGGGGATGGCTGAGATTCATGTTTTTAAGTTAATTGACAATATGAAGAAAGACCAACAGTGCAGGATGAGGGAGAAGTTAGCCTGGGTGTCCTCCCCTGTGTAATGGGATGTAACACCCACTGCGAAGGCTGTGCCCATCAGATGGGATGACCCAGCACACTGCATACCATGCACTTGGAACTCTGAATGTGGGCTTTATTTCATTTTATCACTCGCATCTATCACAGAGACAAGCTAAGTGCTCTCCAGAGTTAAATTCCAGAAGCGCTAGTAAATTATTGCCAGCATGACAAAGGAGACTCAAGGCCGAAGATGAAGCTTTGATCCAGACACGTTCAACATGAACTGGAAATAATGGAAAATCAAGGTTTGTGTTTTGGGACAATGAAAGACATGCCCCAAAAGATTATGACATCCTAGATAGGGATTCTCCCAAGAAGTAATAATAGCTGAGCCATCAACATGAATGAAGCCACACAAATAAAATAACTGTAGGAGAAACCTACAACTGGTAGGATGCCAGTTGGTTCTGGATGCTCCTGGGACCATCGAGCTTATTCATAGTTTCCTTCAGCTTTAGTGCCTCTTAATTGATCCAGTATGCATGCCTTTCATGTTCCCTATTTCCTTCGTTGTTTATTACTCATTATATGTCCCTGGATGAGTCACATTGCTTTCCTAACATTAGTTTCCTGGGCTGAACTTGGATGGAATTCAAGATGCTTCCCAGCTCGGACAATCTTGCATCCGTGTTTGAGCATGGTAGCCCCAGGCACATCCTCCTCAGTCGTGTCTAGACCCCAGCAACTTATCGTGGGAAATGCTACCATGGCTCTGCTGTCTGAGCCAAAGGAATAGACCAAAGTGGAGATGTTGACTTGCATGTAGGGTAACAGAGAGGGATGGCTTTAATCGCTCTTTGTTCCCAAGCTCTATTATAATTGTGGGTTTAATTGGAAAAAAGCAAACACACACAGGTCAAGCACTCCACTTTCAATGGGGTGAAAAGCAGTGTATAGCAATATAATGACTTTATTTTGAATGCGTAAGCAAGTACATGTGCATATTTATGTGTGCCCCCCTATATCCTCACCATGCAGGTGTATGCCTGGGCTTTCGCAAACAGTAGAGAACTATATGGAGGAAAAGGAGGACAAAGAAAAAAAACCCGAAGTCAAGAAAACAAATAGAGAGTGGAGAAAGGAACAGAAGTGGAGGATACAGAGATAGGAAGAACATTCTCACCATATTCCAAGCTGTCCACAGAACTGTAGCTCAGAAGTTTGATAGCACAATTTCAGATTTTAACTATTTAGCATTTTAATAAGTCAAATAGATAAACAAAATTGCCAGTTCAAACTGATGGCTCTTTACAAATGTGTCCTTCTATAAGAAATCTAAATTTATGCAAAAGATTCATTTGGGAGATAATTGGGATTTTTTCATGATTTTTAAGAAAATTTTTAGGTAGTAGTTACTATAGGGAGATTTTTCCAAATGTTTTGAATGAGAGTAAAATAGACACTTAAGCCAAAGTACGAGCTTTAATTTAATTTATATGTATTCAAATATAAAGATAAAACATTACTGAAGTGAAAATGTAAGCCAATGAAGAAAGTGGAATATATATAATCTAAATTGCTATTTTGTTAAAAATTTTAAAAATACAAATATTTCATTATTGGAAGAAAACAATTAGACTTAGGGGAAAAAAATCATTCTTAAAATGTTCTCCATCTTCCTCTCCCACATTTTCTTAGGAAGCCAAACCACATGTTCCATAATAGAAAACAGAAATACTCTAGGGGCTCCTGGATGTCTCCATCGGTTGAGTGTCCAACTCTTGATTTGGGCTCAGGTCATGATCCCAGGGTTGTGGGACTCAGTTTCATGTCGGGCTCTGCACTGAGCGTGGGGTCACCTTAAGATTCTCTCTCTCTCTTTCCCTCTGCCTCTCTCCCCCACTTGCATCCTCTCTCTCTCTCTCTCTCTCTCAGGAAGAAAGAAAGAAAGAGAGAAAGAAAGAAAGAAAAAAAGAAGGAAAGAAAGACACACTCTAAAACTCAGCTTACCTTGTCAAGGCACCGAAACATATCCTCTTTTCCTACAATACTTGCTTAGTCTAAAGAGTAAACTTTAATAGCAAACTATCTCTATGATTACCTATTGGGATGTTAAAGAACTGAGAATCAACTTTATAAATCCCTAAAGCATCTAAAGCTGTCAAATGTGTCAAATCCATGATTAAACCATGCTCTAACATGTTTATCAGATTGGAAGGTGAGGCAAGCTGAAAATGAGAGGGAGAAGGTGTGATGGTATTTTATTCTCAAACATCCAAACTTATTAGACTACTTGATTTTGCAAAACAAGTAAGCATAAAAAAGAGTTTGTAAACTATTAATTTTCTAGATTGTATTTTACTATGTGAATGATACTCAGAATATAAAATGCTAGAGCTTCCAAATTTATTATTGTTTGTGTGTTATATTTTTATTAATCATAAATTAATATGACTGTGGGTGGTTGATTTTCCTTTTAAAGTAATATTTCCTCCCTTCTCCCCAAATTTTTTACTTGATCCTATATTTAACCTGCTCAGAATTACTGTTAACATGATATATATATTCCCCAAACAATAATTAGTTTAATACAACAGTATCTAAATAAAACTAGATAATTTAGGGGTACCTGGGTGACTCAGTTGGTTAAGTGTCCAACTCTTGCTTTTGGCTCAGGTCATGATCTCACAGTCTGTAGGATCAAACTCTGCTTCAGGCTCTGTGCTGACAGCATAGAGCCTGCTTGGGATTCTCTCTCTCCCTTTCTCTCTGCCCCTCCCCTGCTTATACGCTCTCTCTCTCTCTCTCTCAAAATAAATAAACTTCAAAAAAAAAAAAAAAAAAACCTAGAGCATTTGAAAGCTAATAAAACGTCAACAAAATCGTTTTCCCTTCAATCTTACAAAAATAAATAAAGGCAGATTTCAGTT
Source organism: Leopardus geoffroyi (assembly GCF_018350155.1). Lineage (NCBI taxonomy): Eukaryota > Metazoa > Chordata > Mammalia > Carnivora > Felidae > Leopardus > Leopardus geoffroyi. The sequence goes on from NC_059326.1 coordinate 208,620,410, forward strand.
TCTCGAACAGTCATGTCACAAACAAAAGGGCATATTACTCAAGAGGACTACCTTGTGAGGAAAACAGCCAGCCACTTTTAGGCTAGCAAGATTATGACGTTAGCAAAATTTCTCTTAGCACCGTCAGGCCAGGACTATACTGGCGACCCCATGCACAGCTGATGGAGCTCACCAGCCTGGCAACTGTAGAGGTTTTGACTCCCTTCTCCTCCCTCACCCTGAGGACTATGGGTGCAAAAGCAACAAAATGGGTGGCAAGTTTGAAGTGGGCTGGTCAAAGGAGAGCTTCCGGTTCTTGGCCTGGCCCAGCCCCTTCCTGCCCATGGTAATTCAGCTGAGAACTGGTTCCCAGGAGGCGTGAAGTATACCGCAGCCTATCTGCCTGTCATACACTTTTGTCTCATTCCCAATCCCTAGCTCCTCCATCACCGAGTACTGCTACTTGTCAAGCCTACTAGCGTATGCTGTTGAAGAGTTTGCAAGAAGTGATTTAGGCTGCTGTTAAAAAGGGCCCTATTCCCAAGCAAAGTGCAAATGAGAGATAACAGTTTTGCCTTTCTGAGGGGCTATTTGCATTTCCACAGAATATCCAAGCAAGGAATGAAGTAAATAGCCTAAAATGCAAACGGGTGGCTCTCGATCAGTGGCTCATAACTTAGATGCACATTAGAATCTCAAGGAGAAATATCATAAAATTGTATCTCCATCCCTAGAGATTCTCATTTAGTCAGGGTTGAGGCATCAGCACGGGTTTTTAGAAGCTCCCCAAGTGATTTCAGAGTGCGGTCAGGTTGGGAACTCTTGATCTAGAGTGAGAGGTGTTAACACTGAAGCTGGAAGGTGAAGGCTGATGAGCACTGGAGAAGCGGTCAGGAGGAGGACGGAGCAGATAGGACTGCTCTAGCGGATGGGAGGCTGGTCTGGAGCAGCACTTCTCCAACTCTAATATGCACACTCATCTCTTGGGGTCTTGTCAAAGTGAGGATTATGATTCAGTAGGTCTGGGTGGCTCCTGAGAGTCTGCATTTCTATCAAGCTCCCAGATGATGCCCATGCTGCTGATCCAGAGGCCATACTTGACTGGCAAGGATCTAGATGATCTTGAAGATCCCTTCTGATCCTAAGATTCTATGATTCTCTGAATTGAGACCAACAGGACCAGCGGAGAGATTTTTCCAAAGAGGGAGCCTGAAGGCTTGAACCACAGGACACTGTATTTTCCTAGCCCTGAAATGATGATGAACAAATTTGCCATGGGGCAAAATTCCCTCCTTGTACAGTCAGAGGAGTCAGGTTGCTATGGACCCAGTCAAGAAGCAGATGTGCTAAGGAAGCATTTCAGAGGTCAGAGGGAATCAAGGAGCCTACTCACATGCTCTCCTGAGTAGACCTGGAATAAGCTTGGAAATCCAGGCATCAGAGTAAGGTACAAAAAGGTAGGAACAAGACTGGGGCGCCTTGGTGGCTTAGTCGGTTAAGCGCCCGACATCAGCCTAGGTCATGATTTCGTGGTCCGTGAGTTTGAGCCCTGTGTTGGGCTCTGTGCTGACAGCTCAGAGCCTGGAGCCTGCTTCAGATTCTGTGTCTCCCTCTCTCTCTGCCCCTCCCCTGCTCACACTCTATCTCTCAAAAATAAATAAACATTAAAAATATTTAAAAAAATGTGAAGACATATTTGGACAAAAGCACTAAAGATAAATGAAGTAAATGCACATAAAGGGTAATCATACTAGTTTTAACTGAATTGATACAACAGCAGGTGGGATGATCTTGTTTTTTTTAATCTTTTAAAATTTTATTTTAGAGAAGGAGAGAGTGTATGAGCAGGGATGAGGGGCAGAGGGAGAGACAGAGAGAATCTCAAGCAAGCTCCACACTCAGCACGGGGCCTGATGCAGAACTCGATCCCACAACCCTGGGATCACAACCTGAGCCAAAATCAAGAACTGGACACTCAACCAACTGAGCCACCCAGGCACCCCAGGATGATCTATTCTGCAGCAATTTAAAAATCTTGCAGGGATTCAATAAAATATGTTTTTAATTTTGATGTTATTCTTTATCAAATATTCTGTCTAAAAGGAGTACTACCTTTTGGGGTTTGGTTTTCTGAAGAAATTTTTTTTTTTTTTAATTTTTTTTTTTTTTTCAACGTTTATTTATTTTTTTTGGGACAGAGAGAGACAGAGCATGAACCGGGGAGGGGCAGAGAGAGAGGGAGACACAGAATCGGAAACAGGCTCCAGGCTCTGAGCCACCAGCCCAGAGCCCGACGCGGGGCTCGAACTCACGGACCACTCACGGACCGCGAGATCGTGACCTGGCTGAAGTCGGACGCTTAACCGACTGCGCCACCCAGGCGCCCCTCTGAAGAAATTTTTTAACTGTGCTGAGACCATGACCACAACCCATCATAGGACAGAGATGAGGATGTAAACTGCAACTGGAAAAGAAACAAAATCTAGAGCTAGAAAGAGTATTTTCACAGAACTTCTGAAGTCAGCGATTTTACAAAACACCAAAAGCCTATCCACACAATGAACGTGACAACTTTCAAAGTCCTCCAGGATTCCCAAGAGTGATCTAGTGCAGTGGTTTTTAAAAATGGTATCGGGGGGGTCCATGGATGGGGTCTCTGAGACCTTTTCAGGGAGTCTGTCAGTTAAAACTATCCTGATAACGATAGTAAGATGTCATTTTGCCTTTTTGACTTACATGAGTCATGAATATCTGCTGGAGGTTTCCAGAGGCTGTGTGTCATGTCATGTCACAGCAGACTGAATACAGAGGCCGGTGGAGAGCTCAGCTCTCTTCTACTAAACCTGACATTAAAGAGATGTGCAGAAATGGGAAATGATGTCATTCTCACTAATGTTTTTATTTTGAAAAATATATTATTTTTTATTAAAATATTTTTTATTAAAATATATTAGTTTTTTTTATTTTTTATTAAGATAAAATAATTAAACTTTTTTATTAAATTATTTTTTATTAAAATATATTAGTTAGGGGCGCCTGGGTGGCTCAGTCAGTTGAGTGTCTAACCCTTGATCTCGGCTCAGGTCATGATCTCACAGTTGGTGAGTTCGAGCCCTGCATCAGGTTCTGCATTGACAGTGCTTTGGGATTCTCTCTTTCCCTCTCTCTCTGCCCTTCCCCACTGTGCTCTCTCTTTCAAAATAAATAAGAAGCATTTAAAATAAATAAGTAAATATATATATATATATATATGATTTACATGAACATATATAATGGGTTTAATTATTTTTAAAAATATTTCTAAAATTTCTTGGTTTTAGTTTTTACGACAGTAAATATTGACAGAGACAACCCATGTAAACAAAAACTCTTTGGTGTCCTCAATAATATTTAATAGTATAAAAGGGTCCTGAGCTAAAAAAAAAAAAAGCTTTGAACTGTTAGTCTAGGTCCTTGTTCTCAAAATGTGGTCCATGGACCGACAGCATTGGCCTTGTTTTCAAAGTGTGGTTCACAGACCAAAATCTTGGTGCCTCCTCAGACCTATTGAATCGGAACCTGCATTTTTACAAGGTCTCCAAGTGATTCGTGTACACAGTTAGGTTGAAAAGCATTGGACTATAGCCTTTCTTTATTCAGTCAATCCTAATCTTGATACAGCACAGTGATGAAAAATGTGGACTCTTGGAATTCCATCTTCACTACACCCTAGTTGGGGGAAGTTAGGCAAACTACATAGCATCTTCACACCTCAGTTTCCTCATCTGTAAAATGGGAGAAATAATAATACCCAGCTCATAGAGTTGTTACGGAGATAAATGAACTAATATATGCAAATGTGTAGAATGATGCCTGGCCTAGAATAAGCATTCAGTAAATACTGAGAGCTTAGTAAATTTTCATAGTTTTAGTTGCTATTCCTACTTCAGGAAGTGTAAAGATCAGTGGGAAGACAGAGATCCAAGCAACTGCCATACAGTGAAGCTGCCAGAGGACTCCTTGTGTGTTCAAAAAGGCAGAGGGAGCCTGGGGCCTGCCCTAAGAAGCCATGGATTTTATTCTGAAACTCCAAGGATAATGGGTCTTTCCAAATGGCCAAGTATGGAGAAGGCATACTCCATAGTTTCTAGAAAGAGCAAGGGAAAGGCAGAGAAACTAGAGAGAGTGTGACACAAGTGAGGAACTACTATTCTCCTTGCCACAAGCCTTTGAGTTCCACAGATGAGAAAACTGAGGTACAGAGAGGTTAAGTAACTGGCCCAAGGTCACCGAGCTAATAAAAGAAGCAGTCAGGATCCAAACAAAGGCAGGTGGGCTCCCAAGCCCATGTATTTCCCACTATGTGAAACAGCCTCTGTCCATAATGCCAATACTCAGAGATTTTTGAAATTTGTTCTATGGCTAATAAGTGACATACATATGTTTGCAAATGTTCCAGGTTCTCTATTTGGTGGGGTATTGGGTTCTATATGCCTCCATAAATCAAATCTATTTGCTGTACTGCTCAAATCTGGATGGAGTCCATTCACAAAAGGTTTGTTTGCCAGACAAAGGAATCCAGATACCATCCTGTAAATCATGACGGAGCCTTGCAGACTTGTTATGGGAGGGTGGAAATCTAATCTCAAGATTCTAAAGATCGGTCCATTGGATGTTGTGGCAGATTACATTCATGCAAAGTGATACCATGATGAAGATCTTCTAAGAAGGCAAGAAAAAAAAAAAATACCTCAAAGAGCACGTGACGTAAGCTAGATCCTACTAAAAGTGCACCAATGTTCACAAGTGGAGGTCTTCGCCTACATGCATGGGTTGGGCATTGTTCTCAAAGGAGAGCCGAACCAAGGAGGGCTCTTTGTTAAACTCTACTTGGGGATTTGGGATTTAAATTGATCCTTAGGTCATGACACCTCTGACCAGGAGGTGTATATGTTTTAATCAACAGAAAAATCAGTCTAAAAACTATGTTGGATTTTGGGAAGTCATCAAAATGGGCCATCTGAACAGGTTCCTGCCTCCTTTCCCATGGAGTTGTAAACAAACAAGTTGTAGAAAGCCCCAGTAAATAGTTGTGCCTGCCGCCCCACACCCTTCACCCGTCAGAGCAAATTGAAAGGGACCTTCCCTCAAATAAGTTCCATTGGTGGCCAGCCAGAGGGAGGGGGCTTCCTTTCTGCCCCTGAAGAGGCAGGTGCCCACCCACATAAGAAGGGGGCAAATCAACACATGTGGGTAATTAAAGGAAGGAGAAAAATCCATATTAAAGGCAAAACTATAGGGACATTAAAAAGATTAGTGGTGGGGCGCCTGGGTGGCGCAGTCGGTTAAGCGTCCGACTTCAGCCAGGTCACGATCTTGCGGTCCGTGAGTTCGAGCCCCGCGTCGGGCTCTGGGCTGATGGCTCAGAGCCTGGAGCCTGTTTCCGATTCTGTGTCTCCCTCTCTCTCTGCCCCTCCCCCGTTCATGCTCTGTCTCTCTCTGTCCCAAAAATAAATAAACGTTGAAAAAAAAAATTAAAAAAAAAAAAAAGATTAGTGGTTGCTAGGGGCTGTGGTGGGTGGAGGAATTGTCTACAAGGGGTATGATATATTTTGTGGGGATGATAAAACTGCTTTATATATTGACTGTGGTTACCCAAGTGTATGTTTGTCAACTTTTCTAGAACAGTATACTATATGTAAATTATATCTCAATTAGCCTGACTTTTTAAAAATTGCATATTACTTCTCTTCTATTTTTAATTTGTTCTCTCTGTATTTCCTTAACATTCTTTCATAGCTAATATTTCCTGAGTGCTCAGTATTTGCCTGGTACAAAGCTAAACGTTTAATATCATGTCCAACCATTTCAAATTGCAATTTCCATAGGCCAAAAGATAGTCAAATATCAGCTATTTCATGTGCTTTAACTTAATATTTACCACAACCCTAGTACCATTATTATCTTCATTTTGAGGTACAGAATGAGGCTCAGGGTGGTTAAGCAATTTTCCCCAAAACACAGTGAGGAGTGAAGCCAGTTCCAAAAAACATACATACTTAATGCAGCAAAGTGGTGAAACACTGAGATTCCCAAGGAAGAAAGAAGACCCTCCCACAATACCATCAACCAAAGTGATAACATCTTGGTGTATTATCATCAAATATTTTCCTAAGCGTTCAATAAAAACTATTCTGATGCTTTTTTTTTTTTAATAAACGAAGAAAAGAAATACAGACATTGAATAACTACAGGAGAGGTTATAAATGAAGATTTTTGTCTTACTTCAGCTTGCCAGGCATTCTGATAATTGAAAAACAGTTTAATGCTATTTTCCGCACTAACAGTTTTAATTTTTCCAATTCATCTTCTCCTCTCCTCACTTTCTACCCCTTAATGGTGGAGTCGACATCACATATTTAAGATGGCTATTGATAATTATCACGAGTTTCCAATGCAACGGTAGCACTTAGAAAGAGCCTAAGAATACAGGGGTCCATGTAACTAATTACCACACGAATTTATCTCAAGGGCCTCCTTATCTCCTCCCTCCTGTGAGTCATTGATAACTTGCCCGCTCCAGATGAATTCACTGTGTCAGAAATAGAGAAAGAGCATTGTAGAGTTCATTCCAGCTGCCAGAGAGGCTCAATAAGCCCCCAAGAAGCTTTTGAAAAATCAAAAAACTCTTAAAAAGGTCTTTAAAAGTAGTTTTTCACGTTTGGCCCAACAGAGTGATAATGCTTCTTTAAAGATAGTGGGCATATGAGCCAATCAATACACTATTAAGACACTGGCAGCACTGAGATAGGATTACACGGTGAAGAAATTGTGAAACCTTTAACTTTTCATTTTCAGCAAGAAGAATTGAGGGAAGTGGCTTTTTAAAATTTATTTTTATCTGAATAGCCTTAGGTAATACAATTTTTCATTTTAGATCAGGAAGTTCACCCTCAGTCCACATACAACCGAAGGCTCGAGTTAACTTTATATCTTTTTTATAACATGACTTCATCCCCAGGTCTGGTCCAGCTTCCTGGTTTGGTGGGAAAACACAACTCCTTAACTCATAAAGACTTTTTCCAATGACTGCCCTTATTCCATTATTGAAACTATAGGAGCTTAACCAGATAAACTTACAAAGGAATCTGGCTGCACTTACACGTTAACTTGAGGTCTGAAACACTTTCTAAATAGAAGTCGGTGGTCTGTAAGAGATTTTTTAAGGCTGGAAGGATCTGTAGAAGTCATTGTATTCCACCCCCAAATTCACAGATAACGAAATGGAGACCCAGAGGCGTTGACTTAAGACCACACATATGGATGGATAATATTATAGTTCAAAATCATCCTAAAACCTCGGCCCTTTCTACTCTATGTGTATCTTAGTATCACTTTAGGGAACTTAAAAAACTCTGATGCGCAAGCTACACCTCAACATAAGTCAATTACAATCTCTGGAGTGGGACTCCGGCATCAGTGTTTTGTTTTGTTTTGTTTTAATTTTTTTTTTTTAACGTTTTATTTATTTTTGAGACAGAGAGAGACAGAGCATGAACGGGGGAGGGGCAGAGAGAGAGGGAGACACAGAATCTCGGAAACAGGCTCCAGGCTCTGAGCCATCAGCCCAGAGCCTGATGTGGGGCTCGAACTCACGGACCGCGAGATCGTGACCTGGCTGAAGTCAGACGCTTAACCGACTGCGCCACCCAGGCACCCCGCATCAGTGTTTTTTAAACTTTTGGGGAGACCATGATGTTTACTCTCCAAGTGCAGAGAACCACTGGGTTGAGCTTCTTGCTATTTTGAGTATTCACTTTTACAAAGGCAACTATCAACATTACTAGAAGCATTTGACATGCATGATTTTGAACATACTCCAGGTCAGATCTTGTCCTTCAATTTTAATGACATGTGGAAGTTATTAGTACTATTTCAAAAATATCTTTGGCTCCTTGTCTTCCAAGTACTCAGTAGGATGACACATCCTGGCCCCTTGTGATTGAGTGGGGCATGTGACCAATGCTGGTCAATGAGTTGAGAACAAACATTTCTTTGGGCCTGAGTACTTAATTCCTGGTCCAAGCCCTTCCAAGGCTCTCAGTCTGTCTGTCACAATAACTAACCGTGATCCACAGAGTGGCGACTCTGTAATCCTGGTCCCAGAGTGAGGTCAACACTCAAAATGGATATGTCGCATGAATGAAAAATAGATCCTGTGTTTTGTTTTTTGTTTTTTTAAGCCACTGAGATTTTGAGGTTCTCTGTTACCACAGGATAACCTAACCCATCTTGAAAGATTCACCATAGAATCTTAAGATTAGTATTACATGAGGGGCACCTGGGTGGCTCAGTCGGTTGAGCGTCTGACTTCGGCTCAGGTCATGATCTCGAGGTCTTTGAGTTCGAGTCCTGCGTCAGGCTCTGTGCTGACAGCTCAGAGCCTGGAGCCTGCTTCCGATTCTGTGTCTCCCTCTCTCTCTGCCCCTCCCCCACACATGCTCTGTCTCTCTCTGCCTCTCAAAAATAAAGAAAACTAATTTAAAAAATGAAAAAAAAAGATTAGTATTATATGAAAAATTATTTTTAAAAGAGAAACATGTTTTCTCTAAAATCAGTATTCAAGATTTCATTGTTTTCCCCTTTCTACTAAGAATGGATCTTAAATACTTAATCTCAAACTCAAATTTTTGAAAAGTCTTGTCTTGTTCCCAACATTCACAGTGTTATTTTCATGTATCATCAAAAGTCAGCTAAAAGAATCACATACAAGATCCCCAGATATTCAGAAATGAGAACATTTCTTTAGGAGACCTAAGTCTTTTCAACACACACATGGGGATTTCTTCTAACATTACTGCTGTTGTAATATTTACCAGTGGACTCACACCTGAACCTATGTTTGTCTTTTTACACTCTTGAGTTGTTGTTTAAAGTTGTTTAGAATTTTTAAAGTCTCCAATGGGGTCAGTCATTTGCTGTTAAAATCCATATGGTTATATGACTTATGACCCAAGTTATTGGCCAGACCATCACTCTGGGGTCTGGAGACATGACCTCTAACTTACTTTTTGAGCTCAAATCTTAATGTTGTTATTCCTGAATATAATATCTGTCCCCTTCTTCTTCTTCCTTAGAAATTTTGGTAATAACAGAGGTCAACTGGAGCCCATGTATATGACTGCCTCAGAGGAAAGGCTACAACTCAACCTACAGGTGGAAGAGGCAAAATGCACCAGCACCAAATATGGGCTTAATCCAGCCAAGATGATATCATGGGATGGAGAGAAATAAATAATGGGTAACTGAGGGTCAGAGCCATGGGTATAAGAGGCTAGGAAAAGGCTGGGGAGACACCACACGAGGTCTAATAACCCCTAGCCAATTAATAATAAATTCACTTCGCATGCAGGCAAACACAACTGACAGGACAATCCAGCACTGTAAGGGTGAAGTGGGGTGAATTTGTTGACATAGTAATGAGCTTTTCCTCTTCTAACATGTATAAGTCTATGACTAGCACTGGAGCCTTGTTACGCTGTAGTACCATTATAGACTTCTAAGTCAGGGTGGTCCTTCAAAGGCTTCTTGGACCCTGTAGGGTCTCATTTTACGTAGTTGATGAAACAGATCCATTTTCAACATTTACTTTCATTCCTTTGATTCCTCTGGGAAATTTCTCCACACCTCCAATAGCCAATCCTGCAACTTAGTGATGGTTCCACAACTTCAAGAATAAAAAATGTGAAGAATAGAGGTGAAGTTAGTTTGGAAGACAATCAAGAACTTTCTAAGCATGCTTTTTTTTTTTTTCTGAAAAGGGAATAAATTTCTACTGATTGAAAGTTAAAATCTGCAATTTGCTCCAAAAATATGATCAGAGTAGTAGCCTCGACTATGGTCTAGAGGAGAGACTACACATTTGGAAACGAAGGTTTCAGATTCAAGTCTCACCCTCTCTTTCACCAATTCTGCAATTGTGAGAAAATTAGATATACTTTCAGACCTTAGGCTTTTTATTCTGTAAAATGGGATAATAATAAACTTGCTGTGTCTCAGCTATGGCATTGGGATCCATTTGTATGACATACTTTTCAAACTCTGGGCTTAATATTGTTACTGATATAAGAGTATCTGAAGGTTTAATCATAATCATTAATGAAAATGGGTTTTGAGAAGCAATAAAAGAAAATGTTATGATGATTGCTATTTATTTTTAAAATTCCAAAACTGGCAAAGTTCTGGAAATGTATTAAATACTCTGAGGCTATTATTGCCCTGGTAGGACAAGCACATTTCAGGGGTGTCCTTTAGCAGTTAATAAGCAGTCCCTATTTCAGAGGCAGCTGCTGTAAGCACTGCAGCTATCTTTATCCCTGATCCATACCAGAGGCTTTGCTAAGTAGCAAAATATATATTAGCAATGGGTTTTCATTGTCAAAAATAGCAGTGCTTAATATATGCGGATTGGCTGGTGCAGTGGTCAGAAAACCTGTTTTGTAAAGGGTCATATGGTCAATTATTTTTGGCTTTGCAGGTAAACGGCCTCTGCCACAATCACTCAACTCTGACATCATAGCACAAAATCAGCCATAGACAATATGTAAATGAATTCTCATGACTGTGTTCCAATAAAACTTTATTTATAGGCACCGACCAGATTTGGCCTGTACACCATAGTTTGTCAACCGCCAAGCTAGAATAGTGTAGAAACACTGTCCTTGAGTGGAGAGAGTTTAAGAATAAAAATCTTTTCAGATATTAAAATGTTTCCCCAAGTTGAGTTCTAAAACAGTCCTAAGGGGCGCCTGAGTGGCTCAATCAGTTGGGTGTCGGACTTTTGGTTTTGGCTCAGGTCATGACCTTGTGGTTCGTGAGTTTGAGCCCCACATTGGGCTCTGCACTGACAGTGTGGAACTTGCTTGGGATTCTCTCTTACCCCTTTCTCTCTGTCCCTACCCCACGTGCACGCGCTCTCTCTCTCTCTCAAAATAAATGTAAGAAAAAATGTAAATAGTTCTGAATCCACTGCTGTCATGGAGGACTCTGGTTACCTGGTGGCAACTACAAGGTTAACTGACCCCTGCCTGTGGGATGTTACGGCGTTTGCCCCAAAGGTGCCATTTAAATGGGGAATAACTGGAGCATTTAAAAGGGCAAAGACCTGAAGTCACTGACTGAGTTGCATGCTTTCACACCTGCTTGTCAATAACTGTATAGCAGCAAAATTCGTCAGAGTCTTGCTTGTGTTACTTGTAGCACGACGCCGGGCTTGGAGATCCGTAGTCCTCACCTACCTCTGACTATGGATACACATCCAACATGGATAGCAAGAACCTGAAAACTCTATGCTGCCAAATTGGTTTCGGCCACTTAAGGGGCAAAAGTAGACACCAGAAGGGAGACAGTATCACCAATTCAGGAAAAGAAGAACTGAAATTAGAGAAAAGGCAAAGGGCGAGCAAAACAGCCCCGCTCCGTGAGGTCATAACAGCACAGCCTTCTGTGTCATGGGGAACCCAGTCCTTCGGAGTCAAAGATGGCATTATCTCTGCAGGTCTTTGCGGCTGGAGAGACCACCCCCAGATTTAACAGCCCTTTCAACTCAGGGGAAGACAGTTCTTTGACTCCGGGCAGCAATTACTTTTACAAAGCTTGTTATTGTTGGCAAATTCTCTGCTTCGAATTGTGGTATGTGCTTAGAAAGATCTCCTTCTTTTCAGCGGCTGGTCACCAGGCAGAATTTCCAACAACCCTTTTATAGGGATTGTAAGGATTAAGTGCAACAAGGTATGTAAGGCCTGGCCTTTAGTAAGCACTCTATAAATGTGAGGTGTTTATTATCATCTTCCAAATGTAATTGGCTTCTGTCCCACAGAGACCTTGGACTTTCCCTGCTCTTTCCCTTGTGATTTGGTTCACAGAATTCTACAATTTTAAGACAGAAAAGGACATCCAAGACTGTCTAACCCAATTTCCTCATTTAGTTTTGAAAACCTGATCCCTGATTGGTGACAAAGTGTGAGGAATTTCCTTCTTATCTATGTTCTTCCATATGGAGACATAAACCACATTAATGCTTAAAGCAGGCTTTAGAATTATGTAGCCAACAAAAGGGAACTAGAGTGCATTAATCTATTTCAACCAGAACATGGGTCAAAAAATAGTTAAAAACTACAGAAAAATAGAATATGGGGCAACTTTGTTAATAGTTCAAATCACTGTAATATAAATATTTCAAATAAAAATATTTCAAATTTCAAATAAATATTTCAAATAAAAAAATTACTCTTTCCTTCCTCCTCTAGGATTGGGGAGCCCAACTATTCCATGAAATAATTTTGGAAAACATCCTGGAAAGTTTATTCATTCCTTCAATCAAATCGACAAATTTTCATAAAATACTTACATGGTTAGGTTTCCCTTATAATGTTAGGACTAATAATTATAAAGGTAGAACTCCTAAAACTATATCTCCAGCCATAATCAGCCTCTCTCTTTGCATTGCCATTTCCTTCCCCAGTTAGGTAGAGATGACCTGAACTTCATTCATTCAATGAATGTTTTTTGGGCACCTATTCTGGGTCAGTCATAATTCTGGGCATCGGGGACACAGTAGTGAACAGGACAGACATAGCCGCTGCTCTCATGGAGTTGATGTTCTGATGAACTTTCTATAGTGAGTAGTCCTTCATGCTTACACATGTCAAAACCTAAATTCATTCAGATTCCACTGACAGTTGTTAAGTTTATAGTGTTTACCAGGCATTTTCACATGCGTCCTCTCTTTCTCCCTTACAACAATGCTGTAAAGTAAGCTGTTGTATCCTAATTTGTCCAAAGTGACACAGCTCTAGTAAGGGGTAGAGCCAGAGCTCAAACACAGGTCTTCTAACTCCAGGTCCCATGAGGTCAGTCTCTCTCTCTCCCTCCACATTCATACATTGATCTTCTCCAGGTAGCTGCCCTTCCCCAACTTGTGCATTTTCTGGCACCTTCAGCCAGGCTGTCCTTAATTCTAAATGTCACCAGCCTACCCCTCTCACTCTTGTCTTACCTCCTCCTCCCCCCAAGCCCCACCATCTCTGCATTTTGTAAATTTGCTATCTTCAGGTCTAGGCTTTGTATCTATTTAGCCCTTCAGTTCGGCCCAAAGAGGCCAAACAAGTTGCTGGCTCCGTGTATCATGGGAATTCTTTGGGAGAAGTTTCCCTAGTGGAGGAGTCCAACACCGGTCATTGCAAAGACATTATTATGTAACCGTACTCCTTCACGGTATCTCCCAGATTAAAAATGTCCCTATCATGGGGCACCTGGGTGGCACAGTCAGTTAAGCATTTGACTTTGGCTCAGGTCATGATCTCACCATTTGTGGGTTCCAGCCCTGCGTCACGCTCTGCGCTGATGGCTCAGAGCCTGGAGCCTGCTTCAGATTCTGTGTCTCCCTCACTCTCTGCCCTTTGCCCACTTGCACTCTCTCTCTCTCTCTCTCTGCCTTAAAAATAAATAAACATTAAACAAAATTTTTTAATGCCCCTATCTTCTGCTCCTTGGTGTAATAGGTCAACTTATAAGATATCAGAAAGCTTATTGTATATAAGTTCAGCTTAAACTCACCTTTCATGAATAATTGAGATAAAAGGCTTATGTAGTTGCCTATTAGGGTTATCAGAAATTACTAACCGCCCTATCTCGCTTCTGTGACCTCGCCTGCTTGCTAAATAGATAACTTAGGATGCAAAACGCTCCCTCACCGCCTCTACCAAGATCTGGCCTAGGCAAGACCAACATGTAAAAAGTCATGTACTCGCTGCCCTATGGCATCTCAGGTATCTAACTATGATTGGTCATTTTAAACCCTCTTAGGACAAAGAACTTTAAATTGATAGGTTCCCACCAAAACTAACGTCTGTGTGTCACAATATAATTGGCTACCATGAAATGCTGTAAATTGTAATTGGTTGACCAAATAATGACGTATTCTGACTTGCTAAAATCCATATAAGCTCACTGCTACCTTTGTTCGGGGCCATTCTCTGCACTTTTCTCCTTAAGATCAGGAGATCAGGTTTGGCCCGGCCGTGAATAAAATCTTGCCTCACTTCTATTCAGCATCTGGTGGTTTTTTTTGACAGCACCCTGTTTCACTTGGTATTTAGTTAACAGACACTCTCACATGCACAAATGGCATTATTGGGCAAGTCTGCTCACTGGAACATCGTAATAGCAAAAGACTGAAAACCACTTAAATGTCCATTAATAGGGACTAGTTGAATAGAACACAGTGCATTGGTAAAATGAGATAACAGAGAAAATGGAGGAAGTTCCTTAAGTATTAATATAGAAAGATCTTCTATACAGTGTTGTTAAGTTAAAAAAAAGTTTCGAAGAAGTATTTATAGTATATTTGTGTGGAAAATGAATATATACATGTTTATTTAAATATACATAGAATACTTTTGAAATGATATATGGCTGACTCTTAAACAACTCAGGTTCATGTCCACTTACACATGGATTTGTTTTTTCAATAACTACAGTACAGTAAATGTATCTTCTTTATAATTTTCTTTTTTTTTTCTTAATTTTTTAAAAATGTCTGTTTTTGAGACAGAGAGACAGAGACAGAGCACAAGCTGGGGAGGGGCAGAGAGAGAAGGAGACACAGAATCTGAGGCAGGCTCTAGGCTCTGTGTTGTCAGTACAGAGCCTGACATGGGGCTTGAACCCACGAATGTTGAGATCATGACCTGAGCCAAAGTCAGACACTTAACCAACTGAGCCACCCAGGGGCCCCATCTTCTTTATAATTTTCTTAATAACAATTTATTTTCTCTAGCTTACCGTATTATAAAAATACAGTATATAATACATATTTCATACAAAATATGTGTTATCTACTGTTTATGTTATCAGTAAGGCTTCTGGTCACTGTAGACTATTAGTAGTCAGGTTTTTGGAGTCACCGTTATATGTGGATTTTTGACTCCATGACTTCTGGGGGGGTCAGCCCCTAACCCTGTTGTCATTCAAGGGACAACCTTATAGGAAATAAGTAACAGTGGTGACTTCCAGAGAAAGAAACTAAGTTTCTGGAAAGTAAGAGAGGAAGAAAGACTTGCTATTTTTCACTAAATGATCTTTTACATTGTTTGGACATTAAATGCATTATATTATCTATTCAACAATAAATTAAATCGGGGCATCTGGGTGGCTCAGTCGGTTAAGCGTCCAACTTGGGCTCAGGTCATGATCTTGCAGTTCGTGAGGTCGATCTCCACGTTGGCTCTGTGCTGACAGCTTGGAGCCTGGAGCCTGTTTCAGATTCTGTGTCTCCCTCTCTGTCTGCCCCTCCCTGTCTTGTGCTCTGTCTCTTTCTCAAAAATAAATAAATGTTAAAAAAAAATTTTTTAATAAATTAAATCATTTAAAAAATGTAAAAGCGATATGCCCCAAGCAGATTTGTGTAGCTCAAAAACAAAGCCAATTTTAAGAGCATTAGATGCTTCCCTGAAGCTCAAGTATTGGTACCTAGGAACGCTCCTTAAGGTGTCTTGTCTGCCCAGATGCCTCCCAAAAGGCTAAAAGTCAAACAATATCAGTGCATTAGCTCCTGATAAGTAGATTGAGATTAAAAAAGAATTGCCTATGTTAAAGATGTGATTTGAATTTGAATTTCCGTAGCCATCAACCTCATTAGGCTTACAAACCCATTGCTCTCCAATAATGTACAAGTGAATACTTAGAACATCATTAGGAGCCCATTAAAACAGAACCACAGAAAAATATTTTTCTGTTAAGCAAATCAGGAAAAGCAAAGGGGGGAAAAGGCCATTTACAGCTGAACTTATAACCAGAAGCATATGCTTGGCCACCAGGAATCAATCTCCTAAGCCGTTTAATTACCAAATCTGATGACTACATCAGAATTTCTTTTTGTTTTAAAACTGGCTTAAAAAATAAATACGTATGTTTTAGATGCCATGGCTTCTGCATTGAAAGCACTATCAATCTGAAAAAGAAAATGACAGAGTGTTTTGTGGCTCGCTGCTTTAAGTCTCCTGGGTAAAAGAGCTGGTTAGCAGTCTTTTCACACAAGTGTGGTGTATATGGGCAGACGCGACTCCGTGTTTTTTGTATGGACCAGTCCCATCGTGCCCCTTCCCAGGCTGGACTTGGGTACAACCAGAGGAGAACTCCGTCTAAGAATGCTGGGAAACGAGGTTTAATGCGAATTGGTGGGAGAGTGGGAGAAGGAGGAGGGGAAGGGGTGGGTTCTGCTCCAAGCAATCATTCAGGACCACAGGGTCCTTCTATCTTGCGACCCCATCACCCCCAAAGCAGAGACTCAAACGTTTCTGTGTGATGGAACCCACTTGGCAATCTGGTGAAGCTTAAGGACTGTTCCCACCTCACTGCCAAGGAGCGTGGGACAGGCAGGCCCACTGTGTGCCCTGGAGGAAAAGGGCAATGATTTGGTGAAGAATGACACAACCTCTGAAGGGCTGTTTTGAAGACCGAATCTGAAGTTTTTACCTTATTTTCACAATGGGGGGAAATATGTGCTTTTTGGTCACTGACTCTTTTGCATTCTGAATGTTTAGTAATTCCCTCTATTGTGGACAGAGCATGATTCTGACCTCAGGGATATTTGTGCATACAGCAGGGCCAAGACTTAAGAATGGCCATCTGCCCTGGGCATTAGGATTTCAGTTCCCACTTAGCCCGCATTAAACGTCAGAGACTTCATGGGGTGCCTGGGTGACTCAGTCAGTTAAGCGTCCGACTCTTGGTTTCAGCTCAGGTCATGAATGATCTCGTGGTTCTGGCTCTGTGCCCACAGTGCAGAACCTGCTTGGGATTCTCTGTTTCCCTCTCTCTCTGCCCCTCTCCCCCCTCCCCAGCTCTCTCTCTCAAAAAAAAAAAAAACAAAAAAAACAAAAAAAACAAAACAACCTCATTAATTAATTAAGAAAAACTCGGGACCTTCATCCTATAGCAAATACACTTGCTCTGTTTCCTATAGACAGACCCTGTAATGTCCCTTCTTGGCCCCCAGCGATTTTCCCTGTTCTCCTGTGTGCTGGAAGGCAGCAAATGATCCACATGTTTGTTTTTACTATTTTTTTTTTGTTTATGTATTTATTTTGAGAGGGACAGAGAGAGCATGAGTCGGGGAGGGGCAGAGAGAGAGGGGGAGCGAGGATCCCAAGCAGGCTCCACGCTGCCAGCGCAGGAGCCCAAGGCAGGGTTCAAACTCATGAAACCTGGAGATCATGACCTGAGCTGAAACCAAAAGCTGGATGCTTAACCGACTGAGCCACCCAGGCGCCCCTGCTTTTACTATTTCCAAAGGTGGTGCCTCTTCCATAACCTGAACGTCATAAATGAGAAGAATTAACAAAGGAAAGAAACTGTAGTGAAGCCCTGCAGGGGGTGAGAGCCAGCTTCCCTGGGAATCACTAGCCTTCAGCCTCACACCCGCATAGGCATCGCATCAGAGCCATTCAAGTGCCTGCTCCCAGTGTCCCCACCCCCACCTCCCCACCCCGCGCGGGGGGCTGAGTTCTCACGTCCTGTGTGATGCACACACGCCACAAGTGACAGAGTGGCCTGTAGAAAAGCCACCTCATTCCATTCCCAGACCAAGAAAGGCCAAAAATTAGGAAACGTTTGTGGTGGCGGCTGCCCTTATTTATTGTCAGAAAGCATTTAATTCTCCACGCTACACTCTTCTGAAACGGTATCGGCATCTGCCCTTACTAATGAGCCCCCTGACGTGGGCTTTCCGCTGGAGAGTAAAAGAAATCACAGCCTTCATGGCACAAACATTGATTGACAGGATTATTTACTCCATCGCAGTAGCATCCAGAATAATACAAAGAACGGGAGAGTTTGTTTTTTTTTAACTCTTCTGGGAATTCAAATATCAGCTTATTTGGAATTCAAGAGGGCAAAACAAGTGAACTCCAGTAAAGTGTAAATAGATTTCGGGGAGTTAATTATGTATTTATTTACTTTATAAATCTATTATCTATATACTGTTGATTTCATTTAATTATCCTATTGCCTGTTGCTAAGTTCGTAGTCTAATTACCATTCCAATAACACTTTTTCAGAAAGTCTAGTGGAAGTATTTTAATTCCGCATCCAGTAAGTGAGGTTTGCAGACAGGTAGCCTCATTTTCCCTGCAGTCATTAGAAAGCATGGCAGACTTCTATTTGAAACACGTATGAAGCACACACAACAAGCACACACACACAGTATGCTGTACCCAGTACAGCTCAGACTGTCCTGGGCCTGGTGGAACTTAGGTTAAGGTCAAATACCCGCACCTTGAGTTTGAGGCCAGGCAAGGGACATGCACCCCTGGCTGTGTGTCCCCTGGGCTGGCCGTCTCCCTAACGAGCAGGAAGCAATATGCAGAAACAGCCAATTCTCAATTACTCAGGGGCTCTTGTCGAGCTACTGGATTATCCAATACCTCCATATTGTTTTCTTTTCCCCTCATGAGGCTTACCCCTAGAAGGTGATGGTGCAATCTGCGATTTTACCTCTTTCCCAAAGTTTTGGTGGGGCAGATATAGCACACTGCTGAGGATGGGGGGGGGAGAGAGAGAACTGTTAGCTATTTATTAAGATCATTTTCACTGGAATTGGTTCATCATTATAGGCAGAAATCAAATGTTTCCCATATGTGCAAAGCAATTCCCAGTCCTCAAAGTACTTTCTTTCTCTCTCCGCCTCCTTTTCTCCCTCTCTCTTTCTTTCTCTGTTGGCCCACTTCCTTCCAAGATGGAGAGGTGCTAAAAACCAGCAATTTCAACGTCTTGTTTTCATTTACAGAGTATGTACGCTCTCTGATTTATCCTCACAAGAAGGTCCTTGTTTTTCTACTGAGGAAATTGAGCCTCAGAGAGGCTAAGGGACTTGTCCAAAGCCATACAGCTAATAAGCAGCTGAAGATGAGATTCAAAGACAGGTTTTGTGATTCAGATGCTGTCAGCGTCTGTCCACCAGAGCCATCCCACCTGAAATATCATATTCTTCAATGTGAGCTGCTGGCTAAGGTTGAGGGGCCAGGCGTAGGTTAACATTGAGGGAGAACTTTCTGCAGCAAGGGTAGGTTGACCTATAAACTATTTTCATTACATAGCATTCACCATCCATGGAGAGTCTGGAAATAATTCAGAGATGTAGAACTGAGACAAAATAGCAAATGCAGAGGGTAAGTGTGTTGCTCCCTTTGGCTTGAGTGAAGAAACGGAAGTCGAGGCAGAAACCTACACGGGGAACAGATATTCTTCGGACTTGACAAAATCCTACTGCTAAAGATCACTGCCCCTTGACCTTTACAAGTTTTGAGGGCCACCTTATTCCTGATCTTCCAACATTTGCAAACTTACAGTTGCTTATTTATGAAATCATGGGCTTTAAAAAATATCTGCAAGATGAAATGAAAATAATTAGATGGGATAATCTCAATTACCTAACACTGGGTTGGGCACATAGTTTGGGCTCAATATGACAGCTGTTACTATGGCCATTATCGTCACCGCTGTCGTGGGTGTTAGAATAAGGCTGCTTTTCTCCTTATTATGAAATAGCCAAGCTATATTTCTTTACTTTGCCTCCCATACAACACATATAAACATTTTGTCTGAAATTGTATACCTTTTTATTAAAGATAAGCACAGTGACTCATGGTGATAACCAAGCCAACTTTCATACCAAATCCACTTTGATCTAGAATATGTTCTAATCCCAATGCTCAGACACTCCCACCAGGGTCGCTCCTAAACATATAACTGGATTATTAGAGAGGTATTACTACATAGCCAGATAGGGTCAATAAGCTATTTCAATTAACTATGCCAAATAGTATATTTCCTTTCCTCCCTCCTTCCTCTTTCCCCTTTTGGTCTCCCCCCAAGCATGATGGTTCACAGTACGTCACATTTAAATACCTTGAGAGAGAAAACAGAAAGCATCTGTGAGCAGTAATCAGATTTGCACACAGTGGTTTGGTTGGTGTCTTGTTTCTCAATCCTGTCATCGTTTGATAATTGTTTTCCCCACTGGGATTTATGGGTGGAAAGCCCCTCCCCCCAAATCTTCCCCATGCCTGAATTTCCTCCGCTGGGGATTTGTACTGGGAACTGCCTTGTCTGTTTCCAGAACTCTCTTCAAAAAAGCAAAGAGTTCTGGGAAGGGTGACCAAGCCCTTACAGCTTGGGATAGAAAAGTTTATTGGATGCTTTCTTTTTTGACCTGAGTTATCCAAGTACTTTGAGGATGTTGAGCAAAGGGATGAGGAGGTGGAAGAAACGGTGAAGGATTTCTGAAGAGAAGCCCTATCTTCCTCACTGTTTGCCCAGGGCCAATCTTAGCTCTGAGTTCATTAACTCTGCAATGCAAACACCTTCCAGTAACACCAGACCGAACCTCTGATCCTCCCGCAGACCAGCTGACTTCTACAAACAGGCTTTCCATAAGGATTATCAAAGAAACAAACAAGTGGGTTTACACCAAGTGACTCAAGCCAGGCTCTTTGATCTTCCCACACTGAATCCTGCAGCCTGTAGCCTCTGTGCACGCTCGCTCTGTGTCCACTCTGGTCAGACCCAAGGTCTCCCTGTTCCTATGAGAGACCAATCTTCCATTTGTCCTCTTCTCCTCAAGGACTTTGCTTCTGCGGCAATTTCTTTCCTCCTCCATCTTCCCTTTCCTCTATTCATTTATTCCCCATTTACATAAAAGCATGCTAACTTCTCCCGGCTCTCCTGTGTCAGTATCCTCTC
Source organism: Leopardus geoffroyi (assembly GCF_018350155.1). NCBI lineage: Eukaryota > Metazoa > Chordata > Mammalia > Carnivora > Felidae > Leopardus > Leopardus geoffroyi. The sequence continues at coordinate 208,641,170 of NC_059326.1, forward strand.
CTTCTTAGCCTCCTTTCCCCTCCACCAGTTCTACAAACAGAGATTGCCCAGGGCTTTGCCTACTCACTTCATTTTCCTAACTGCCCCTCTCCCTGACCTCATCCAGCACCAAGGCCTTAAGCAGCATCAGTATGATGCTGCTGCTCATATTTACATTTCCAGCCTAGACCCATCTCCTCAACCCCACACTTCCCCTTCTTTGGACTTGATATGTCTGTGTGGGTGACTAATGGGCTCTGGTGAGAGAACTATTGATATCTGTATCCCCCCAGCCCAAAGTTACTCCTCTCTCCATCTTAACCATCTCAGTAAACGCTCTATTTTCCAATCAGGAAATCCAGGAAAAAAAGCTAAGAGAACACTTTTTCTCCCTGTGACAAATCCAACAGGAGATTCTATCACCTCTCCCTCCAAAGTGCATCTCAAATCCATTCAGTTACCTCTATCTCCACTATTGCTTCTTTGTCCACACCATAATCGTGTTTTCCCTAAATTCACCTCTTACAGGCTCCCAGATTCCATATTTACCTATACAACCCATGTTTCATGATGTCAGAATTATCTTTATAAAATATAAATAGTGCCATACCTTTTCTTTTCTTAAAACCCCCAAACAGTTTCCCATTGTACTTAGAATAAAAATCAAAGCTCTTTATCATGATAGCCATGGCTGCCATTAAAAAAAAAAATCTAAATGGACATAAATGAAAAACTCCTAAGCTCACCAGCACAGGTGTGGATAATAAGAGATTGCCCCAATGCTGACAGAGCAAAAATTTCCTGTCCCTTAACCCGGTCATTACACCTAGGTGACACAGCTTTCTAAATCAGAGTGATCACCTCATGTTATACTTGGGCTTCCTCACAATGTGGAGGCTGGGCTCCTAGTGTTAAGGATACTGGGGGGTGGGAACACTAAGTACAAGTGCATTCTTTTTATGACCTAGCCTTGGAAGCCACAAAGTATCATCTCTACCATGCTCTGTGGGTCAGAGCAGTCACAAATTTCTGTCCAGATTCAATAGGAGGAAACACAGAGACCACCTCCCAGTGATGGAAGTGACAGTCACATAGGTCATGTGAAGAATATGTGGGATGTGATATGCAGATGAGTGTGGCCATTTCTGGAAAGATCATCTGCTACTCATGTGGTCATGGTTGTGATATTACATTGCTTGGTCAAGATTCAATAAAATTGTCCCTAGTTCATATCTTGGGAGTAAGCAGATGATAAATTCTACAGTATTACACAAAGACTTGTAGGTGGTCTGCCTCCCAAATTTGAGAACTACTGGGGTCACCCAGCTGTTTCAGTTTGTAACTGATGGACCAAAGGACTAAAGAGATGATTGTGATCGCCTGCTGGGAGATTGCCTGAAGCACAGCTATTACCAATCTCATTCCTATTCTGCCTGGCTTTAGAGGCCATTCTAGAGCAGGTGGAATTGGACACTGATACTAAATGATGGAAGAGATTGGGCAAGTACTCAGGTGCCGTTGACATGTGGGATGGACTTTGGGAAAGTTTGGGGTCACTTGGGTTTCCCCTTGATGTGGACCCTGAAGAGTTGTGTCTGGTGGTAGGTACTGGAGAGAGTACAGGATGAGCAGAAGGGGACAGCGCCTGGAAGGGGATAAAGCAAGGCGGTGTTTCTCAAAGTGCCGCTGGTGGACCAACTGTGTGAGAATCAGGATCACCTAGAGTGTTTGTCACAGGGCAGGCTTTTGGACCCCTCGCCTTCTCAATCAGAATCTTTGGGAGTGGGGCCCAAGGAGCCATAGTGTAACAGGCTTTCAGTGGATACTTATGCATTGTGATGTTTGAGAATTACTGAGACAGATGATGAGCCTAATTCTGGCTTATAAAATTGAGCCTGGCTCAGAAATAAGAAACCAGCAAAAGGGCCATGAGTATCTTGTGTGTCATCAAGATGAAGCTAATCAAATACAGTGGAAAGATACTCTAGCAATGAAAGAGAAATGAAGATTTCAGTGCGCCTCAAAATAAGAACATAATTTAGGAGAAACGACTACATAAATCTCAAAAGACTTCAGTTTGTACCCTTAAAACGCGATTCAGCAATGTTTTACAGCCTGTTGTCATTGTCATTTTTAATAAATGAATCTTCCCAAAAGAAAGTTTACAGTTTGACTTCAGAAACTCCCTCCATCTAGTGCTTCACAGAACTCAACAGGAGAGGGAACACATCTCTTTCTGTCACATTCAGCTGATTTGCACATGCAAGAGTCAGGGAGCATACATTTCCACAGAAATCTAAGGATGAAAAGCCAGAACACTATTTGTATTGGGGGCACTTATGATATGATCCCATTCTGCTTTGCCTCACAACCCACCCGTCCATGGTTTCCATTAATATCTTCTCTGTCTCATCTCTGAAATTCTTCATCATCAATGGCTTATTGTTAAAAACTCTCTTCCTTAGCTTCGGGCTACTTTGCCAGACAGCTCCGTGTTCCCCTGCCCCCCACCAAGGATTCTTTTTTTCCTGGCTACTAAAGAATGAACTTCCTGATGATGGTGGAGACTTGGACGTGGAGACTTTCAAGGACGTGGAGACTTTCTGTCCATGCCAATGGGATTTACCCCTTGGATCTTATTGGGCTGGTAAGACACCCTCACCCATCTAATGAACACCCCAAAATGTCAGAGACTCCCAGAGAGCTTTGCCCTAGACAGCTAAAAATCTCCATGGCAACAGCCATCCATCTGCTTAACTTTTCCAGACAAGTTTTCTCTCCCTGGGGAGAGCTGATGGTGGAGCCTATATTATTAGATCACACTTTGCATTCTTATCCCACGTATCGTTTAAAAAAGATGTTCTTTAACTTTGTTTCTGAAAGCAAAATCATTGCTCTTTCTTTGGACATCTCTGCCTCCTTTCCACCCTGCCTCCTCTCCCCCTGCACTCCCCACCCCGTACACTGGCGGGCTATTAAACAACTTTAACACAGTTGCACTTTCTTTGCTCCATATCTGTGTTTTTGGCTTTCTGAGAGGAGGTATTGTGCTAGGCAGGACTATTTGATTGGAGAACTGTTTGGACTGGAGCAAGTACAATAGTTAAACAGGATTTTTTTATGGAGCTCAATTTCAAGGCAAAAGAAGGCATCGTGAATGCACAGATAAGAAAAAATGAAAACGTTGGCATAGACAGGACACTTGGGTCCTCCTAAAATAAGAGTCCACACACACAACTTCAACTCAGCTTCACCGAGTTGGAAAGTTGACTTTGAAATGGAATCCAATTGCTGAACATCTCAGTCTGCGAAGAGACAGAATCAGAAAAAATAAAAAACATACACGCTCATGAACGCAAACCAAAACTTTCACAGCAGTACTTCTTAAAACCCAGCGTCTTCGTTTCTTCACAATTCTTCGTTTTTTCCACCGCGTGGGTTTCACCAGCAGAATGGCCTTTCTTTCTCCAATGCTTTTTATAAAACTTCTAGAGATTGGAAGACATAAGCTTTATGTCAAAATGGCCCCCAAATTCTGATGCTACAGTGAACCACAGCGTAGTGGAAGAGAAAGGTTGCATGAACTCAAACCCTCACTGGAGAGAGAACAAGGCACTGTGACCCAAGGAAACAAACACAAACACATGGCCGGGAACCAGAGACCAGGATTCTGAGCTCGACTCTTCCACTTTCTGGGTGGTCTTCCATGAGCTTTTCAGCTTATCTAGGTATTGATTTTTCTCACCCATGAATAGGTTAAATGAATTCAAATTTCTTCATAGCTCCAAATTTAGAAGGTACTGCCACTTGAGAACTAATATTTCTTTTTACATTTCTGGCTCATCTTGCAGAGGAAACTAAGCATGGTTTTCTTACCGCATGAGTGCTACAGGAAATCACTTGCCAGTGTTATTAGGATGAATCAAAAACTATTTTGTTCATTTTATTTTCATTTGCTGTCAAAAAGTCTGTGCTCCTCACGCTCAGAATGCTTCATATTGAGATAGCAGAGCAGCTTGCATAGCAACTTCATTTTCCACGACATCTTTCCTATACACTGTATCTCCAAGCACTTTACAGAGGTTCTGTAAATAACACAATTATGGAATTACAGGGGAGAAAGGAGTTTGAGAAAAACACAAGGAAGAAAAGACATGAGGTGCAGATTTTTCCCCCCACGTTTTTACTGTGTGTACTGATATAAAGAAATTCTGCCCTCACTAGAGAATAATGTGGGCTAAAAAATATCACCTGTCCGGGGCTTTTTAACGTGATGGGACTTGTTCTCTGTGCTATTGCACGTGTTATGAGCTCAAACAGCTAGGACACATTTTGAAAGTCCACATTTTCAAGTGGATATGCTGGATGTTCCAAAGTTTGGGAGCTTAGAAACCTGGGGAGCATTTGGGTCTCTGAATCTCAGACCAGAACACATCAAAGTAACACTGGTGGGTCAGGGGGGGAAAAAAAATTCCATAATAAAAACCTTGCCTCAAACCAGAGGTTTATTAAATATCAATACGGTGCTTTTCAGTTCAGTTAATAATTACTAACGGGTTGGGTATACCAAGCACAGATGTTGACGTGACACAACAAACTTTTGGAAACAAGAAGTTCACATGTCCTCATGGTCCAGATGTCAGAAATACTTCCTGCCCTTAGACACACATCTAGAAAGAGGTGAATTCATCCCATGCCATGGCTGATGCTCATTTATTCTCAGCATCACCAATGATTAGTATAAATTAATTTTTTTAAATTATAATTACTGTATACCTATACATAAATTATTATCATTATTATCAATCAATGTAAATAACTAATAATACATTAATGGTGTGCATTTATGTTGCCACCTCTTTTTTCGACACACTTAATTTTGTCAAAAAGAAATAGCTATTGCCTTCTTTGATTATAAGAGCAATATGTACTCAAAGTAAAAAAAAAAAAAAGGAAAGAAAAAGCAAGCAAGCATTGGAAGAAATTATATGATTTAGGCTGCAAAGCCTTCTCATCCCTCTAAATTCCTGAAATGTGTTAACCATATGTACTATTCATTTGGGTTCCCTGAAACATAGTGTTGACTTTTCAGGGTACAGGTTCCCTCCTCTCTGGCTCTGCCCAACAGGGGAGGGAGTTCCTACACTTCCCAAAGCCCCTCATCCCATTCTGGCTCTAGACCTTCTTTTGTCTCCTTTATACAACATGCGTTCAAGGTTGCACTCCATCTCTTCCCACTCACTCAGCTCCTCGGGAGACCCCACTCCTTCCTGCCTTGACCCCAGAAGAGTTAGCCTTGAAAAGTGGACGCATGCCTTGCAAAAGTTGGTCACTCTCCATGGCATCTGGGAGGTGAGATGTTAAGAAGAGGTTGGAGAGGGAGAAGGTCACCACTTTGCACAACTCCTGAGAGCGCACTCGTGCTGCGTTCCGTGGGACGAGCGTCCACGCAGCCCCTGACAGGAGTGGATGGTACCTCAGAAGCTGTGTGACGTGCTGGCTTGGTGGCTGGCATGTTCAGGGAAGGATGGTGAGCTGGCACACAGGAGGCACTCAGTGCACGCTCTCTGTTGTTGTAGGGGAAAGGGCAATCAATGGCTCCCACCACGGAGGCTCATCCACTGCTCACACACGAGGCCTCCTGACACGGCTGCCTCTTGGCCTTGTCTATGCTGGTCACACAGAAGCCCACCCACACTTCAGAATGACCTGTAGCTCATCTTGAAACAGACACTAGTTGCCCTTTCCAGGACAATGCAAAAATCCTCCAACTTGTAAAACAGTTCCCCCGATGCCCAAATGTGGTGAAAGTCTGCCAGTCTGAGCCAGCGAATCTTCTACACATCAAATGCCCCGCACTATCAACCAAACGTGCAATCTGGAAGTATTCTGACTGAAAATGGGAAGGGAAAAAAGTAAATGGCTTACAGTTCACATAATTTCTGTCGCTCCCTCCCCTCCCCGACCTCTTTTTGTGCCAATTTGAATCTTTTTAAAACTGGATTGATAAAAATGATGAAATGGCCAACCTCTTTCTTTTACTTTCTTAAATTAAAAACTCATAGCACTCCTGGGTCTGACTGACATTTGAAATTGTGTCAGAATGATTAACATTTGTATCTGTTTCCTCCTCCTCCTTTCCCTTTCAGCCCTCCCTCAAGCCCAGCACCTTGAACCCTGGCTGCCTTGGGTTCTCCATTTCCAGGAAATGTCTATGTATGAGCCCTTCCCTAAATCCTTCTCAAAATGTATTTCTCTTAGGCCTCATTCATTTACCTTCCAGGTAATAAAACTTGATGCATTGGTTTTTATTTATGACTGCTAATAACTTAATGTATTACCCTTTCTATAACTGCGCACCTGCATGCATTTGCACATACACACATTTTAATAAGAGTCTTTAGTATTTTACCCAAAGGAATGAGCAGTGATGAAATTTTAAAATGGCCACAAATGCAGATATTTGGGGGTTAAGATTGCCTAAAGCTATAATGGAAGTAACAACAGGGCAAACTGGGTTGTCACCATCTTCATTCAAAGAGAACCCCCCCTCCTGTCCTCTCTCCTACACCCTAACTAAAATACCCTAGACACAGCCAGCAGTCACCCATCACTTCTCCACATCACAGGGTAATAACTTCCCATGGCAAAGACAATGAAGATTCTACTCCTGAAGAGGAAGAGGTCCTTGGGTTCTTAAAGCTCCAGAGTTTGACCTGGAGAGTATCTTAGTGGCTGCCTTGTTGGTCAGGATAGGTTAGCTGCTACTTCAGTAACAAACAGCCCGGGATCTCAGTGGCTTAAAAACCAAAAACAAGTGTGTTAAATGAGGATCAACCAGGGGTTCTGCTCTGTATTGTCCACACTCTGAGACTCAGCTGGCAGAGCTTCCACTTTCTGGTTCCAACATATCTGGTTGCCATGGTAGAAGGGGAAAGATGGGAGGGGGGAAGCGAGAGGGGGTGTGTGCACGAGCTATGAACATTTGATCAGAGGTTCCTCTAACAACTCCTCCAACACTTCATTCACCAAAGCAAGCCCATGGCCACACTCACTACCAAGTGGGTGTGGAAGCAAGATTCTACTGTCTGCCTGTAAGAGCAGTCAGAATATTTACGGAAATTCCAACCGATTAACTTAGAGTATCACACACTATCATATTACAGTAAAATGCTGAGAACAGAGCCTGGCATTTAGCAAGAGTTGTTGTTGCTGTTGTTGTTGTTGTTGTTACTATCTATGGGACAACAGATCCAGCTACATGAAATGATTACCTGAGGTCATACAACTAACTGGGAACAGTGATGAAAATGCACATTTATTGAAATCATGTAGTTTTTTTTTTCTCTTAGTTCATCTGAATTCCTAGAAAAGACATATCAAACACAATAATTGGACCACCACATTCAACTAGATAACCAGCGTGCTTTGTTTTCATACAGGATGACTTTCTAGAAGAGGGATCGGCAATTTTTTTTCTGCAGTGGGCTAGTTGGTAAATGTTTTAGGCTTTGCAGGCCATACGGTCCCTGTCATGCGACTCAGCACTGCCATTCTAGCACAAAGCAGCCACAGACAAGACATAAACCAGTGGGCAGGTCTCTGTTCCACCAGAACTTTATAAAAACAGAAAGTGGGCTGGATTTGGCCAGCAAGCTGTACTTTGCCCAACCCTTCTTCTGGGACATCCTTCACTGGAGAAAGACCGGTCAATGGAAAGTCAGAACAAACCCAAAGAACCCTTGGGCGAGTTACCTCACCTCTCTGTGCCTGGGGGTCCTCTTCAGTACAAAACCTACTGTACAGGGTCGTTGTGAGCAAACAGGTCTGTATGTCCACCACACTTAGAAGAGTACCTGGCACACAGCAAACCCTCAAGTCACTGCCCCTTACTCTGTGCCAGCCTCTGTCCCCAACGCTGGAGGCTGGGTGGCAAGCAAAACAAAGTCCCTGCTCTCTTGAAACCAGTATTCTCGTCCAGCAAGTCAGACATAGAGACAACCAGATATGTAAGATGTCAAGGAGTGACAAAGGCTGAAAAGGAAATAAAGCAAGATGGAGGGGAAAAGGGGCAGGGGCAAGACTCCAAGCAGAAAACTTCATGGTGGGAGTAAGCAAGACATGTGGACACCTGGAGATACATGGGGCTAGCACGTTTCAACACAGCTAAGAGCAGGTGCAACATCCCTGAGCAGGAGCCTACACCAGTGTTCCCAGAGGGGAGAGGGGGCCTACCCAGCCCGGGGAATCACTGCAGAGGGAGGGGGGGTTCAAACTGAGTCCGGGGGGAATGTGAGGAGGGCAGTTCTATCTGGTGGAAGACTCTGGATGTAATTCTGCACGAGACGGGGAGTATTATCACCATCATCGGTCATAACGATTGTTATCCTGTATGGTCAGCCCTGCTTGCCAGCACTTTTTCATCGCTCCTCCTTCTCCCCATCTCTTGTCCTTCTGCCCACCCTCTCTCCCCATCTATCTCTGTGCTCCTGTAGGTGCTTTTTTTGCCCTTTTGTAATCTTCTTTTGGGTAATGCTTAGCTCAGTTGGTGGCACGTGAAACCAAGTTGCTCACTGCCCCCTGGGAAGGGTGGCCCAAGCCAGGGGGAGGGTTTGACCTAATTCCTCAGATGCTGGGCATCAGACTGAAAAGGTTTAAGAAGAACAAGATGAGAATTAAAGCAAAGACCATCAAGAATATTTTGTTATTTTTTTTTAAAGATGTATTTTTTCTGAGAGAGAGAGAGAGAGTGTGCAAGTGGGGAAGGGGTGGGGGGGGGGAGGGGACAGAAGATCTGAAGCCCAAAGCAGGCTCTGCACAGATAGCAACGAGACTGATACACGACTCGAACTCATGAGCCTTGAGATCATGACCTGAACTGACATCAAATGCTCAACCGACTGAGCCACCCAGGTGCCCCTTCCATCCTTTTTGCCATGGGAGTTGTGAGCGCATGAGCGTTTACCCCAGAATATAACCAACTCTGGGGCGCCTGGGTGGCTCAGTCGGTTGAGCGTCCTACTTCGGCTCAGGTCATGATCTCGTGGTTTGTGAGTTTAGGCCCCGCATCGGGCTCTGTGCTGACAGCTCAGAGCCTGCAGCCTGCTTTGAATTCTGTGTCTCCCTCTCTCTCTGCCCCTCCCCTGCTCATACTCTGCCTCTCTCTGTCTCTCAAAAATAAACAAATGTTAAAAAAGAAAAAAAGAATATAACCAACTCTGGTTGCCAGGACTAATGGAGGTGACATAAATATTCCAAGTAGCTAAAAGTCGTTGTGCTTTCCACAGATACCTTTGTAAATAAACTGTGTTCTGGTTAAACAAATATTACATATAATATAATATCTATATCATATATAATATATATATATATATATGATGGTGGGTCTTTGGATATATATTCCACATAGAGAGGAGTGAGAGATGGCTAGGAGAGAGAGAGAGGGAGAGGGAGGGAGGAGGGAAGGAGAGAGAGAGACAACACAATATGACCATCAATAAATCAATATCCAGGATTGCTGTGTAATGTGCAGATTAAATCCAAGCACAAGAGCCCCTGGCCAAAAGTGCCAGCGGGTGCTGAAATCTTGTTGTGCTCACATATTTGTGGCTGCATCTGTCTGCAGGGAAGTGCTTTTTAAACTTAATTTACAGAAGACCACATGTGGGCTCCTGACTCTTGTGTGCTTCTCAAACTCAAATGTAACATGAATCACCTGGGGAATCTTATTCAAACACAGATTCTGACCCAGTGAGTCAGGAGCAGACCCCAAAATTCTGCATTTCTAACGAGCTCCCAGGTTTTGCCCTTACTGTCCTCCCTGGGCCATGCTTGAGTAATACAGTGGGATTTTTAACACAACAGTAAATGCAAAAGTTTAAGTTACATTGAGTGTCTATTTTATTGCACTAAATGGTAACATTTGTAATAACGTCTTGGCCAGCAGTGGACAGGTGTGTCATTTTTGGGTTGGGGACCGCTAAAGTTTCTAAAAGGAAATTTCCACAGTAAATTGACTTGGAAAAATGTTAACACATCTGTGGGAAAAAAATTCCAAATGTAGTTTGAATGTTGGCCTATTGGTATCCAAATGGCTGCAATCCAAGTGGATGCTTCAACTCTCTGATCAGCTGTTCCAGGTTGGACCCTCTGGCATGAGCATGGTGTGAGGCCTGTCGTGAAAGTGCCAGAGTATTTGGCAAAGTGGTGCTGGGCAGTGACAGGGCCAAACGAGGTTGGCTTGTTAGAGCTTGTTGGCCTTGGGCGCCATCTCGTGGTGAAAGCAAGAAAAAATATTTTAAATCTGGAACCGACCAAATTTACTGCAATTCTCACTATCTCACAACTATGCTGTTGTGTGAGGCATTCGAATGAAGAACGGTGCATCTTAAAAATATTGGATTTCTAAAATGTATGAGTGGGAGTTTATAAATTCCTTTTATAAGTTGCTTTTCTAACTGTAAAGTTGACATTCTTGTTAAATTCACCACGTTGAGCTGGTGTCCACTCTTATTTGCTGTGTGACCAAGGCCAGATTATTTCATATTGCAGGGTCCTGAGTTCTGAGTCTGTAAATGCGACTAATAAATCTACTTCATGACACTCTGGTGCCCAGGGAAGGTGCTTGGCCCCAGTGCCTGGTAAGTGCTCAACCATGAGAGAACAAAAAGTGGCAGGAATTGTTATTGTTGGTTATAGTAGACAAAATAACAATGGTGATCAGGAAAAAAAAAAAACACAACGTTTTGTTATTTCCAATTTGCAAACTAGGAAAATGAGGTTCAGAGGTTGAGCGATTTATCCAAGACAACAAATCCAACGTCAGATCTAGAGTTCAAATGCGGGTCTTTTAACTCTAGATCACGGACGCTTGCAATGACAAAGCTGCTTTCATCGTATGTATGACAAAGGGCAAAAAATATTAGTCAGTTTTCACTGAGTTATGCTGAAGCCACAATGGACTCCAAAGTCTCAGTAGCACATCAAACACAACGGCCTATTTCTTGCTCATGCCACATGGGCTTCAACAGTTGACTGAGCTCTGACTGCTCCTATCAGCTGTGGGCAGAGAAAGTGAGCAGAGTTGAAGGTCCACTGGTGAAACTGGTGGGAAAGCAAGACATCTGTATACTGATTATTTCTATATTTTCTATGAAGTTATGAAGCAAGGCCACCTAATGACCATGAGGCAAGGAAAAAATTTTGGAAATGCAAGGAAAGATAAGGTGGGGCTGTGTACTTATTAGGAAAATGTAGTCTTCTGTTCCATGGTAAGAGTCCATTTGAGCTATTGGTCATAAGTGTGAAGCGGGCCCAGCCAACTCTGCTGTGTGATTCCCTCCAGGAACACTGAGCTTGCTTGGGTTCTGGTGTGGACTAGGCAGAAAGTTGGGTTGAGGTCTTGCTGGGTGAATGCAACATTGGGAGAGGGGGCAAGGGAGGTAAGGATGTTTTAATATTTTTTGTCAAAAACATAAACTTCTAAGTCTGGAGGGAACTCGGAGGTCATGTAGCACCTTCTGCCCACTCTACAGATGAAAAATGGAGGCTCTGAGTAGACAAAGGACAGCCTGAAAGTTATGAAAGGAGGCAGAGAGTATCCTGGAAAGTAATCCTTCGTGAGAAAAGAATGTTCACATGGTGTCGCATTGCTGTGGGCCACTCCTGTGCCTGCTTTCCTTCACACACCTCTGCCCCTGCCTTGAGAGGTCCCCTTATGCCACCAGAGCTTCCTGAAATGAAGATTTTATCCAAATCCTGGCTATTCATGGCTTTGAGTGCAGCAGCTCCTGTCCCGGGAATTGGGGATATGGTAGATTGAGTTCGGTGGCCCCAATTTTTCAGCCCTCTCCATATTCATACTGTTTATCATGTGGCTTTGAAGTTCTTCCTTCCATCCTCTGACCTTGGGTTTGGCCATGTGACATGCTTTGCCCAGTGGGATGTTAGAAGAGGTGATGTAACCAGAGGCTTGAATTGTGCCTGGCCAGTTGGATTTCTGTCCTCTCCATGACAAAAACATGCTCAAGAACCCCACTGATCCAAGGGTGAAGAGAGACTCTGAACAGAACTGTCACCAACCTGCAGCTTTGAGTCCAGTCTAGCCCCGCCTGGATCAGTCGCCTGCAGCTGACCTGCAGCTGTGTGAGCAGTGGTAGATAATCCCACCGAGGTTTGGGGTTATTTGTTACACAGCATTTTTGTGGCAATAGGTTACTATGTAGAAGTATCCTTTTGAAAATTGATTATGCCTACTTTCTTGTCATTCACCTTTCTCCTAAATATAGGGCACCACGGCACTTGTAGAAAATTGAGGATCTCCATTTATCAAAGCTTTGCCATAGCGTGATGCCATTTCTGACTAAAAATGTACAAGCTTTGTGGGAAGAGAAAAATGTTGACATGCATATTCCAATTCCCCGGAAAAAAAGTTAGGGGAAGGGAGGAAGCCACTTTTACTCAGATTTTTGGTTTTTCATTTTCATTTGCCATCCACATATCAGCTGTAAAAGAGAGATGACAAAGAAGAATGGTGAGTGAGAATCTGAAGACAGGGAAGGAACATGGGTGGGTAAGAGCAGGAGGGGAGAGGGGAAGGCTGGAAAAAAGTCTGGACAGAAAGGGAAAGAGGCAGATTTCCCACTGGAAAATACAAGGAGCTGGGGATGAGGAGAATAACAGAGAAGGTGGCCCTCCTTATTGCAGAATGCTAACAGACATATTTATTTGTTTTAACAAACAAAAGGTGTGCTATAGCATAACAACTAAATTTCTGAACTGTGTTTCATAGTGTACATAGCTGATTTCAGGTACTTCTGTATTTCATGCCATAGTACATTGGAGACAGTTACAACTCCCCCCACCCAGCCCCACCCAGCCTTTGGGACATCATGTTGGAATTTGGCAGGTTACAACATAGGCAATATGGACCCCCACTCTCTGCTTCCCCATTGCCGACACTGTTGATATTGGGAAGTGGCATCTGGAACGAAAGGTAGTAAGAACAGGAATAGGGAAAGAGGAGAAAAGAAGAGCCAGAGTGGTCACCAAGAGATGGTCACCCATTCTGCTCCAGCAGACACTTTGCACTCCTGGTTGACAGCCCAGGCCCAGCCCAGAGCCAATGGTTGGCTGGCCTCCGTTCTGCAGCCTGAGGACAGGAGTGGGGCATGGGTTTGCAGGGCTGGAAGTGGGCAGATGACGTGACCACCATTTTCTCTACCACATCTAAATGTATTTATGGGATCTGGGTTTGTGAAGTCATGCCTCTGTCCTTTTCCTCATTCCCATATTTCTTTCAAGAAGTCTCCTAGTTCTCAAGATGGAACCATAGGTATAACTGCACCTATGCCGGAATCATGGCAGGTCAGCTTCCCCTCGGAGATGGCCCACTGGGCCTCCAGAACACCGCTCTCCCAAGTTATCTGGCCCAAAGACATCACTTTCATTCACTTAATTTCCAGTGTGCTCTCCTGAGTGGAGGTACACAGGTCAAGGCTGGGAGTTGTGCACATACCTAAGCACACCCACGGGGAGTCACCAAGCAAGTAAATCCAATGTGAAGAAAGAAAGATTGAGAACGATATTTCGAATGCATCTTCTGCCATAAGGCATACTATGTCCAAGCTTTCCCATATAGTATTATGTACCCCATTTTGAAAGCTTTGGGGAGAACAAGGGCCCAAACACTCCTTAACAGCACAAGCCTCTGAATCTTTCCTTTTGTGTAGACATATTCCCTCAAACATGTTTTCAGGTAGGCTCTACCTCCCAGCCCTCGCGGAAGTAAGTGGCTTGTTGGAACACTCCTGCTGCCCTCTGCCTTCAGTTCCTCTGCTATTAGGGATGCTGGCTGTTGAATTTTGGTTTTGCCACTTTCTGGAATTTCTAACTTTAGGAAAGATGCTTTGCCTGTCTTCCTCCATTTCCTCACCTATAAAATGCGGCAAGTAATAGGATGTCTTTCATAGTGTGGTTGCAAAGATCAAAGAGTAAAGTAAATTAAGTACCTAGAACAATACCTAAAATATGCAGTGTTCTATAAATATTAGCCAACAATAGTCAAATTATGGAAAAAACCCAAGTGTCCATCGACTGACAAATGGATAAAGAAGATGTGATATATATATATACACACACACATACATACATACATACATACATACATACATACATACAATGGAATACTACTCAGCGATGAAAAAGAATGAAATCTTGCCATTTGCAACAACATGGATTGAATTGGTGGATATTATGCTAAGCTAAGTAACTCAGTCAAAGAAAGACAGATCTAAAATTTCACTTGTATGTGGAATTTGAGAAACACAACAGATGAATACAGGGGAAGGGAAGGAAAAATGAGATAAAAACACAGAGCGAGGCAAACCATCAGAGACTCTTAAAGAGACGGAACAAACTGAGGGGTGCTGAAGGGGAGGTGGATGGGGGGTGGGTTAAATGGGTGATGGGCATTAGGGAGGCCACTTTTCGGGATGCGCACTGGGTGTCATATGTAAGAGATGAGTCACTGGGTTCCACACCTGAAGCCATGACAACTCTGTATGTTAACTAACTTGACTTTAAATAAAACATTTTAAATTTAAATTAAAAAAATAGGGGCGCCTGGGTGGCTCAGTCGGTTGAGCGTCTGACTTCGGCTCAGGTCATGATCTCACAGTCCGTGAGTTCAAGCCCCACGTCAGGCTCTGTGCTGACAGCTCGGAGCCTGGAGCCTGCTTCGGATTCTGTGTCTCCCTCTCTTCTGCCCCTCCCCCTGCTCATGCTCTGTCTCTGTCTCAAAAATAAATAAAAATAACATTAAATTTTTCAAAAAAAATTAAAAAAATAAGTATTAGCCATTTGTAGCTGATTTTTCCAACAAAACAAATCTAATAATAGTAATAATAATAACAACAGTAATAATGACCATTGTTTGAGGATTTATCATACCTTAGGCAGTATTCTACATGTATTTGCCTATATCAAGTTGGTGATTAAGGTTCTAGAGCCAAACTGTATGATTAGATAAGGGGATTGGACAAGATCAGATAAGCAGAATCTATGTGCTAAATTCCTCAGGAAAAGGAATTTACAAACCAGATGGAAAGGAAAAAATGACTTATTGTTGGTGGAATTTAGGCATCAGCTACAATGTAAGACAAGGGGTGTGGTGCAGAGAAATGACATTTATGCCTGGACATTTCCAGTACCCTTCAAATAACACCTCATATAGCTGGCCATGGAAGAATCTTTTTTCAGCCAAGTTCAAGATGAGCTTACTGGGGCTATATTTTCAGGTGTTTGGGGGCCAATACAGGGATAGTATGGAATGAGCCTCCCTTTTGTACCAGGGCACATATGTTGCTCTTAGTCTCCTGGCCCAGAAAGCATATCTGCTTCTATAACATCAGCCCCTGAGACCAGAAGTGGCACCAATGAAAAACCAAATAATAAACAGGTGGAGAAAAGTAATAACTTGAGCTTTGCCTGGACTGGATTCAATTTCTGCCTGCAGCATTCCAGTTTCAACTCACTAAACCTTGGTCAGAGTCTTGGGAGAATAAGACAGTACAATTCTGAAAAGCAATCAAAAAGTGACTGCCAAGTTATTGGGAGGTTCCATGGTGCGTTCCTAAACCAGTGCTAATCTAATAAATGTACGGGCAATGAACTGCGAAATTGAGAACATGATTGTCCACGTTCCCTAAGCCAAAGGAATAAACCGGTCATTTTCCCCTTTATTTCATATGAAAAAGGAATCGCTAATAATATGTTATTTTGCACCTTTGTATAAAACACGGAAGTCTGTATGTCTAATGGCATTTGTTAGCAGGGAGAAAACACTTAGAGAATTATGATCCTGGGTTTGCCAGACCCCACCTTCAAACAAAAGGCAAACTGACTTCTGAGCCAGAAGGCCTGGATTAGGAGCCCAAACTCTGCCATTTAGCACTTCGTGAAGTGAGAGTATTAATTCCTATTTTACATCATTGTGTGAGCTTTAAACGAGATAATGTTTGTGGAAAGCACTGTTTGAAGTGTATGAATGAATGAGTGAGTATAAGGCAGGAAATAGGGAGAGCAAATATTTTCATTTCAGTTTGGGGAATTAACGGATTTTTTTTTTCTCACTTTAATCGCAGTTTAAAAAAAACCCACAAATTTTGTGGGTACAACTTTTACAACATAGCAAAAGCAGTAGAACCATTGAGGACTGGCAATGACACTCTAAGATCTTAGGGTTACCTTCTGGGACATCAATTCAAATCAATCAGTGTTTGCTCAGAACATCAGCTGAGTTGTGGAACTGAGCTGGTTGCTGTAGAAAATACAACAATGATTAGGATTCAGTGACTGCTTCTGATGTGATTACGAACTAATGGGAATCAGATGGGATAAAATAAGTGAGTTTTAGGCGAGATGAAAAATTATAAATGCAAAAGATGTTCAAAAAGCGGTAGCTAATTGCAAATAGTTACCCCTCGCTGGGTGATCAAAGATAAGACTTCATGAAGGAGAACGCATTAGGGATATACTTTGAAGAATGGATAGTGTATCATTCTGGACCTAATCTGGAAAACAGATACCAAGCCGAACATTTCTAACATAGAGGATTTAATTCAGGAATCAGTTACAAAAATACTGAATGAGCCAAGAAAGCAAAAACCAGAGATTTATAGTTTAAGGAAGAAGTTTCCATCCCTCTGGATGTAGAAACAAAGAAGAGGGGGCCATCTTACCCACAACCAGGAGCTCATTCTCCTGCACTGCTGGGGGTGCCCCCCAGCTATCTGGGACCTGCTGTAGAGGGGCCTTTACTTGGAACTGTCCTGGAACCATAAAGGCCCAACAGCTGGCACTGGGACATCCCTGATGGGAATCACCATGCCTGCATCTTTCAAGTAGCACTAATTTAATATGAATACCTTCCTCACCAACCCAGGAATGTTGTATTACTTTAAAACAAAATTTTTGATAGGGCTTTTGGGGTCTTTTGGATCCTTCCAAACATGAAATATCTTACTCCACAGCTAAGGATTCTTTCATTAAAATACTGATTTTTAACTATATACCCAAGGACTGGTAAAATAACCAAGATGTGCTTAGGATCGCATTAAGCTGTATTTAAGGTGGATTTGGACAAAACATCACTCATCAATGCATCAGCCTCCATAAGCCCCCTATTTAGTCTCTAAGAATTTGTGGGGTTTTTTTTAAATGTTTATTTCTTTTTGAGAGAGTGCATGTGGGGGGAGGCAGAGAGGGGGCAGAGAGAAAAGGGGACAGAGGATCTGAAGCGGGCTCTGCACTGACAGCAGTGAGCCCAGTGTGGGGCTCAAACTCACCAGCCACGAGATCATGACCTGAGCCAAAGTTGGATGCTCAACTGACTGAGCCACCCAGGCACCTCCAGTCTCTAAGAGTTTGTTAGCGTATAGTTGGTGTCGAAATAGTATGTTTCCCCAGTACCCAGTTAGTCTGGTAGGTGGTCTTCAGGTATCTTGGAAAGCCAGGAGGAGGAGCCACCGAGTGTGCTTGAGGTGTAATTGCAGAGTCTTTCCTAATGGCGCCCAATTCCTTCTTGTGCTGCCTATGGATCCACCTATTGTCCCCTCCTGCCATGGTGGCCTAGTTCAAGTCAGACACATGGTCACAAGATCTGGAAGTTGCTTATGTAATATAATATTGGGTCAACTTCATTGCTAACTTGCAAATGAGGCATCAGAGACTGAGAGAGAAGTGTTCGATTTAGTTTATCAAAATACTTCATGTTTTTAGTCGAGTCAGGGATGTTGCCTTATCGCCAGGTTGCCCACAGGATGGACTTTTCCATGCGGTCAGTGTACTGGAATACTTGAAACAAGCATAGTATCTCGCTCATTACTCTGCCAACAGGGAGGTCATCCATTCTAAAGTACTGTTGGATTCCGTCCTTCTTCATCAATAATAAAGAGACCTGAAGACTGTGTCCTGTGCTCTCCATACATGACAATTCTTTGAGATCTGATGGGTCAAATCTGAAAGAAGTGAGATCTCCCCAGACCCAAGCCCTCTTCATGGGGAGGGGGGAGGTATTCCTTCTCACCATAACAGGTAAATCATGAATCAGCAGGGCATGCTATCACTTCAGTCTTTATAGATCTGAAGTCTCAAGTCTGTCGCTAAATTGATCGATCATTTAACACAAAAATGTGAAATCAAGAAGAAAAAAAATATATGGATTTCCCTGTGACCCAGTTAAATTGAGCTCTTCGGCTTCTCCATTTGTCACTGCTGATACTTCCCAGTAAGGTGCACATTTGGCTTTGCTGAAGTACAGGCAGTGGTCAGGCACGGGCACCCTACATGCCTCTCTGGTGTCGATGCTCTGCCTACATCAAAGTGGCACTCCCTTCCACTGTCCTCAGGTCTGACTCCCATAGGGAGTGTTTCAGTGTTGTTCCTCCCTGGCCATGTGTTCATATTACCTAAATTCTGGCAAATCCACAGTCTCTCACCCTGAAAGTTACTTTTACTTACACCAATCAAGTAGGACCTTGATGAATTATCCATATACTCATGGAACTTCAGAATCAGTTAACTTCTGCCAAAGATTCTTGTCAGTCAGCTCATTGCTATTACCAAATCTACTCTGCTGCCTGTTACAGTAAACAAACACCTTTGTCTCTGGTAAGTCTGGTAAGTGTAGGCACGCTTCTCCTATGGAGAGGCCGAAGGGCTCTCCAGCCCCACTGAAATCAGGGAAACCCATTTCAATCGTAGAACCTCCCACTAGCATACTCAGTCCACATTCAATAGCCATAAAAGCACCACTCAAAGACAACATTGGGCGGGTCTCCTTCCCAATGTTATTTCCAAAGGCCTTGGTGAAGAGTATGGTAACTGGACCCTCTCCGGAAACACAGAGGATAGATGCTGATCAAACACACTAAATGTATTCCAGCTTTCCCATTTTGACTTCTTTTCCTACATCATGATAAGAAACTTATCTCATCTTGATATCATTTAGTGGCTTCAGTCTATCAACCAAGCTAACAACAAGCATCGCTTCCAGATGATTGAACTAAATTCATGGGTAGGTGCACTTTTATTGATAAGTCCAGTCCTGGCTAAAATTATCCCCTTTCCTCCTTGGGCAGGCAACCCAAGAAAACACTCTTATGTTATTCCCCAGATTTTTTGCTGACGACATAAGAAAGAGGTCACATTTTTGGGGTGGGGAGATATAAGCTTTTATCTAGATTTGTCTTTATCAGTGTACCCCCGAGGGCATGGCTACTGCTGGCAAGGAAGAGACTTCAACACCTTTTGTTGGTTTTTTTTAATGTACATAACCCTGCCCTCTGTTGATAGTCTCTTCATTAAGAAATCTGCAGCTAAACCCTCTGAGTGTTTCATCTGATACCACCTGAGTACTTTGAGGGATCTGTCAAAATTCAGAATTTCAAAAGTCCCTCAAAATTCAGAATTCTGAAGAGTGCTTCATGAGGGTAGGGCCTTGTGAATTGTTTAATGTTTCTTTTTCTAGAGGTTAGTCCAGCGCCCGGCAAACAGTGAGTATCCAAGCAATATTTATGATTGAGAGCCAAGAAACAAGGATTAATTAGGAAGCTACTGAATTAGCTCTGCTGAGAAAAATCAGCCCTGCATGGAAGGAATCAATCTTATGATGTACATATTGTTTCCATTTTACAGAGGTTTAAATGAATTAAGTAAAAAGTCCACATTCCTACATGTAATGAACAGCAGAGTTGGGATTTGAACCCATGTCTAACTGTGAAACTCATACTCGCCCATTATATCATGCCATGGGGTGGGAAGGGTGGCCCAGCAGTGAGGACCCAGTAAAAAGAGGCAAGATACAGGAGGTATCGGCAAGTGACTAGATGCAGTGGGTGGGACAGAAAAATGAGGCAAAGTTGAGGGGTTCTGGGTTCTGGGCTGGAGTTACAAGGAGAGTGGTGATACCATTAAAAGAAATGGAGAAGCCAAGGAAAGGCACTTCCAAGAACAGGCTTCTGGGGTCTGCTTCGGACTAAGCGGGGCTAATGGAGGGACAACTGGATGGAGCTCTTCTCTGGGCAGTTGGATAGAAGTAGGCATCTCAGGACCAAGGTGGTGGTAAGTAAATAGATTTGCAAGTGACTCATATTGAGATGCTGATCTGAAGGTATGAACACCGAGGAGAAAAGTTACCCAAGTACAAGGGGTGAATGTATGTGGTCCAGGCATGACCTGTGGGTGGTGCTGAGTACATACAGATCCTAAAGTATGTCCTAAAAGCAGGTCTCCTTATTAACTCTTCCTATCAGCGGTTTTCTTGTGATTTTCACATGTATTTAAGTGGGGTGTGTTGGCAGGGGATGAAAAACACATAGAGGATCTCTGACCAATGAAGGATCCACTCTTGGTGTGAGTTGGGGTCTGTCTGTGCATGACTTAGTCTTCTCAAGGAGACTTTATTTATTTATTTTTTTATGTTCATGTATTTATTTTGAGAGAGAGGGAGCATGCATGCACACCAGTGGGGGGAGGGGCAGAGAGAGAGAGCGGGAGGGAGAGAGAAGCTCAAGCAGGCTATGTGATGTCAGCGTGTAGCCCAACGCGGGGTTCAATCCCACAAACCACAGGGGATTATGACCTGAGCCGAAATCAAGAGTCAAACGGTCAACCCACTGAGCCACCCAGGCGCCCTCTAGGAGACTTTAAATAGCCAAGTGAAGAAACTGCAAATGCTGGTAATTCTCTGTCTGGGGGCTGAAAACTCAACCTCCGGGAGCCATGACTCCTTGGGTCACCCACCCGTCAGCGGGGCTTTGACTGTACAATCCCCAGGCACAGCCTCCAGGATTGGGTGTCTGCGCCCGCAGGTTGGGGACCCCCTTTCCTCTCCATCCTTCCCTCCGTGCCTTCCCTGAAGATTTACTGGGCTGCACCACCTTGTCTGATGGGTCTTGGCCGGGGCTTTCTAAGAAGCCAGGTTCCCCCATGAAAAATAGTACTGAAATTCCACTTCTCAGACCAACATGGTCACCTCTGTCTTTCTATCAAATCAAAAAATGACCTCAGATTTCTATCTGAACACAGATAATCCAAAACGGCTGGATTTTAAAAGAGTCTTTCTGCACGCAACATTTTTATAGTGGAAAAGTACCCTGATTAATTTAGGAGAGCATTTTACCCTAATTTAGTTATAAGTGACTGAAAATGTGCTTTTGCACCTGTTTAGGATGACATTTCATGGGCATCTACCCTACATAGCCTTTCCATGACAATAAACACGTAGACTTGTTATTTGCTAGTTGCATAATTGCGGTTTTCTTCTGCTTGTTCTCAGAAAGGTGGAGAGCTGCTGGTGTGCTCTTTGTTCCCCTTTCTTTTTTTTTCCAGGGGAAAAATGTAAAACGCATCAAACCTAGGGAAAGAAACAGTCAATATGCCATTGCTGCATGTAGGCTGCTGCACGCGTATTTATTTGCCAGTTCATTCTCTGAATTCTCCTCTGAAGCGCTTTGCGGGCTGGTTGGGCTCAGGGCACGCTAAGTGGCAATGCATGCCAATGACCACCAGAGGGAAGTCATGCCCTCATAAACTTCAGGAAGGCAGTCTGTCCTCCATCCGCAAAATGAGAATGGCTCTTGCAATCTGTAACTCCAACCACCTCTCTCAACCACTGAATAAATAATTGCTATGATACAAAATCACTGCATGTGCTCTGCAGTCAGACTGCCTGAATTAAATCCCAGCTCTGCCACTTACTAGCTGTGTGACCTTGACTGAATTACCTAACCTCTCTGGGTTTGTTTCCTTCTTGTTTGTAAAATGAGGATATTAATAATATCCATCTTGTAGGCTTGTTGTGGACATCGAATGAGTTAGTATTTGTCAAGTGCTAAGAACAGAACCTGGCACATGATAAGCTATTATATTTGTTGTTGTTACTAATAATATTAAATTAAACCGGTTTTATTTTCTCTTTCAGGGGCCCAACCGAACTGTCTAAGGAAAAGGGACATGATTGAGGAGAAAGGGGGGAAAGCTGTGCCTGGAATCTCCAGGTAATGGAGAAGGGGGTGTCAAACATGGCAGCACTCGGGGAGGAGAGCAGGAAAATGGCTCTAGGGAGGTTGGAAGGGGCAAAGCCTGACAGGTTTGTCTGTTTCTTCCCAAAGCTGGAATGACAGACCCAAGCTTGGGCCGCGGGAAGGCCAGCAGGCGTCTGGGACAAAAAGGGCTTGAGGCGAGCAAAGAGCTGTTTTCCCCAGCAGCTTTCAAGCAGGGCGCAATTAGCTGCAGCCTGGGGAGGTGGCTGTGGGGTGCCTGCCGCCTGGGCACCTCCCCTCACAGGCTGGGGGAAGGACAAAGGGAGGACGCCAGCCCTGAAACTGAGGCCTTGGGGTTGTCACCACCAGCAAGGCAGAGGCCGAGGAGACGGGGATGTTTCCAGCTGCCTTTAGCAAAAGCTTTAAGGTGGGGGTAAGGCGTGGGGGATTTGCAGCAGAAAGTGGGGTGCACTCTTCTGAAGGTTTCAGAGGCCTCTGGGAACGATGTGGAGGTAAGTTCTGGGCAAGCTTCTCGAGGGCCAGGGGCACGGCTCAGCCATACTTGTAAACCGGCAACCGCACCTGCCCTTGGGCTGTGGAAAAAACGCTCCGGCTCCCCCTGCTGACACACAGTAGGATTGCACTTCCCTGCTGTTTCGAAGTCGGTGTAACTTTCGTGGGCTAATGAAATAGAAGCAGCGCTAAGAGCCAGTGCAGACTTCGCTGCGTTCTTTTTCGCGTCTGACCCAGCGGTGTGACTTCAGTGAGCAGAGTGTCCCCTACGCCGGCCTGTGGCAGACGTGCCACACGAGTAAAAAAAATAAAAAAAAGTCAACCTTGGTTGCTTTAGGCCATTAAATGCTGGGGCCACCGCAGCATGACCCGGCCCACCTTGGCACGGCCCTCTGTCATACACACGCGCCTTTCCCCCACCCCACCACCTCACTGGATCCTCTGGAAAGTGCTGTGGGGTAGAGCTGTTACCTCAGTTTTCCAGGTGAGGAAACTGGGTCCCAGAAAGGGCAAGTGTTCAGGATGTCAGAGCAAAGCGACAGAGCTGGCAATCCACCTCAAGCCCCACGACTCCGCCACCCTCCCTAAGTATGACACCCGAAGACGCACAAACATGCATTGATGTAATGGAAATGGTAACACCGGCCAGCACAGCCCAATCACTGCCATCACATGGCTTTCACGAGGACGAGTCTTTTCTGGGGCCGTGAACACAGACGTACAGCATGGCTAGTTCCGTGAAGAGCAAAGGCCAGTAAGAAACAGCGCCCCAGAGAAAGGACACACATCGGAAAACATTGCCTCGGCAAGACTTACTGTTAAGCATCACCTAACACTCATTACGGTGGCTTTGAACCCAGTTTCTCTCATACCACTCCCTTCATCACCGAGTCCCTCACCACGATCACCCCAAGGCTGGCTCTCTCGTTCTTTGTACCAAACCTCCCTCCGATCACACTGACCTGTTCTAGTGCCTCAGTCACTCAGGGCCCTTTTCTCCCCCTTGGGAAACTCAGTCAGGAGAAGGTATGCGTGTACTCTGTCTCCCACATATCACTCCTGTGGGTTAACCTGCTCTCCCCGTGCTGGTCCAGCAGTGAGGTTTTGGACCCACTCAGCCAGCTGGTACGGGAGGTGTCTGGGCACTGGCCGGCTTTTCATTACACCTCAAATCACATCCTGTAATCGGCAGTCGATTCCACCCACCCTGAGATCGCTTTCTGCATCCATCCATCCTTCGCTGCTAACTTTGGAGGGATCAAAAGAGCCCTGTGTGTTTTCCTAATCTCCCTAATCCTCCTGACTCTCCCTGTGAGGATGCAGGTATCATCGCCACCAGTTTTCAGATGAAACGAAAGACCCAGAAAGTTTTAGCCACAGGCCCAAGGTCACCCCCATGGGCTGGTGGCAGGGATGGGAGCAGAACTCAGGCAGGCAGATCTCCCGGGCCATCAGTCTCCATTAGACCCTGCTGTCTCGCTGAATTCCCCCCGCAGTTTTAATTGAATATCATGTTCTTCACTTCCTGCCCTAAACAGAGCAACAGCTGCCACTCACCCTCTGAGCCGGCTGGCGGTACTTCAGTGGGGGGAAGTTATCCTGGGATATAAAGTGGGTGAAGCGTTTCAGGATAAAAGGGCCCATCCAAACGGAAGATATTCACGAAGGTATAAAAGAGATGCCTCGACTTTACTGCTCTCCCTGACTTTCAAATGACATCGTGTCGGGCACCGGGCTAAGAGGGAAATCCGCGAGGGAGGGTGAGTACCGGAGTTGGAAGGAGGGATCCTGTGGAGGAAAAAAAAAAAAAAAATATGTGGGTGTAATTGGATGAAAACTTCTCCCCATAAGAAATAAAAAAAGCGATATCATTGGTGAGACGCCAGTGTGCGGCCTTGTGGGACCGTCCTGGGTTCATCTTCTTTTCTGGGGAATGATGCGATAGGGTTTCAGGAGGATTAAAAGGAGGAGGAGTGTAATTCGCTGCACCCTGGTCCATCCACTGGACGGGGTCTACACCAGGAGCTCTCAGACTTGGGGCGTGTTGGCCTGGGCCACTGGGGAGACGCGTTGGTCTCTGGCCCCGTTCCCGGGAGGTGTGACTTGGGAGGATTTGCGGCTGACTCGAAGGGAAGGCCCATCTGTGCCCCCGCCCCACCCCCATACACTTTGGGAGGGTCTTGTCCGGTGGAGGAGAAAGGAGCAAGCCCCAAGGAGGGGCTGGTTGTCTGGGGCGCAGCGTTGGGTCTGGTCAGCCCCAGGCAGCCTGCTCCGCCAGGGGCGACTGTCCGCCCGCTGAGTGAGGCCCCTGATCACACTTCAGGGCACGGAGGACCCGTGTGGACAGGGGAATCTCGCCCTTGGAAATCTGAGCGGTTTGGTTCAGGCCAGGAGGAAATTGAAAAACTTCCCAACCAAAACGTTTACTTCCCGAAGAGATAAAGAGCAGCTCAGGGTCATAAATCCGTGCCAACAGTCGGGACCCAGAGGTCAGGCTGGAGGCCCAGAAGGGAACCAACGGCCCTGAGAATGAGAAGTGTAAGGGGGGAGACCCTTGGCCATCAGGGTGCACAGCTTTTCCACAACCGCTCGGGTCACAGGAGCCCAAAGGGTGCCAGGGGACACCTCCCAGGAGGCAGGGGCTTCGGGGTTCATGGCATTCGCACACAGCGAGGCAGCGGGGCCCTGGGGATGTGGTCCACCCGGAACCCCGGATCCATCACAGCCCCTTTGTATTTTGCAGAGTGGCATTTTTCCTGGAACCCAGCTTAGGCAAGTTCACCGAAAAGGAAGCAAATCATCAGGGAAGATGGTGCAAACAGCTGGCAGGCTCTCTTTTCTAAACCGAGAAGCTGAGCTGAACCAGGAGGCTGGCGGACCAGGTGCCCAGCCCCAATGCCCAGAGGGGGGCTGTTTGTCCTACTGTGCCCCATCTTGGGCAAATGGGCCCCTGAGAAGGCAGCCCTAAGTACCCTCAGGAACCTACGCAGTGTTCAGGTAATCGTGGATTATGACTGCCACAGCAAGGACTGAATGAATTAGGACTCAGGATGCCTTTGACTGTTAATTTCCGTCTGCAGGGGCTGCTGCTGCTGCTGCTGCTGCTGCTTCTTTTGTTGTTGTTGTTTTTGTTTTGTTTATTTTGCAGGGGCTTCTTATTTCAACATGCTAACTTTCCCATTCTGGGTAGCCTTACCCACACTCCCTCTCCCCTGAAAGGTTCCCCAAGGTTAGGAAAGTCTGCAGAAGAGTGTCCTTAGAATCAAGGAAATTATTTATAGTTTCCTCACTGAACCCTTAAGATTTGAGGATCACACTAGTAGGGAGGAATTGTCATTTCCAAGGACAAATGGTGGTCCTGCTGATCCTAAAACTTCTTTATTTCTATATTTCAGTCATCTCCCACTGCTGGAGAGTGAGGTAGATAATCATCCTCTGATATGAGGGTGGGGGGGAGTCAATGTGAACTTAAAACAAAGCTTGTTTCCCTCAAGAATGGCATTGTAATGTTACGTAAGTCCTTTAACCTTCCTGGGCCTCGTGTTTTTCTCTCCATAATACAGCTGTCATTTCATCGAGTAAGCAAATCATGACTCTTAACTGCCTCCGAAGGGCCTTGAGCTCTACATTTGAAAGGCAGAGAAGGCTGAGCAAAATATTCATGTGTGATTCCTTATAATAAAATCAGGAACTCAATTTAAGAGCCTGTAGATGTTGGATGGGCAAGCCTCACAAGGATATAAGTAAACATTTAGAGACATCACTGTTCAAAAAAGAGTTGATTCTCTTCTAGAGCAATCATCACAGAAGGCCATCTCACATCTCTGAAATGGAGTTACAAATAAAACAGAAATCAGAATAAGGAGAGGTGGTAAGGCATAGGAAAAGGCCAATGATCTGGACTTAGCCAGTCCTGATTCTGTCCCAGCACTAACTAGTTCATGATCTTGGGTAAGTCATCTGTCACTTTGGCCCTTGCTTTCGTTGTGTTTATGTTTTGTTTTGATTGTAAAAAGAATATAACAAAAACTCACCCTCTTAATTGTTAACTATATGCTGGGCACTTTGTGGTACTATGGATTCTAAAACTTTTTCCATCTTGTGTTAATAAAATTATACCCACTGAACAACAGCTCTGTGTTTTTTCCCTGGCCCCCAGGCCCTGGCAACCACCATCTTACTTTATGTTCCAATCAATATGATTGCTTTAGATACCTCATGTAAGTGGAGTCATGCAGTATTTGTCTTTTTGTGATTGGCTTATTTAAGTTCACATAATGTCCTCAAGTTTTAGCCACATTATTGCACATGCCAGGATTTCCTTCTTCTTTAAGGCTGAATAATATCTCATTGCATGTATAAACCACATTTTCTTTATCTAATCATCCATTGATGGACATTTAGGATGCTTTCTAATCTTGGCTATTGTGAATAATGTTGCAGTGAACGTGAGTGTGCAAATATCTCTTCGAGATCCTATTTTCAATTCTTTTTAATATATACTCAGAAGTGAGATTGTTGGATCATAAGTAGTTATATTTTTAATTTTTTTGAGAAAACCCTATACTGGTTTTCAAAACAGCTGCATCAATTTGTAATCCTACCAACAGTTTGCAAAAGTTCCAATTTCTCCACATCCTCACCAACACTTGTTATTTTCTGTTTTGTTCTCGATTGTTTGTTTGTTTTGTAGTGGCCATCCTAACAAGTATGAAATGATATCTGATCATGGTTTATATTTGCATTTACCTGATGATTAGTGATATTGAGCATCTTTTCATTTGCTTTTTGTCCATTTGCACATCTTTGTTGGATAAAATCTATTCAAATCCTTTGCCCATTTTTAATCAAATTAAATAATATTTGTTTGTTGTTGTTGTTGTTGTTGGGTTGTAGGAGTTCTTTATGTATTCTGAATATTAATCCCTCATCCAATATAAAGTTTGCAAATATTTTCTCCCATTCTGTAGGTTGCCTTTTTACTCTATCAATTATTTCCTTTGTTGTGCAGAAGTTTTTAAGTTTAATATAGTATTGCTTAACTAATTTTGCTTTTATTACCTATGCTTTTGGTGTCATATTCAAGAAATCATTGCTATTTCAATGTCATGAAGACATTCCCTATGTTTCCTTCTAAGAATTTTATAGTTTCAGGTCTTACATTTAGGTCTTGAATCCATTTTGAACTAGTTTTTGTATTTGGCATAAGCATCCATCTTCATTCTTTTGCATGTGGACATCTAGTTTTCCCAGCACCATATATTGAAGAGAATATCCTTTCCCCATTGTGTAGCCTTAGTATCACTGTCAAAGGTCATTTGATCATTTATGTGAGAATTTATTTCTTTTTTTTTTTTTTATTTATTTTTTTTTATTTTTTTTTCAACGTTTATTTATTTTTTTGGGACAGAGAGAGACAGAGCATGAATGGGGCAGGGACAGAGAGAGAGGGAGACACAGAATCGGAAGCAGGCTCCAGGCTCTGAGCCATCAGCCCAGAGCCCGACGCGGGGCTCGAACTCACAGACCGCGAGATCATGACCTGGCTGAAGTCGGACGCTCAACCGACTGCGCCACCCAGGCGCCCCAAGTGAGAATTTATTTCTTATCTCTCTATTCAGTTCCATGTATGCTTCTTTATGCCAGTACCATACTGTTTTGATTACTATTACTTTGCAATATGTTTCAAAACTAGAAAGTATGAGACCTCCAGTTTTGTTCTTCTGTCTCAAGATTGTTTTTGTTTTTTGGTGTCTTTTGAGATGCTATGCAATTTTTTTTTCCCTTTCTGCAAAAAATGCCATTGGGATTTTGATAGGGATTGCATTGAATATGTTTATGGCTTTGGAAAGTATGAATATCTTAACAATATTAAGTCTTCCAATCCATGAACATGGAAGGTCTTTCCACTTACTTGTGTCTTTAATTTCATCAGTGTTTTGTAGTTTTTAGCGTACAAGTCTTTTACCTCCTTGTTTATGTTCATTACAAAGAATTTTATTCTTTTTGGTGCTATTTTTTTTTTAATTTTTTTTTTTTTTGGTGCTATTTTATTTTTTTTTTTTTTAATTTTTTTTTTTTCCAACGTTTATTTATTTTTGGGACAGAGAGAGACAGAGCATGAACGGGGGAGGGGCAGAGAGAGAGGGAGACACAGAATCGGAAACAGGCTCCAGGCTCCGAGCCATCAGCCCAGAGCCCGACGCGGGGCTCGAACTCATGGACCGCGAGATCGTGACCTGGCTGAAGTCGGACGCTCAACCGACTGCGCCACCCAGGCGCCCCATTGGTGCTATTTTAAATGAGATTTTTTTTCTTAGTTTCCTTTTTGAATCGTTCATAATTGATGCAGAGACATGCAACTGAATTTCTAGTGCTGGTTTTATATTCTACAAC
The DNA here is from genome assembly GCF_018350155.1 of Leopardus geoffroyi. NCBI lineage: Eukaryota > Metazoa > Chordata > Mammalia > Carnivora > Felidae > Leopardus > Leopardus geoffroyi. The sequence goes on from NC_059326.1 coordinate 208,670,101, forward strand.
TCTGCTGAATTCATTTATTCTAATAGTTTCTTTTTTGTGTGGCATCTTTAGGGTTTTCTACACAGAAGATTATGTCATCTGCAAGCAGAGATAATTTTACTTCTTCTTTTCTAATTTGAATGTGTTGTATATCTTTTTCTTGTGTAATTGCTCTGGCCAGTACTATGTTAAATAGAAGTGGTGGGCATTCTTATCTTGCTCCTGATCTTAGAGGAAAAGTTTCCAGGTTTTCACTCTTCAGTATGATGTTAGCTGTGGGATTTTCAAATAAGACCTTATTGTATTGAGGTAGTTTCCTTCTATTCCTAGTCTGTTCAATGTTTGTATCATGGAAGAATTTTTAATTATGTCAAATGCTTTTTCTGCATCAATTGAGATGATCATGTGATTCCTGACCTCCATTCTTTTAGTGTGGTGTATTACATCTATTGATTTTTGTATGTTGAACCATTCTTACATCAAGGGATACAGCCCAGTTGGCCATGGCATGTAATCCTTTTAGTGTGCTGTTGAATTCAGTTTGCTAATATTTTGTTAAGGATTTTTGCATCAACATTCATCAGGGATATTAGTCTGTAGTTTTCTTTTCTTGTAATATCGTTGTCTGGCTTTGGTATCAGGGTAATGCTGGTTTTGTAAAAAGAACGTGGAAGCGTTTCTTCCTCTTCAGTTTTTTGGAAGAGTTTGAGAAGGATTGATGTTAATTCTTTTTTTAAATGTTTGGTAGAATTCTCCCATGAAGCCATCTGGTCCTGGAATTTTCTTTGTTGACAGGCTTTTGATTACTGGGTCAGTCTCCTTACTACCTATAGGTCAGTTCAGACTTTCTATTTCTTCATAATTCAGTCTTGGTAGGTTGTATGTTTCTAAGAATGTACCTTTTCTTCTCGATTATCCAATTTGTTGGCATATAATTGTTTACAGAAGTCTCTTCTGATCCTTTGTATTTCTGTGGTACCAGTTGTAATGTCTCCTCTTTCATCTCTGACTTATTTGTCATCATGTTAAAAGGAGATTGTTGACTTAGATTATTTCTAAGGCCTTTTTACCTCTTAAATTCTTTGGCACCTCAAAGGAACATTTAAAAATGTATTATAAAATATTTAAGAGATACAAAATGATATAAAATACAATGAATACCTACCTGACTTAAGAAATAGAAATTATCAAGGTAATAGACAACCTTCTGTGTATCCTTCCCTAAATGCACTCTCCATCCCAGAAGAACCCACCATTCTAAATTTTGTGTTTTTCATGCTCATGCATTTCTTCATAATTTTATTGTACACATATAAATGGATCCATGAAAATTATGTGGCATTTTTGCCTGCCTTCAACTTTGCATCAGTAGTATCATACTGTATTTATTCGTCTACAAGTGGTTTTGGTTCTCTTCACATTTTGTGACCTCCATCCATGTTGATGCATGTAACATTTGTTCATTTTCAGCCCTGTCTAGTAATGATTATATAAAGGTGCCACCATTTATTTGTGCACTGCTGATGGACATTAGGTTGTTTCCATTTTTTTAAGCAATGCACTCATATATACTTGCTGTAATAGTGGATTACTTGAAGCACAGGAAATGTACATTTTCACCTTGACTAAATAATGTCATTTTTTTCCCTAAAGTAATTGAATGAATGTATACTCCCACGAGCAAGGTACAAGATTTCCCATTGTTCAACATTTATACCATCACTTGGTGGTATCATGCATTTTATGCCCAATTTGATGGACATAAGATGGTAACCTGTTGGAGTTTCACGTGCATTTTATTGGTAACCATCATGGTAGTTCATTTTGTCATATGTGTAGCAGCCATTCATGTTTCTCCTCTGTGAATTGCTTCTTCATATATTTTGCCTACCTTTGATTTTTAACATGGATGGACTGTATTTACTCCCACTCCCAGGAAAGCCACGATTGTATGACCAGATCTCACTATTGTGCAGTGCATTCTTGGGGAATTTATAATATAGCTCCCACTTGTACCACAAGAATTTGTAGACAAGCATCGCCTTTCCTTAGTTGCATTCACTGCATCCACATCTTCTTCACACCAGCCAGTGCAGGTGGAGAATGTGAGTCTCCTGTTAGAGAACTGAAACTCGGGGTCCTCATGGCACTTGTTGCTGAGCTGATGCTGATTCTATCCAGATGGCCACCTGCATCGCCTGATCTGGAGAGGCTTAAGCATGCACTGAAAGGAGGCCGTGCACACGGATTCTCCACAGAAAGAGTCATGGAGTTATGGCTCATGCTCTAATACTTAGAATTTCCTGGGTTTTATGAAGAAATGTGTATTCCTGGTATTTTTCATGGTTGCAAAATACTAACATTTATATAAAGACGTGTCACAAGTGAAGCCGAAAGAAACACGCCCAAGGTTGAATTTGGGATTTCTCTCACTGAAACTTTGGAGCAGAATATTCACCAAAGAAAGGTGGGCAATGAAGAGGCAAAAAGCCTATTGTATGAATTTTTGTTTAACTGTTCTTATGGACAACTAATTTTGTCCACCCGGGTTTTAAACAAGTCAGGATACAAGAGGCGGTGGGTACAAAGGATAAATTGACCTCAGTTTGTGAATCTGTCTAGTCTCTGATTAGTGTGAATTATTGCTGCTGTCACTTCAAATTGCTGCCCCAGCTGTAGTTAGGTTGGTTGATTTGCAAAGTGTAATGCTAATGTAGAGTGGAATGTCCACGGTGGGTACAGTCCCATTGGAGAATACTAAACACTCACTGACAGAGTCCAAGGTAAAAAAATAGAAATTGTGGCTTTGTCATTGAGACACAGTTCATAGGACATTCAAAAAGCAGAGAGGAGTAGGTTTTATTTTCCATAGTCCCCAGTCCCCTTCAAACACACACACACACACACACACACACACACACACACACACACACACGAGTTCAGAAAAGCATAGCTACTCCATGCAGCCCCCATTCTGCTGAGTTTAATTTGTCCTATTTCAACTGCTCAGTAGCAAGAAAAGCCAAAAGTCAGGGAAATGAAATGAAGAACAATAAAAACAAAAAGCAAGACAAATTCTATCAGACCTAAAATTCATAGAAGAATGAGCAAACATGTTCACCAGAAAACCACAAAGCAAACCAGCATGCCACCAAAGTGCCAATCAATTAACACATGATTATGGAGTCAAGGTGTTCTGCATCTTCTGGATTGGGAGGCTCCTGTGGCTGCCCTAGCGCTTACAAGAACAGGAATTTAGGAATAGCCCTCACTTGGATGGCTGTTTCGATTTTCAATCAGCATCATGCACACAGCCAGCAAAAGGAATATAGAAACAGAGAGCTAAGTAGAGAAGAAATAGATGACTATGTAAGACCTGGGCAAAGAGAATCTTTGAAATAAATGAACCTTGACTAATCGATCCATCTGCAAATATTTATCTAGGACTCAGTATGTGCAGTCAACGTCTATGCCCTATCAGCAGCATGACACTATCTTTCCCTTTTTGCTTCAGTTTTCTCAGCTGTAAATTGGGGACAATAATAGTACCCACCTCGAAGGATCGTGATGAGTGTTAAGTGAAATAACACAATTAAAGGATGTAGAGCTGTTCCTGTACTAGTCAGGCAATCAATATTGAGGAAGGAGACAAATCCTAAGCACATAGAAACTGAACAACAATAAAGACATCAATACAAGAGATGTCACAGGCAGTGCATTATTAATTGCCAAACAAGTGCTTCTCACCCCTGAATGTCAAAACTGAGGGCACAGAGCTAAGAGAGAGCCAAAAGGAGTTTGGTTTCTCTCACTAGCCAAGCACCTGCCTTTTGCACGTGTCTGAGAAGCTGCAAACTGGGTCCCTCCAGAGACACCATGAATTGTGATGGGCTTTTGGGAAAAAACCCAGAGCTACCCCTTGGCATGGAGGTGGTGCAGCAGAGTGCTGGAGAGCATAGCCATGGTACCAGACCGCCCAAGTTCAAAGCCCAGCACTGGTGTTTACTACTGGTAGGATCCTGGGAAAGTTACTTAACTCCTGAGTCTCCGTTTCATTATATGTAAATAAGGAAAGATAGTAGCATCGATTTCATGGGTTGGCATCAAGATTAAATGAGAGGGTTCATATTATGCTTGCAATACAGTACCTGGCATGTACAAAACCATTTCTCATCTAAATTGAATGCTAAACCAGTTGCTTCTTCAAGATCTCCTAGGAAAGAAATTCCACAATCTGCCCCAATATTCAAAACTTCCCCCTGTGAGGAAATCCTCCCTTTTTAAAGTTCATATGATTGGAGAGGGCCATTAGACATTTTATAAACCAACTCATTCTACAGATGAGGAAATTGAAGTCTGGGAAGTTTAAGCAACATGCCTAAAGTTACCCAGATGGTTAGTGGCAGAGCTTGGGGCTAGCTCCCAGTCTTTCTGACACCCAAATCCATACTTTTCCTACAAAGGCTGCATTTATTGCTTCCCTCTGCAGGCCCTCTCCTCCTGGGATTCCAAACTCAAGGCAGAGCATTCCAAGCCCTCCATGGTCTGGCTGTCATCTGCCTGGTGTGGCACCCAATGCATAGCATCCCTCTTCCCTACATGGGCTCTGGGAAAACTGTGAAATAAAACAAGGATGCAAACATGGCCAAAACATCACCTTTATTATCGATAAAGGCTAAATTGGAGAATACAGCTTAGTATGAGAGCCAACGAGCCTGCCAACTATACCCGCCTCCCCTCCCCCATTAGGCAGACTCCTACAGACAGCCCCAGGCACGTGGACTGCTTCACAGAGAAGCAGATTTCCCTGTGGCAGACATTTTCAATCCCAAGAGGAAGAAGGAGGACAGGGCTGAGCAGAACATGCCCAAGCATTCTTCTGCAATGTGCTGATCAGAGAAGTCACTGCACCTCCCTAAGAATGGACAGAAGTTAGGGGCATGGGTAGGGAAAATCCCCTTTCATAGACACCAATAGTGGGAAAAGACTTGCTTTTCTAGTTCCACCTTTTTCCAACTACCCTTCCCTTGTTCCCTATCCTGGCCCTGCAGATGACTTGTAAGCCTGTGTCCCCTATTCACTATTTCTGTTTTTGTTCACATTACCTGTCTTGGATAGATTGCCTGTGCCCTCTGGGTCCCTGAGTGTCAAGTGCCCTTCCATCTTTCAAGACTCAGTTCATGCATCACCTTCTGCATGGAACGCCTCCTTTTCCTTTCTCATTTCCACCCTCAGCATCTCGGAGGGAAGAATGGGCCAAACCCTTCTGTGTGATCCCATTGTGTTCGTACACTTTCCTTTCCCCTCAGCCCTTTGAGCACTTTATTCCACTTAATTTCCTGTGGCAGAGGCTACATCGTACCTATTCTGGGTTCAAAGCCTTGCATGGAATTTTGAACAAGGTAGGTTCTCAATGACTTCTGGTTGAGTAAATGATGAATACTTTTCCTAGGTATATGACACGAAGCCAAGTCCTGTCTTCTTCTCCTATTAAAGGATCTCATTCTTTCATTTACCCTTTATGTGTCAATAGGTGAGTGGTACTGTGTTAGGTACTACAAAGATATATAACTTCTAGTCTCCCCTTTCTAGAAACCTCAAGTCTACTTGGAGAGATAAGGTATGTTCACAAGATACAATTGAGTGCATGTACATCATTGATACAAATACTTCTTTGTACCCATAGAACGCTTTACAATGTACAAAGCGACATCTGCGTAATTTGCCGTTTGATCTAAAGACCACCCTGTGCCTCAAAGTGCACTGACCAGTCCCATCTGACAAATTAGGAAATTGCACTTGAGGAGCACCAGGTGCTTTACCCGAACGCACACACGTGGCGGATGACAGAGCTGGAGCCTGAACCCACGCATTGGCTCCTAACCCACATTCACATTAAGCAGCCGAACAGAAGTGATAAAATGTAGGGTGTTTGTGATACCACGAAGGGAGGGCAGTGTGTGTGCACACTCCTAGTGTCCCTGTCTTTGGCCAGGTTGAATCCCAACATCCTTACCCGTTCCTCAAAATCTGGCAACAGACGAAGCCCAGGGTCTTCCTGCCAAACAGATGAAAACAGTTTTTTTTTTTTTTTTAACATTTATTTTTGAGACAGAGAGAGACAGAGTATGAACGGGGGAGGGTCAGAGAGAGAGGGAGACATAGAATCCGAAACAGGCTCCAGGCTCTGAGAAGTCAGCACAGAGCCCGACGCGGGGCTCGAACTCACGGACCGCGAGATCGTGACCTGAGCCGAAGTCGGATGCTTAACCGACTGAGCCACCCAGGCGCCCCGAAAACAGTTCTTTTAATGTTTATTTATTTATTCATTTTGAGAGGGGGTGGGAAATCTAGAGAGAGACAGAGATTCCCAAGAAGGCTTCACTCTGTCAAGAGTGGGGCTGGTGTGGGGCTCAATTTCATAAACCGTGACATCACGACCTGAGTCGAAATCAAGAGTCAGATGCTTAACCAACTGAGCCACCCAGGCGTCCCTCATGGGGAGTTAGAGGGAGTTTAGGGGCGGAGAAAAGTATTACCTAAGTTGGGATGTTAGCTATCCAGGTCCATCGAACAAACTAGAATCTGAAAGAAATACGGATCTGGGTATGTAATATCAGTGTCTTTAAAGATTCCTGCTATCCTAGCCCCGAAGATGTCAGTCCATAGGAAAATTCTTGTATCAAAAATACCTCTTGAAGACTGTGTGGGATAGTTGTGGAATGAACAAATTTGAGTGGGAACTGAGTCATTTCATGGCCAAAAGAAGGGATTAACAATAAACAAGCCATGAGATGGAAATCATTCAGATCTGAGAAAGACGGTATTGTTTGTTCCTCCGTCGAAACAAGTGACTGCGATTTCACATATATCTTTAGGTTTCACTTGAAGGACAATTGAATGTAAAAGGAGAACATTAAAGGAAAAGCTGTATTCTAAATTACAAGACGTTTCTGGGCAACAGATATTTAAAACAGAATGGTTAAAGTAACCCATGGCTAGAAGCCAAATTCTGGAGTTCAGACTCTGTGGCATAACAGGGAATTAAAGTACAGAAATAAAATTAAACGGTATTGGGTACACCACTACACTGGTCACAGTTGAAGAGAGAACTTATAAATTGGAAGGCAGTTCTGAAGAATTCACCCAGAATATAGCTCGGAAAGATAAAAGAGATAAATATGAAAGAGCTGTGAGAGACAAGGAGGAGGACTGATAGGTTCCAATGTAGCATCTTTCATTTCCGTGAAAGAAAAGGAGTGGCTGGGGGAGAAGCAATACTTGTAGAAGTAATGGCTAAGACTTTGTAAGAACTGAAGAAGGTCATGAATCCTCCCAATTAAAAGCACATACTTACACAGGGCAGCATTAAAAAAAATAAAGCAAAACCAGATGCTTCGTGGTGAAGGTGAAGAACACCAAAGGAGAAAATCTTAAGCTGGAGGTGGTGGGGGTGGGGGGGGGATAGGGACCTCTCTTCAGATACCTGAAAAGCTGTGTCTTGGGAGAAGAGTTAGTTAGGATACCTCTGAGCCCCTCAGGTGGTGACCTAGAACCTAGGAGTAAAAACCACATGGAAGTGGATTTTAAGCGACTTTAAGGAGAAGCTTTCTAATAACAAGGGCTTTCCAGAATGCATAGCTTGTCTTAAAATAAGGAAGTGAGTTCTGTCACTAGAAATTTTCCTTCCCAAATTAAGTTCCCCATTCTAAAGGGCCATGGAGGAAAGCTAGGCAGACATGGGAGGTACTGGCTGGTTAGGGCTAGGGTGGTAGGACCAGGGCTATCTGAATGTCTTAAACACTGAAAAATGGTGCCTGAAGGATGCAGGGAATTAGAGAGAAAAGAGCAGTATCCAAAGGGGAAGTGTGATTTTACCCCTATCATGGTTCATTTGGGTCTATCCCCTTCCTTGTCATCTTCTAAATGAATTATATACCTTTCTTCAAATTCTACTCCGCAAATTGACCTCCCCTAGAGTCAAGCCCCACCTGGATCTTTCAGCAGAACTATTTGCCATCTTGAAATTCATCACCCCCATCACCTTTTCTAGAGGAGATTAGACAGCCAACATAAAATTTAACTAGCAATTTCCATTTAAGAAGGTGTCATTGAAAGATGTCTATTTCTATGTCCTTTTCCCTTAATTCTCTGATGTAGAAGACAGAGTGGCTGCTCTAAAATGACAACTCAGCGAGCAGACTTTGGTTTTACAACGCTCTGTTACATATACGGACCTCATTTAATTTTTACCAAAAGAAGGTAAAGCAGTCATTATCATTACCAGGAAATCAAGGATCCAGCTGGTTGTGTAAGGTGTCCAAAACCAACACTCAGCAACAAACCGAGTGCCTGAGTCTCCAAATCAAGAGATGGCTAATCATCCCAGGTGGTTGAAGCCATCTGGTGAAGAGCAAATGAAGAAGAGACGGAGCTAATGTTCCAAATTGCTTCCAGGAAGATTTTTGTCTACCGGGCATTGTATCTTACCTGCCTCCTCCCTGAGTGGGCTCTGTATGTCCCTAACCCTCCCCAGCTGACACCCAAAAGAAATATTCCCAGAGAGCCATGGTTATGGTAGTTAAGAGAATTAGCAATATCCCCCAGCACTAGTCCCTGGTAGAGAGAAGGTGTTCAGTAAATGTGTATTGCATTGAATTAGAATTACAGCTCAGACTTGTTATGGGCTGAAGTGACCACCAGTGGGTAGGCCAGGGAAACCAATCAGTGTTTTTCTATCCCCAGTGCTCACTCTGCTATAGCTACTCTGGCCTTCTTGTTGTTCCTTGAACATACCAAGTTCATTCTTGCCTGGAGTCTGGAACATTCCTCCCCTGCTCTCTCACTCCTTCAGGTCTCTCTCCAATAAGGTGTTCCTGAGTTATAATCCCAGCCCCTTCTGGCATGCCTCGTTTCCCCACCTTTCTTTATAGGATCACCCAATGTAGCCTACATTTTACTCGTTCGTTTGTGGTTTATCTGTCTCCCCTGACCAGGGTATCCACCCCTTGAGGACAAAGGATTTTTTTTATCTACTTTGTTCCCTGAAGGTTCCTCAACATTTATACTTGTCATATAGTAGTGCTCAAGATGTATTTCCTGAATGAATGAACGAATGAGTGAAAACATTCATTTACAGTACTATTTCTGTGGGCTTCCACATTCAAACAACTTATTTTCAAGCAGTTCGTAAATACGGACCTTGTGGAAATTTTGTGTGTATTAATAGTGAAACACAGAAATAATGTTTAATAAGCCTAGTCTCCCCTCAGGTCGAGCTGTGCACCACACAAACCTTGAGACAGGCACAAGGAAGAAGACTCACAGAGCCCCGTGGGTCAGCTTGAAGCTGTGTGAGGACAGAGTGGGTGCTTTGCTGAGTGGGAGGCGTAGAACTGAAAAAGAGGGAAAGACATCCAGAAGGAGAACACCAGTCCATCAGCCTGGAAACCTAGAATGTCCTTGGTGTCTTGGCCTGTGCTGGGCAGTGAGGGCCAGACAGTCTCAGTTATGGTCCCAAGGAATCCACAAAGCGGGGGAAGGGACAATCAAAGGGGAGGAGCCCAGGGGCACACAGAAGAATGGGGAAGCTACTGACAAGGAGAGCTCCATGGAGGAGAACAAAAGAGGCTCACTGGAGGAGGTGGTCCTGCTGCTGATCTGGAAAGGTGGGTGGGTCCAGGGCCTCAGGAGAGGAGGGGGGAAGGGAGGGCCGTTCCGACCAGGGCCAGTACAACTGCTGCTGAAGAAATGGGGCCGAGGGTGCTGCAGACACGAAGCTCTGTGCTAGCAAATCTAAAAATACCCACCCTCCATTTTTTTCTTTCCTTCTTGGTCCCTTTTCTTCTCACCCTTCTTCCTATTTTCTGCTTTCTCTGATTATCCCTTCTGGCCGCCTGCACGCATTTGCTCATCCCCTCCCCCCCCCCCCCCCCCAGGGAATCTCTTCCCCTGGGGGTGGGTCAAAACCTTCCTGGACTCCCTGCTGTTCAGGTACAGGTTGGCAGCGGCTCCAAAGGCCTCCCATCCCCCTCAACTCAGCTCTTGCGCATGCCAATTAACAGGTGTCAGCAATGCTGGCCCGGACTAAGAGACCCACGTCTGCATAACAACCCAACTATTTTGGCTATCCAGGCCGAGAGCATAAATATGGTGGTGTTTGAGCCCCCGGGGCCCGCGGAGTTCACAAGTATGCTGTCCAGCTCTCTTCACTGGCCTAGCGCTTGAAGTGTTGCCAGAAAGCCAGGGGACTCCTGTGCTTTTATGTGTTCCCAAGCGCAGTCCTCCCTGGCTCCGGGAGCAGCCCTCCGGGGACCGCGCGTCGGTGTGAATCTCAAACAGCAAGCTGACATTCCGGTTGGGAGAGTGACAGTGCATGCCTGGGTGATGATGCCAGGGCGGCAGGTGACACGGGTCGGCCGCAGAGGGGGAGAGTAGTCGGAGTGGCTTCTAATTACATGTCCTCAGAGTTCTGAAGGATGGCATTGGGGTCGGGGGAACAGTTCTAAAACGAGGTTATAAAATCCGGATGTCCTGATCAAACTGAGACCACTGAGATGGGGCATTGGGAGCACAGACTACATCCGTGTTCCCCCCAAAAAGCCTCTGACTTGGACGGATCTAGGATTAAAACATCGCAAGCCAGACAGACCACTGTCTACCAGTGAAAACACATATGCACCGTCTCTCAGCGAGACCAAGAGGAGGCACCCATATGATGTGCCCTAGATGCCTCCCTGAGGAATTCCTCCTTCGAGGCCATGTTCCCTACCCGGCCCCCACCTCCACCCCAACCCCCACTCCCATCCCAGGCCTCATGCCGGCCACTGAGGTTCTAACTCAGGGTAAACATCTGAAAACAGAGTGGCTGCCAGGGAGGAGAAAAAAAAAGGCGAGGATGGAATGGGATGGGGTGGGGCATGGCGACAGGAAGAGCTCAAAAGATTCTCAGGTTGGGCGACTACCAAGGTTGTCTTGTCCGGGAGGGCAGTTTGGCCGCGACCCTGTGGGCATGGGGGGGAGCAGTGTAACGCGCGCTTCTGCCGGCGGGGGCAGCATTTCCTCCGACTGCTGGGGGTTCAGATCTAAGTTCGTGGGACCTTTTGTTTAACCGACCAAGCCACCCAGGCGCCCCCGTGGGACCTTTTGTAAACTTGGTTCCACTCCAACAGAACCGTATCACGGGGCCTGAACAAACTTTGCCTCATCTGCTTTGTGGTCTTTAGGAAAGTGGGAAGAAGCCACAGAAGGAGGCCTGATCCAGGGGCTACTGAGACCTCCCCCTCAGGATCAGCCTGGTTATGCTTTTGTGATCACTGTTCCAGAAACTCCAAGGAGGGAGGCTTTCCTGATTTCCCCAGCTCTCTCACCACTTGTCATAGTAGCCCAAGATATTATAGATTTTACATTCATGGGGACCAACGCCCAGAGAGACACAGATCAAGATCGTACAAGATCACATACCTCCCCTTGGTCCCTAATTACCTTTCTGCAACACTATTCCTTGTTCTGTATTGTACATATCTCATTATCGTATTGAAATGATAAAGCATGAAAAGTATAAATCCCTGGGAATGTTTCCTCTTCACTGAGGTAGACGATAAACTCTTTGTGAGCAGGGTTGGCCTTTATTCCTTCACTCTCTGGTCCTAATTTAATTTATAGCCTCTGTTCAGTGCCTACTTCAGATGCTCCTGACCCCTGACGATCTGAAGTTAAAATAAAGAGTCTGCACAGCCCTGAGCCGCCCTGAGAAATGCGCGGATGAACATAACAAGAGTCCCAAAGACAATGCAGAGTCCTGCCCCTCATCTGTTTGGACTAGAAAGTAGTCGTCTGCCTCTAAGCAAAAGCCAGATGCCTGCAGAGGTGAAGTAGGAAGCTTTCAAGAGGATGAGGTCAGTTCTCCTGAAAAGAAATCTTAGTGGATGAAGACAGAAAACAAATAATTTCACCCAACACGAGAAAGCTATTTATTTCTCTGCTCCACGGTGGCCAGAGGCTACCAATCTGTAAAATCTGAAGGCCCTGTAGGTTTTAGAAGGTTGTCAGTGGGGTAATTTCTATTGTACAGTGAGTGCGTGCCCCAAGATGGCCAAAGGGGAGTGTCAGAGTCTCACATCTTGGCCCTTTTTGGGGAAGGCCGCTCTGGGCAGATATTTTGCTGATCATAATCACTTTTATATGTAACTGGACCTTAATTCATTTGGTAGTTTGAGCTACGGAAGGGCGGCACAGATTAGAGAGCTATGTCTGTAACTGACGAAATCTGCGCCTGGCGTGCATTTGTGGGGAAATTAAAAATAAAATGAGGCTCATCTGAAAAATGCCTGGACTGGAATTAGCCGTCTCCTGACCGGTCACGCATGGAACTTGTCGGAGATGACCAGGACAGAAAAGTGAGACCTGGGCACAGATCGGGCCGCGCTGCCCGCCAGGCTCCTGGGAGCCTGTCATAATTTATAATGGATTATCTTAGGAAATAGATGAGGACGGCTTGTGTTCAGGAGCCAGGAAGGACTACTTTGGTTTAAAAGAAAAAAAAAAAAGCCCCGAAAACATGCGTCAGAAATGCGTGACCCATTGTTATTTATTCCACAAGACATTTAATGCCTTGACTTGGCTTGACTTAGCTCATCAAATCCTGTGCTATGAATATGACATTTTTGAAGGGAGCTAATACAACCAGACCAGGTAAATGGCGCCTCTTTCTAGCACTGGTCTGGGGGCTCCTGCTTGCACTCTTTGCCATAAGGTAGCTCTCCTAATGTATTGGAGTTTTCACTTTATGCTTTGAGTTTCAAAATCTGGGGCTTACACACACACACACACACACACACACACACACACACATACACACACACCCCAAAGGTATATTCCCTCTGTGACTTCTCTTTCCTTCCAACACTGCCTTTAATGTTCACTTCATGTGATTTCATCAAATGTTACTGCTCTGGACCAACTACATTTGGTTGCATAGAGAAGAGAAAGGGCAGTAGCATTGTTGACTTTTCTCTGGGCCGTATGATAGGGCATTGCATAAATTCTGTTTACTTTCACAAAGACCCCTGAAGGTACTATCATTCTGCTGATTTTATCGATGAGGCCACTAAAACATGGAGAGATTACCTGACTGCCGAGATCTACTATCCAGTAAGTGGCCCAGCTGGGCTTTGAACCCAGAACACAGGTATAAGCCTGGGCCTGTGCACCAGGTCAAGGTGAAGTCAGAATCTTGCTGTAACTGGGCAGGATGTGCAATGCCAGAAGTTCAATGCAGCAGCCAGCTCCATGTCAATCTTTAGCTCCTAACCTAGTCCTCAAACGCTTCTTTTTCTGGAACGATTATGAAAAAAAAAAAAAAAATGCACTTCCAACCTGCAAGGGTAATGGCAATTAAACAACTCACATTCCATTGTCACCCTGGTTTCTCTGCCTCCGTAGAAAGTCTGATGGGATGTTTTGTAAGGCTGACAGAGACACATGATAAACATCAGGCTTGTGCACAGAGCTTCCTCGAAAACTTGGTCATTGACAGCGGCATTGTTCTGTGATAACAGTTATCTTTTTAGTGCACTGGAACAGAGGTGCACTTGTGTGCACTTGGAACAGAGGTGATTTGCATTTCAGCCACTCTGTGAGCCGACGCAGCCGCTAGGTCTTCAGGCAGAGGAACTGCATTTCCGCCTCTGTAGAAAGAAGACCAAGAGGCTGTTTTGTCCAAAATGTATCTAATCGTGTAGTGCATGAGAGATGAGGTATGAATCTTCACATCTATATTTTGGGGGAAGCTTCTGGATTGAAAGGAGGGACTGACAAGAGGCCTGGATGCAAAGTATAGTCTCAACTTCCCTGTATGACCCATCTATGTCACCCAGCAATGGAGAGTGTGTGTGTGTGTGCATGTGTGTGTGTGTGTGTGTGTGTGTGTGTGTGTGTGTGTGTGTGAGTTGGGGGGGGGCACTCACTGGGGAAAAGTTCCATGTGTTCCCCCACAATATCTTGCGTTGTTTATGGAATAAAGGAACTAGGAGGTCATCTGCTTTTGAGAGATTTCAGAAATGTGTCCCTGCCTAACTTCACTCCTGCCTAGCAGAAGCATGAATTCTGAAACTGGGGGAAAAAAAAAAAGGAAGCAACACTGAACAGGCACCTACCATGTGCCAGGCTCCATGTAAGGTTCATCCTCCAATCTCCTTAATCCTCATTAATATCTCCTCTGAAATATTAGTCTCTTTTTAGAGATGAAGAAATTGAAACTAAGACAGGTTAGGTTACTTGCCAAACATTACATAACCAGTAGGCAGCCTAGGATTCAAGTCTATGTGTGTCAGACTCCTAAGTTGAACTTTGTTCCCTGTTAAAATATGACTGTCTCTGGGAAAGGTGGCACATGGGACCCTGTCAGTTATTTACACTGTAGTCTAATGAATCGATCCTACCCTTTCCTGAGAGAAAGTTTTGCTTAAAGGGCTTAATGATCCTAGATTCCACAAAGGGGAAGAAAGAGTCCAGAAGAGAGGATGGTGACGGCACAGACGCGCATCAGTCACTTCCCAATTTTGTCCAGCCCAGCCCTAAATTCCCTGGCAGTTGTGACAAGCAGGTGGAAGGGGGAGGGAAGATGTGACCTACAGTGTCTTCCTTCGATTCGCATTTCTGACAAGATAGGGAAGAATGGAAATGCTGCTAAGTTTCCAAGAGCAATGACATTGAGAAGGGAGACAGGGCCTTATCGGTAGTTGCGTGTAGCACAACTCAAGGTAGAAAAGCGACTGACACCACCTGGGCCACAGCATGGCTGCGGGGCTGTGGGGCCTCTAGACTGAGTGGGTCTAGGAATTATTCCTCCTGGTCCCTTTCCTCAAACCAGCCTGCTCAGCACCACACTCCTGGCCCCTGGGATGTAGCGCTGCGGGTGCCCGCAGGGTACTGGCACTGGCATTCTCCTGTCCAAGCTGTGCGGCCTGCAGCATATGACTTGCCCTCCTGTTTCTTCATTTTACAAATGAAGAAAATCATAAGGCCCACTTCACAGAGTCATTGTGGGAATGATGGGCATGGCACTTAGCAAACCGTAACTAAAGCTACACATAATTGCAGCCAAGAGACAATGGGGAATTGGGATGGGAAAGCTGTGGGGCCAAGTTGACTTGAGCCATTGGTATCACTTTCATTACTACTCAGTGTGAACAGAGGCGCAGGGGGAAGAACTGTCAGCTCCAACACCAAACTACCTTCCTGACCCAATGCCACAGTGTCTGAACCTCCACATTCAGGATACATCCCTTTGGCAACTGCCCCAAACATCTTTTCACTAATTCTTCTGATGGGTAACCCATGAAATCTACCAATTAATTAAAGCCACCAATACCAGCTACCCATAGGAATTGTCTGGGCATAATAATAATAAATGCTGATGATGCCTGGGCCCCACCCCAGGCCCCCCAAATCAGAATCTCTGGGAGGGGCCCAGGCACTAAAAAAAATACTTGCCAGGTGTTTCTAAGTTGCCAAATGTGTAGCCAAGGTTGAGAATCCCTGCATTAAACTATTTCACTTCAGAAGAATGTAAGCTCCAGAAGACCAAGGAATACAGCACAGTGTCCTCAAAGCTTACTTATTTATGCACTTGGCACAAAATCAGTTAACCTACAAGTTCATGGTGGCTCTTGTTGCTGAATAAAAGTGAAGATGTTGGTGACTCTAAATGGACTGCCGTGAGACCCAGAATCAAGGTAAGGGACAAAGGGCTAAAAGGCAGAGAGAAGAAATAGGCTCTGGGTTATTACAGGAAAGCAAGTCACACTTCTAAGGAAATTCAGCTGCTTGTTACTCTAATGATATTTCTTTTTTAAATTTTTTTAACGTTTATTTATTTTTGAGACAGAGAGAGACAGAGCATGAACGGAGAAGGGTCAGAGAGAGAGGGAGACACAGAATCTGAAACAGGCTCCAGGCTCCGAGCTGTCAGCATTGAGCCCGACGTGGGGCTCAAACCCACGAACTGCGAGATCATGACCTGAGCCGAAGTCGGACGTTTAACCAACTGAGCCACCCAGGTGCCCCTCTAATGATATTTCTAAAAGCAAGATAGATCCCCTTGGAAGGGGGCACAGATACTACTCTAGGACCGGGGCGGGGTGGGGGGGGGGAGAAAGAAATGCTTCTTCAAGTTTCTAGAAGTATCAGAATACAAAGAGATAATTTTTTAATTAAATATTTCCCAAAGCCCCATTGGTGGTTAGAAGAAATAGAAAACCATGTGCTCTGGAATCAAAGGGTTCTGGCTTCAAATCTCACGCTTCCCACTTCTTAATAGGATAACCTCATGGAAGGAGATTAGGTTTTTTGTGTTTTTTTTCCTATTTTTTTAAAGCCCTTCTGATCCTTAGTTTCTACATCTATAAAATCATGAGTAATATTATAGATCTCCCAGGGATGATAAGGATGCTAGGTGAACTTGCCGGCACATAGTAGGTGACTGACTAATGCATGTAAATCTCCCCCTCTGCTCTCTCCATTCCATCCTAGCAAACCAGGTGATCCATGACTCTGGAGAGAACACCTTTTCAAAAATGAGAAATAAGCTCAGTGATTGCTACATTTCTGAATGCTAGTTGTTGTGAGAATGTTCAGGAAAGGTGAGGCGAGTGCATGAATCCTCAAAAATGCAAGAAAGGAAAGAATTACACAAGGAAAGGCCAGGTCCACGAAAATTCAGCCCCATAAAATTGGCAGGCAAACTGTGAGATAACCATGTGGTAGTTATGCTGACTTGAGAAAACATGGGGGAGATGTCCTTCTTTTTCTAGGGCCTGGAATAATGTAATCATAAGGTTGGAATTGTCTCTTTTTTTATAGGAGAACTGACTCAACTGTAAAACTATTTCAGTGGAAAATTGTAATCACTTACCTAATATCCTAATAATAAACTTTCGATTCAAGGTTTTCAATTAGTCTTTGGTTATTTTGGGTACTATTTTTCTAGAATTCTATATCAATTTATCTACGGGATTTTTAGCTATGCCTATTTGCATTATTATAGTTTTTTACAGTTGCTCTGTGGATTAAGACGCGTATTATTAATATCCCACATTCTCCTTGGAGTTAATATTCTTGTACATTGCAACTATATAGGTCAATTTCCCCCTACCCTGTATTGTATGCTATAGTTGTCATAGGTAATTCATCTGATATATGTTATACATCCACAAAATAATGTTAAAATGTTATAATTTTTGCTTTAACCAGTCACATGTTTTTTAAAGAACCTAGCAGAAAAAAATCTTTTTTTATTTTTATTTTTTACTGAAAAAAAAATTTATTTTTATCCAGATATTTACCATTTCTGATTTCCCTCATTCATTCCTGGAGATCCACATTTCCTCTGGTATCATTTCCTGTCAGTTATGAATTTCTTTTAGCTCAATACTGTAGGGCAGACCTGCTGATGACAAATTCCCTTACTTTTCTTTGGTCTGAAAAAAAACATCATTCTCAAAGGATATTTTCACTGAATATAGATCTCTGTCTTGCCGGGCTTTTATTTGTTTGTTTTGTTTTTCTTCCAACACTCTAAAGATGTCTAGTTGTCTTCTTTTTTTTTTTTTTTTGTTTTGAAGAAAGCTATTTTCTTTGTTTATGTATTTATTTTGAGAGAGAGAGTCAGAGAGAGAGAGCATAGGAGAGGCAGAGAGAGGGAGAGACAGAATCCCAAGCAGGCTCCACGCTGTCAGTGAGGAGACTGACATGGGGCTCAAACTCACAAAAAGACTCATGAGATCATGACCTGAGCTGAGATCAAGAGTTGGATGCTTAACCAACTGAGCCACCCACGTGCTCCGATGTCTGGTTGTCTGCTTAGCTCCATAGTGGCTGATGAGGCAAGAAATCATTTGAAATATTATTACTCTCTATGTTGTGTGTCATTTTCCTCTGGCTATTTTATTGTTTCTTTTTTATTTTTTTAAAATGTTTATTTGTTTTTGAGAGAGACAGAGTATGAGCAGGGGAGGGGCAGAGAAAGCGGGAGACACAGAATCCAAAGCAGGCTCCAGGCTCTGAGCCGTCAGCACAGAGACCAATGTGGGGCTTGAACTCACCAAGCACAAGATCATGACCTTAGCTGAAGTTCGACACTTAACTGACTGAGCCACCCAGGCGCCTTGTCCTCTGGCTATTTTCAAAATTTTTTCTTCATCTTTAGTTTTCAGAAGTTTGATGTGATTAGGCATGATTTTCTTTGTATTTATCCTACTTGGAGTTAGTGGAGTTTTTTGAATTTGTATGTTCTTTACTTTTTTCAAATTTGGGAAATCTTTAGTCATTGTTAATTCAAAAAAATTTTTTCAGCCCCATTCTCTCCCTTTTAGGAGAGACTCTTCTTCCAGAGATTCCAGTTGTACACTATTAAACCTTTTGTCCCATAAATTCTAAGGCTCTGATCATTTCTTTTGGGCATTTTTTCTCTTCATTCTTCAAATGGGATCATTTTTATCCATCAAAGTTCATTGGTTCCTTCCTCTGTCATCTCCATTCTGCTTTGAATCTCATCCATTTTTAAAATTTCAGGTTTTATCATTTTTTATTCTTTTTTATGACTTCCATTTCTCTGCTAAGATGTCCTATCTTTTCACTAATTTTGAACATATTTTCCTTCATATCATTGACCATATTTAAGTAACAGCTTTAAATCTTTGTTAGTTCCAATATCTGAGCCACCTTAGGATTCTTCTTTCCCTTAAAAAATGGGTACATCTTCCTATTTCTTTATATGTCAAGTAACTTTATTTCTTGAACATTGTAATGTTAAGTTGTAGACACTGTGCATTCAACCTTGTTTTAGCAACAACTAATTTGGTTGGATTCAAACCACAAACAATCTCTTGGGTGGCACCTCAAATCTCCGTTCCATTCTTTTAGCCTTAGAGGGGTCTCTCAGAATCTGCTTCTTTGTAATAGTTCAGAGATTTGAGCGGAGTTTACACACAACTTGGAGCTCTCCTTTCTGGTTCCAACAATCTCCTGACTTTCTTGTGGCTGTAGTGGTCCCAATTCCTCTGGCTCTGCAAGTCAATAACATCGGGAGCTTTTTTTCAGAGTTTTTGCCACTTTGTATGCTACAGGCTAAAACCCGCCCTCTGAGAAAAAGAGAAGGGAACTCACCCCATGCTGTTTGCTTCTTCTAAAGGTCAATCCAAAATCTGCCTCCAGAATCTACCTTCCCAGTGCCTTCACGTAATTGTATTCTTATGTTTGTCTACACTATATGGTTAGTCTGGTAAGAGCTTACTTGTCTGTACTATAAATAGAATCAGCCCATAGTTTTCAACTTTGTTACCACAGGGGAGTTGTCTTATAATTAATTTAATTTCATGGAAATCTATATTATGTCTCCATTTTCATTCCTTATCTTTTGCACTTTTTCTTTCATCAGGCTTGCAAAAGTTTTTTGTCTGTTTGTTTCCCTCCTTATATTTTGTAAATATTTTTGAAGAACTACTTTTGGAATTTATCCTCTTTTCTAATTTTTCCCTTTATTTCAGTTCATCTTATATGTTTGTAATTCTAGGAGAAAAGTATAAGAAATAGTTGTGTGCTAGCATTTGAGCTGGAACAAGGAGATCTGAGAGGTAATTTTTTTCATCTTATTCATCCACAACCATCCAGGTAGAGGGATGCTTAGGAATATAGAGAGGCAGTAGGGGGAAGAAGAACCCTCTAACCCTCTCCCAATCTCATTGGTCTTGGACTTTTTTTTGGATCTTACAACAATTTTCCTGTTTTTATTTGTTTTGTTTGTTTGTTTGTTTGTTTTTAGGTCTGTACACATCTTGTTCTAAAAGGACTACTGAAAGACTTTTGTTGAAGCATTGATAATGCAGCCTGGATCTGACATCAAAGGGGAATAAAGAAATAAATATTATAATAAGGACTGGAAGAATGCAACTGTTTCTTTAAGATAATGTAAATGACCTGGACCTAAAGCATATCCAAATGGAACCATGTCTCAGGAACTGACAGAGGAATTACACACGGAGCAAAGATTTCTCCCTGTGATAAAACTTTCCTCCAAGCTGATAAAATGTTGAAAAACCTGGATATGGTTAAGTGATAGCAATTAAATGTCAAAAAGAAGTTTAGCCATAAGCATTGGCACTGGTCAGCTCCTGAGTACTCCCAACTCACTAAACCCAGAGAGGACAATACAGCAAGAGGAATAAGAAATCCCTGGATAGATTTAGTCTACCAACTGTTTATTCCTGATTACAGCAAACATTTGGACCCCCTACCTGTTTTGAGGCAGATATGCTCCCTCAGCTCCAGCCAAACTGACTTACTCATTGTTTCTGGGACATGATCTGTGGGTTCAGGGCACACTGTGAGCAAAGCACAGAACGAAAGGCTGCCAAGGCATGCCTCTAGGCTATAAGTAAAGCAGTTTATGTGGAGGGCACAAGAAAGTCTACTCTTCCAAGCAAATGATGGGTGAGTGTACAAACTTCAGTTGTTTGTGTATGTGTTTTGCCTCTATGGTTCAAAGCTCTTTAAAAGTAAGGTTTGTGCTTTCTTCAATTTTTATTGCCCATAGCATGTAGCATAAAGCCTGCCACACAGTAGGTTTTTTGATAAATATTACTTGATTCCAGCCCACTCAACTTTTTCTCTTTCATATTTACTTCCAGCTTCCAATTCAACACCACTATCACTCCCAGAGACAAAATAATCCTATCTTTCGGCTGCAAACTTTAGGAAGAAAAGGCTTGAGATGGTGGCCAGACTGGATTCTCTAAGATCAAAGACTAAAATATGAACACTGACATTTGGAAACCCATTGTGGTAGGCTGAATAACGGTCCCCCCAAAGGTGTTCACATCCTAATTCCCAGAACCTGTGACTACATTGCCTTACATTTGCAGATGTAATTAAGTTAAGGATGTTGAGATGGGGAGATTATCCTGGATTGTTTGGGGTAGGTCCAATGTAATCACAAGGGTCCCTTAATCATGGAAGAAGGAAAGAGAATAGTTAGTATTACAGTGATGCAGTGTGAGAGCAACTCAACCAACCACTGCTGACTTTAAAGATGGAAGGAGCCATGAGCCAAGATGTACAGGCATCCTCTAGAAGGGAAAGACAAGGAAAAAGATTCTTCCCTGGAGCCTCTAGAAGGAGTACAGCCTGCTAACATCTTTATTTAAGCCCACTGAAACCCATTTCAGACTTCTGACCTCCAGAAACATAAAGTAATACATCTGTGTTGTTTTAAGCCACTTAAGTTTTTGGTAATAGGAAACTAATATACCATCTGGATGTTTTGTTTTGTTTTGTTTTCTGAAGACTTTTCTGATTGCACTGAACTATTAACTCTAATTGAGAAGAATGTTTCATAAGCCAAAGGATCTTCTGAATATGCCACTTAGTTTTCTGAACTATATTAATTTCCTCTTTGTCTATATATTACTACCTAATAATCTATAGATATAAAATCACCAGTAGAGAGCGTATCTAACACAGGGTGTAGCAGCATAAAAGTGTTCAAGTTAGAGGTTTCACAACTTATTTTTCTCTACTTGTTTTATTCTTTACATTTTAATTCAGCATTTTGTGCAATGGTGATAGTCAAATAATTAATTAACTAGTACAAGATGGACCACCACCAATAACAGAATGGATGCTGGCCAAGATGCTCTGCCAGTGCACACCAGATGAAAATAGACCCTGATATCAAACGTCCTAAAAATTACAGATACCTCCTTTTACATATGTATTTGGATAAGGTCTAAAGAATTCATCTTTGCTGTTTTGTAATACATCCCACCTCCCAATCCTCAATTAGAATCTATCATATGTAGCATGGTCTTACATAGATCTCGGTGAGAACTTCTACTCAAATATAGTTAAAATAGCTGGGGAAGTGAATTCCAGAACTTTGGACCTGCCACCAAGAATCTTTGAAGTACAAAATAAAGATCTAAGTATTTGTGGCGGAATTGCACACGTAATCATAGCTGCCATGATGGAAAACTACCTAGAGGAATAAAAACCCCAAGGAAACTAAGTCTCGTCTGCCATATTAGGGGTTCATAAATCAAATCAAACAACATGAATAAGAATCTTCTGAGTCATTTGGAGAATAAAGAATGGAGGGGATATTTGGTCATTGGCTGGTGTCAATTCAGGGAATAGCTGGAACTGTAGACAGTGGTAGGGAGCCCATTCCCCATGGATAAGAACACCTGTCAGTGCTTGGGAGAAATCTCTACTCTGTGCCAAATGCTGAGTTTGGTCAAAGTTGCCGTTGGACCTCACTCCAACCCCTGCACCCACTCTGAACTACTGCAGCATCTTGGTGTTCTTGTATTGCCTCTTGGATGTCAAAGACATTTCAGTGGGGGGACTTGTCAGAACCTGAACTTCTCTAACTATGACACTTGTCCTGAATGTTTCATCTTTTCTAGATCATTGCAATTATCAAAATGTAGAATCACTTTATGATTAGCTAGGTCTTTCAAATAATTAATGAATAAATAACTGCTTTTACCACTGCCACAGTTGATTACCATCCCCCCCATTCAATATTCATCAATCAAAACCATAACAATGTCACTAATAAAAGCTCTAATCAAGAGGCACTTCCTGAAAAGACACGGAGAAAACAAATGCATATTACCAACTAAAAGAAGAAGCCAGTCTAAAAAGGCTTTTATACATATTGTGTGATTCCAGCTGTATTATATTCTGAAAAAGCAAAACTACAGAGTCAGTAAAATGATCAGTGGCTTCCAGGGCTTAGAGGAGAGGAATGAATGGGTGGAGCACAGAGGATCTTTAGGGCAGTGGAACTATTCTGTATGATACTATAACGGTGGATACATGGCCACATACATTTGTCAAAACCCATACAATGTGCAACATCGAGAGTTAACTCTAATGCAAACTGTGGATTTCAGGTGATAATGGTGTGTCATTGTAGGTTGTAATAAATCATACTACTCTGGTGTGAGATATTAATAGTGAGGGAGGCTGTCCATGCTTGGGTGCAAGGATATATGGGAGCTTACTGTATTTTCTGCTCAGTTTTGCTATGAACCTAAACTTCCCTAAAAAATAAATTCTATTAAAAAAGTTATCTCCTTCCAATATCTTTAGTGGGTCTTCTCTATATTTGTCACAAATACCAAGCTCCTTGGTCTAGCACCAAATGCCAACCTTAGGCTACCAACATCTTTCCTCCAGAAAAAAATCTCTTTGTTTTTCCTGCATGCTCCCTGTGCTGTCATCTCCCCATG
Source organism: Leopardus geoffroyi (assembly GCF_018350155.1). NCBI lineage: Eukaryota > Metazoa > Chordata > Mammalia > Carnivora > Felidae > Leopardus > Leopardus geoffroyi. Next base: position 208,693,374 of record NC_059326.1, read on the forward strand.
AAATCTTTATGTCTCAATTGTTCTTTCCTCTGTCTCAACATTAGAGTCCTTCAAGGTGCATTCAAAGACTGCCTTCACCACCAATCCTCCCTCCATCATCTACACATTCAGAACTTATACTTTCTACCAAACTCCAATAGCTGGCATCTCTATGGCCTCACTTTCTACCTTGTTTTTTGGTGCACATAGCTCACTCAAACTAATAGATTGTCAGTATGGAGGACTATTTGCATCTCCCATAGCACTTAACATAGTGTCTTAAGAAAGAGTTGCAAAGCTAAACATTAAATGCATAACTAATTTACTGTGCTATACTAGTCCAAAATTATACTGCATTTTATTAGCTGCTTTCATTCTGGATAAAGTTATTTTTTTAGTTTATTTATTTTGAGAGAGAGAGAGAGAGAGAGAGAGAATCCCAAGCAGGCTCCTCCCTGTCAGTGCAGAGCCCAATGCGGGGCCTGAATTCATGAACTGAGAGATCATGACCTTAGCCAAAACCAAGAGTTGGACACTTAACTGACTGAGCCACTCAGGAGCCCCTTGGATAAAATAATTTAACTGAAAGGAATAAGGTAAAACTTTTCAGAAGACTCATTAGTGATAAGGGAAGGTAAACATGTTCATCCATCATTCATACTTTAATAACCCCATACCTTCACTTATAAACCACCCTTACAAAAAGTCACATCACACTCCTCAAACACTTCTCTCCCCTTTGTAGTGGCAGGTAGAGCTGGATTCATGGAAAGGCAGCTAGAACAGACATTGCTGGTTTCTTAGCCATCACCTATTCCTCCTTTTCCTTTCCTTTTGTTCAGATCTTCACCCTTTCTTTGACGCAGGGAGCAAATCTTGATTAATCTTAACTAATTATTGTAATTTCATCTCCCTTGTCAGAGATTGGTTTAGAAAGAAGCATGGATCCAATCTTGGCCAATGTTATATAAGGACTTGCTTGTGGGATTCTGAGAAGATTTCCTTCCAGAAAAACACAGATACATGAGAAAGGCAGCCTCTCTTCTGCTGGACATCCTATCTGAATTATCTATTCTATAAGATGTCTACTACTATAAAGTTATCAATCTCATAAATTTAGGCTTTACTAATTTCATATTTTCTTCTTTTTTTTAATTTTTTTTTTAACATTTATTTATTTTTGAGACAGAGAAAGAGCATGAACAGGGGAGGGTCAGAGAAAGAAGGACACACAGAATCTGAAACAGGCTCCAGGCTCTGAGCTGTCAGCACAGAGCCCGACGCGGGGCTCGAACCCACGGACCGCGAGATCATGACCTGAGCCAAAGTCGGACGCTTAACGACTGAGCCACGCAGGCGCCCCAAATTTCATATTTTCAATAAGATAGGCACTTAACTGAATTTTACCTTTGCTTTAAAAGAATTTTATAAAACCAATTCACAGTATAAATAACATTTTAGAAAGCAAAAAGAAAGGTACTAGATAAAACAATGAATAAATGGATGGATAAATGATATTATAGTTTGTTCATTCATTCATCTAACTAAGAGTTGATAAACTGACATTAGCTGTGGTTACAAAGCCCCATCTTTGACGAATCAGGGAATCAGTACGGCCAAATTGTGTCAAAATGATCCTTTTTTTAAACAAAGTATGCATTCTCCTGGAACAGTGGATGAAGGCACTAATAATAGCATATCCTAATTTTATCAAAGCATTTGAAATATCTTCTACAGTGACATTTCTTTCAATATAAATTTTGGTACAAAATATTCTATAACTCAGTCATTAATTAACAATAATGATATTAAGACTGATGTCTCAGTAAGTCAAAATTCATGAGATACAAACCTACTTTCTAGTGATTTCACAATGTCCTGTTCTGTGTGACAAACTTTGAGGTCATCAAAGAAAGCCCCTCTTTTGAGTATAAAGTGTTATTGATTACTCCTTGCTTTGACATAAGTGAACTATGGGACACTGATTGATTCACATTTCTTAAGGGATTACAAGGGGACAAAGAAGATACAAATTCAGCTGATCGGTTTCAGAAAAATCATTAGATTTGGTCCATGGGTCACAGTAGTTCCCTTTCTTTTCCCAGAAACGTTCTTGGTATTAATTTTGAACAGTTGAGCTTTAGAAAGTCTGCACATCATTAGTGTCAGGGGATGCACAATAGAGTAATCATCACATGAGGACAGCGTATTACAGATTGGTACCCCATCTGAAAAAAACCAAACAGAAGGAAAGAGAGTCATGGTAGTGGGTTCATCTCTTGAATATCCTTCCTGATGGGCAACTAGTTGGTGTTAAAAGTCTGGGCTCCATCAACTGTCATTGGCTGGTCAGCAGCAATTTCTCTCAGTGCTGTTCCCATGACGCAAGCGAACAGACCCTACTTTTGTTCTGCTTCACCCCCACGCCTGACAGGCACAAATGCCTTCTTGATAGATTGGCTCCTGGAATTGTGCAGCCCCCACAGCTGATTTCCTTTCTGGCAAGCTGCCTCCTGGTAAACACCGATGGGATGAGCAAGAGGATGTGTGGGTACAGAATAGTGATACAGGGCTTTGACTATGATTATGCTTTCGGTCATCATCATTTCCAAATTGCATATTATGAACACAGATTGTATTGGGGATGTTGAGGATGGAGAGGAAGGCTTGTGCATTTCTATTCAGGGAAGAGTTATCAGAGTTTACCGTCTCCAAACTTCTATTGCTTTAGAATTGAAGGAAGAAAGGCCGCACCGTAGAGTCTTCCCAAGCCTCGAAAATAATTAGAGATTCACTTCTGGTTCAGCTACATCATTACTCCCTCCCTCTTGGCTTTCTTTTACAGACCTTTCACCCACATTGGAAGATTGGCATGTTTCTTTATTTTAGGGCAACTCTCCCAGATGCGGATTCTGAAGATTTGTTCTATAAGGGGGTAGAGGAAGATGAATGGTGGACAGGGAAGGGGGAAAAGCCAAGTACAGCTGTGATTTTAGGGAAAGTTTCACAAAGGGTATTTGAGCCTGATCTTTTTCAGGAGAACTCTGGAGTGTGGATTAAACCTCCAAGTCTATCCCAAATTGAGGCAGTGGGTCTGGGCTTTCACTCTCTTCTGCCAGTCAGTCATTGGCTAAGGGCTGGACAGGGAGATGCAAACTCTCAGGTGCTCTGGCTTTCAGGCTGCAGGCAAACAAAGGTGCAGTCTTCTGAGAGAGTCACACGTGTGAACTTATTAACAAAACACACAGAAGCTGGAGAAGAGAACAGCAAAATGGTAAAATGGATCAGAGGGGATCTGAATAGAGCAGGGCGGGGTCCTCTACGCTCCTGGTCAGAGCTGCTGTATCCTTTGGCTAAAGTTGGTTCTGTAGCTTTCAATGCCTGTCTCAGGAAACTATCAGAATCTGGGTGTTGTGAGAGTCATAACAGGATCCAAACTCAATAGAATCAGTACATACAAAGAATAAGTTTATAGTCTGTACTTGGTAACTGATCTGGCCAAAATATTTTAAGGAATCTTGAAAATCATTAGACTGACTGGTATTTGGTTTTACCCCTTTCTCTGCATCTCTGGTTTGCCAACATCAGTTCTCTCCACTTGCTTTAGCTTCACTAATCCTTTACTTTATAAACACATCTGCCTTCAGAAAGGCTTCCCTGATACAGTGAGGTGGTGGCACCATTGCCTGAACTATCATATAAAGAACATTCAGAATCTGCCCCAGGTTATTCATTTTGTGTACACACACACACACACACACACACACACACACACACAAATTAGACAAACTGTAAGATCCCTGGCAAAGCTCAGTAACCACCTCTGCTCAAGCAGAGCCTTACATTTTCCCATTTGCCTCAGGCAATTTTTATGAGGACATACAGGTATTTGGGGTAAAAAAAAAGTGTAAAAGAACTAAATAATATAGGGTGACGTGTTTATTAACTAGTCAACAGTAATATCATTCATCCATTTGAAGTTGCTTCTTTTCTCTCTGAAGGCAAAATATGGATTGGTTAACTTTTCTTTAATTTGTTTTACAAGTTGCTTTTTCTTTTTAATATACAGATTTGTTTGTATGTATTTTGAAAAACAATCCAGTTGTTCATTCAATTGCTGTACAGTTTTATGTATTACACTTTCTCATTCCTTTGTTCCAACTCAGAAAACATAGAAATATATTTCTGTGGAATGAGGAGGGAAATACGGTCAGCTTACTTAATAAGGACTGGTTAAAAATTATCCAAAATGTTTCCTTTCCTTGGCCGCCTAGGTGGCTCAGTCAGTTAAGTGTCTGACTCTTGATTTGGGCTCAGGTCGTGATCTCACAGTTTGTGAGATCCAGCCCCACGTCAGGCTCCATGCTGACAGCGCTTGGGATTCTCTCCCTCTCTCTCTCTCAAGATAAACAAATAAACTTAGAAAAAGAAAACCCACAATGTATTTCCCTTCTAGGTCAAAAAAGTATAATCCCTTGCAAATAACTGAATGTAAAAGACCCATCAGATGGCCAGTGAGTAGTTGAAGATGCTTCTTAAGTCAGTCCTCCCTCTGGAAATCAGAAAAAGAAGACTTAAAGAAGTTCAGATTTGAAAATTCTGACACTAGGAAAATCAAGTCAACAAGTAAAGTTGTTGTCAAAGAATGTAAACAAGGCCTTCTGCAATTTATTCACACCTAATTCTCCAGCTCTTCATTCACTCACCTTCTCAACATCCATCGAGCAGCTAGCATATGCAAAATTTTGGGCTGGGTGCCGAGCAGAACATTAGGCTTTTTACTAAAAGTTTGAATCATTTGTGGACTGGGCTATTACTGAAATCACAGACCAGTAAAGCACATTACATCAAGGGAACATGAAATGGAACAAAGCCACTTTTTAAAGGCTCCCTTTTAAAATCAGGTTGACTGGCTCTTCCTATTTGCCCAACTGCTAACCTTTAGAAAGATTTTTCTTATTGCTGATAAGGCCGGCGGGTGATCACCCTGTCTCCCCTCTATAGGGCATAAAGGGTGCCTTTGTTTTCCTCAGCACGAACTCAGAGGCAAACCCAGGGAACAGTGAAACACCCAGGATGGAAATGAGGTGTCTTTGTGACAGTAAATTCTTTCTTCGGCCCCCATTATCGAGATCAACATGACTGAGTCACCGGTGGATGAAACCAATGATTGTTTTACTCTGCCTACCCAGAGTCACTCACTGAGTCAGTGGGTAAACTGGGATCAGAACCCAGACTTGTCCTACCAAGGCTGAGCGGTTCTACTATATTTATCCAGGGTCTCATGATTCTTAGTGCTTTTGCTCTGCCCTCTAATTTGCACTGTGCCTGCTATAATATCTGAACGGGAAGTTGCCAGCTAAAATGGTCATTATCCGAGAAATCTATTTAAACATGTTTGTAAGGTCAAATGAAGTGGGTGGTGGATAAGCTAGACAGAAAACAACACAAGCTTTGGCTCAGCATAGCCAGTGAGGCTAAAGCAAAAAGAGAGCAATGTTTAATGTCAAGCTAGCACATGGTAGGAAAAGGCAATCTAACCAAAATTATATCTAAATGTAGGAATGAGCAGTCAAAATATTCAACCAACCAATTGATTTCTATGCAAGAAGTGGAACAATGATTTGACTTATTTTTTAACTCAATGGATTGAGAGTTTGAGGCAGCATGCCAATAGGGTTCCAAATCCAAACTTTGTAAAGGATCTTTATAGCCATAGTTTATCCCAACAAGAGGGAAGAGTCGGAATATTGAAGAAAAATGCCCAGAATCAACCAAAAATGGTCTTTGATGGACTTAACAATAGGTACTAGTGAGTGCTATAGGGCCACAGAGAAATTAGGAAACTGGGGGAAAATCTAATGTCTCTGGGAGCCCAAACTAGACTTCCTATACATTTGAGACTTTGAAGAACAGCTTTCGGCCCCAGCAAAACCCACATCTCACAGTTTAGAGCCAACCACTGCATTACATGACCACCCAGACTCTGCTCAATTATCTCTGAACATCAAAGAGGAAGAAAGAAAAGGGTATGTCTTCATTTTCGTTTCTTAAGAAATATGGGTACATGAGTTGGGAGGCTTTAGGTAGCAAAGAGAATGCTAAAATGCTTCCTACATGTTCTGCATGAGTGTGGATGCTAGTTCATAAAGATAGAGACTGAGCAATTAAGCAGATTCTGTGCAACTGAAAGATCCCGTATGGTTACTACTGGAAAATATGACATACATGGGCATCAAGTAATTAAGTCATAGATATGACATACATGGGCATCAAGTAATTAAGTCATAGAGGAGAGTATTTCTTTTTCACTATGAATGAAATTAATTTAATAAACACCTGTCCATACACAATTCACTCGCAAATATGATTTCTTCCTAGAGCTTGATGTGGTAAGTTTTGGGCTAGAACTGCATAGCATTCATCCCAGATTCCTTCCACTATACCAAAACATTAAGCACTTTCTGTCCCTTTCTTTCTGATTCTGACTCTCTTCTCATTTCTAATGATTTCAAAAGTGACTTATACAGGTCATTGCTAAAAGAAAGAAAAGGAGAGAGAGAAAGGGAGGAGAATATTGGAAAAGAATTTGGGGAAAAGAGGGGGTAGGTCAAAAGAAAGGCGAACTTTCAGAATGATCAGCGAGAGAGCACAGGGAAGACAGATCAAAGTGGCTTTGATATATTGCAGCAATGGATGTTCCTAGAACTGTGCTAATCAGTATAGTAGCCGTTAGCATGTGTAGCTATCGAGCACCGTAATGTAGCTGGTCTGAATTGCAATGTGTAAGTACAAGATACACATCAGATTTTGAAGACTTTTGTACAAGTGAAAAAAGATCACAAAGTATTAATAATTTTACATTGATGACATTTTGATATATAATATTTGGGATACGCAATTGACCCTTGAACAGCACAGGTCTGAACTGTGTGGGTCACTTATATGCAGATTTTTTTTTGGTAATACGCTACAGGACTATAAATGTATTTCTCTTCCTCATGAGTCTTTTCTCTTCCTCATGATTTTCTTAATACCATTTTCCTTTCTCTAGCTTCCTTAATTGTAAGAATACAGTATGTAATACATATAACGTACGAAATATGTGTGAATCAACCGTTTATGTTGTTGGTAAGGCTTCCAGTCAGCAGTGGGCTATTAGCAGTTAAGTTTGGGGGAAGTCAAAAGGATTTGGATTTTTCACTGTGCAGGGTTGGGGCGGGGGAAGAAGGTAAGTGCTCCTAGCCCCCATGTTGCTGCTCAAGGGTCAACTGTATAGCGTTAAGTAAAATATGTTGTTAAAATTAATGCCATCTGTGCCTTTTTAATTTTTTAATGTGGCCACTAGAAAAATTAAAATTCCATATGTGGCTCACGTTATATTTCCACTACTCGGTGCTCTTCTCCATCTTCAGGAGAAGTAGTAGAATGGCATTCCACTCTCCCCACTGTCTCTGCCACAACGACCCCCAAACTCTCAGCCCAAAATTCGGGTGCTGACATATTATAAAGCCTGCGATAGCAGTGTCAATGCCTGAAGTTTCTTTTGGGAGGCAGGAGATATCTCCAGCAGCTTCTAGTTCTTGGGAGGCCGATCCATGGCCGACGTGCAGGGGCCTTCAGAAAAGGCGGCCCTCAGACCCACCCTGGGGCCTTGGCGGGCCTGCTGTAGTCCTGACTCTCCCCACTCCAACCCCAGGGGACCCTGGCTTTGTCTTCCTCAAAGCCCCCTTGTCACAGGATATTTTCTCCCCCAGCTACCTTTCCCAGGATTTACCTTTTTTTCCCAAACATAGGTAGGCACCTTCTCATAATTTGGAGTAAACCAAAAAAAGGACAAAAACCTTTTACGACTCAGAACATAATACATCAAAGGCAACTTGGACCTGGCCTACAGTGTGTGTAGGGTGCTATAGAAACCCTGGGTGATTTTGGAGCAGAGATTAGAATAACAAGGGATGGATGCCTGGGTGGCTCAGTCAGTTAAGCATCTGACTTCGGCTCAGGTCATGATCTCACGGTTCGTAGGTTCAAGCCCCGCATGGGCGTCTGGGCTGTCAGGGCAGAGCCCGTTTTGGATCCTCTATTCCCCACTCACTCTACCCCTCCCCCACTTGCACTCTCTGTCTCTCTCAAAATAAATAAATAAACTTAAAAAAAAAGAGAGATTAGAATAACAAAAGGCTCCAGGTGGAAAGAAAAAGGAGGGAGCAAGAGGAAGGAGGCAGAACTGGTAGAGCATGTGAGATGCAGACACATCTGGAAGAAGGTAGTCAACTGTCAATCATTTAGATGCATTTGCTGTGTCTTATCTCTAAAAAGTCATTGTATGCTACAGATAGCAGGTGACTGTCTGCAGTGGCACTTCTACCCCACATCCAGTTTACCTGTTTTCAGAGCGATAGCCAAGCCCAACTTGATTTCAAATGTGAATACAAACACTGGAGTGGAAATTCTACACCTCTACGGGAGACATAGCACAACTCAGATGCCTCACAGAGGAGGTCGCAGTAGCATCATGTCTTCCCGGATGAACTACTCATCTGGCAGGAAGCTTATCCTTTGCACCGAGTATTTCCACTCATGGCACTTCCTCTGCCGAGGCAGTAGAGGCTTTATGTGAGAAAACCCGTGTCCTTGTCCCAAAGCACGGCCAACTCAACCAACAGCTCAGAGGATCCAACAGTTATGCTGTAGCTTAATACAACCGTTTACCCGGCATAACAAAGAATTCCATATCTGATCTGCACCTCAGCATATCTGATGGGAAAAAATACACCTTTTCACGGTCATCCCTGAAAGCCTGGGGACAACAGTAATTTCCTTTCTCCTTCCCTCTCTTCTGTCACTTTTTATCTTATCACTTAGAATTGGGTTAAGTCTGGTGATTCTCAGGCAGACATTAGAAGAAAGGCCAGAGAGATCTCTGAGCCAGTTTTCACTGTTCACCCCAAGTTGGAAGATTCCTGTGATTTTAATAGCTGCCTGCTGGGTTGTCAGTGTCCCTTTTTTAGGTCAGTGACCTGGGAACTCATCCTTTTTGTAAGTTCCCAAAGGAAGGTGTCCTTCCTTACTTAAATTTTGCGCCCTTATGTACAGAAACAATTCAGGATTTTGGCGTAGTGTGGCCAAGATTATTTACCCATTATCACTTTCTTTCTTACCAAAGTAACCCTAGTTTTATTCCAGGAAACAATGTGACCAGCTGAGAGATGAGAGTCTCAGGCTCCCTTGTAATTAGGAGTGGTCTCTGAGATGCAAGTGGTATTTGTCAGGTGGGACTTCAAGGAAATCTCCTTAAAAGAGGAACAGGCAGCTGGTATATGCCCTTTAGCCCTTTCCTCCCCTCTCTCTCTTTCTTCCTGTCTAAACCCTGGAAGTGATGGCTGGAGCTTTAGCAGTCATCCTAGACCATGAAGTGACCTGAGGATGTAAGGCAAGCCCTAAGGGTGATTAGGAAGAAGGATAAAAAGAATCTGGAACACTGATGATCTTATAAGCATCCATAACAGTCTGGACTGCAGACCTACTTATTTTACAAAAGAGAAAAATTGAAACCTGTATCTTAAGCCACTGTCACTTGTGTTTTCTGTTGTAAGCTACCCAACCTAATCCCAACTGATACATGTAGAAAGAATTCTAGGTTTATTTTCCAGAAATCAATTTCTGTAATTAATTCTATAATTAGCCATTCATCAATTTAGTAATTTGCTAAATTATCCATTTGCTTAAAACCTATTTCATTTTTTTTTAAATGTTTACTTATTTATTTTGAGGGAGACAGAGAGAGCACACTCATGCATGGGGGAGGGACAGAGAGAGAGAAAGAGAATGAGAATCCTAAGCAGGATACCCTGATATGGGGCTCAATCCCACAAACCATGAGACCATGACCTGAGCCAACATCAAGAGTCAGACGTTTAACCAACTGAGCCACCCAGGCATCCCAACTTGTTTCTACTAATTACTTACAAAGTTTATGCCAATTTGCATTTTTCTGAAGCCTTTTAAAGTACACTGTATTTTGAGGTAATAGTCTTGTTTTTGGTAGTGTTGAACATATAATGAAATGAAAGGATTTTATAAACAACAACGATCTCTTTTTTTCCAAAAATTGTTCAATTTTATGTCTACGGCTTTTCACAGAGAAATAAAAGTGTAGGGCCCTGCGTGGGAATTGGGAAATCGTGACTAGGAATACCTTTACACGTGTCCTCCTTGCACAAACACCCAGCAGCCCTGTATGTGCTGAAGAAAACATACCCTCATGTACACAGAGACACCCCTGTGTCTGAATGTGAAAACCTCACATTCAGATTTATACAGATTTGGTTTGCCCATTTGACAAAAGAAAGTTTCCATTTCGTCTATAACAAACAAGCTACATTTAAGGAAAAGTCATCCCATTCATATATGAAATATTCAGCTTTGGAGAAGTGCTCAGAATTGTCTGAAATATGAAACACTCATGAAATCAACCCTCAGTAGAATGCACTGACAAATATATATATTAAACAGAAAAGACAGTGAATTGTGTTCAAAGGATGACTTAATCAGATTCGGTATGCCATTTATGTTTCTTCATAATAGCCTTTCAGACATTTTCTTCCTACTAATTTGAAGGTTCGACATTATGAACTATCTAGTTTCTTCCTGCAAAAGGTAAGTCAATTGTTCTGTCACTTTTTTTTCTGATTTATAAAATGGGAGTGCTAACAACCTCATAGGAGCATAGCAGGGGTTAGGTGAGAGAATGCACACGAGTAGAGTATCGTCCCTGGCATATGACAAATAGATGCTCAGTAACTACTGGCCTTATTGAATGGCCATAACAATGACTGGTATTGGACGATTGCACGTTCCTGAGCTCATCCATTTTCTTTTTTTGGTTAAGTTTATTTATTTATTTTGAGAGAGAGCAAGTGGGGGGGGGGCGGCGAGAGAGAGGGAGAGAGAGGGCATCCCAAGCAGGCTCTGCACTGTCAGCACAGAGCCCGACACAGGGCTCAAACTCACCAACTGTGAGATGGTGACCTGCGCCAAAGTCAAAAATCAGACGCTCAAGTGACTGAGCCACCCAGTCATCCCTTTTCTAATTCTGTTTCCTCTGCCCTCTAGAAGCCCTGAGCAACCCATCTCTGCTCTGGATCACTCTCTGCTGCTCCTTGTATGTCCTTATCCAAGCAAACAACTTCCTTCATCAACTTCCACCCTCAATAATTTCCACGGCCCCACCCCAGATGCCTCTCCCACTCCTCCCTCTGGCTTCACATGAGCCACCCTCTAGCTCAGCACACATCACACTATCTTGCTATTGTCCCGTTACCTTGCTTGTCTCCTCCCATTTACTCATCGTTGTATCTGCAGTGTCTACTGTAACCAACTCCAGACAGTCTTGAGAGATACGTTCTGGGACTGTCATAAATGTCAAGATTTGTCAATAGTTTCCTTCTTTTCTTTATTTCTTTCTTTCGAACCTATTTTTTTTTAAGTTTATTTATTTTTTGAGAGAGAGAGACAGCCTGAATGGGAGAGGGACAGAGAGTGAGGGGAACAGAGGATCCGAAGCAGGGTCCATGCTGACAGCAGCAAGCCTGATGCAGGGTTCGAAGTCACGAACCGTGAGATCATGACCTGAGCTGAAGTTGGACACTTAACCAACTGAGCCACCCAGGCACTCCAAGGACCTAATATTTTTAAGTTCAATGTCTATCATTAATTTTATTCAGACAGCCTGAGTTCAAACCCATCTCTACCACCTATAAGTGGAGACCTTGGGCAAGTCATTTCATCCCTCTGTTGCTTCAGTTTCCTCATTGGTTCCATAGGAATAACAATAGCGCCCATCTTAAAGGGTTGTTACATGAATTAAATGAATTAATACATTTTTTAAAAGTCCTTAGAACAGTGCCCATGACATATGAGGCATTATTAAGACCGACCTCCAACAAATAACCATGAGTGCCAACTTCCCAATAGGCACTGTGCCAGGCAGTGTGGGTGCAGCAGGGGAGGGAAAACAGATCATCCCTGCCCTGCTAGAGCCTGCAGCACCCTAGCAGATTTCCTCAGCCCTCCCTCAGAGATCTAGTTTCAAATGTGCCACAGGGGTCCAGGAACTTGCATTTTTAAATATTTATTTATTTTGAGAGGGAGGGAGGGAGGGGGAGAGAAAGAGAGAGAGAGTCTGAGCAGGAGAGGGCAGAAAGAGAGGGAGAGAGAGAATTCCAAGCAGGCTCCATGCTTTCAGCACAGAGCCCAGCGTGGGGCTGGATCTCACAAACTGTGAGATCATGACCTGAGTCGAAATCAAGAGTCAGATGCTTAACTGACTGAGCCACCCAGGCACCCCTAGGAACTTGCATTGTTAATGCAGGTGGTGACTGAACCAAAATTTGAGAACTGAACACAAATCCAGTCTGGTATATGTACAAGATTTAAATTCCTACTTCAGCTCAATCACAAGTGGTTGTATACACTGAGCCTTTGGGAAGAGCCAGACCTTGGAAGACCAAGCACCTCAAGGACAGAGTCTGGCACACAGTGGGGGATGGAATTTCATTTCTATGAAAGGTTTCAACACAGGTCTCTGTGTGGAGAGATGAGGAACAGGGAAGGCAGGGAAGTCTCTCCCAGTATTAATGGTCTCATGTTGTTCTTTAGGAAGTGAGCAAGGACCACAAAACAGTTACGTTTTGGAACTGACCACCGTGTTCTTTCTTATCTCCCCCCCACCCCACCCCAAATATGAACTTGGAAACAAACACATTTGAGTTTGTCTGTAACATTAAGTAGATTGGTTGAAAATAGAAATAGATTCCAACAAGTTCTAGATACATTCGGGGCATACATCCATAGTGAGGTGCTAATTTCTAGGGACGTTTAGGCCACTCTCCTCATCTTTACTTTGAAGAGATAGTGAAGCAGATTTGGTGGTCACTGCTCCTGTTCCTCACAAATCTTCATTTTGTTGGGAGGTGCGAGGCACCTCCCAGACAGAGTTGTAGCCTTTGAGGCATGAGCAGGAGCCTTGTGGGTGGGGCTTAAGAGAGGACAAGCCCAGCAGGCTTGTACCTCTTACCTCTTTGCTCCTCCCAGGGCTTCCCACATACTTGGGCCTTGGTCTCTTAAAGCCACTGAGCCAATGTCACTAACCACTTACCTCCAGACTTCTTGAAAGTTGGGTAAAGCAAACGCCCCAGTTTGTGTAAGCTATTTTTCGGGGGTAGGCTATTTACCTACAGCCTAGGTAAGGGGGCGGGGCTGTTTCTTGTAACTGAACACATTACCTGATACAGATATCAGGAAATACACATCTTTGCTTTCCCATAAACATCTCTGCTGCCATGACCGGTGATAAATACAGACCCATGTACTTCCTTGAACTAAATGAGAATTTGACTCTGTATGTTGGGGAAAAAATAAAACAGTAAACTGTCTTTGTGGTTTTCCTTCAAGTCTTTAAAGTAGTTTATTACTCTCTCATTATTTTGATTATTATTTAAATTTTATTTAACAGAAATAACATTGCTGAAAAAAATCACACATTTTCTTCCATAAATTTAGGCATGAGAAAACCTTCAAATGGCACACAGCTTTAGAAACTATATAGCACCTATCCTTTTAAAATCACCGAATAGTAATTCTTTTATTGTCAAATTGAGGCTTAAAACAGGCAGCTACAGTTGAATATTTCAGGAAATATCTTGCCAAATTAACTTTCAGAAACTTTCTAAGCCAAAAGTCTGTGTAGCTAATGTGGTAATAACCAGAGGCCACCATTTATCCCATCAAGTGACTGGTTTGTATCGAGCTGAAGGCCAGCTGAGGTTAATGAACCCCACCTGTGTCCTTAAGGACCCCTGTAAATCAACCTCAGGTGGGGGTCACTCATTAATGTAAAAGTATCCAGTAGGGATCAACTATTTCTCTCCTCCTGGGCAGTTGAGATGATGTTCACAAACAATTTTGAGGTAATTCTGGAAACAATGTCATGCAATTTGGACAACCATTAAATTTATCTCCCCAGACACTGAATAGGATTGGATTCCAGGTTGAACTCTAAAATGAAGGAAAATAACTTTTACCTTACATTTAGGTATCTACAGAGCACCTCAGTATTGGGAATGAATAAATTCTAAACTAATTCTTTCCCATGTAGAAAATTCAACTGCTGGGTCTTTCTATAAATCACATCTTCAAAGGCCCAACATCATTTTTCCTCTCCTAATTGCTATTATGAGACAATAAATTTCTTATAGGGAAATAATGCAAATATAACTGCATGGCATATGTAGGCCACGTGTTCTAGCAAATCCATAAAAATTGTTTCATTTATATTTTTGATGAAAGGTACAACAATCTTCCAAGACCAGTAATCATTAATTTTGAAAACATAGGATTAATATGCGACTTATCTCAATACTGGAATAGGGCTCAGTAAATATCTGTCCAAGGAAGGTATTTCTTTGTTTGTCAACAACAAATATTTAGTGAGTCCCTACTATGCTGGAATTTAAGTATCCTGTCTTCCCTGGCTTAAGTGGCATTTTATGTAATAATGTGAATGATATACATATGACATTTTAAAAAATGTGTTACAGTTTAGGGTTTTCTAAAACAAAATACCCAAGATAAATTATTTTCAGGATCCAGAAGGACATTTTATAATAACAGAGAAAAGTGTAGACTTACAAGGAATTAGACCAGAAACTGTACAGCTATCAGACTCAAAGTCCATTTCTCCACCTCTCTGGGGTGATGTGGTCTCTCATTTCTGCCTTTGTCTGCATATCTGCAGCATTCTATTTTTCCCTTTCTGCAGACTAGCCTTTGATGCTTCTGCCTGAGACCCAATTTTGCATCAGGGTCTGGCCAGCATCTTAGAATCCTAATTCTGGATTCTGGGAAAAGAAGATTTGATTGGTTCAACCTAGGTCCCCCACTCATCCAATCAGCTTTGACAATGAAGGAGAGTTTCTACAGTAAAGATATGCCATAGGGTCTATCCCTATGGTGGTGAGGAGAGGTTCCCAGAGATAGGGAGCATGGGTTGGGCAGTCACCTCCAAATTTTTTTCCAGTTGAACTGCATAGAAAATATCTTTAGTTGTGGGCTTTTAGTATAAAGATAACCATCTAATTCTGAACCTCACTCAACTTTGCAGAAACCTACCAGAACAAATTTCTCTCTCTTAGCTGGAAGAAAACTTGCAATTCATTCTTCCTTGGTCCTCTGAGAAAAACTAGCTTCATTGAGCATCACAGAGCATCTCACTTTTTTTTCAATTTTTTTTTTAACATATTGAGAGACAGAGAGAGACAGAGCATGAGCAGGGAAGTAGCTGAGAGATGGGGAGACACAGAATGTGAAGCAGGCTCCAGGCTCTGAGCTGTCAGCACAGAGCCTGACACGGGGCTCAAGCTCACAGACTGTGAGACCATGACCTGAGCCGAAGTCGGATGCTCAACTGACTGAGCCACCCAGGTGCCCCTCACTTTTTTTTTAAAGAATGTATTAAGAGGTGTGCATTCCTGTGAAGTCTTAGCTTCATTCAAGTTTTTTCCATGTATTTTCCATGGGAGTTTCCTAGTGTTTCTTATTTATTTATTTATTTATTTATTTATTTATTTAAGAGAAAGAGAGAGCATGAGTGGGGTAGAGGCAGAGAGAGGGGGAGAGAGAGAATCTCAAGCAGGCTCTGTGTCATGAGTGCAGAGCCCAACATGAGACTCGAACTCACGAACTGCAAGATCATAACCAGAATGGAAACCAAAAGTTGGCCACTTAACCAAATGAGCCACCCATGTGCCTCTTATTGTGGTTCTGTAGTTCTTCATCCTGAATTGTCTCCTAAAATATATCACCCCACTTAGTCATGGGTATATTTGACACAATTTACATGATTGTACTGGCTTGGAAATCTGTCATCCCTATCATAACACAATCCTCAGAAACATTCCCACAATTCAAATTAAAACCAAGAGCATATAGGGCACTTGGGTGGCTCAGTTGGTTAAACGTCTGACTCTTGATTTTGGCCCAGGTCATAATATCCTGATTTGTGAGATTCAGCCCCACATTGGGCTCTGCGCTGACAGCATGGAGCCTGCTTGGGATGGTCTTCCTCCTTCTCTCTCTGCTCCTCCCCTGCTCACTCTCTATCTCTCTCAAAATAAATAAATAAACCTAAAAAAAAAAAAAAACAAAACAAAACAAGAGCATACAAATTGCCCCATATTCCCATATCCAGATCAACAGTTTACGTCTATTTCAAATTCTCCAATATCATTTTCTGGAACCACCTCTTTGCCTTGTCTCAACCCCCTTCCTGTGATTGCTCCAAGATAACCCCAGTGACCTGCACAGTTTCACTCCAAGCCTTCTTCCTCTATAGGAGATCACGTCAAAACTTTTCTCTCATGGCTCCAATTTCTACAAACTAATTTCAGTGAAAAATTATAAAGCTGATGAATACCAAAAGTGGAAATGCAGTTTATTAAATACAGCTTCCCTCCCAGACATGAGAAACTGATTGAACTCTTCTATTCTCATCAGAGGATGTTTATCAGATGAGAGCAACAGGCTTCCATTCTAGTGTTGTGACCCCACCTAGGGTATCAGACTTTCTCAGTAGATATAAAAACCTGCCCAGAATAAAACCGAGTTTGCCTGTGTTTATTAAGAATACTATTTTATTGGGGCGCCTGGGTGGCGCAGTCGGTTAAGCGTCCGACTTCAGCCAGGTCACGATCTCGCGGTCCGTGAGTTCGAGCCCCGCGTCAGGCTCTGGGCTGATGGCTCAGAGCCTGGAGCCTGTTTCCGATTCTGTGTCTCCCTCTCTCTCTGCCCCTCCCCCGTTCATGCTCTGTCTCTCTCTGTCCCAAAAATAAATAAACGTTGAAAAACAAAAAACAAAAAACAAAACAAAAAAAAAAAGAATACTATTTTATTTAGCTCTTCTAAAGTTCTTTTTCAAAACACACCACATAGATGATCTTGCTCTATCCTTACAATTCTATGAATGAAGCAAATAATAATGAAGGGAAAATATTATACATCCCATTTTATTTAAACATTTTTTTTCAATATATGAAATTTATTGTCAAATTGGTTTCCATACAACACCCAGTGCTCATCCCAAAAGGTGCCCTCCTCAATACCCATCACCCACCCTTCCCTCCCTCCCACCCCCCATCAACCCTCAGTTTGTTCTCAGTTTTTAACAGTCTCCTATGCTTTGGCTCTCTCCAACTCTAACCTCTTTTTTTTTTTTTTTCTTCCTTCCCCTCCCCCATGGGTTTCTGTTAAGTTTCTCAGGATCCACATAAGAGTGAAACCATATGGTATCTGTCTTTCTCTGTATGGCTTATTTCACTTAGCATCACACTCTCCAGTTCCATCCACGTTGCTACAAAAGGCCATATTTCATTCTTTCTCATTGCCACGTAGTACTCCATTGTGTATATAAACCACAATTTCTTTATCCATTCATCAGTTGATGGACATTTAGGCTCTTTCCATACTTTGGCTATTGTTGAGAGTGCTGCTATAAACATTGGGGTACAAGTGCCCCTATGCATCAGTACTCCTGTATCCCTTGGGTAAATTCCTAGCAGTGCTACTGCTGGGTCATAGGGTAGGTCTATTTTTAATTTTCTGAGGAACCTCCACACTGCTTTCCAGAGCGGCTGCACCAATTTGCATTCCCACCAACAGTGCAAGAGGGTTCCTGTTTCTCCACATCCTCTCCAGCATCTATAGTCTCCTGATTTGTTCATTTTGGCCACTCTGACTGGCGTGAGGTGATATCTGAGTGTGGTTTTGATTTGTATTTCCCTGATAAGGAGCGACGTTGAACATCTTTTCATGTGCCTGTTGGCCATCCGGATGTCTTCTTTAGAGAAGTGTCTATTCATGTTATTTAAACATTTTTTAATGTTTATATATTTTTGAGAAAGAGAGTGTGAGCAGGGGAGGGGAAGAGAGAGAAGGAGACACAAATCCTAAGCAAGCTCCAGGCTCCACATTGTCAGCACAGAGCCCAACATGGGGCTTGAACCCACGAACCATGAGATCACGACCTGAACCAAAGTTGGAGGCTTAATGGACAGAGCCACCAAGGTGCCCCTATACATCCCATTTTAAAGATGAACCAACCAACACCTGAAATAACTAGCTTTGTGGCACGGTCACAACCTTCCAAAGGAGCTTTGCCATGATCTGTAGAATGAAAGGGTGAACCGAGGGTTCCCTAAAGTCCTGTCCAGCACTATTTGACTTTTAATTAGTATTTTCTCAACAGAACGTACAGGTTAGTGATAGGGCTGAGGCGCAGTAGGGAGATTTTATAAGATCAATCAACAACAACAACAAAAAAAGAGGATGTTACAATTCCAGAGTTTGAAGTTGCCAAATTCGAGTTTCCATTTCTAAGGTTAGGACAATACTCAGAGTGGATTACAGAAGACAGTGTAAATAATTCTGAGGGTAAAGCTCACTTTTCACTGGCAGAATCTTAGCAACAAGTGGAATATTTGAAGCAGAACAAAAAAAAAACGTTTATCTTTGAAGCTGCAAAATGGTCATGTTGAAAAATTCCATCCATTTTCCAGCCAAATGGCCCAAATAAAGTTACACATGCAGGTGCACCTGGAGTAATTTTTCAAAATGGAAAGGTTTTTTATACAAGTAACATAGTTTTCACAAAGATCCTCTTTGGATCATGGCTTATTGCCTGGGCCAGATTTAGCTCACAGGTCAGAGGCAAAACACTCTGAGCTCAGCACGGGACTGCTGAAATTCTGCTCTCCAGTGTGTGCTTGAGCTGCAGTGGATGCTTACCCTCTGCGGTGCAAAGGCCCAACCACTCAGGGACATTGAGCCTCTTGGTTCAGGAAGCCTTTCGCCAGATAACTTACTCTCTTAGACCAGCTGTGAACATGGCATTGCTTGGCAGAATCTTTAACCCTTCATTAAATAAAAACCCTGGCCCAACTACACGGCTCCACCTAGATCAGTATTTCTAATTTGGAGGGTCTGCCCTTGTGATTTTTTTATTATGGGCTTATGGTTAAAATTCCTATTTATATTTTCTGTCCAGAGTGTCTTAAAAAAAAAAAAAAGACTTATTGCGATATAATTTGCACATCATAAAATTCACTAATTTAAAGTGTAATGGTCTTTAGCATGTTCAGTGTTGTGCAACCATCACCATAATCTAATGCTAGAAGATTTCCATCATTTCCAGAAGAAACTGCATATCCACAAACTGTCACTCTCCACCCCCAAGCAATCACTGGTCCACTCTATGGATCTCTGTCTCAGTACAGCTGCCTACGTAATACACGGTCTTATGTAACTGGCTTCTTTAAGTAGCACAGTGTTTTAAAGGTTCATCCATACTGTACATGTATCAGTACTTCATTCCTTTTTGTTGCTGAATAATATTCCACGGTATATCACATTTTGTCTCTCCATTCATCATCTAATGTACATTTGGGTCATTTCCACTTTGGGACTATTATAAATAATGTTACTATGAACATTCACATGCAAGGCTTTGTGCAAACATATCTTTTTATTTATCTTGGGTAGATAACCCGGAGTGGAATTGTTGCATTATATGGTAACTCTATGATTAACATTTTGAGGACCTGCCATCTGTTTTTCCATGGCACCTTCGCCATTTTATATTCCCACCAATGATACAGGAGGTGCTGATTTTTCCACATCCTTGCCAACACTCATCATTGTCCGTGTTATCCATGGTGTCTTCATACCAATGGCATGACTCTCCCAGTTGGTTCTTCGTTGTAGTTGTGGTAACTCTGGAAGATAACTGTCCATCTCTTTGATAGCATCTCTTTTGGGACTCCCAGAGTGTCTATTTTGTGTAGACCAGTTAGCTCACCCCAAATATACCAGAAAAAAGATTCCGTATCATTTTTGCATGATATGAGAACAACAATTAAATTCATTGATGTAGTTAGGTTGTAACCATTTAATGCCTTCTTGGTCTTCTTCTCTCTAGGGTCCCATGAGTCAGAGATCCAAGCACAGGCAGAGACCAGATCATCTAGCCAAAAGAAAAGTTTCAGACTTCTCGAAAATCTTAGTTAACTCAGAAACTCACAATACAATCACTACTTATTATTTTGATATTTGATACTACTAACTGGTATTTACTTTTTAAAAAGAAATAGCTCTGCACAGTGAAGGAAACAATCAACAAAACTAAAAGGCAACTGATGGAATGGGAGAAGAAATTTGCAAATGACATAGATAAAGGGTTAGTATCCAAAATCTATAAAGAACTCATCAAACTCGACACCCAAAAAACAAATAATCCAGTGAAGAGATGGGCAAAAGATATGAACAGACACTCTTCCAAAGAAGACATCCAGATGGCTAACAGACACACGAAAGGATGCTCAACATCATATATCAGTGAAATACAAATCAAAACCACGATGAGATACCACCTTGCACCTGTCAGAATGGCTAAAATTAACAACTCAGGAAACAACAGATGTTGCCAAAGATGCACAGAAAGGGGAACACTTTTGTACTGCTGGTGGGAATGCAAACTAGGGCAGCCACTCTGGAAAACAGTATGGAGGTTCCTCAAAAAATTAAAAATAGAGCTACCCTACAACCCAGCAATTGTATTACTAGGTATTTATCTAAAGGATACAAAAATGCTGATTCAAAGGGGCACATGCACCCCAATGTTTATAGCAGCACTATCGACAATAGCCAAATTATGGAAAGAGCCCAAAAGTCCATTGATTGACAAATGGATAAAGATTATGAGATACACACACACACACACACACACCACATTTCCATTCATCAAAAAGAATGAAATCTTTCCATTTGCAACAACATGGATGGAACTAGAATGTATTACGCTAAGCAAAATAAGTCAATCAAAGAAAGATAAATATATGATTTCACTCATATGTGGAATTTAAGAAACACAACAGATGAACATAGGGGAATGGAAGGAAAACTAAGAGGGGGGAGGCAAACCATAAGAAATTGTTAAATACAGAACAAACTGAGGGTTGCTGGAAGTGTGCTGGGTTGGGGGATGGGCTAAATGGGTGATGGGTACTAAGTAGGGGACTTGTAAGGATGAGCACTGGGTGTTATATGTAAGTGATGAATCACTAAATTCTACTCCTGAAAACAAAACAAAACAAAACAAAAAGGATATAATCCAAAGACCGTAAAGGATCAGTTCTCAAAAGGATGCCTGTGAACTACCTGGGAAGAGAAATGGCTTGCTAATTATGCGATGTCCTGGCCCAGTACAAAGCTATCATATTGGAATCCCTTGAAATGGAATCAAGGAATATGCAGTTATAAGAAGAGGTGAGTCTGGTGTGCCTGAATAACTTAATAATCTCTGCAACCAACCCTGAAGTATGTGTCTGAGCCTGGCCATCCTCTAGAGAAGAGTGGAAGAGCTCAGGTCCACATGCCCCTGACGTTGTTTGCATGGATACCGCAGTAGGATAGTAGGGAGGCTGAATGGAGAAATTCTTACTAAGGAGAATCTTAGAGGCAAGACCCCTTAACTTATTTGAAGTGGGGTGGGGAATATACACTATACCAAACTGAAGGCTTGGGACTATTGTGTCCGTCTCACTGAGTTGAGCCCCTTCAAGAGGACTTGAATGCCAGTCCTCTCGGCGAAGTGGAAATGAAAGACCCACCATGTGAGACGTGGGTCCTGGGTGGAGGGGCCAAGAGGACAGCTGAGATGCTGGAGTGGAGAGAATAATTAGGGTGATTCTGCCAACTCGGCTCCTCAGGTAGAGCAGTGCAGACAACCTCTGGCACAGTGGGGGAGCGGAATCTGGGTGTTTCCCAGGGATTTATTTCCCAGTTCCCAATAGAGAGAGGCTTTCAAGAGTGGTAGCCTCAGAATTAGCCAGAAGAATCTCACCCAGTGGGCCACAGCTATTTCTCCAAAGTATCCTTCCCCACGGATGGCAGGTGGCAACGAGGTAGCTACTCCCAGTAGAGGGAAGCCTGGGAAGGGCTGTGGTGGGGGGCAGAAAGCAGCGGGCAGCCATTACCAGGAGAACAAGGTCTCCAAAGCCCATGGCTGCCAGTGCCTGCAGCAGCAATAGGAATGGTAATGGCTATTCTCACATTGGAGGAGGAACACCTCCTTTACCTGAATCCCACCCAGCAGCTGCAGTCAAGCGTGGGTTCACAGTCCAAAGGGCTGATCCAAGGCAGGAGGAGCCAGTAAGGTGACTCTGAGCTAAAGTCCCATAGGGGACCCTGATGAAGCCTGCAGGTCAAGTCCTCAAAGGGATGGTGTGGAATCATGGACAGACTCAGAAAGCAGATGCCATCTGGATTGAAACAAATATTGATCCCAGGTGGTAACTGGGTACTGTTAAGGAGTGGGCACCTTTATCCACTGGCAGGTGAGGGCACAGAGTCAGGGGACATACGGACAGGCTGGGAGCTTATGCTCTCTGTGCTTCCTGGGACTGGTCTACGGTAAAGGCTTGCTCTGAGGAGAGAAATCCGGACCGAGTTTTTCCGGGGCCTGACACATTTCACTCACCAAGGAGTGAGCCTGAGCCTTTCTGGTTCTCTCTGGAAGGAGCTGGAAAAAGACACCTGGGGGTCAGGAAAGGAGTTCTCAAACTACTAGTATCTGGGGTTGTCAGTCCGTAGAAGCCCAGGGGTGTGCTACTGACCACCTTTTGAATTCCCCACTAGGGTTTTAAGTGTAAACCTAGTGAGTTTATTGTCTGGAAGATTCCCAAATAGTCTACACTCAGCGCATGCGCACACACACACACACACACACACTCAGACATACACATAATCAAATACACATAGATTACGAATGCTGCTCTAGAGAATTTAGAAAAGAGTCGATGCCAATCTGTCTGAATCTGCCCTGAGAGAAGATTCTTTTTCAGCCAGGAGACAAAGAGACGAAGCAGCTTTGTCCTCAGCAAGGCTGGTGTAGGCTGGGATACTACAACTCTCTGGGCTGGAAACCTCAAGAGATCAGGTTCCCTCACCAAAGTCGAAGTATTTCCTGGTCTGAGCCGGCCCTACAATGCCAGAGGTGCCCTGGAACTCCTGGCATTTTGGTATTTCCAGCAATTAGTGGTGCTGAAAATCCTTGAGGGGAAAAAGAACCCAGGCCATGATTTCACAAAGAGAAAACAAACAAACAAATCCCCAAGAGGGGGTGAGAAGGTGAACCAGACTTCTACTTTAATTTTAAGAAAAGCATAATTCTGCATTTTCCCTGCTCTGGCTGGCTCTCTGGCATGTGGGAGCAGGGCAGGTAGGCGGCCGTCCCTCAGGTCAGGCAGTGTATCCAATTTTTACCCTCTGTTAGTTCTGCCTTTTAAAGGTTTCAGACAGACTTAAAATCATCATTTAGGAATCTTAAGGTGAACAGAGGCTCTCAAAGCGGCCTCCTTCTGCTGCTGCCGAGAAGGCTGAACGGGGACACGCTTGAGTGGTGACCGAGTGCTGATAAGCGGGGAGGGGTGAATTTATGAAGTGAGCAGTTCGTCAAATACACAAGTCACTCAGAATTCATCGAAGCAGGTGTGAAGCGACCAGGTTTCAACAGCCGAGGTGGGATGGCACTTTGTCATAAGAGAAGCCCCGCTCCTGGGCCAGGGTCGAGTGAGACCACGACTAAGCAAGGCATGCTGTAACCGGGGGCCAGCGCTCCGGAGCTGGCGAACCCACGCGGAGATGACAGGCCCAAGCCGGGGGCTCAGCCGAGGATGTGCGGCAGCCACACGGGAGGTTCCCACAGAACCCCCAGCCTCACCCAGTAGCAGAATGCAGCAAGTACAATTTGATGCACACTGCAGGCTTGTATTTTATTCAGTATAAATATTTTCAATGCAGTTTTAAATATTTTGCAAACCCAAAATAGCAGCAAGCACGGAGGAGACTTCACTACTCGTTTTCTGCCTCGGTCTTGCAAAACGTGGAGTCGATAATGAGCCTGTTGCTTGTTTTCCATTTTAAACGTTCAGTTTCCTTAAATGTAGTTCAAAATGAAATGCAAACTTTTCTTTTTTTTTTCTTCCCTTTAAAGAGTACTTCAACCCAACAAAGCAGGTGAGTTTTATGGATAGCATTATTTGGAATAAAATCATTCTTTAACCAGAGAGAGAGAGAGAGCAAGAGAGAGGGAGCATCGTCCTAGGGCACAGATCTGAAGGGCGCAGGGCCTAGAAAGTGGAGAGCAGCCTTTCCCAGAGGCTGACAACACAGGTTTGCTCTGAAATTTTTGAGAGAAGAGCCACACACGTGTCACACACAGCCCCTATTAGGGTGGTGCTTGGCCAGGAAAATCCTGCCGCACAGCCACCCACACGCCACAGCAGCCACATAACTGAAAGAGGCTAAAAAAAAAATTAATCCGCGGGGCGCCTGGGTGGCGCAGTCGGTTAAGCGTCCGACTTCAGCCAGGTCACGATCTCGAGGTCCGTGAGTTCGAGCCCCGCGTCGGGCTCTGGGCGATGGCTCAGAGCCTGGAGCCTGTTTCCGATTCTGTGTCTCCCTCTCTCTCTGCCCCCTCCCCCGTTCATGCTCTCTCTCTGTCCCAAAAATAAATAAACGTTGAAAAAAAAAATTAAAAAAAAAAATTAATCCGCAAGCTGAGTGAAAGCCACCACCGGCCTCTGACACCGTTGAGGGGGTTTGCTTTGCGTTTTTAATAAACAGAAATAGTGTGCAATGCTATGCAGGAAATACAACGTTCTCGGTAAACTCAACCTGGGTGGTGTTCTTGCAGAACAGACGTAAAAGGCAGAACGCTAAGCTGTTCTTTTCCTCTTTACGTTTTTCTTTTAAAATCTTTGACGCTACTTTTGAGAGGTCAAAGTTCCAGGCAAGACCAACTACAGAATCTGCAGGGCCCAGTGAAAAATGAAAATTCAGGGCTCTTGTTCAAAAATTAGTAAGACTTTCAACATGGTGTCACTAGAACATCAGCCAAGTGCGAGTCCCTTCAGAGCTCGACTCTGTTGCTTTAGAGGTCACTTATCCTTTTTGCCTTAGGTACAAAGCCTAATGGCAGTTAGATCTCTGTTTCTTTTTTCTTTAATGTTTGTTTGTTTATCTATTTATTTATTTTTGAGAGAGACAGAGACAGAGAGAGAAAGTGCACAAGCAGGGGAGGGGTGGGGGACACAGAATCTGAAGCAGGCTCCAGACTCTGGGCTGTCAGAATGGAGCCGTGAAGCAGGGCTCGAACCCAAAAACCGTGAGATCATGACCTGAGCAACCGACTGAGCTACCCAGGTGCCCCTACACCTCTGTTTCGTCATCGCACAAGGCTGTGCTGCTGAGGCAACCCTACATGGGCTTCCATCTCGCCACAGGAGTCACCCTTAGCCCTGGCCATGCCTGTGGAGGGAGCACTGAGGTCTCAGCTGCAAAACCAAGAAGTCAAGGCCGTTTGCTGACCTGCGGCCAGAGGAAACACGGGAGTTTCTATTTCATTTCCTAAAAATAACGTTTGTTGTGGGATATTTCTTTCTGATTTAAAAAATAACCGGGGCGCCTGGGTGGCGCAGTCGGTTAGGCGTCCGACTTCAGCCAGGTCACGATCTCGCGGTCCGTGAGTTCGAGCCCCGCGTCGGGCTCTGGGCTGATGGCTTGGAGCCTGGAGCCTGTTTCCGATTCTGTGTCTCCCTCTCTCTCTGCCCCTCCCCCGTTCATGCTCTGTCTCTCTCTGTCCCCCCCAAAAAAATAACACATGCTTATTGAAGACAATACAAAAAACACAGAACATCTGAAGAAAACAAAATCACCAGGGCTTCAACCACCCAGATATGACCACTGGTCACATATTATTATAGACCCTAATTTTTGAATTTTTGCTGTGTGTGTTTTCCGTGTGTGGGGCGGTGGGTGTCTAATTTTCCAAAGCTAGGATCATACTCTAATATTGTTTATAAACTTTTTCAACTTATTTTATTATCTCCCCTTGTCATTCACTGAATGGTCCTTAATTACCTCATTTTTATAGGTTGTACATTCATCATATATACACATATAGAGAATATTATACATTTATAGCACAATGTATTTAACATATATTCTGCATATGTGTAATTGATATTTAAAATCTAACATACACACATATGTGTATACACACACCAAAAAGCATTTAAGCTGGATTATATGAATTTGGCCATTATTCACAAAAACAATACAGTCTATGTCTGGCCACCGTGGTCAGACTGAAAACAAAATTCCCTCGTCTGTTTGCTTACTTTGCAGTGTTTCAAAAAATGAATTCATTTTTTCAATCATAAATTAAAAAGAACACCAGGGCATCCCCAGCCTCTGAAAAAAAAAAAAATTCCCTCTGCATAATTGGCACAAAAATCAACCAATTCACTGAGTGCCGTTCTGCCGGGTCTAATAGGTAAATGGCATTTCTTGATATTCCCGAGAGATGATTCATTTGGAATCGACAAGTGTTCACCAAGGAGATGACCGGCGATACCCCTGCTCACCAACCTGGAGCAGTCCCTCATGCAGTCACGCAGGCGGGGGCGGCAAAGAGCCTCCAGATTAGAAAGAATAATGCTAATAATACACCAAAATGTTTCTGAGCGTGAAGAGACGTTTCAGAAGTGGCTTTTCGTTTCAACATTCTTTCAGCAGTTCAGTCAACTTCTCGTAAAATTAATAGTAAATACTTTTTTAAGGGGTGTGTGTGCGCTGGTATTTTTGTGTGATTTGTTTGGTGTTGTTGAAATATGCTACCCTGGAAAATGCTCAGCTATAAATGCCATTCTTCATAAACATGAGCCGGGCTGCTGATACATGGCTTTGCAGTTCTCTTTGAACTGTGCTTTTGTTGCTTTCTGTGGCCTTCTTCCCTCAGAGCACGTGTCTGGGAACAAGAGCTGGAGACGCAAAGGTCACGACGTTGTCGTGGAAACAGAACCTCTCCTCGTGGGCAGAGCTGGCTAACAGCGACCCGCAGCCGCCCTGTGCCAGGCACTGTGCGGGTTTTGCCAGCATCTTCTCTCGTTAACCCTCCAGAAGCCCTCTTCAGTACTACCAGCCCCATTTTTAGAGTAGAAAACTGAGTGAGACCAGCCAACTCTCTTGCCTAAAGTCGTGCCACTTCGAGGTGGCAAAATGGAGACGGGAAGCAAATCTTACTCTCTAAACAACACTGCTTTTCCAGTTGGTCTGCCCCCACGCCCTAGGTGGGAGGAGAACGGGGGCCCACGTGGTTCCATTTCTCTGTAGCATCCCAGTGGCTGCAAATGGTGGTGTGGTCACTTTGACAATGATTCTTCCAGTTTCCGCACTTGACAGAATTCGCTGGCGACCAGTTCCCTGTCATGTGTATTGCTTTAAAGATTGTAACAGGGGCTAGACAAACCCAGAGGAACAGGCCAACATCTTCCTGGTGATCTTAACAATAACCTAAACTTTCAGAGTTTCCCGAAGAGTTGAAAAGAGGGAAAGCGTATGCGTGTGTGTGTATGTGTTCACGTGTGTATACAATGAACATGACTTGAAGCAATAGGGATGGGCAGGAGCTGGATGATAGAAGGAGCAAAGACCTCAAGAACTCCACTCAGAAACATGATAAACCCGAAGTTTGCACACACAGACCCCCCCACCGCTAGTACCATAGACTTCACCTGACCTATTTCTATAGATTCCCATTCTACACTTGTATGCACATCCATACCACACCATCTGTTTCACATATTTGCACCTCTGCAAAAATCCCATGATTTTCTGCAGGGCTCTAGTGGATGTTTTAAGGGGTCTAAAATCTTTTCTGTGTCAGATTATTTCTGGGGATCAAACTCCAGCTTCAGTTGGGCGAACACAGGCTGCCAGGTCAGGTGGGGTCAGCGTGTAGATCCTCTGGGGACAGGGACTGCGTCAGCCACTACCCTCCCCATCCCGATACATACTTCCAATACACACACATCAGATTTTCCTCCTTGCACCTGGGTACACGCTGTACTCGGCAAGAAAACTATTTGCAGCTTATTCAAGACAAGTTGGGCCAAAGAATTGTTCATCTTACCTGGTGCCACTGCAGTGCTAAGTGAAAACAAGGCCTGGAAAATGCACCCAAAACGCCTGTCGACAGTTGTGGGTGGTAAGGGGGAGCTGATACTCTCTCTATTGTAGGCGTTTGCCCCAAGCCCATCTAACACTGTGTAACCCACAGAAGTTCCGGGACCTGTGGGACATCGCTGGGAACTTGTGAGAAACGCAGAATCCCAAGCCCCACCCCAGACTAGAGAATCAGCACTTGAACGAATCTCAGGTGATTCACATAAAATTTAAGCTTGAAAAGCAGCTCTGCTCTAGAATCCAGAAGAGGCATCATTAACTCTGGTTTCACATTAGAATCACCTGTAGAGATTCTTAACCGGAACAAAAGATAGGCCCCACCATTAGATTTTGATTTACTTTGTCTGGGGTGTGGCCCAGGCAAAGGTGTATCTCAGAAGTTCCTCTGGAAGGTTGCCAGATTTCGCAAATAAAAATACAGAATACTCAGTTACATTTGAATTTTTGGATAAATAGGAAAAGGTTTTTTGTTTCTTTATTTTTTTTTACTGCAAGCATATCCTATGCAGTATTTGGGACATACTTACATTAAGAAATTATTTGTATTTACCTTAAACGTGAATCTTGTTGGCATCCTGTATTTCATTTGGTAAGCCAATCCCCAGGTGATGCTAATGTACGTTCAGGGTTGAGAACTTCTGCTGTAAAGAAAGCCTAGTTCCATGCAAATATTTGTCCCGGAATTTTCTGAATGGTCCTGATGTAAAATATTCTCTCCCATGGTGGTGATGTGTCATACTTTGGAAAAAAGGCCTTTCTCGTCATGACCCCGAGAAGCCATTAGGCCTATGAAAGTCCAGTAATGCTAGTGAATGGAGGAATCTAGTTGCCAGGTAACTTATATATACAGGATATGTCCTGTATTTAATGATTTTTGTCCTGTGTCATCTATTGGCTTCGTCAAGACCCCTTAAATGTCTTGTATTCAGCTATTTTTTTTTTTTACTAGATTACAAAAATTTGGCAGTCAAAGCTATTTTTCAAATTTAATTGGGTGTCCTATATTTTTATTTGTGAGGTCTGGCAACTATGTGGAGAAACTACTCTGCTAAAATCCTGGGGATTGTATCCTGAGAAATTTGTCATCCCAGATTCGGTACTTGTCTCAACCTCTGTTGAAGTGTTTTACTTCAGTCCTCTGAACTTCAGCAGGTCAAGTCTGCTGAAAAAATGTGGCTACTCTACCAGCCAAGAATTTCAGTTCATTCTTTGCCGTTCCCATTATTTAAGTTGAATTTAATAGTTTGGCACTTACCTCACTCATATATTACACATGGGATAAATTAATATTGACAGACATTTGTTGCTAATAAAATGATCCCAAACTTCTTGGTATTTTCTTTCTTGAGTTATTTTGAAAAGACTAAAATTAAGACAAGCAGTGGCTATAAAAACAGGGAACTGGGACCCACAGATAAACTGGGATGGACATGAAGTGACTATTCATGGGCTTCTGGCTCCCATATGGATCCCAGGGTTGTAGATGCTCCAGAAAAGAAGAGGAAGTTGATGGAGCTCAAGTGTGCTCAGCCAAATAGCACAAACATTGTGGGAAACCTTCAGGGAGAGTCTTGATTGGGACCCAGTTGGCTGGGGGTTGTGGGGTAGGGGAGGCGATGACGACCTTATGCTAGAGAGAACATGGGGCACAGCTGATGCACCAGCCAGCCTGTAAGAGAGAGCTGTTGTTTGTGTCATTTTCTCTCCCTCCCATTCCCTGGCATTATTTCTATATCCATCCTCACTGCAGGACAGGAAGCAGCAGATACAAGGTTGCAAGCTGGAATTTCAGGTTGGAAAATTATCCCAGTAGGCATCAAGAAAGCCAAAAGAGAAGGAAAAATTAAGAGAATGATTGGAAGCTTTGAAAGGTAAACATGGAAGTGTCACATCTTTCTAATAGGAATCTCAAGGGGAAGAATAAGAGGAATCAGAGGGAAGGAAACAGCATATAAAGCAGACAACACACAAGCACATGTTCAGAGGATTTTAATAACATGATTAAGGAGTGCTGATATATATTAATAAAAGCTCTACACTATATATTCTATAATATAAGCACTAACATATATATATATATATATATATATATATATATATACCTTCATTATCCACAAACAAAATTAATATCCTTCCAAGCCCATATAAAACTTCACAAAAATTGGATACATTCTTGACTGCAAAAAAAAAAAAGATTCAAGACATCTCAAGGCATCAACATCATGCAGACTAACTTCTTTGAACCAGTGCAGTGAAATTCAAGATCTATAAAATGATAGCTTTTTAAAAAATTCCATGTATCTGGAAACCAAAGAAAAATACTGACTTCTGAGGAAGATGGTGGAGTAGGAGTATCCAGAGTTCACCTCTTTCCACAGATAAACTAAACAACACCCACATCAGTGTAAATAACCCAGAAAACAACCCAAAGACTGGAAGAATATATTCTCCACAGCTAAATGTAGAGAAAGGGCCACACTAAAGACAGTAGGAAGGATGGAGATGTGGTCGAAAGCTAAAGGGACCTGCAGGACCGTTGGTGGAAGGGAGGAGTACCACTTGTGGTGAGAGGGGAGAGAAACAGACCCTCATACCAGGCACCTGCACAGGGAACCCCTATGGGGAAGACGAATCCCTATGACATTTGGCTTTGAAAACCAAAAGAGCATAATTTTGTGAATTCTTACAATCAGCAGGGCCTAACACACAGAGCTTAAAAAAAATCAGCAGACTGGGCTTTGGGAGAGCTGGAGGGCAACAGGTAACTGAGTCCCCACCCTTGAAGAGACAGCACAAAAAATAGCCCATGGAGATACAACAAAGAAGAAGCAATTTGAAAATTAACTGGGTTAAATGAAAGAGAGTTTTGTTTACTAATCTCAGGGTGTATGGTAGAGGAGCAGGGTTCCTTGGGAGACTTGTCTAGCAACAAAGGAGCTGGGGTACACCAGTCCCGCCTCCCCGACACCAGCCCAGGCACACAGATGCCTGCAGGAATAAGCGTGGTACAAATACTAGCTACCTAACTTGCTAACAGCAGCCCCCCTAGTCAGGCCTTGGTTCTAGGTCTCCTCCCACAGCAGACAATTGAAAACCTTGCTACCACATGTTTCCCCCCACCACCCTACCCAAACTCAAGCTTTTACAGATCTGCTCCTCCAACCCAGCAGACCTTGGTCTCACCAGCTGCTGCGGACCTGCATGAAACTTGCTGGCACTGGGAGCCCAGTCCCCATGTTCTCCTATGAACTTGCCCCCTCTAGTACATCCTTAGCTGGAGCCCTTCCAAAGTGGTGTCACAAGTGTATAAGTTCAGTGTATAAGCAGGTCTGAGAGGGTCCAGGATGACTCCAAAGTAACTCCCACCCTGGGAAGAGGAGAAGATAGCCACACACCAGTCAGACTTTGCCCAGCAGTGAATGGGGGAAGACATCTCGTCTGACTGCAGGCTCTGCCCACCAACAAAAGTTTCTCATGGGACATCACAGGGAAAGCTCCTTGCAGTTCAGTGCTACTATATCTCTGGAAAATGCCAGGTCTGTCACAACTCAATCTCAAGGTGTCCCCATACTGGCCCACTAATAGCACAGGGACCAAACTTTGTCCATAACAGGCAAAGAGAGCCATTGCAGACTACTGAAGGAAATAGCAGCTTAGCTGCAATAGTTGGGCCCAGAAACACACATAGGAAACATCCTTGAAGGGCCAGGTTTTGGTGAACAGGGGACATTGTACTGCAAGACAATAAAGTACTTCTTCTTCATAAGGCTACTACTTTCAAGAGTAGGAGACATAAATGACTTTCCTAACAGATAGAAACAACACAGAGTTAGATAAACTGAAGAGACAGAGAAATATGCCACAAATGAAAGAACAGAACAAAATCACAGCAAGAGACCTAAATGAACCAAAGGTAAGTAATATGACTCATAGAGAATTTAAACTAATGGCCATAAAGATACTCACTGGACTTGAGAAGAGACTGGAGGACATCAGTGAGATCCTTAATGAGACAAACAAAAAAGAACCAATCAGAGATGGAGAACTCAATAACTGTAATTAAAAATACACTAGATGGAATAAATAGTAGACTAGAGGAATCAAAGGAAAGGATTAGCGACCTTGAAGACAGAGTCATGGAAAACAATCAAGATGAACATGAGAAAGAAAAAACAATGACAACAAATGAAAATAGACTTAAGCAACTCAGTGACACCATTAAGTGTAATAACATTCACATTATAGGGATCCTAGAAAGAGAAGAGAGAGAAAAGGGGGCATAAAATTTATTTGAAGAGTAAGAGCTGAAAACCTCCCAAATCTGGGGAAGGAAACAGAAATCCAGATCAGAAGTCACAGAGTGAGCGCCTGTGTCACTCAGTTGGTTAAGCATCTGGCTTCAGCTCAGGTCATGATCTCATGGTCTGTGAGTTCAAGCCCCATGACAGGCTCTGTGCTGACAGCTTCAGATTCTGTGTCTCCCTCTCTCTATGCCCCTCCCCCATTCTCTCTCTCTCTCAAAAATAAATGAACATTTAAAATAAAATTTTTTTAATAAATAAAAAAAAGAAGTCACAGAGAGTCCCAAACAAAACCAACACAAGGAGGTCCATGCCAAGATACATAATAATTAAAATGGCAAAACATGGTGATAAAGAGAGAATTTTAAAAGCAGCAAGAGAGTGGGGTGCCTGGATGGCTCAGTCGGTTAAGCGTACAACTTCAGCTCAGGTCATGATCTTGTGGTTTGTGAGTTCGAGCCCCATATGGGGCTCTGTGCTGACAGCTCAGAGCCTGGAGCCTGCTTCAGATTCTGTGTCCCTGCTCTCTGCCCCTCCCCAACTCATGCTCTGTCTCTGTCTCTCTCTCTCTCTCTCAAAAATAAATAAACATTAAAAAAAAAAAAAGGCAGCAAGACAAGGCCGCCTAAGTGGCTCAGTTGGTTAAGGGTCTGACTTTAGCTCAGGTCTTGATTTCACGGTTCATGAGTTCAATTCAATCTCAACAACATATTAGCCAAATGAGTCCAACAATATATTTAAAAAGTCATTCACCATGATCAAGTGGGATTTATTCCTGGGATGCCAGGGGAGTTCAATATTTGCAAATCAATCAAGATGATACATCACATCAACAAGAGAAAAAAATTAAAAAAATATGATCATTTCAATAGATGCACAAAATGCATCTGACAAAGTACAACATTCATTCATGATAAAAACCCTCAACAAAATAGGTTTAGAGGGAACATACCTCAACATAATAAAGGCCATATATGAAAAACCCACAGCTAACATCATACTCAATGGTGAAAAACTGAGAGCTTTCCCCCTAAGATCAGAAATAAGACAAGGATGTCCACTCTCACCACTTTTATTCAACATAGTACTGAAAGTCCTAGCCACAGCAATCAGATAAGAAAAAGAAATAAAACGCATCCAAAAGGAAGAAATAAAACTTTCATTATTTGCAGAGGACATGAGGATATGATACTATACATGAAAAACCCTTATAGACTCCACCAAAAAACTAGTAGAACTGATAAATGAGTTCAGTAAGGTCACATGATACAAAATCAATATACAGATATCCAATGCATTTCTGTATAGTATAATGAAGTATACTAATAATGAAGTAGCTGAAAGAGAAATTAAGAAAACAATCTCATTTACAATTACACCAAAAGTAACAAAATACCTAGGAATAAACGTCACCAAGGAGATGAAAGACCTGTGGTCTTAAAACTATAAAACATTGATAAAGAGGGGCGCCTGGGTGGCGCAGTCGGTTAAGCGTCCGACTTCAGCCAGGTCACGATCTCGCGGTGCGTGAGTTCGAGCCCCGCGTCGGGCTCTGGGCTGATGGCTCAGAGCCTGGAGCCTGTTTCCAATTCTGTGTCTCCCTCTCTCTCTGCCCCTCCCCCGTTCATGCTCTGTCTCTCTCTGTCCCAAAAATAAATAAACATTGAAAAAAAAAATTTTTTAAAAAAACATTGATAAAGAAACTGAAGATGACACAAACAAATGGAAAAATGTTCCATGCTCACAGATTGGTAGAACAAATGCTGTTAAAATGTCCCTACTACCCAAAGCAATCTACAGATTTAATGCAATCCCTATCAAAATACCAACAGCATTCTTCACAGAACTACAACAAATAATCCTAAAATTTATATGGATCCACAAAAGACCTTGAATAGCCAAAGCAATCTTGAAAAAGAAGAACAAACTGGAGGTATCACAATCCCAGGTATAAAGAGATACTAGTGAGGTGCCTTGGTGGTGCAGTCAGTTAAGCATCCAACTCTTGATCTCGGCTCAGGTCATGATCTCACGGTTCATGAGTTTGAAACCCACATTGGGCTCTGTGCTGATGGTGCAGAGCCTGCTTGGGATTCTGTCTCTTTTTCTCTCTGCCCCTCCACCACTTGTGTTCTCTCTCTCTCTTAAAATAAACTTTAAATGGGGTGCCTGGGTGGCTCAGTCGGTTAAGCATCCGACTTCAGCTCAGGTCATGCTCTCACGGTTCATGGGTTCGAGCTCCACATCGGGCTCTGTGCTGACGGCTCAGAGCCTGGAGCCTGCTTCGGATTCTATGTCTCCCTCTGCCGCTCACACTCCGACTCTCTCTCTCAAAAAAAAATAAATAAATAAAATAAATAAATAAATAAACTTTAAAAAATGTAAAGAGATACTACTAAGCTATATTAATCAAAACAGTATGGTACTGGCACAAAACAAGACACAAAGATCAATAGAACAGAATAGAAAGCCAAGAAATAAACCCATAATTATATGGTCAATTAATCCTTGACTAAGGAGGCAAGAATATGCAATGGGAAAAAGACAGTCTCTTCAACAAACAATATTGGGAAAACTGGACTGCTATATGCAAAGAATGAAACTTGACCACTTGCTTACACTATAGACAAAAATAAACTCAAAATGGATTAAGGACCCAAATATGAGGCCTGGGACTATAAGAATCCTAGAAGGGAGTACAGGTAGTAATTCCCTGACATTGGCCATAGCAACATTTGTCTAGCTATGTCTCCTGAAGCAAGAAAACAAAAGCAAAAATAAACTTTTGGGGCTACATAAAATAAAGAGCTTCTGCACAACAAAGGAAACCATCAACAAAACTAAAAGACAACCACCTGAATAGGAGAAGATATTTGCAAATGACTTATCCAATAATGGGTTAGCATCCAAAATACATAAAGAACTTATACAACTCAACACCCAAAACACAAATAATCCAATTAAAATAGGCAGAAGACATGAGCAGATAGTTCTGCAAAGAAGACATACAGATGGCAAATAGACACATGCAAAGATGCTCAGCATCACTCATCATTAGGGAAATGCAAATCCGAATGACAATGTGACATCACCTTACCCACCAGAATGGCTAAAATCAATAACACAAGAAACAAGTGTTGGTGAGGATGTAGAGAAAAAGGAACCCTCATATACTGCTGGTGGGAATGTAAAGTGGTACAGGC
This sequence comes from Leopardus geoffroyi, assembly GCF_018350155.1. Classification (NCBI taxonomy): domain Eukaryota; kingdom Metazoa; phylum Chordata; class Mammalia; order Carnivora; family Felidae; genus Leopardus; species Leopardus geoffroyi. Next base: position 208,728,997 of record NC_059326.1, read on the forward strand.
ACTGTGGAAAACAGTATGGAGGTTATTCCAAAACTTAAAAATAGAATTGCCATAAAATTCAGTAATTCCACTATGGGATATTTACCCAAAGAATACAGAAACACTAATTCAAAAAGATATATGCGCCCCTATGTTTATTGCAGCATTATTTACAATAGCCAAATTATGAAAGCATCTCAAATGTTCATCAACAGATGAATGGATAAAGAAGTGGTATATATACACAATGGAATATTACTCAGCCATTAAAAGAAGGAAATCTTGCCATCTGTAGCAACATGGATGGACCGAGAGGGTATAATGCTAAGTGAAAGAAGTCAGAGAATGACAAATACCATATGATTTCACTCATATGTGGAATTTAAGAAACAAAACAAACAAACAAAGAAAAAAAAGAGACATCCCACAAAACAGACTCAACTATAGAGAACAAATAGAGAATAAACTGATGGTTACCAGAGGGGAGGTGGGTGGGGAATAGGTGAAAAAGGTAAAGGGGATTAAGAGTGCACTGACCTTGATGAGCACTGAGTCACATACAGAACTGCTGAATCACTATATTGTACCTCTGAAACTAATATAACACTGCATGTTAACTATACTGGAATTAAAAGAAAAATAAATAAGAAAGAAGATACTACTAAGCAACATTTAAGTGTAACTGCAAATCAGATAGGAAGTTACTAAAAACATGGAATTTTATGGCGCGGAAAGCACATGCATTTCAACATCAGTAGGATGCAGTTAAAGCAGTGTTTAGAGCACTAGTGAAATCTTTAAATATATGTAACAAAAAATAAAAAAGATGGAAAGTGAGCTAAGTATTCAACTCAGGAAGACAAAGAGTAATAGAGCATACCTCAAGAAGAAAGAAAAAGTAAGAAAAATAAGGGGTGTAAACAGTGAGAGAGGCAAAGAAAGAGAATAATGATAGGAAAAATGAAAACTGGTTTTTGAAAAGTTCATTAGATTGATTAAATGTGGGGAGGGGCGCCTGGGTGGCGCAGTCGGTTAAGCGTCCGACTTCAGCCAGGTCACGATCTCGCGGCCCGTGAGTTCGAGCCCCGCGTCAGGCTCTGGGCTGATGGCTCAGAGCCTGGAGCCTGTTTCCGATTCTGTGTCTCCCTCTCTCTCTGCCCCTCCCCCGTTCATGCTCTGTCTCTCTCTGTCCCAAAATAAATAAACATTGAAAAAAAAATTATTAAAAAATAAATAAATAAATAAATGTGGGGAGGGAATTGCAAATAATTTAAAGAGAGAATGAATATAATGATAGAAATTTTTTTTTAATTCTTAATAAAAACAACTAAAAGCCAACATACTTGAAATATATATATTAGTAGAAAACTAGCTAATAGAACGATAGACAGATGGATAGGTATTATGACAGTGGTTCTCAAAATGTGGTCCTATGATCAGTATTAGCATCACCACCTGGGAAATTCTGAAAAATGCATATTCTTGTGCCCCTTTCCAGATCTACTGAATCAGAAACTGGGAGTGGGGTCCGGAATCTGAATTTTAACATGTTTCCCCTTCTCACCCCAGGTGGTTGAGACCTGCTAGAGCTTGAGTACAGATGCTATGGGGGAAAAAGCAGGGGAATGGCATGTAGTGAAGGATATTTGTTATTTTTAAAAGAATTAAGGAAGGCTTCATCAATATGGGTGACTTTAGAGTAGAGCACCTAAAAGAGATAAGGGACAGAATAAAGCAGACATATGAGTAAAAAGTGTTCTAAGCAGATAGAATGGCAAGTGCAAAGGCCCTGCATGAGGCAGGATCATAATGTGTCCAAGGAAAAGCAAAGAGGTCAGTGTAGCTGCAGCAAGTGAGCCAGGGAGAGAGTACCAGAAAACAAAGTTAGAAAATTAGAAAGGTAACATGGGAAGGGCCTGGGGGACAGATCCTATTAGACCTATACCTGATTAGCTCACTAGATGAAAACATTTCCCTTCACCCCAACGGGACTTTGGTGGACCAGCTAATCTCATTCCATAAGGACTCCTGAAATCATCTGCCACAGAAAGAATTTTATGTGGGGAATTGATTACAAAAGGATGAAAGAATGGAGAAGCCACACATATGGGTCAAACATACACGGGACAAACCTATATGGGGCATCTCAGAACTCCCCCAAATCTCCCACCCCAGCAGCCTGATTCCTGGCCAGACTGTCCATGGGTGTCCTTGGGGCAGTTCTTGGTTGCCACACTATCTGGATGAGCTCTTGCCCCTCACTTCTAAGGAATGGCAGGAATTTTCAACAAGGTTGCTTATTCTTCCTTCATCTAGGAGAGAAGGCAAAATTACTTCTAGAAGTAGTAGCAAGCTGACCCAGAGGGCAGAATGTTCTTTAAATTCCCCCTTTCTGGGCACCACCCCTTTCTTCTCATCTTCTCCATGACAATTTGGTTGAGGGTAACTCACATTTCTATGGCTCTCTGGGGTCACAGTCAGTCGGGTGGGAAACAGCAGCAGCCGGGCGGATTCCAGTTCTCACAGAACTGTCAGCCTTAGTTTTTCTTTGCTGAGAAGCAGCAAACCTCATGGTTAATTAAGAGCAGAGACGGGGCAGAGAGATGGGCCCAGATGCCAATTCTGGCTTTGCAGGTTACAGGCTTGGACAAGCCAGTTAACAGAGCCTCTTTCTCTGGGTCTTTAAAACTAGTCAATCAAATTGACCTCACTGAACCTTTCAGAACTGAAAGTAGACAGCATGCATAGAGCCTAGTACTTTGCCTCACACACATATTCAGTAACTGTAGAGCTGTTGTCATCACTGAATTTATTATCTTTAATGGCACACCCCAAGTCGGACCCCAGCACTCTGACGATGGGAGGGTCCTGTTTTCCTTGTGCACAAATCCTGGACCCATTTATAGCCTCAGACCCATGTATAGCATTCTACAGCATTCTTGTCAGTTCTTCTCTCCATTGCTGGTGGGGCTGGAGTGAAGGGCGGAGGGAACCAGGAGAACCCCTGCAGACTGGCTTTCCTCAGTCTCTCAGGGCAGAGGGGGGTGGCACCTGGGGGGAGTCAGAGCACCTCTCCCCTTCCTGTTCAGACTTGGGTGGCATTTCTTGCAGAGGCTGCATTTCCTCTGTGGCTTTGCCTCCTGCCTGACAATCCCTGGCCTCCACGGAGTGATACTGATCCCTAGGCTTTGGTAACATTGCTTCTTTCCTTTGTCCATATCATTTAGGGAGTGGCCATGAGTTTTCTGCTCTTTCTTATCTTTGGGTTACTTCTACTCTTTGTTTAGTTTCCCCAATCGTCTACCCCTTTGCAACTGTTCCCTGAATTTGATTCTTTCTGTGGTAATATCTAGACTGGTTTCCATATTCCTGGCTAGACAGATATGCATGTGTTCTCATTAACATTTGCTTCCTTATTTGGGCTTGCTCTGAATCTTCCATTCCTTCTTGACTACTTGGAGAAACGAGTAACAACAGCAAAACCAACCCTAGCTCCTGAGGAAAGCCCTCAGTACATTTATTTTAGGCTTTCCCTTAGCCCTGCCACAGCTAAAAATGATGAGCTTTCCCTTGTCCCCAACTGTGACCTAAACTAGGGTTAATCTTGGAACAAGTAGAGAGACCAATAGACTGGCAGGAATATTTGTACTCAATACTAGAACAATAGGTAGAGAAAGTATGACTTATACAAAATGGAAAAGGCTTTCTTGGCATTGAAAAATGCCAGGTTCCTGATTTCAACTTACTACAAAGTTAAAATTATCAAAACAGTGGTACTGGCATAAGGATAGACATACAGAGCAATGATTGAATAGGATCAATAGCCCGGAAATAAACCTTCACATTTTTGTTCAGTTGATTTTCAACGAGGGTGCCAAGAACATTCAATGGGGAGAAGACTCTCTTTTCAAACAAAGGTGCTAGAAAGACTGAATACTCAATTGCAAAAGAACAGAGTTGGACTCTCCCTTCACACCATATGCAAGAGTTAGCTCAAAATGAATCCAAGACCTAAATGTAAGAGCTGAAACTGTAAAACTCTTAGAGGAGGGGCATCTGGGTCACTCAGCTGGTTAAGCATTCGACTTCAGCTCAGGTCACGATCTCCTGGTTCATAGGTTTGAGCCCCACATCGGGCTCTGTGCTGACAGCTAAGAGCCTGGAGCCTGCTTTGGATTCTGTATCTCCTTCTCTGTCTGTCCCTCCCCTGCTCACCCTCTGTTCCTCTATCCTTCAAAAATAAATAAACATTTTTAAAAATTTTTTAAAAATAATAAAAATAAAACTCTTAGAGGAAACATAGGAAAATCTTCATGACTTTGGATTGGACAATGTTTTCTTATACGCGACACCAAAGCACCGGCACCAACAAAAAAATAAATAAATTAGACTTCATTAAAATTAAAAACTTTTGTGCATCAAATGACACTGTTATAAGAGTGAAAATATGCCCCACAGAAAGAAAATATTTGCAAATCGTATATTTGATAAGGAATTAATACCCAGAAGACAGAAAGAACTCCTACAATTCAATAAAAAGACAAAAATTTAAAAACAGACAAAGGACTTGAGTAAACACTTTTCCAAGGAAGATATAAATGGCCAATAAACACAAGAAAGAAATGTTCCATATCATTAGTCATTAGGGCAAAACAAATCAAAACCATGATGGAATGGAAAATAAGTGTCGGTGAGGATGAGGAGAGATTAGAACCCTTGCACATTGCCAGTGGGAATGTAAAATGGTGTAGTCACTGTAGAAAAGCCTGGTATTTTTGCAAAAAGTTAAACATAAAACTACCATATGATCCAGCAGTTTCTCTCCTAGGTATATACCCGAAGGAACTGAAAAGAGGGGCTCCAACAGATGATTTGCTTGCCAGTGTTCATAGTAACATTATTTACAACAGCCAAAAGGCGGACACAACCCACCTCCATCAACAGATAAATGCATAAACAAAATGGGGTATTTACATGCAATGGAATATTATTCAGTGATAAAAAGAAACAAAATTCTGGGGCGCCTAGGTGGCTCAGTCAGTTAAGTGTCTTGACTCTTGATTTGGGCTCAGGTCATGATCTCATAGTTCATGAGATCGAGTCCCACACTGGGCTCTGTGCTGACAGCATGGAGCTTCACTGGGATTCTCTCTCTCCCTCTCCCTCTCTCTCTCTTTAAAAATAAATAAACTTAAAAAAAAAAAAGAAACAAAATTCTGATACATACCACAATATGGATGAACCTTGAAAATATTATGCTAAGTGAAAGAAGTCAGGCATAAAAAGGACAAATAATATATGATCTACTTATATGAAATATCTAGAATAAGAAAACTCAGAGAAACAGAATGTAAATTAGAGTTTATGAAAGGCTGGAGGGAAAAGAAAATGGCAAGTTTGCTTAAGAGGCATAGAGTTTCTATTTACAGTGATCAAAATGTTTTAGGGATAGGTAATGCTGATGGTTGCACAACATGGTGAATGTAATTAAGGCCACTGAGTTGTACATTTAAAAATGGCAAATGTTATGTTATATATATTTTATCACAATAAAAAAAATGAGGTCTGTTAGGCTGATGGACTGGATGTGAACTGAGATAAAAGTGATTTATATGAATTTCATGATCACCCATCCCTGCAATCCCTGCCGAGTCTCATAGGGTCAGCTCTGCACTCTTCTCTCCCAGGTAGGTGTCTTGAGTCAAGTCTATAATTGAGGATTTTTGTACAGAGAGGGGGTGCAGGCTTCTGGGAAAGTTGTATTGTGTATGAAGAAGGAGCGGGGGCAGTCAACAGGATAGAAGCATGCCGTTTTGGGGATAGAGAGGAAGAGGGTTTCAGCTGCTGCTGTGAGGAGAAATTTGGGGGGAAAAGGCAAGATGTCTAAAGCGGTTAGTAGGCACCCTTTAAGAAAATCTATAATAATGACGGCTCTTATTTTTCAAGGAGGGTCAGATCAGGATTGCTATTTCTTTGAATGCAACACTGTAAGGACAGAGCTACAAGGAATGTTTGATTTTGTGCAATCTATGTGCACAACAGACAAATGGACATTTGTCCCCAGAAGGAGGCGGCCCAGCCCCACCCCATCTGTAACATTTTTAACCAATAAACTCAGGGCTTCATATCTCTAAGTACTAGAGGCAAGACTGCTGCCAACAACAACAAAAATGTTCCTTCAGGAACATTTGTGAAGCAAAATTCACTTGTCAGACACCATTTTGCTCTCAGAGGCACACTTTTCAGTGTTAACATTCCAAGAATTCTAGTAGTTGCTTTCCAAATTTGCTCCAAACTCAGGTTTCTTTCCTGACAGGCCCTCCCACCCACAAACACACATTCATTCTTGTTTCGGCCTTTAACCTGTCCTTTCCCCAGATCTGTGACATTCTCCCACCTGGAATATCCTCTCTATTCAGATAAATCCCACCCAGCCCTGAAACCCCCATCCCTCTTGAAACCCTCTCCAGACCCCAAGTTGCAGCTGCAGTGATGACTCCTTCCCCTGATCTCCTCTAGTCATCATCTTTTCTATGTCACATCTTAGCCCTTAGTAATGTTCTGATTCCTATTGTTCTCTCACTGGTACCAGGACAGCCTGTCATTCCCTTGCAGGTAAGGCCAACAGCAAACATTTATAGAGCTTTTGAAACAGACTGTAGCCTAGCACTATGCCAGGCATGTGAGAGGTACTCAGTGAACTTGTTTCTTTGCTTTGAGTTGGTCCACATGGTCTTGCCTTTTCTTAATCTTTGCCCTCACACCACGACCACCACATACATGATTCTTTTCTCTCCTGGTTCCTCATTTTTAATTGTATAATATGAAGTCTTGTCGCATACTGCAGGTTGCTCTGAAAAGTGATTTGCCAGGGGCAGGTGTTATTAACTATGCCAGGACAGTTCCTGGAGTTGGCTTTCTGACAGCCAGTCTTTCACCTTCCTTGTTGGCAGAGCCCCAGTTTTGTCTGGGTACCAATGTGCTCACCCCAGGAGATGAGTGTAACTGGTCTAAACCATTTATAAGGGCTTATTCCGCTTTACCTACAAAGCTAGTAGCAGTCAGGTGACCAAATTCTAGGTCAGGTGACTCAATAAGATATAAGTCAGTTGGAGGTTTCTGGGGAAAGATTTTCTTCTTGAAAAAGCAGCCAGTCCCAGAATGAAAGCTCTTTGCCTTCATCTCTCCCTTTCTGTTTAAAAGGATGGCATGAAAAGATTCTGGAGGCCCAGCAGCCATCTTGTAACCATGAGAGAAATGTAGTTCACAAACAGAGGCTAGCAGAGAGCCATCTGGATGGAGTGTGGCAACTTACTTTGGAACCTTTTCTTTTTTAGCTTTTTGGTGTGAGAAAAATGCATACCTAAATTAATTGCAAATGCCTGTAGTGTTACCCTCACTTTTTGCTCTAGACTTTTAAGAGCAGCCCAGGTGGGCCTGGCTAATGACCACAAATCCAGTGTGCAGCTCTCCTCTCTCCTTCTGCTCCCCTTCCCTCCTCCACCCTGTAAAGCTGAAAGATAGAACCTTGGGACGTGATGGACATGAATTCAAACAGAGCCTATCTCTGTGACGTTCCTGACAAGGTCAGCTATTTACAAGCTAGACATTATTCTAAGAACTAATGAAATCACCAGGAATGTTTTGAGACCTCAGACTCAACAAACTTGAGACTTTTTTTGCACTTATCAAACCTATTACAAAAAATGCACTTGTGATAAGCACTATGAATTGAACCATCTGGTCACGTAAACTTGCAGAATGATAAGTAAGGGTGGAGGAGAAAGTGGAACAAGGGTGTAAGAGGAGATTTTGGTGTTGTTTCCATTTGATCTTTAATGTCTTCTTTTGCTTAAATTATTAATAGTGACGTTCTTTTGCTTTTGCTTTTTTAACAGATTTCTTCTCCTCATTAAGGTGATGATCTCAAATTTTGAGAAGCCAAGAACTGTTTAGCCTTGAACAATTTTTCTTTAGAAACATAAAACCAAGGACCTTCTGACCTGGCACATCAAGAGTTTTTTGACAATAATTAAAAACCCCATAATATCTTCCTTGACTTACCCATAAACAGCCCAGGCTGTGCACTCTGATAGCTAATCTTTGATAGGTTTATTCCTCTGCCTACATGAGGGAAGTATTTTTCTTCTCCAAGTACTAATCAACTGGCAGCTAGTGAAAGACAGTGTCCCCAACACCCACACACGCCAAAGGGATTTTTTTAGTACTTTGCAAATCAAAAGCTTTTAAATCACGTTTAATAAAGGGAAGTTTTAAGACTTTTATATGGAGCTTTTATGTTTTTTTAAACATTCTTTTGGAATAAGATTCAAATCTTTGGCACACTAAAGATGTACCTCAAGTATAAACTACAACCATTTGTATTACTTGAGGAAATGAGTACTTTTGCTGAACTATAAGGCTATTTCAGAACCTAGTGAGGAGTCTTGGTGTAAGGGAGTAGAGAGGGGTGCTTTTGAACAATTCACATAGTCAGGATCCCAATCAACAAGTGAGTAATAGAAACAAGGATTCAGTTCACAGAAGGGCAAATACAAATAACTGAACACTAATATGTTCAGAAACCTTGCATTCTAAAAAAAAAAAAAAAAAAGAAAGAAAGAAAGTAAATTAAAATGACAAAATGAGATACAATTTTTTACCTATCAAATTTTGGAAGAATTAAATGTAAATATATATATATATATATATATATATATATATATGTGTGTGTGTGTGTGTGTGTGTGTGTGTGTGTGTGTGTGTGTATATGTATATATGTATGTGTGTATATATATGTATATATGCATATATATATATATACACACACACATATACATATCATACACACACACACATATATATCAACATCAAATACAGGATTGTGATAAAAAGGTATAAATTGGTACATTTCTGGCAAGATATTTGGCCATTTCCATCAAGAATGTTTACAATACCCATACTTTTTTTTTTTTTTTTTACCCAGGATTAATTTCTAGGAATCTTCATGTAGTAGACAAGGATTTAGGTGATGCTCTGCTCACAATACCACCCTGGTGGCTGTGTGTGTATGTGCATGTATATTTGTGTGTGTTCCTTACCTATTGATTGATTTGGGTCTGGCCTCGGCCAGTCAGAACTCCTCCCAGGCTCCTTCCAATAATCCCATTTTTGCATAACTAGCCAGAGCTGTGAATATACTTTAAAAATATTTATATTCCTTGATATAATGTTTCTACTTTTAGGAATCTGGTCTATGAAATTAGTCTGAAATTTGGACACGAAGAATACCAGGGTTATTTATAATATCACAAAGCAAAAAAATCTAAGTGCTCAAAGGCTGGTGAATAATTAGTAAATTATAATTCAGACATACAAATTAAAAATTATGAAGCTATTTAAAACTATGTTTCCAAAGACATTTTAATGACATGAAGAAATGCTTATGATGTAATGTCAGGTGAAAAATAAAATTGTATAAAATTATAAATATAGCATGATGTCAACCACATGTTATATATACATGTGCTTTAAAATGAACAGAGAATATGCAATGGGAAAGAGAGTCTCTTCAATAAATTATGCTGGGAAAACTGGACAGTGACATGCAAAAGAATGAAACTGGGCCACTTTCTTACACCATACGTAAAACTAAACTCAAAATGGATTAAAGACTTGAATGTGAGACCTAAAACCATAAAAATCCTAGAGGAGAACACAGACAGTAACCTCTCTGATACTGGCTGTGATGACTTCTTTCTAGATATGTCTCCTGAAGCAAAGGAAACAAAAGCAAACATAAATTACTGGAATTACATCAAAATGAAAAGCTTCTTCACAGCAAAGGAAGGAAGCAATCAACAAAACTAAAAGGCAACCTACTGAATGGGAGAAGATATTTGCAAATGACATATCTGATAAAGGGTTAGTATCCAAAATATATAAAGAACTTATACAACTCAACACCCAAAACACAAATAATCCAATTAAAACAGGCAGAAGACATGAGCAGACAGCTCTCTAAAGAAGACATATAGATGGCCAACAGACACATGAAAAAATGCTCAACATCACTTGTCATCAGGGAAATGCAAGTCAAAACTATAATGAGATATCACCTCACGCCTATCAGAATGGCTAAAATCAACAACACAAGAAACAACAGGTGTTGGCGAGGATGCAGAGAAAGGGGAACCCTCTTGCACTGTTGGTGGGAATGCAAATTGGTGCAGCATTCAGAAAACAGTAGGGAGGTTCCTCAAAAGCTAAAAATAGAAATACCCTATGATCCAGCAACTGTGCCACTAGGCATTGACACAAAGGATACAAAAATACAGATTTGAAGGGATACATGTACCCCTGTTTATAGCAGCATTATTTACAACACCTAAATTATGGAAACAGCCCAAGTGTCCATCAATTGATGAGTGGATAAAGAATATGTAAAACATACACACACACACACACACACACACACACACACACACACACACACACACACACAAAACACGCAATGGAATATTATTCAGCCATAAAAAAGAAATCTTGCCATTTGCAATGAAACGGATAGAGCCAGAGAGTATTATGCTAAATGAAATGTCGGTCAGAGAAAGACAAATACCATATGATTTCACTCACATGTGGAATTTAATAAACAAATGAGCAAAGGGAAAAAAGAGAGAGAGAGGGAAGGGGGGGAGAGAGAGAGAAAGAGAGAGAGAAAGAGAGAAATTAAGAAACAGACCCCTAATTACAGAGAACAAATTGATGGTTACCAGAAGGGACATAAGTAGGGGGATAGGTTAAATAGATGATGGGGATTAAGGAGTGCACTTATGCTGAGCACCGAGTGTTGTATGGAAGTGTTGAATCACTATATTGCACACCTGAAACTAATAGAACACTGTATGTTAACTAACTGGAATTAAAATAAAAACTTAAACAAAAGAGAAACTTCCCCAGGGAAAAGAGTGAACAGAGAGAAATGCAACAAAACAGTTATCCATGGTAATAACATTGAGTGATTCTGGTGTTCTTTTATCCTTTTTCAATTTCCAAATTTTCAACAATGTACATCTATTACTTTTATAGTCAGAAAAAATAGATCTTAAAGAAATTAGAATTAGGTAAAAACTTTGTTTTACTTGCATTCGCCCACAGTGAATGAAATGCAGTTCAATTGGACAGCGTGGGGCAGTGGCAACCAGCTAGCTTCACAATAAAGTCACTTGGGGCACTTTTATCTATCTATTTACCATTTTTTCTTTGACGATGACTTTATTTTCTAAAGTCAAAGATGAGCTAAGTTCACCATGTGCTCACTAAAAAGCATTAATGTTTCATCAGGTTCCTGACATCTTGCTCCCATCCCCCCTCACAGCTGGGTAACGTGCCTGCCACCTGCAGGCTCAGTCCCACTGCTGTCACGTGGGCCAATCCTGGCTTTGGAAGCAAGGGCTGAACTAGGCTCCATATGACACTGAGGGTCTAAGCATTAAGCCTTACTACTGGCTACTGCAGACATTATCTGGGTCCAGTAATTTGCTTTGCCCTGACTAACCATCTGACTCTCTTTTGCTCCATACCACAGCCTTTCCAGATCTAGGGCTTGGTATGTCTCTCCCATTTCATTTTCTCTTTCTCTACCACAAAGTTTAGGATCCACTAATAAGCTTTCCAGGTGCTTCTTACCTGTCAGATTGCATGTTAGGCCATGGGGAGCTTCAAAATTATACCCTATGCCCAAATGACTCTAATCTAAGTCATTGGTGGGGAGAAGGAAGACTGGAATCAGCATTTGGAAAGCTCCCCAGGTGACTTTTATGGAAAGCCAGGGCCTAGAACCACTGGTTTCTTTGGATTAAATCTGTATAGTTAAAGCCTGCTAAGTATGAAGGGTTCAAAGGAATGATTAAAACTGATGATGGGGCGCCTGGGTGGCGCAGTCGGTTAAGCGTCCGACTTCAGCCAGGTCACGATCTCGCGGTCCGTGAGTTCGAGCCCCGCGTCAGGCTCTGGGCAGATGGCTCGGAGCCTGGAGCCTGTTTCCGATTCTGTGTCTCCCTCTCTCTCTCTGCCCCTCCCCCGTTCATGCTCTGTCTCTGTCTCAAAAATAAAAAAAAAAAAAAAAAAAAAAAAAAAACTGATGAAAATAGTTATCTGTCCATTCTGGCATGATTTCCCAGCCCTCATGTCATTCTATACCTCCTCCATGACTTTAGCTAGTTTCTCTACCCCTATAACTAGAACCATTTCTGGCTCCCAAGCTCCAGGCTATATTTCCATACTCCCACTGACCATCCACAAGTCTGCCCCATAGATCTGTAACTCCCCAGATCCCAGACTGGCTAGTTAGTCCCCTCTCCCTGGCCTCTCACCATGCTATGTCACATCAATGATGACACCACCACCCATGCTACTCCCAAGCTCAACATCTCTGATTCATCTCTAACTTATTCGTTTATCCGTAATAGCAAATTCTATGGAACACGGGTCATAAATATATTAGCTTTCAAAAGTCAGTCTGGAGAAGGAAATGCAAGACTCTGGGTGTGATACAGAAAAAAAGAGAATACATTCAAGATCAAAATGCATTCAACGCTCAATTTGTAAAACACTGCAGGTCAATGCCTCACTTTATGGATGGCGTCTCTCCCTCATCTGTATCTCTTTCCCGACTCTATCTTCTCTTCTTCTTTCTTTCTGCCACATAGACCCTTGTTGTTTCTTACCTGAGCTACTGGGACAGCCTGACTTCCGTGTGTCCTCCACAGTAATGCCCAAGTCCTCACTACCCAGACTGCTAGTCTGACCTTAGAGCCTGTCTGCCCAGGTGCGACTCCCACCTCCACCAGTCCAGTGTGATCCACTGTGATCTTGGGCAAGTGACCTAACCTCTCTGTGCTTCAGTTTCCTCATCTATAAAATGGGAATAATAATTATGGTACTTACTTCGTGAAGTTGTTGTAAAAATTACATTAATCAATATATATAAACTTCTTAGACCAATTCCTGACACAAAATGTATATTTATTGTTATTATTTGTATGAATACTATTCTATTAAATGAAGTCCAGCTCCTTTAAGAAGTGTTCTAGGCCCCCCCACACTGGACCCTTCTACCTTCTAGCCTGATCCTTCGCTACCTCACTCCCACACACCAGCATTTGCCACACTGGATTATTCATTCGTAATTTCCTGCCTCCTGGCCTTTGCTTACCCTTTGTTGCCTGGGATGCCCTTATCCTCATTGCTGGCTATGGAAATTCTGTGAATTCTTCAAGTCCAGCTCATAGGCAAACTTATTCTTGACCCCTTTACTGATGCCCCATCTTGGAATTAGTTTCTCCCTCCTAGGCAATGTATTTGCCCTTCATTTTTGACATTTAACAATTGTGCCTTATGTGACAGGAGGCATTTGTGGCCTCCTTCTTTCTCCTACCTCCCCTACAAACCCCTATTGTCCATGAAATTGTAAGTTCCTAAAAGCCGGGTTCTTGTCTTATTCATGTTTTAAGCACATTTAATATTTTAACTTTATATTTATGACCTCACACCTAGCAAAATGCCTGGCGTAAAGGAAGTTTTGCTAAAGTTTTATTGAAGAGAGTTGTTAAATGTGTGTAGACATTCCCATGTCTATTCCAAGATGAAACAGACACTCAGTAATTATCTGGTGACTATAAATAGGGTGTGAAATTGGACACTCAGGACAAAATAGTCTCTTTGAGATCCAGTGGTCTGATCTGAGTGTCTACAATGATGAGACTAAAGCTACAAATCTAAGATATTCACTGCTTTGTGTGTGTCTGTTCAGACCTTTTTGGTTACCAGTAATACGAAACCTGATTCAAACCAATTTAAATAACAGAGAAAATTTAGTGCCACCTGATGATGAAGGAGAAAGGTTCAGCAAGACTTGCTCCAGTAGCTCAACAGTGTCACCAAAGGCCCAGTTTCATCCGATCTCCAATCTGTCTTCCACATGTTGTGTTGAACCCTAAGGTTGGTTTCCCTTATGTCACAAGATGGCTACAGAAGCTACTGGGGATTATAAGTTTCCTCACTCATGTCCTTTGGCAGGTCCACCATGTTGTGCAAATCCAGAATACACCATTCATGGAACTGAATTAAACATAATGCCAAAGGTACCTACAGAGTTCTGAGCACCAGATTCTGATGGAGGTTGGAGGCAGGCTTCCACACCATCAAGCAATTCTCAAACACCATGTGGGTACCCTACAATTCGACTAAATTCTGACACTATCTATCTGGAGATAGCATCAGATTCCACAGGTGAAGGGCCTAGTCTCACAAACCTGCTCCTCCCCCAACTCATATGCCAGTTGCAAGTCTAGGTTATCACCTGTTCTGACCAGCCAGCTGCAGATCAGAGGTTCTATAGGCCATCTCCTTCCTTGGGTTCTGGGTATTTTGTTAGAGTGGTTTACAGAACTCAGAGAAACATTTTACCTACTGGATTACATATATATATATATATATATATATATATATATATATATATATGTGTGTGTGTGTGTGTGTGTGTGTGTGTGTATATATATATAATACACAAATATGTATAATATATATGTATATGTATGTGTGTGTGTGTATATATATATAATACACAAATATGTATAATATATATGTATATGTATGTGTGTGTGTATATATATATATAATACACAAATATGTATAATATATATGTATATGTATGTGTGTGTGTGTGTGTGTATATATATATATATATATATATATATATATATAATATTTCAGAAAACAGTCAGATGAAAGAGATGCATAGGACAACATAGGGGGAAAGGGCACCAAGCTTCCATGCCTTCTCTGACAACAAGTGCCACTCTCCCCTCATCTCCACGTGTCCACCAACTCAGCAGCTCTCCAAACCCCGTCCTCCTGGGTTTTTATGGAGGCTTCACTAAGAGCAGAAGGCAGGGGGTATTACCGAAAGTTCCAAGCTTCTAATCACATGGTTGGTTCTCTTGGCACCCAGCCCCAAACCTCAGGTGCTTTCCAGAAGTCACGAGTTTGGATAACAAAAGATACCTTTTATGCTCTCATCTCTTAGGAAATTCCAAGGGATTTAGGAGATCTGTGCCAGAAATGGGCATGAAGACCAAATACATATTTCTTATTATAAATCCCACTAGCACAGTGTGCCGGGATTCGTGCAAGGTAATAGCTCTGTCCACCAGAAAGAGGGAATCTCTCCAGATGGCTTCCATAGAAAAGAGAGGGAACTTCTTCCACCAGCAGCCTCCAGGAAACATCTTGTTACATTGTGGCCAGAGTCGTAGAAAGGGACTTTTGGATTGATTACATCAGGCTTTATGTTTGGAAGACCCTGGGTTACTGTCAAAAGAAAGATGACCAATGACACAGCTAGTAGAGAGCAGAGAAGATAGTGTTTGCTCCATCTAATGGAGCAATTATTATTATATATAATAATTATATAATGTACATACATATATGCATACACACATATATAAGCATGTGTATAGTTAAAACATGTATATAATGAGACTGTAATTTTCATTTGCTCAACAAACCAGGTGCCTGATACAATGAACGTTATCCAGTCTCTGTCCTCAAGGAGCTCACAGTCCTTTCTCCTTTCTTCCTCTCTTTTATTACGAAGTTAAAGTAGCTGAACCCTTAACCTTGATATAATCTCTTCAGAATCTGTTCCCAGAATGCACCTTTGTTTTGTTTCTAAGGTGGCTCATAGGATCATATTAAAGCCATTAACATATGTTTAGAAACTGAGGTGTTTTAAGAAAGTTTTATGTCTGTGACCTCTCCAAGGGTGACCAAGGCCATGCCAGCCACAGAGAAGGGATTGCTCAGACTGACCAGAGACCATGTTGAACCCTCTGAACAGCCTTGGGAGACAGGCAGATTTCCAAGACTAAATGTTCCCAGAAGTATTCCAGTAATTCAACCCACGTTGCAACTCACTTGGGAAGATATATTTAGCCTTTATTTTTATTTTTATTTTTATTTTTTTAGTGAATGATGTATTTATACTGGATCCCAGACATTTTGAGATAGAATTAAAACAATGATTTCTGATCTCCAACAAAGTCCAGATTTCCAGTTTTACTGGAGCTAACTCATTCAGATGAAACTGAGGAGACAAGAAGTCAGAGCTCAACTGTTTATTAGTTATTTTACTCTGAATAAGTCACTTCACCTCTTTAGGCTTCAACTTCAGTAATCAACAACCAATGCAGAAATATTTACTGGGTGCCTCTTATGGGTCAGGTTCTGTGCTAGATGCTCAGGATAGAACCATAAAGGCAATCTCCCCCCACCTGCAAAGTGAAAGAGAGGCCTAAATAATGTCAACCTCCCTCCTGCTATAAAGATTGTATGCTTTGGAGATGGAGACAGCAGGTACGTGTCCCCAAGCTCTGCAGCAGTGACCCATCAGTAATGGGGTGTGATGAACGTGGAGCCCATCCCTACTTGTCACATCCATCTCTCTCCTCATAACCATCGGTGCTGGGACAGCACGATCAGGGTGTAAACTGCCTTCTGCCAGGGCCTGCAGCACTCTGACTTTTGGTAATTCATCAGTTCATTTATAGATTAGTAGGCTATAAATATCCTATCCAAAATAAGTCATATATTCTCCTTTCCTTAAAGTAGAGTCCCAGAAGAACAGGTGTGCTTTATCTCCTTTCATATAAACATCAGAGACTGACCCTGCAAGTTCATTAAAAAAAAAAAAAAAAAAAAAAGAAAGAAAGAAAGAAAGAAAGAAAAAAAGAATCCATTGGTGGGTGGTAAAATTCCTTTTGGACTCTCTGCCTGTTCATAGAGTTGTTTTCAGAGTGATCAGTGATCTTCTGGACAGCAAGGAGAAATTAATCACATTGAAAGTTTGTCTGCTGCTATAAACCAGCTGCAGATCATGGTGCCTGCGGCTGTGAGGCACAAGGGAAGGAGAAACAGAATTGGAACCAAAGAAGCTGACTTTGTTTAAGTCTCAGTCAACTTACCAGAGAAATGTTCGGTATGTCATTCTCAGACTTCTCTGAATCTCGATTTTCTTATCTTCAAAATGGGAATGCCTACTACTCAGAGTTGTCATAAAGCTCACAAGAGATAATGTGTATGAAAAGCTCACAAGAGATAATGTTAATTATCATTGTATCTCAGGATGTAAAGCACTATCTCTTAGCATAAAGATGAAAAGATCCTGCAGAGGGAACTAGTCACCAGCTGGCATCACAGATTTTTGAAATCTAGATGAGATCACGATAACCATCCAGCTCATCCACGCGATTTCACAGAAATTAAAGCCCGGAAAGGTTGAGTGAGCCACCCAAGAGAATAGTGTTAGCCACTATTTAAAAAAATACCTTAAAATGGTTTTTAAAATAGGGGTTCATCATATCACATAACAAGAAGTCCAGAGAATGGACTATTTCAGAAAGTCAACATTGTTAAGACTCAGACCTTCCTCTCATGTTGGCAAGATGGTTGCCATAGTCCTAAATATCACAACATCACATGACAATATCTAAAGAGAGAAAGACAGGTGTGTGTGTGTGTGTGTGTGTGTGTGTGTGCATGCTGGCACACACGTTGGGGAAGGTAGAGGGAAAAAACTCCCCTTGCATATCTTCCTTTTCTTCTAAGGGCATAAATATTTCGAGAGGCCCCCAGCACATTTTCCCTCAGGTCCCATTAACCAGAACTGACTTACATGCCCACCTTTAAGCCAATTACTGACAAAAAAAGAATGAGGATTACCACTGTATGGTTAGGTGATTCATGATTTTTGCCCTGGGACCACCTTCCCTAAGCATGTTCCTGACCCATGCCTAATAAATCTGAGTTTTTATTACTAAAAAGAAAAAATGGGCAGTAGTCATTGGGCAGACAGCCAATAGTTTCTACCATCCTGTCAAAACAGTCCTGTTTTTCCCAGAACTTGATGTTCTTGGTGGTCCATTGGATAACTGGTGGCTCTTGTCACATAAACAACTCCATGATACCCATAGTCTAGTTCCTTCTATATGCAGACAATTTCTTCAAGGTTTGTGATCTTTCGCAATTTATATAAATATTTCAGTCTATCCTTCATTCTGCAAATATAGGAAATGCTCGATTAAACCCCATAAATCAACTCCTAAATAAGAATGTTAGCTACCTTATCTGTTCATTGATTCCAAACATTTTTTTAAGTTTCCTACTACATACTAGGAACTATTCTTGATGTGATTTATACATGGCACTGAGATAAATGTTTGACTATTTGGAAAAGCAAAGTAAATAAGTGCTTAATCTATTAAAGAGTTAGATATTTTGAAAACAGTATTTACAGAAACTTGAGGTCAGTAAGAGCTACCATAAAGGAAAGGAATAAAATCATAAAGGAACATTTCAAGTTGCCAAAAAGTTTTAACACTCCAACGCATCCCCCAAACAGTATGTTAGAAGATAACTGGGAAAAACATCTGTGATAACTTTAAGAGGATTTTGTTCTTTCATACATAAAAATCTTTTATAAATCAATAAGAAAAGAGGACACCTTAAAAAATGGCCAAAGAACATGAGCGTATAAGTCATAAGGGTAAGAAATGGGAATGGCCAACAAACGACCTAAAATGTTTGACCTTCGTAGTAAAGTGCATACAGTTGCGTGTTTAAGTAATATAACACCACTTTAACTTGTTAAGTTGGCAAATCATATTAACAAGTGTTGGTGTGAGTGTGTGGGAAACCAGCATTCTCATATATTGCCGGTGAGAGTATGCACTGGCTGAGATTTGGGGGAATGCAATTTGCTGATATGCAACAAAAGCGTAAGGGGTGCATCTTTTGATCCAGCAAGTCTCCTTCTACTCATTTATCCCCCAAAAGAGTCAAGGGAGTGTGCACAGATGTTTTGAATCAATGTGCCCACTTACTATTACTTACAACGGCACTTGAAACTCAGGCTGTGGATTCCAAGTACAGACACCAAACTTACCTGTAAATTGAGTTTTTGCTTGGTTCTAGAGCCTGTTAGAATTTTATGAATTGCGCAGCATAAAGACTTTTGAAAAAAACAAAGTATTTAAATTGTTGAGGGCCTGTGTAGTTTTGCTTTAAAGTAAAAGTCTGCTTACAACGGGTTTAGTTAATATCCATCATATTATATAGATCATATAGATACACTAAAAAGGAAAAAAAAAATCTCCTGGTAATGTGGGTGATCATTTCACAGTATATGTAAATCAAACTATCATGTTGTACATCTTATATAGTGATGTATGTCAATTATTTCTCAATAAAACTGGAAAAAAAATTTAAAAACATAACAGAGTAAAAGTCTGCTTGACAATCTCCATGATCCTTTTGTGGGAAAAGAATAACCAAACATATTTTAAAAAAATTATCTTCACCTTCAAATTTTTAAAAAAGGTTCTTAAAATGATATTTTAAATGGGATAACCTAGGGGCGCCTGGGTGGCTCAGTCGGTTGGACGACCGACTTCGGCTCGGGTCATGATCTCGCGGTCCGTGGGTTCGAGCTCCGCATCGGGCTCTGTGCTGACAGCTGAGAGCCTGGAGCCTGTTTCAGATTCTGTGTCTCCCTCTCTCTCTGACCTTCCCCCATTCATGCTCTGTCTCTCTCTGTCTCTAAAATGAATAAACGTTAAAAAAAATAATAAAATAAAAAAATAAATGGGATAACCTAGTTAAAATTAACCTTAAAAGGTGATATTAAATTTTTTAAAAAATGAACCTATAAATGCTACAAATTTAAAAATAAAAAAGACTTTTAAAGTAAAGCCACGAGTTTATTTTCTATTATTATTTTTTAAATATTTATTTTTAAGAGAGAGCATGAGCGGGGGAGGCGCAGAGAGGGAGACAGAGGATCCAAAGCAGGCTCTGCACTGGCAGCACAGAGCCTGATGCAGGGCTCAAACTCACAAACCGTGAGATCACAACCCCAGCCAAAGTCAGACACTGAACCGACTGAGCCACCCAGGCGTCCCAAGGCTTTGGGTTTAAATGAGGGGAAAAGCAAGCCTAGGGCCAGACAGCTGAGTGCAACAGGCCTTTCTGCGTTGTCTTAGATTTGTAAATTCTTTTACAGTTACTACTATTTAACACTTAGATATTTAATGATTAAACTTATGACATTTTGGATTGCTCGTATTTAGAGTTGTGGTTCATATGCTCCTTAAGAATTAACTAATTAATGAAGGTAATTTTTAAAAATTCAGATCTTTGTTAATAGTTTGTAAGACTTCCTCAGGGTATGTGCTAAGTGCTCCAAAATAAGTAAACCTAATCGTAGCTGACATTTAGTCAGTGCTTGCTGTGTGCCTGGCCTTGCTTTAAGCTCTTTGCATATGTTAACTCATTAAATGTTCACAGCAACCCGGTGAGGCAGTACCATTATGATCTCCATTTTACAGATGAGGAAACAGAGGCACAGGAGGGTGACTAGCCTCCTCAGGTACACACTACCAGCTCATGGCAAAGCGGGGCTTTAACTCCAGACACCCTTACTCCAGAGTCCTAGCGCTAACCATTAAGCACAGCTGCCTCAACTACCTGAACAGCATTCAGTACTTGGTTGCAGAAGATAAAGATGTCTCCACAGGGCACAAAGAGAAGATGGGCACAGTGGTTCCCAACTGTTTCACCAGATGAATCATCTGGGGAAAGTTGTGAAAAATACAGATTCCAGAATCAGATTCTCCTGAGGTGAGAGCCAGGGAACACCTTTTTGCCAGGTCGTGGAAGACCAGCGGATGCTTTCAGTGTTTGCTATGGGCCAAGCACTGAGCTAACCGCTTTACACACCTCACCTCATTTCCTCCTCACGCAGACCCCACCTGCTGGACACTCTTTACACCCCTCCCGTTTTAGGCCTGAGGAAACAGAGGCTTTCAAGAGATTAGGTACTGTGTCCAAGGTCACAGAGCCCATGGGCAGTCAGAACAGGACTCACTGAGCCTCCAGACTTTGACCTCTTACCACTGGACATGCTGTGCAAGGGCAGGGCTCAGGGAGAAAGTGCCACTTACTGGCTGCACCAAAGGGCATTCCCAGGCAACCAGTAAATGAGGCAGGCTCTAGGGAGTGCAGCGCCCACCTCACAACATGCAGAGGCTTCCCCAGGCTGAGGGGGACCAGAGGGTGGTTTCTGGACTAGAGGACAGAGGGCACAAAGCAAGTCAAGGCCCCAGAACACAATGGACACCAGCCCACAGAGGCGGGCTGCAAACACCACGGAAGGCTGATGTGCAAGGCAGTGTGTGCATGGCCTGGACCAAGGCCCTGTCAGTGTAGAACCTGAAAATCTGGTACCTTCACAGACCTTCAGGACCTGATAAGAATATTAGATGCTTGAAAGTGCCCTGCTCCCCCAACAGTCACAAAATTCAAAATAAAAACAAAACTAAACAATAAATTAAAGGGAACTCAACGAAGCTCTACCTTTTTCTCATCATCAGGACTTTGATTTTTTTTGTGTGAAATATCAAATACCAATTTCTTTCAACCGCCCTAAACGCGTGCTTTGTCTGCGCTGGGACACCAGCTTTTAATCACTGCTAAGGTTCCATTCTGCTACATCTTTGTCATCAATTAAAGTTGTCTTTATGGTAAATTATGGTAAACATGGTAGTGTTTGTGTAGGAAGGGGGAAATTTCCTACCTCAGTTGAGACTGGGGTGTCAATATGATAAACATCAGGCTAACATGACAAATACGAGACATACTCCGCCACCATCTCACTCACACACACACACACACACACACACACACACACACACACACACACTCAACATAACGGCTCTGAGAACCTGGAACATAAAGCAGGGATCAGAGAATGAAGAGAAGAGAAAATCTGTGGAAATCTTTGAAGAAAACTGTGCTCTGAACTCTTTTTCCCTCGACCTTCCCAAGGTGTTTGAGGAGTACACCATGAGGGGTCTTTGCTGGATCCCCTTCACTGAGCCCAACATGTCACATGCACTGCCAGGGACTGTAGGAGCCAACGAGGAGTCATGAGGGAAGCAGGTGGCCTCGGATTAAGGAGGCTGGAAGTGGATGGCCAGCTGCCCTGCACTGACAGAGGCAGCACAAGTCTGAGTCAGACAGAGACGGAACCATGTCCCTCCAGGGTCCAGCGGGAGAGATGCCCTGAAGGGATCTGTGGGGATCCCATAGAGGCTCCCATGAGGGAAAGCAACTGCTCTGCTCCTTATCTCATCTTCCCCACCCCACTCTATCCTGCCTCTCTGGCAGGGGAAAGAAAAAGTCATTCATTGGTGAGTGGGGAAGAAAGATAGCTGAGGCCAGGATAACTCTGAGGTGTTGAGGGTTGAGGGAAGATTTGCTGAGAGGTCAAGTGAAGAATGTTTATTGTTACAGTGCAGGCTTTCTGTCTTTTGAATCGAGACTATGTGACTGAAAGGAACTCAAGATGGCCACTGTGCTGTCAATGAGCATAGAAGGCACAGCCTGCCTGATTTTTCATCTGGGTTAAGGAAACATGAACACTACCACCTCTAAATAAAGTTTAAAGGTACCAAGGGAAGCAAAACTAAAGTTGTGTCTTGAATATATCAAAAGTTGTACTTGTTCAATATATTGCTCTAACATTCATCCGGCACCTACTTTTTGCCTGAGACCATGCTAGGGGAATCACTCACTATCTTACTTAAAATTCAAAAGAGTCCTTTGAGGAAGTATAAACCTCCTCATTTTTTCAGACAACTAAGGCTCAGAGAGGGTAAGTGATTGAGCTGAAATCTGAGCCCAGTTGTGTGGTCTTTACTACAAGTACCACAGTGCCCTAGAATGGGAATGCCTGCAGCATCCTGTAGAAAGATTTCCCCGTTGAAGGGCTGGGGCAGTGGGCATACTGGTGATTTGTTCTGCTCTAGAATTGCAGAGACAAGGCTTGCCATCCACATATAGACAATGTATATGCTCCCGGGAGGTCATCTGATTTGAATCGCGTTTCAGGCAGCAGCAGGGATGCACACGCATGGAACCACTCACATGCTCATAACTCATATCCTCCATATCTCATCCTGGAGAGCTGGCATGAAGGCACATCACCACCTCTAGTTAGCAGATGCCAATCTTGGCCCCATTGGCACCATGCTGGAATAGACTGGACAAGCCACAAACATCCAGAATGGCAAAATATATACCAAAGAGTGTCTAAATCAGCAGACAGACCAGCAGAAAAGGGAGAGTTTAAAATTTTACAAAAAAATGCTGTTTGAAACCACCATGAAACATAGGCTGTGATAGGGATAGGGTCCTTCAGTGATGAGGGTCAGTGTTTGAAACAGGAAAACCTCGTTTCCATCAATCTTTAACCTAATGTGTCAGAACACTGGATAGGTGACTTTTTTTTTTTTAACTTTTCATAAAGTCCCAATAAATTCAGTTCAAACTAACTTGTAAATTTCCAGGCAATCCACATGTCACTCCCCACCCCCAATCCCCCAAGCCCCTACCCCCTCCACCTCCCACCTCCGGAAACCACATAAACATATCAACAGAAGCAGGTTCCTCTCAAGGACAGGCTGCTGCATTCTTCAGATTACTAAATCCTCATGAAAAGCCACCATTGTCCTGGCAAGGCATTCACGCCACCCAGATTGACCGAGTCTCCTACCGAATTGCCCATTTCAGGCCAGAGGGGGCTCCCAGACAGCCTCAGGGAGGTAACTGCACCAGTGCATGGGGGCACGGTGGGGTAGGGGGAAGGTCACTAATTTATCTTAGTGGGGTGCTAACTTTGAAGCACACTGAAGGCTACTTAAATGTTAACATTCGAAGGGGAAAGCACAAACACCCAGCTTTCAAGCCATCAAATTTTTCTTTTAAGAGATAACCACTTCTGACTCAGAAGACAAGTATTAAAAATAAAAATACCCAATCCAAACAAAATCCAGACCAGCTCTCCACCATCCATACAATCTTGGTGGTCTCCAGGTGAAAGAAAGTTTGTGTGTGTGTGTGTGTGTGTGTGTGTGTAAGTACAGCCCAACACAGGTTTTCTTTCTTTCTTTTTTTCTAAACAGTTTCTTTTCCCCACCTTTCAAAGGTTAGCTGAGTTATACAAATTCATCTGACCAAAGTAAATCCCAATGTATAAGTGATGAAACAGTCTTATGAAAGATAAAGAGAGATATTTCATTAGCATGAAGAAGAAAAAAAAAAAAACAACCCAAACAACAATCCTCTCACCTAACCTTGGATTCAGTAAGAGGAAAACTGTCTTAAAGAATTTAAGCAGTGAAACATAAGTCATGACACTGCTGCATGGTTTAGAAGTTGCTCGTTCCTTCTTTCTTCTCTCTGCCAAAAAAAAAAAAAAAAAAAAAAAATTGCAGGAGAAGGTTACAGAGAATGAACAAAATTAATGTTCTTTATTTACATTCAAAGCTAAAATGCAGTTGTTATAGCCAGAGCATAAGCTGAAGACAGGAGGTTCCAAGGCTCAGATTTTGACTCTTCCCTCCTGCCAAGGTCTCTTCATTAGAAGCCACTTCTATGTCTCATTAATTTGCCTCTGCTTTCAGTCAGTGACTCACCCATGGGAATGAGCTGCACCCAGCCAGCTCCTCGAGGAAAAATGCCTTTTCCGCCCCTGGTGGGACTCCTTTTGTGTCAGTTGGAAAAAAAGTCAGCTGTACCTTTCTGGCTCTACCAGGACAATGCTTAAAGAAAACAGAGTCGGACCAAACTGTCGTTCTAATTCCTCTTCCACAATAAAATCTGAGAGATAGAGATAGAGAGAAGGAGATTTAGAACGGGAGAGGGCAGAGATGTTGGGGGGAAAAGTGAGGCAGGCTTTCTCTTATAAGTGGGTTCATTAGCCTAATTAAGCGTCTTCAGCTTTTTGCCTCTCTCTCACCACTAACTGAAATACTAAAAAAGTGGAGAGAGGGATGTGATACCATCTCAAAAAGGATTTGGGGGCTTAAAGCGTTCCTTATTTGTGTACACAGACATAGCACATATGCATGGCTGTTAGAATATGCTGTAGTCCAACTGCAGTGAAGGTAGAACTTCAGCATTGAAGGACCGAAGCAAAATGCAAAGTCTGGGTTATTCTTTTTTTTTTCCTCTTAATTCTCATCCTTGTCCAGACAGCATTCTGCCTTTACTCCACACCGTTGCATCCTAAGATCATCTGAGGAGAAAAAAAAAAAAAAAAAAACCACCAAACAAACAAAAGCCAAACTACCCTGGATTTAATATAATTTTCAAATGTGGAACTCTTAAAAAAATGGTATCCACGATGGTTTAAAATCAATGTGCTTGTCTTCTCTCTCTGCATCTCCAACCTGAAGCCTCTCTTACTTGTTCTCCTTGTCCTTCTGTGCTATTTCAGCCAGAGGAATGAACTTTGTATTGGAAATTTTAGGCCAGGTGTGAGGTATTAACCTTGGCAGAGATACCAAAGATTAGTTTAAGAAAAATATAAATCGGCAGAAGGCAATGCATAGATGTTTCCCCAGGAACAGGATTAACAAAGAAAAATAAAAGAAAAAGACATTACATCCGGCATATTTCAAAGTCATGAGGAAACACATGGATTGTATAAAGAGTAAGATCCAAGTTGGCTCAATTCATAAAGAATTAAGGAGGCAGCAACAAGAATATGAGACAACATGGGGGTGCCTGGGTGGCTCATCTGGTTAAGGGTCTGACTTGGACTCAGGTCATTATCTCATGGTTCGTGAGTTCAAGCCCTGCGTCAGTCTCTGTGCTGACAGCTCAGAGCCTGGAGCCTGCTTCGGATCCTGTGTCTCCCTCTCTCTCTCTGTCCTTCCCCAGCTCACACTGTCTCTCTCTGTCTCTCAAAAAAGGAACAAATGTTAAAAAAAACTTTAAGACTATGAGACAACATGAATACAGCAACAACCTTCCCTTATTCTGCACTCCACCTGTCCCCAACACACACACACACGCGCACACACACACACACACACACACACACACACTACACAAATGCCTTCTACAAAGCTTCTTTGAATACTTTTATCGGGGTTTTCTCTTCACTCACCACTGACAGCCTCACCCCCACAATCCAGTCTTTGCACCAGCCGACATGGCCCGATTGCACAGTAGGTCTCCACATCACTCCAAACATCTTCATTACCAAGATCTCCAGCTGTGGAGTTGTCTTCACAGACTACCATCTCTCTGTCTTCTATCTCTCTCATTCCTTATTCCTATTGAGCCTAACCTTCCACATCAAGGCGTCCCTCCTATTCTTTTCCTTTAGTCCCTCTGGTTTCATTTCTATCCCCATTCAGCCTAAACTTCAAGTCACTTATTTCAACAATGCCCTGTCTAGATGATCTTATTTGAACTCCTGACTCTGGGAATTCCCCTGCCTCTCCATTCTCCATTCCCCTCCAAGAGCAATTGACACTCACTGGAAAGACCAATTCAGTACAAATGCCCATTCTTTTACTCCCACAGCCCCTTCCGTGTGCTTGAGACCCTCTTCCTGCAGCATTTTCCAAGGATATTCAAAACTCATCACCATATTCCTTCCATATATCATGATTTTCTTGCAACTTTTATTGGTGTCTAAACCCACCTCTTTCTCTACCTATCATCAAACTGTAGTGCCATGTCCGGCTGATTTCATCTCCACAATAATTTTTAGATAATTCTCTTCCTTTCAGTTGCAGTTGGTTATTACCAAAGTCCCAGTTCATTCCCACACAATCTCTGCTTAGCAGTTTCAAAAGACCTCATCCTGCTCACCTAACACTTAGCCTCCCCTTTCCATTCATTCAATCCTGCAATCATTTCAGTCCTCTGAAGAAGCCTTCAGTGGCCCTTGTTAACTACTGACTGAACTACACACCCCGCAGCCTGCACAAATCCTCTACGACAAAGCCCCAACCTGCTTTTCCAGTCTCATCCCATGCAATTCTTCCATTTTTAGGCCAAAATGGAAACACACATCGTTTTCACACCTCTACACTTTGGTCAATTCCCATCCAGCCCTATCTGGCTTTCAAACTTCTACCATTTTTCTAGGTTCTTCTCAAATGCCATCTCTTCCATAGAGGCTCACTGGTCAGTGATCTTTCTTCCCTTCAGGCTCCTCAGTAGTAGACTGTTGGGTCACCAAGAGTGAATTTATCTCACTCTGCTTTGGAGTTTACTTCTATACTTATCTATATTGGAAGCTTCTTTAGGAGCCTTATTTTTTAACTTTGTATTTCTACAGGATTTGGAAAGTGCCTTCCATAATATAGGAATGGAATAAATTCTTGTGCAAAGGAAAAAAAAAAGAGTAACACAGCCAGCTGGATCTTGCATTTCAGTTTTCTAATCTGGCCTTAATTGGGGGAGGTGGTAGGTGGGAGGGGTGCTGTAGGTCCTTTCACCTTTCTGGGTCTTGTTCTCTTGAAAAAGGAAAGCTTTTAACTTGAAGGTCTCTACATAGTCTAGTTCAAATGCAATATAATTCTTCTGCTAGCTGAATAAATTTGGAAAAATACTGACAAGCTGGGTTTCCACTTCCATAAGAAAAACCTCCCCAAACAGGTAGTTCCAGGAACTTCCAATCATAGCATTGTCACCATCAGGGCTGACTATATATAATCGTATTTAATGGGGAAAGTTCTGGGGAGCAAGGTTGTGATCTCACTGCCGTCTGACATCTCCTAACCCACTCACCCCCAACATTTTATGTGCAGATATTTAAATTGCATCTTGTTTCCCCAAGACTTAAAGTGAATTCCATGGAGTCCTCCTTTCAAAGTCTTATTGAGTCTGGTGAGAAATGATGACGGGATCAGGGTCTGCCATTATTTATTCTTTAATTTCATTTCCTGAGTCAGTCTCACCTCTCCCTACTCACACAGTCTGAGGGTAAATGGTGACCCCTGGTCTCACAGTGGCATTTATTTATTTATTATTTATTATTATTTATTTATTTA
The DNA here is from genome assembly GCF_018350155.1 of Leopardus geoffroyi. Lineage (NCBI taxonomy): Eukaryota > Metazoa > Chordata > Mammalia > Carnivora > Felidae > Leopardus > Leopardus geoffroyi. Next base: position 208,756,950 of record NC_059326.1, read on the forward strand.
TTTTTGAGGTAGTTCCTACTGCGAAAGGCCATACAAAAGCGCTGCCATTTTGCTAGTGAAAGGAGACATGTTTTTGCTTTATCCTTTTTTGTAAACCACACATCAAATGACAGAGTGAAGGGCATATTTGACTCTTGCCGATGATACTGAACATAATGAATATGCTGAGTTTGTAGGATAAATAATATATATGAAATGTTGTTATTATATATATGCATACTAATGTGTCCTATTAACACTACCATATTCATCTAAAAGAACAGGAAGGAACTGGAGGAAGTAAAACTCTGGGAAAGTCGCTTGAGACCGACGGCCCTTGGTAGCGAAACTTTAAGGCAGCGCTATATTACTTACTGGTATTTGCAAAGTACTTTATTCTCCAACACGTTCTCATTTAATCGGGGCGATGGCCTGACCAAACAAGCAGAGCAGGTGTTATTATACCCGCTGAACACAAGAAAGGACTGACTCCCAACCTCCTTGTCAAATGGCACAATGGGAAGCATCAGAGACACCAGCAAGGAGTCCTGGGTCCTAGTCCTGCCATCTTGCCACCATATTGTGCTGCCCATGAAGGGCATGTGGAAAACATTAATTCCAAAGCTGCCTTTTTGAAATGAGAAAAAGAAGGCACAGACTATGCCAAGGCCTCCCAGCTAGCTAGACAGAGAATGGGTGAAAGCCAGACCTTGTGACTCCCCAGCCAGCAGACTCTTTCTGCTTACCAAAATGGAATAACATAAAAAGTAAATGGTTCTGAGGAGGTATTTATCATGCAGGACCAAAGGCATTATTCACTTACAATAGTGCATGTAAATATTTAAACTGTGAGAAAATCTTCATGATGGCTGAGCAGGCAGGATTACTACTTGAACAATTAAGAGAATAATATTAGCTTATGAGTACGGTGCTTATTGCTGCTTTCCAATCAAATTTACAACATAGGTCGCTTAATAAATTTAGTGATTTTATATATTATATGTAATATACGTAATGATATGTATTATATATTATCAAATTTAGTGGCCACACATATATAATTGGATAACATATAATACAGTAATATACAATCAACTAATGTAGTGGCTGTTAACTAATGTGGGCGTTATATGAAAGTGATGAATCATTAAATTCTACTCTTGAAACCATTATTACACTATATGCTAACTAATTTGGATTTACATAAAATTAAAAAAAAAAAGAAGACCCTTCCCACCTTTGCCTGCCTCACTTATCCTGTGAAACTCAAGCATTCTTTCTGATAACTTTACCTAAACCAATTAGAATAAAGCCTTTATGTGTGCTTTGGTAAGTGTTCTGGGCATACCTCTATCTTATCCCTCACCATGTTTTATTCATGTTACCTGCTCACATCCTCTGTCCAATTAATCAGAATGCAGTTGGTTAAGAACTTTCACTAGTCATCAGTGACAATGAGTTACTGATTAATATGGGAGCATCTGAATACAGATGTCATTAGTAGTGGTAACTCACATAAGCAGCACCTCTCGTAGAAGACTACTTAGCTTAGCTGGATGATGCATTTAAAAAATATATTCAGGAGCACCTGGGTGGCACAGTCCATTAAGCCTACAACTCTTGATTTGGGCTCAGGTTATGATCTTGCGCAGTCGTGGGATTGAGTGCCCTGTTGGGTTCTACGCTGGGCATGGAACCTGCTTTGGGATTCTCTCTCTCCCTCTGCCCCTCTCCCCCGCTCATTGTACTTTCTCTCTCTCTAAAACATAAATTAAAAAAATTAAAAAATAAATAAAAAATATAAAAACTCTATTCAATAATCATCATCTTTGTCATTTTTCCATCTTTGTAAAACCGCCACTCTGTCTTTATTTCCCCTTACATTTTCATCATAAATTATGCCACTCCTCCTTACTCCCAGTAGGGTACTCTTAGTTTCATAATCTGATCATCTATGACAACAGTGAGACATTTTTCTTTATAACTTGAAATTGTTTAATATGTCTTTAGTGGTGATTTTGTGAATAAATCTGTTTCCGCTTATGAAATCGAAAGTCAAGTATTTGATTTGTTGGGCTCAATATTTGCCTTGAAAACACTTAATAAACCATGATGCACTTTTAATAAAAATTACATAAATAGGTTCAGATTGTGCCTTATTTGAGAGTTAATGCTTTCAACAAGTATTTCTTTAAAGAATAAATGAAATGGAAATGGCTAAATATTTGATAAGCCTCAAAGATTAGTAATTGTCTTCTCTCCGCCTTTTGTTCTGCATAAACTTTCCCAAACATACTCGACACGGGGCGTTTTTCAAATGTTATTTTTTTAACACATTCTTTACACATGTTTACACATTTTTTTCTCTTCTACTGCTCTGACCCCACTGCCGCCATGCCTGCCAAGCCCGCTAAGCTGTGTGCAGGTAATCTACCACTGTTTCCAGTGCCCAAAGATGTGTCACCAACGTCGCACTGTTGCATACACTGTGTCTGCTGAGTTTGGCTGCCTCTGCCAACTCCCTATGCACTGCCCTATGAACCTTCTAGATCTGGCTCCCACTACAGGGCACTGCCACCACTCCCACTGGATATTTCCACTTCTACCAATGCCAAGACATCAAGGTTTTGGAGGTCGCAGTTTCTCCTGTGGTGACACAGGGAATGCTGTCCTCTGCACAAAATGTGGCTTTGTCCTCAGTGTCTCCCAGGGTTTTCACTTCCAGTCTCCTCTGCCCCCAGAACTTAGATATGATTTCACGGAGGAACCAGCTAAGAGCTGCCACCCCTTAAAGGACCAGGGGCACTTGGGTGGCTCAGTGGGTTAAGAGTCTGACTTTGGCTCAGGTCATGATCTCATGGTTCGTGGGTTTTAGCCCCATGTTGGGCTCTGTGCTGACAACTCAGAGCCTGGAGCCTGCTTCAGATTCTGTGTTTCCATCTCTCTCTGCCCCTCCCCTGCTCACACCCTGTCTCTCTTTGTCTCTCAAAAATGAATAAACATTTAAAAAAAATGTAAAGGACCAGGCTTCTTACTAGGGCATACTTGTCCTGCCTCATTTATCCTCTGTGCACACGGGCTTCTGCAAACATGCCCTTAGAGGCACTGTTTGAGGCATATGAATCAGGAATCCAGCTTAGGCTAAGTCTAAGGCAAGACATGCTATACACATTTTTGCCCAAAATTTTGTCCAGGTGCAAAATGAATGTGAATGTTCAGTTGTAGGCATTGCACACATGGTCCTGAATTTATCACATCACAAGCAGATTCTCAGAGTACATTTTTTGGCTTTTATTAATATCCTTTCCAAAAGGACAGTTTTCTATGAAATATGATTTTTAGAAAACCTATAAAATTAGAATATTTAAAAAAACATTTGAGGGGCGCCTGGGTGGCACAGTCGGTTAAGCGTCCGACTTCAGCCAGGTCATGATCTCGCGGTCCGTGAGTTCGAGCCCCGCGTCGGGCTCTGGGCTGATGGCTCAGAGCCTGGAGCCTGTTTCCAATTCTGTGTCTCCCTCTCTCTCTGCCCCTCCCCCGTTCATGCTCTGTCTCTCTCTGTCCCCAAAATAAATAAACGTTGAAAAAAAAATTTTTTTTAAATAAAAAAATAAAAAAACATTTGAGCATGTGGTTGTAGGGGAAAAGCAGGAGAAGCTCGCATGGAAAATCTGAACATTCACAGGATTCGATCCAGATGATATCAATCATTAAGGGAATTACTTAATGGCCATTCTCATGTACTTGTTTTGTCACTGTCTACCCAGATTTGATGTGGATACACCAGCTTTGCTGTCTTTGATTATAAACGGAGCACTACTGGAAAATTGTGAGTTTGGAAAAGAGAAACAACGGTGATTGAATGAATGTCAACAAAGACTATGTAAGGAAACATTTAAGGAGATAAATGTCTATATTTACGTGAAATATTATTTAGCGTAAACTCACATCTGAAATGTATACATGTGCATGCATATGAAATAGCTACTGATAAACAAATATTTCACTTTTACATATGACATCTATTAAGCATTGTTCTGTGAAAGACTAGACATCGAGGGCTAGAAAGAACTGGAACAAACCATATAATCCATTTGCCTCCATTTAGGCAGGTCCTCTACATCGTGCATGAAATCTTAGATGATGTACTCAAGTGGTTCTCCAGCTTGGCGAATTACTGGCATAACCACACAAACTATCAACTTCATCTATGCCTATCCTTATCCATTAGCATCTCCTTGGTGTTCTGCAGGCAGGCATAATTGCAGATAGATATATTTCATGCTTTTCAATCAATAAACATTTATGGCTATCCTATGTGTAAATGATCAGGCTTGATGTTGCAGGGAATTTGAAGAAACTTGTAATACCTTAATTTGTATTTCATTTACCTATCTACCTATATACACACACATGCATATATATCTGTCTATATATATAAAGCACTTTCACACATGCTATTTCATTGAATATTCACAACAATCTCTTCCAAGGATGAAAAAAGTAAAGCTCAAAAAAGGTAAGTGACTTGCCCAAGTACACACAGTGGCAAAACTGAGCTTGAGTTGAGGTTTCATGATACTTAAGTCCAAGTTTACTATATACCAACTTTCCCTAAATGTTATAACTTCTCATAACCTTGGTCCCTACCCCATAAGGAATTGACAATCCTGGGGCAAGCTAAAATACATTCACAATGATTGAAGGATGATATGATGAGGGATAAAGAATGATAGGAGCTCAGAGTAAGGAGGGATCAGTCACTTCCAAATCAGTTCATTTGGAAGAGTTCATGGAAGAGGTAGAATTTGATTTGGATTTTGAAAAACCAGTAAAATGTTCACAGATGAAAATGGGAGAAAGGACATGCCATGAAGAGTTTTTGAAATTGGAAACAATAGGAAACAATTGCAATTGACCTTGACTGGAATTTAAGGCTTGTGACAGGGTACAGTGGAAAATAAGCTTCACATTAGAAACTGGGATCCGATTACGCAGGTCCTTGAATATTCAGAAAAGTGTTAGGTACTCATGGGAGATTTTAGAGCAAGACATCTCTGGAGTTCTAGAAAACATTAGAGGAAGAAGAAATTAGAGGAGAGAGACCAGTTAATGGTTTACTACAAAGTTCAAGTGAAAAAAGTACAAACTTATTCTAGGGGGATGGCAGTAGAAATAAAGAAGAGGAAAAGTCCAATTGAAAGGATTCATTAATTGGATACAGGGGCTCTAGAGAGAAAACAAAGAAGACGCCACGCTTTTGTGCCTGAAAGTGTAAGCACAAACAAGATAGGAGGAAGCACTGATGTGGGACAAAACACAAGAGCTTGCTTTTGGGTATTTTAAGGTTGTAGTTGGAGTGCCACACAGTAAGACATACAACAGAGAGTAGAAATGAAACCAGGTCATAGATGACAGGTCAAGGCATGAAATATAAATCTGAGTGACATCTGCCTAGACATTACTAATGAAGCATGGGAATGAATTAGGAGGTTACAAAGGAACATATTAAGAGATTACATGGGAGGAGAATGGAAACAAAAGGACAGGAAAGAGAAGAGGAGTACAGAATGACCTTAAAAATGTTTTAATTTAATTAACACAGGCAAAGAAGTCAGAAAGAAGACTGAGGAGCTGTAAGAAAGGGAAGTGGGGAGAAGGAAAATAACTCTTAAATAAAGGAAGGCAAGACAGGAAAGAGAAGGCAGGAACTTCAAGGTTGCAAAAGCAGAATAAAGCCACAGCGTAAGAATCTCCCTCCCCCAGTATCTCTCGAAATCAGCAAAATGACAACATTAAAAAACAGGCCTCCAAAATTCTGCAGCAACAACCAAACCAGAGAAGGGGATAGCCTTAGGCCATAAATTTCAAAAAGTATTGGCCAATGAAAGAGACTGAAAATTCTGTAATGAAGTGACACAGTTCATCATGGCAAGGCTCCTAACACTATTTCAATCCCTTGCAGCCATATAGGCATACCAACTAAATCCATGAACACCTCATTAATATCTCAAAATAGGGAGAGAAAGTTACTGAGAAGCTAACTCTCCAAACGGGAAGTCACAGAAAATGTTGGAACATATTGGAAATGAACAACCAATTATAACCTCTTTAATGGCATTGAAGGCTGTAAGACTAAAACATGAAATTGAGGAATAGGTTCCAAGTTTGAGGGTACACTCCCATGTGACTAGAACACTCCCTCAACTCAGTGAAGAAAGCCCTCGCACAATTAATAAACACTTAACAACTTTAGAAATGACTTCTGAGCCCTGATACTCGAACAAAATCTGCACAATATCTCACCTAGGCTCTGTCCTGCCCTGCCATGCTTATAGAAGACATGGAAACATAAAAGACCAAGCCCTAAAACGTGGTTTGTCAGGAAAATAAATGAGTGTCAAAATGAAAAGGAGACAAGAAGACACCTGTACTATATTAGGGCAAATAACAGGTCTGGACCAAGAGGACAGTTGAACAAGATGAAAATTAGCAACCTGGCAACTAGTCACATACAAATAAACTCATACACACACACACACACACACACACACACACACACACACACACTACAAAAGATAAAGAAACCAATTTGGATACAAAACAACTAAAAATCAGAAGGAAATTGTTCACAAGTGCTCTGAAGTATAGAAAACTTAATAAGAAAAATTTAGTAAAACAAGGGCTCCTAGTCAAGATGATTAAGCAACAAAATGAAATAAAAGGCTAAGTTACAGAAGCAAGAAAACAAATCAAAGAAGAAAACAGAATCATTTATGATTAAATTTGAGAATACAAGAAATAAACTAAATCCACCTAAAAATAAACTTCCCAGGATATAGGAAAGTGAATGCAAATTCAAAACATAAAATAAAAAAGTAGAGACAGATGTGATAAAAAAGAAGTTAACTGATACAGAGAATAAAACATTAAATATGGATGCAAAAAGTATTAAATAATATGATAAAAATAAATTTTACTGGAATGAAAAAAATTCCACCCTACAGATCACATCACCTTGGGTTAAAATAATAATAATAATAATAATAATAATAATAATAATAATGGAGACCACTTATAATGCTAAGATAATGAATTTCTACATAATTCTCAGATATCTAGATAGAAAAAAACCTAATCACCATGAGGGGACAGTCACAAATTGACCTCAATCTTCTCCACAGCAACATTTGATGCCAGAAGCAAATGTAAAAATGTCTACAAATTTCTGAGAGAAACAACAGTGTGTCTTATAAATATCAGAGCTAGGCAAGATATGGGTAATAATAAACACATTTTCAAATACAAAATAATTATTACAATAGGGTTTTTATGAGTTTTTTTTCTTATTTTGATTTTTCAAAGCTAAGAGTATAAGATTGAGAATTCATTTATATAGAGTAAAACTCATACATTTTAATGTACAGCTCAATGAATTTTGACCTGGGTAACCATCATCCTGATCAAGATTTAGAATATTTCAAACACCTCGGAAAGTTTCCTGGTATCTCTTTCCAGTAAATATCCCTGTATTTTTTTTCCTTATTTCTATCACCATAGATTAATTTTGCCAGTTCTTAAAATTCATATAATACAGAAGTAATACAGAATTGCTATTTTATCTAACTCGAGCTCAAAATAGTGTTTTTGTATTTCATTTATGTTGTGGTGAATGTCAGTATTTCTTTTATCTTTCTTTTTCTTTCTTCCTTTCTTCCTTTCTTCCTTTCTTCCTTCCTTCCTTCCTTCCTTCCTTCCTTCCTTCCTTCCTTCCTGAGAGAGAAAGAGCAAGCCAGGGAGGGGTGGTGGAAGGGAGAATCCCAAGCAGGACCTGACACATCAGCACAGAGCCTGACATGGGCCTCAAACTCACTAACTGTGAGATCATGACCTGAGTGGATACCAAGAGTTGGCGGCTTAATCGACTGAGACACTCAGATGCCCCATTTCTTTTTTTATTTCTGAGTCCATATTCCAGCTTTTCAGTTCTAATGGACATTTGGGTTTTTCTAATTTGGGACTCTTATAAATAAAATTGTTATGAACATTCTTGAAAAAGTCTCTCTATAGGATAGATGCATATATTCCTTTCCTTTGGCAATATTTTTAGGAATGGAAATATTGGGTCATAGGACAGATGTATATCTAACTTTGAGAGTAAGAAACAGTCTTCCAAAGCGGTTGTTTTATTTTATGCTCCCACAAGAAATATATGAGAATTGCAATTGCTCCACATCCATAACAGCAGTCTTCTTAGTTTTAATCATTTTGGCATCTTATCATGGTCTTAATTTGCATTTCTCTAATGACTAATGATGCTCAATACCTTTCATGTCACTGGTTGCTCATAAATCTCTTGTGAGGTGCGTGTTCAAGTCATCTGCCATTATTTACTTAGGTCACTGTCTTTTTAAAATTTGATTTGCAGGAGTTGTTTTACATTGGGTATCAGTTCTTAATCAGATATATGTTTATGAGTACTTTTTTCTAGACTGGGGCTTGGCTTTTTACTTTCCTAACCAATGTCTTTTGATGAACAGAAGCTTTTAATGTTGATAAAGTCTGATTTATCATTTTTTATTTGATAATTTGTGCTTTATGTGTCTTGAGAAATATTTCTCTAACTCAAGAAAAATATTCTCCAATCTTTCCTTTAGGAAGAATTATAATCTAAGCTTTCACATTTGAGTTAATTTTCGCGCAGTGTATGAGGTAAAAATCAAAGTTTTTTTTTTCTTTTTTTTCTCCAAATATTTACTTAAATTCCAGTAAAGGTTTTTTTTTTTTTTTTTCCATATAGATGTCCAGTTGTTCCAGCATCATTTATTGAAAAGACTTTCCTTTCTCCATTGAACAGACTTGGCATCATTTAAAAACCTAATGGACTGTATATGTGTAGTACTATTGCAGACTCTCTTTTCTGTTTCATTAATTTATTAATTTCTTTGTCTACCTTTAGACCAACTACACTGTCTTAATTACTGAAGCTTTATGTCTTTTTTTTTTTTTTTAATTTTTTTTTTCAACGTTTATTTATTTTTAGGACAGAGAGAGACAGAGCATGAACGGGGGAGGGGCAGAGAGAGAGGGAGACACAGAATCCGAAACAGGCTCCAGGCTCTGAGCCATCAGCCCAGAGCCCGACGCGGGGCTCGAACTCACGGACCGCGAGATCGTGACCTGGCTGAAGTCGGACGCTTAACCGACTGCGCCACCCAGGCGCCCCAAGCTTTATAAGTCTTGACATCTGATAGCACAAATCCTTCCATTTTGTTCTTTTTTTTTTTTTTTTAATTTTTTTTTTTCCAACGTTTATTTATTTTTGGGACAGAGAGAGACAGAGCATGAACAGGGGAGGGGCAGAGAGAGAGGGAGACACAGAATCGGAAACAGGCTCCAGGCTCTGAGCCATCAGCCCAGAGCCTGACGCGGGGCTCGAACTCACGGACCGCGAGATCGTGACCTGGCTGAAGTCGGACGCTTAACCGACTGCGCCACCCAGGCGCCCCCCATTTTGTTCTTTTTCAAGGTACAATGGCTATTATAAGTCCTTGCATTTCTATATAAATTTTAGAATCAGCTTGTTACTCCAAAACACCTGCTGAGATTCTGATTAGAATTGCATTCAGTCAATAGGTCAATCTGGGAAGAATTAACATCTTCACAATACTGAGTTTTCTATTCTGTAAGCATCATATATCTTTCCACTTTTTTCAGTCTTTTAAATTTTCTATCAGCCGTGTTTTGTAGTTTTCAATATACAGATAGGTCTTGCATCCATTTCATTAAATAGGTCTTTATAAATGGTATTTCCTTTAATCTTCCAGTTCTTTGTTGCTAATAAATGGAAGCAAATGATTTTGATATATTGACTATGTATCCTTTGAACCTGATAAATTTGGTTTTTAGTTGCAGTGGTTTTTAATTTTTTTGTAGATTCCATTAGATTTTCTTTGTACACCAATCTATTATCTTTGAATAGTTTTACTTCTTCCTTCCTATGTTTATACTTTTTACTTTTTATTTTTGCCGTAGTGTACTGGCTATGGTCTCCAGTACAATGTTGATTTAAGTGATGAGAGGGAACATTTTTGCCTTAAAGGGAACCCCCCCCCCATCAGGTTTTATGTTAGCTCTAGGTTTTTGTAAATGGTTTTATAAGATTGGGGAAGTTCTCTTCTATTCCTACTTTTCTGAGAGTTTGTTTCATGAACAGATGTTTAATTTTATCAAATGCTGTTTCTGCATCTATTAATATTATCACATAGTTTTTCTCTTTATTTTTCAATGTGGTAAGTTATTGATTGATTTTTTAATGCTGTGCCAAACTTGTATGACTCTACTTGGTCATAATGTTTCATCTTTCTTATATATTACTATTTGCTTGTATTTGTTTAGAATTTTTTCATTGACGTTTATTAGGTTCATGGGATCTATAATTTTCTTTTTTGTGTTTTCTTTGTCAAGTTTTGGTATCAAAGTGTTTCTGGCCTCATAAAATGAATGGGAAAGTATTCCCTCTTCTCTTATCCTCTGAAAGGGTTTTAATATTTGTATTTTTTCTTATTTAAATGTTTGGTAGTATTCACAAAGAAGCCACTTGGGTCTAGGATTTCCTTTGTGGGGACATTTATAATTATAGATTTTAATTCTTTAACAAATATAGGAATATTCACATTTTATATTTTTTACTTTTGATAATTTCATAAAGTTGTCTTTTTCAAAAAATGTCCATTGTTCCAAGTTGTCAAAAGTATCACCATAAAATTGTTTATAATATTTCCCTTATCATCTTCCTAACATCTGCAGGGTGTGTACAGATATCACCTAATTTATGTTTCTCTCCTTTTTCTTGATCAGTCTTCCTGTGGGTTTATTAATTTTATTAATATGTTTTAAAAAAAACAACTTTTGGATTTTCTCTATTTTTGCCTATTTTCTATTCCATTAATTTTGCTCTTTTCTTTATTATTTCCTTCCTTCTACTGTTTTTGTTTTACAAAAATAATACACTGATTTCTTTTTAAGAAGGGATAAATGAAGGAAAGAAATACATTCAATAGTGTTAAATCTTTATAGCTATTAATAAAAAGGATGAGAGATAAAAACATTAAAATTGGCAAATAGGAGATAATTTGTGACTTTCAACATGTTTCATTGAATAAAAGAAAGACCCAGGGTCAGACACATTTGAGCTCTGATAATGGAATCTGTAATTGTCTTTTGACCATCCAACACATGAACCTAGTTTCCTTTGAGAGTTCCCCCTGCCACCTCCCAACACACACACACACACACACACACACACACACACAGTCACACAATACATGAAATGAGGCAAAACCTATTTTCCACTATACATGGAAAATTCCAGAAACTTACTTTCCCAGGAAACCTTGTTGCTAGGGACACAGGCCCATGACCTAGGTCCTGGCAGTCATACATACCTACCTCATATAAGGGGACCACAAGAAATCCTCCCTGGTGGCAGCAGGAGTTGCAGAAATATTAAGCTCCTGGGACAGTGTTGAGAGTGGTGCCAATGAGGGCATTCAGTGTCCATCTGGCAGTGTTGGCAGTATCAGCAGTAAAAGCTACAGTGATGCCAGAAGTTTACTCACCCATCCACTTCTGGTTGGATGAGAGTCACTCCGAGCTACACTGCCCTAAATCTATGTCTGTAGACTTGCCTGGGGTTCTGTGAACAACCTAACAAGATGAACAATTCATTTACTGTTGAAATCAGCCAGGCTTAGTTTCTGTTGCTCACATCTAGGAGTCCTGGCTGTTACAGGCTGAAGCCAAGCTCTACAGATACCAGATGCGTGACTTTGACAGGTTGTGCAAGATTCTTGAACATCTTTTTCCTCAACCATTAAATGAAAGAAATGGTACCCACCTCAGTGCAGTTATGATTATTAATCAAGATAATGTATATAAAGCATTTGATACATACTTAGTACTGAAAAAAGTTAATTCTATAAAAATTAAAATTTATCAGCCCCTATAAAACATTGATTCAATCTCATTTAAAATCATCATTGAATCATACATCATAGATCACAACGGCTAATAAGAAATTTGGGGGTGGAGATAAGCAGCAAGTCTTTACCCTCAATATGTCAAGAATAAAGAAAGGCAAGCATAAGATGCTAACTCAGGGGGGAGCAGGGTTGAGATAAGAATTTTGTGTGTGTGTCTTTTTAGGAGTCTGAAGATCTGAGCTTGATTGTAAGATAACAAGTAGGGACTAATAAAGAAAGAGCAATTTGGATAGAAAAAGACTGTTGACAAAAGTTCTTTAAGGATCTCAAGGTTCTGGATTAGAAATCATCTTTGGTTGTAAAAGTAAAGAAGATAGAGAATTTTACATACCAGGTACTATAAAACACAAAAAATAAAAGTATTATCCAGGTGGGGCTAAGTTCCTGTTTAAGTTAAATCTATACATTCTCTGTATCTTGTCATCATAAAATTGAATTGTTTATTGAAAAAGGCAAGAAGCTCTCCTGTGATTTTCTGCTTTTAACCACAAAAGTTTTATAGTTATCTCCCATGGAATGTAAACCTTGACTACAAAGCTACGAAAACTGCAAATCTTCCTTTACATAGTTGTAGTAAAAATTATATTTGGACACTTTATGTTTATTATAAAAGTGATTTTTGCTAGAATATGTTTGTTGTAGTAAATGGAAGTTTACTCACCTAAATTACAATGTACACATCAGTTTTGTGTTGATGGTGACCAACTGTATGAAGTCACTAACTGCATTCTCTAATTCACTACTATCTATAGGGCAGACCCTTTTGTCTTATCTCCTCAAAAACTTATTTCTAAAAATTAAATTCATGATTCTAATAGATTTGCTTCTAAACACAACAAGAAGCTTCTGTCCCCGTTTTCTTTCCTTTCTCCCTCCCAGAGAACAGTTTTGGTAGATCAATGGGGATGACAGCCAGACTAAAAGGGATTAGGAGAAAGCAGTGAGGAAATGGAGTCAGGCAATTAGACTCACTTTAAACTGTTGGAGGTAACTGATAGGGCAGGGAGATAAAGATGCTAACTCAAGAGAGTAGAGAGTTAAGATAAAAACATTTTCTGAGATGGAGAAGACCTGCATTTATAAGACAAGGAATGAGCAGGAGCCCATGAAGAAGGAGTAATTGAAAACTCAACAGAGAAAATAAGATTAATGAAACAAAGTCTGGGGAAAATGAGGAAAATACAAGATCAGGGATATATAGTGTGAGACTAGTGTTTGAAAGAGGGAAGGATATTTCTTCCTCTGAGAGAAAAAGAAAAGGAACAGATGATAACAATTTTAGAATGGCTATGAAATCTCATGTTCAGATACTTTTAATATTCCATTGAGATACAAAGGGCAGAGATGTTAGTTTGAGGACTGGAGGAAAATAAGAATATTGTTCAGAGGAGGATTCTATGGAGAAGCAATGAGTTGAATAAAATAATTATTGAGCAGCAGTGAAGACACAAATGAAATGTCAGTGGTGGCAATGAGCAGGTTCCTTTAAGTTTTCTAGCCACATGTGGGTGTAGAGAATCTCTAAGTCTTTGAAATATCAGGGACACTGGTCACCCTGTGAAGCTACACAGTATTTGAAAACACCCAAGAATAAAACAGAGCCACAAAAATCAAAATAACAGAGCTGGGAGTGACACCTAGGAGACAGTGAGGCCTACATGTTGACCTCCACGCAGAGGGATGGCTGGATGACCCACTGGCAATACTTGATGATAAGAAAGTGTCCCTTAAAACCTTGAAAATGAAGTATCCCTAGCATTTTAAATTGTGAAATCACAACACACAATAGATCAGAACAGAAATACCCATCGCCATCTTAATGATCAGAGTGGATGCAGGCCTGCTAGACCAGATAATGTGATCTGATTAAATATATTAACATATTTAAAGAAAGTATCAACCAGACTAAGAAACAAAGAGAGAGCACTGCCCAAGGGAAAAGGGTACCTCTGACAGTGTGCTTTTGAGTTTTCTGGTCCCATTGGCAAGATCACCCCTAAAATGGAGTGAGGAGTGGTCTTTTTTGCATTCCATTCAATGGTTCAATCATTTGATTTGGGGCCGACCAGGAGACAGTCTTAACATAATTTGGCTTCCTTCAATTGTAAGTCTTTGTACAGGGACACAATATGCAAGTCCTGAGACTTGAGTATCCTGGTGAATGTGATAATTATTTTTTATTGTAAGCATATTAAATAGTGGCCAGTTTTACATATCAGTTATATGAACTTAACTAACATACCTTCAAAAGCTAGGTCACTGGGTGAGCTGATCATGGGTTTCTAAATCTTCAAGGCTGAGGCTACATGGAATTCACCAATATAAGGTCTTCAAGTTTTCATGGGTGACAACAGGCTGGTCTTCCCCTGAGAAGAAGTCATGTCTACAAAGCTTTTTCCATTTTGAAACAAAAATCAGTAGATAATGTATTGAACAAGGTGTGGTGTGTTTTTCAGCCTTACTTTCCATGTGGATGGTCTTTTCATGCCCTCCAGATGGCCCTGGATGGTAGAGTCCCTTACAGCAAAGGGAAAATGCCCTGTGGTTGGCAGGGCAATTACACCGCCAAAATTAGGTCAATAGCATTGTGTACAGTCTTTAAAGAGCTAGTAGTCAGCAGTTTTTGTGTTTCTTTCTCTCTTTTTCTTTTTCAATAGAATTCCAGGCTGATGACTCTAGATTGGACATCTCTATTTCCATAAGAGCATAGTTAGCACTTTGCAGGTAATACCCAAAAGAGGAGCCTTTCCTTCAAAAGGTCCACACAAGCTTGCTCCTTGAAAGGTCTTCCAGCCACAAGGTACAAATTTCTCTCCAGGATCTGGCAGGTCTTGTTTACTTAAGGAAAAAAAAAAAAAAAAAGTTTGCCAGGCAGCTGGAATGTCTCAAGGAAGTGGTTCCGTTTTTAATCTTGAATGCTGGTATCTTTGAAATCTTTGATATCATGGAAGCATCACAGTTTTCTCTAAGTCCTTTGCCCTGATAAAAGATAAATACAGGATGTTTTGCATTTTCTCAAAATGTGCATCCATCTGGATGTCCTCTCATTTTCTCCACCTCCAACTTTCACGCTGGAGTTTTTATGTGTATTGTTGGGTATGGAAGGGAAGGAGATGGAGGGATTATATATTTTAAGATAAAAACTATGATTGATGTATCTGAGATTTTCCTCTATGTAACAAGAAAAGGAATAAATGAGTACACTCATGGAAATATTTGGGTTGTGGGTAGCCAATGACAAAGTTGGCTGGGATGAGCCAGGCAAGGAGTGGAGATTAGACAGGAGTGTATGAGGCACATCAGGAGCTATGATACATGGAAAGGTGGAGACTGAGAGACCCACTATTCTCAAGAGAGAGTGAATGGAAATTATACTTCAGAGAAACAAGAAGAATGCCTGGACCAAAGGACATGACCACTTGAGGGGATATGGAATAGTCAGAAAGCTAGACATGTCAGGTCAGAAATGTCCCTGGGCTTAGCTTTGAAGAAATGGTAAAGCCAATAAGAAACATGGAATCCAGTGCAAAGTCTGATCTGGGCTCTTCTGTGTAGAGAAAGCCTGTTTTTCTTAAGTAGATCTACATGATCAAAGATCGTGTAACCCTTTGATAAGACAAACATAGCAAAGTATGGCAAGTTCATGAATCAAGACAAGAAGAAGAAATTTTAAATTAAAAAAAATTTAGAAATATTTTTGTTGTCAGTAAAGATTGGACCCAGGGACAAGAGCAGGGCAGGGGTACTGGGTAGGGTTTGTGGTAGACGATAGAGTTTATGGTTCCTGCCTCCACCCTACTGTTTCTGAATCTTTATAAAACCTTTGGGATCTTTCTGATCCCACTGGTGCTGTTATTCAGGAGAGTGAGGATCCTTGCAGGAAGCGCTCCAGTCCATGCCATGTTAGGAGCCAAACTGTACTCCAGCATTTACCAACAAAACGTCTTGTTGATGATCACATTAGGCCTCTACAGTCCAGAGTTCTATTAATCTTATTAACATTCAGTGTTCCATGGGTGCGGCATAAGGTTACAAGCTAGACTGCATATACTTGGACTCTGGTTCCTGCACTGTGTCACTTAAAATGACTAATACACAAGTAGCTTAAATAGTAAAGAAGTCAGAAAGTGAGGGAGTTCCAGGATTGTTTCTGCAACTGAATGACGTGGTTGGAAACCTGGGTTCTTTTCAGTTTTCCATCCTTTCCAACGTGTTAGATTGCTGTTCTAGGTTTGTTGCCTCATGGTCACAAGATGGCTGCTATTGCTCAAGTGTCTACTTTTAATGATATAGTGTCCAAAGCAGATAAGAGGAAAAGAAAAGGCCTCTGTCTCATTGACAGCTTCTTTCTACTCAGAAAGGAAACTGTTTCTCGAAACTGTTCCCCTCCTTACTCCCCCTCCCACAAAGTTGACCTCCCTATACATCTGCCAGAACTAATCATCCTAACTGCAAAAAATTTTGAAAAGTGAACAGACACGATTTGGAACACACACGATTCTGTTGTGGGAAGCAGAGTTTTCATTTAAAGAAAAGAGAAGAAACGACAGGCAATTATATCTGTTATCTATTGCTACAACAATGCTGCATAACAAATCACCTTAAAACTCAGTGGCCCAAAACAACAATTTACTATTTTTCATTAATTTATGGGTTATCTGGTTAGTTCTGTTGATCAGAGCCAGGGTTTGCCAATCTTGGCTGGGCTTGCTCATGTGTCTGCAGTCAGTAGGTTGGTGGGTTGGCTAGGGGCTGGCCATTCTAGAATGGCCTCAGCTAGGATAACTCATCTCAGCTCCATTACCTTCTCATCCTCCAGTAGACTATCTATTCCAGGCTTGTTCCCATGGTGGAATCAGGGGCTCAACAGAGAAAGCAGAAGCACACAAGTCCTCTTGAGGCCTGGTTACCACGTGCAGCCACTTCTACCATATTTATTGGCCAAAGAGAGTCATAAGGCCAGTCTCAATTCAAGGGGAGGAGAAATAGACTTTGCCCCTCTATGGGAAAAGCAACAGTTACGCTGCAAGGGATGTGGATAAAGGTGAGGAAGAACTGGGGCCATTTCCGCAGTCAATCTATGACAGCAATCATACTTGCTGTATGCACTTAGTAGATATATGACCATGGACAAGTTATTTAAGTTCTGAGCTTCAATTTCTGCATTTGCAAAATGTGGATAATAATCAAATCTAACTCAGAACTTTGTTATGAAGGTTATATATGCATCAGTCTATGCCAAAGAGATTACAAGAATGTCTTCATTTGGTAAGTTACCAGGTACTAACCTATCTTAGGTCTCATAATTACTGCTTAACAACTGACCGTAGCAGCCCTAGTCTCAACTATTTTGTGGATAAAGTCATAACTCACTAAGAACTCTGATGCCCAGGACAAAGAGTGTGAATGTCACCCTCACATTTCCTCAAATGTACTTTGTAATTTGTGATACTGCTCACAGATTGGTCTCAGTGACAGTGTTGTTCATAGACTGTCAGCATATGAATGTCACTAATATTTAAATTACAAACTCTGTTTTGAAGTAATTATTTCACTTTTTTTGTACCCTGTAAATTTGGAGGTACCCAGGGGTAAGGCCCAGTCAGTCTGGCCCAAGTTGCTACACTGACTTCAGGGTGTGCTACATGGAGGGGGTGGGGAAAAGAGGGGGGAAGAACATTGGCTGGGAGCACAGCTATTGGGCAGGAGCCCTAACCAGAGGGCTGGGTTAACTCAGGCCAGTGTGGCTATCTACTAAGCTCTCTATTCCTTTAGGGTTAGATAAATGAGGAAGCAGATTAATCCAGCATCCACGTGTGAAACAAACTCATTTGACCTTGACCAATGGTAAGAGTACATTGCCTTTGCAGTTTTACAGAACTCAATACTCACATACAAATACATATGTATACACATCTACATTAGCCATACAACACACAAGTGTATGTACATGTATGAAACGGATACAAAAGGTTTCTGAAACCATGCTTACCTTTTGTATATGTAATGTCCTCTGGTATTTCTTCTTTGATTGCTTGCTTTTTATTTGTATTTTTATTTTTTTAAATACTGCACTTGAACAATTAAGTTGGTTGGGAAATGTTATTTGAACAACTCTTTTGAAAAACACTGTCTTATGTGGCATAATGTAAGAAGCACTGGGCAAAATCTCCCTTTCCCAGAAGTTTTCTCTATTTAAAGGCTTACCAAGGGGGCAGTGTCAGAAGTTTCTGTAGCTGAAGCAGTATTGCACAGTGGTTAAGAGCAAGGAGTTTGTAGGGAAAATGCTCAGGTTCAAAATCTGGCTTGGCTACTCTTTAATGATATGACCCCAGCAGAGTTTTTTAATCCCTGGAGCTTTGGTTTCCCACCTGAAAACAACAGGGATGATATTACCCCTTCATTGCTGCTGTGAAGATAAAATGAAGTCACCTGGAATAGCACCCAACACAAAGTGAATTAGATAAGAATTAGATAAATGTTGTCTATTATTATTCTTTTAGACGGTGTTGGTGTTGATCCTTAACCCTCTGGTAAAGCTATTTGGTACAACTTTTTTCTAGTGAAGAACTAGCTGGCAGGGTGGTGCATGCCTTGGTACAGAAAGGTTAGCACAGCCCTGGATGGGACCAGCAGGGGAGGGACACTGAGGTAGGGGTCCGGTAGGGGGAGGCGGGTGGGAGAGGAAAATTTCTACCAGCCAGGAGAGGTACCGAGGAAAGAAGTGGGTAGACACTGGCAACTCCTATGCAGATGGGCCTAGGTCTTTGATCTTGTGGGTGACGGAAAAAGTTTTTTGTAGGTCTCCATGAAGTAGATGTGCAAGTGAGGCTCTACGGTGTATGTGATTGAACTTTGAACAAGCACATTAGAGCCCACACCTCAGTGCTGACGTTTGTGCAAATGAGAAAGAGTGAGCTCTCTGGGAAAGGCAACCCTGCCCAGGGCACATAGCCTAATGAGCAAACTGGGTAGGTGTTAGCCTCCTCCACCAGCTGCCCTTGTATACTGCACAGACGGCTCAGCATCCTCAGTGGCCCTCCTGGAACTCTACTAATTCAAAGTTACCCTTGTTCAGGATGTCTCTTCCAGGGACACCTTCAAACTCTGGAGAACGTTCATTTACTATTCCCAATAGCAGCAAGTCCTCAACTGTTCAAGCAAAATTTAATTTGGGAAACGGTCAAAATTATTTTGATCCCAGAGGTGGCAGCAATGAAAATGCGTCTCTCATATGTCCTGCTGCTGGGAGCATAATTGACTGATGGCCCCAGCTGCTGCCCCTTGAGATCTACCACACTGCTGCCATGCAACTTCTGGACCATGACTAAGCATGGTGTGAAATAAAAGGTAGGCCCACTCCAGCCAGACATGGGACTCAAGGTCTCCCCGTCAGCCTAACCGAACGCTTCTTAGAACTTGGCTGTAGTCTGATATTCTTCCCAGCCAGGCCTTTTTCCTTCCCTCTCTCCTTCCACAGGTGTCAGACCTGCAATTCAATCTGAAGGTTCTTCCTGTCTTTCCTGCATCCTCCTTTTCCTTGCACATCTACTACCTTCTTAGCATCTGATTCTCAGCAGGTCCAGACTATGGTACCAGGTGCTGTGAAAAAGAGGGAGGTGGCCAATCTGTTCAATACATATTTAGGGCAAATGCTAGAAGTAGCTATAAGATAAGATGAAGTTTCGTGTGTAACTGATAAAAAGAGCTCCATGAATACTGATTACACTATTGAATGAGTAAATGGTTCTGAAATAAAATAATCCCATCCTCTATAGTTTGGCCTAAATATGTACTTGTTCAGGAGCAGAAGGTGGATCTCCAAGTTATTCTTGGGAATGCCCAAAGAGATTCCTCACATGTGCCTGTCTTGTTCACATCCTGCTCTGGCTCCCACTTCTTCACACTCGCTGCAAAGCCACTGGGAAAAGGCCCACAACTCTCACCGCCTATCCTGAGAAAACCAAGACCCAACCGTGCCCTAGATGGTCCAAACCTTCTCATTCCTCTTGAACCTGAACAGGGCTGAGCCATATAAAGAGGTCAGGGGAGAAGGTACGGAAGGTTGCCTCCCTGTCTGACTCCATGCCATGGTTTTTACTTGACTTACCTGTACACATCTCTTGTGGCTAAAGAAGGGAAGTTTCATCAGATTCTCCTACTCACTCCTTTAAGTCACAAGAAGTTCAAAATCAGCCAGCCAAAAATCTCCCATCCAAACTCCCATCCAAACTCCCTTGGCCCTCTCTAGGTAACAGACGATAAAACCAAAGATGCAATGAAAAGGAAATGATGCATTAACTTTATTTTCTGATTTTCTGTATTCTTGATGTTCTGCATCTGGCATCATAGAGGCCTTGCCTATCCTGGAGAAACTACCCCTCCCAGGGCTAGATAATTCCCAGAGATAGCAAATAACTCCCCTGAGAACATGTCTTTCACCCAGTGTGTCCAATTTTTTGTCTCTAAAATAAAGACAATTGTGATAGAATTAAGTCAATTGAGGTGTACATGAGATATTTTATAAACAAAAGAGGGCTTTTCAAATGTAACAAACAAACCAATTCAGAGTCCATACCTACCAACTAATTCCTTTACTGGGCTCTTGCAGGCTGAGCCACTCTCCCCCTGCCCTAATCACTGTAGGGCCAGCTACCTGGCAATGAAGGACAATCCCTATATCCCAAAGCCTGCTGAAATTATTCAAAGTAGCCAATCTTAAACATGCCTAGCCTGCTTGCCCAGGCTTGACCATTCCTTCACACAACAAAACACAATAAAGGCTCTTACCCATGCTTCCTCTTCATTCCTTCTGTCTTCTGAATGACCATGGTACTCTCCCATGTGGTCCCCTAAGGCATGGCATGCCCCCTCCTCTTGGAACTGTGAGTGACAAACTATCTTTTCAGTGGTCATCATCTCCTGATCTGTTGCCCTCACCATATCTGACTAATAAGAAAACCTACATTTTAAAAGAAAGGGATATGGGGAAGTTTCAGTATGAGAGCATCTATACTAGCAATACCCAACCTCCAACTTTTTTTTTTGTATTTGAATAGCCCTCTTTTGTTTACAAAATATCTCATGTACATCTTCTTTCAGTTGTATAAATTATATCATCAATATTTCTTCATGTTAGAGATGAAATTTGGAGATATTTGACCAACGGCAACATTACTGAAAGAAATACATACTTTCTATGAGGCTGTGTCTGAAGTACAGGGACAGAATGCAGAGCACAGGCTGTGGTGTGGTTTTAAAGAAGTCTTAAAACATACACCAGTAAAAACAGTCACCACCTCTAATACTTCCTGAGCACATCCTATGTGCCAGGCACCAATGTAGGTTATCTTCATAGATTAACTCATCTAAGCCTCATGTCAATGCTGAGGCTGATACACAAGGTACCTACCATTATTGTCCCTGTTGAAAAGACAATCTGTAATTAACAGGTTGAAAATTTTATTTCACTCATACAGTGTTAAGACTGCAAAGAACTTCAGAGATCATCCCTTCCCATTTTACAGATGAAATAAATATGTTTATATATTCTACTCCACTTGGAGGTTTTGCTATTTTTTAGCACAGTCCCCAAATAAGGCATATGTACCCTAATTTTGCTAATAGTAAGTTCCGAATCCTGGGACCTCTAGCCTAGCTATGACATAAAGGGGAAGTGACACCTACTATAATAATCTCAAGCCCTATAATCCATCACACATATTCTGAAAGCACTAAAGGGAAACATGTTAAAATAACCAAACACACCGAGTATATATCACAAGGCTTGCCTAAATATTTCCCATTTATGCTATTTTGAGAATTGGCTTCTAGCCCAGTTCCGACAACAGTGTTCAAGATTAAGTGGAAGGCCATGTAAGCATGGTAATTGAAAATACAGTTTCCCCCCCCAAAGGGCTATTAGTTATGAGTTTACTTTCTTGTGTGTGTGAGATCCCCTTTTGAGCATTTATGAAATATGGATTCTTCAATTGTCTTACTGGAAAAAATATGTGTCCTATTAGGTTTCTAGAGGACAATGGTATGTCAACTCTAATCAGCTTTCCCTCAGAAGATTCTGCAGAAGTTGGGCCCAGGAGCCCCTCCTTAGACTCCCTCCCATAGCAACCGCCTCACTCTTGGCAAAGGCACACTTTGCTCTACTCAACCAAGGTGACGTCAGTCACGTTAATAAGCTAAGGGTCCTAGACAACAACAGTCACCCCAGAACCAACCTAAAGCCAGCTTGAGGGGCAGTGGAAGCTCAGTTCCTGGACACAATCCCATCGTGTTTTTAGAATAGAGCCCTTGGCCACACAACTCCATCTTTTGGGATCCAATCCATTGGCCAATGACAACCTGATGCATTCATTTGGCTGGGAGGTCCTGAGTAAGAGAGCAATCAAATTTCAATGAGTTGGATGAGCCCTGTCTTCCTTCCCACTCCTCCATGGTTCTGTACCAGTTCTAAACTTAAAGGAAAGGAGAATATTTGGATATAATATTTTCCAACACTGAACAGCTGGCTTAGATCTATTAAATTGCAGCTTTAAATTAATATACTCTATACTTCCTCTGTAAATCAAGAAAAACAACAATGTACCAAAGAACTGGAAAGAAGGTTTCTGAGTTCTTTTAAATTGTGCCCAAAGATTTCTAATTCTAACTTTGAAAAAGGAAAGGATCTTGGTCTAAAGTCACTGAATGTGTATGCCAAGCAAATTCATTAGATTCTTTGGCATAATATTTGTGCTTTTGATTCTCCCAATTAGAATTATTTACTCTCCTGCATCAAGTAAAGTTATAACTTTGATTTCAATCTGTCACCATTCCATAACCCCATCAGAAGCATTATATCCTTTTTTGTCAGAATTCAATGTGCCTTCATGACTATGGGGTAAGTAACTAATCCAACTAGTTATTCTCCTAGGTGTTCACTTCATTATTTTATCCACTTATTGGTTAGGTCAGAAACATAACAATATGTCAGTGGTCAGACAGACTCTGTCTGAACTCTGATCTGAATTTCTAAGTTTAGGGGCTTCAAAATGAGGAAAATTCCAGGTAGACCCAGAAAACACCATTTATTAAGTTCCTCAAAGGCTGTGTGTGTCTAAAAGAGATCATCACTAAAACTGCAGAAAATTGCAGAAAAAATTTGCAGAAAAAACTGCAAAAATTTGCAGAAAATTGAATCAAGCAGCATGCCAACAATACTTCACTACAGCCCAACTGCATTCTCAGCACTAAGGTCCATACTAACTAGGAACAATACCGGAAAACAGGGAGTCAGTCACTCTTCATGGTGAACTTTTTCCCACTTTGTTTTGCTTTGGTTTTTAAATTATACAGACATGGCCAGAATTTGAACCTGCTCTGCTGGCTCAAACCATGAATACTAACTACCTTAATTGGGAAGATATGCCAGATCCCAGATCCACGTTCTCTATCTGCTTCTACTCCAAGAAAAGACTGTGCTTCCTTACAGTAAGTGACCCAACACAATTTGGCAATGACTTTTCCTGCACTTTCTGGCAGGGAATATGGAAAATAATATATATGGAAAATGTATGTGTGTATATAGGGTATGTATGTGTGTGTCTGTAATGGTTTGTTTTCTCAAATGACTTTTCTATCTTTGAGCTTCCAGGATAAAGGGATACTAACCATTCCAGCTCTATTGATTTGCTAGGTTCTAGGATTCCTCAACAAATTGGGGCCTTAAGGCCTATCTCCAACAAACACTTTTTTTTTTTTGGTTATTCTCCCATTGAGGTTCAAAGCAATAAAACTGAATAGGAACACGTCCTTGAAAGAACAATTTGCTCTTTTACTCTTAATTCTATAATCATTGAGAAAAGGGGTGTGGTGAATGGACACTAAAGGAATGTTTTGGCCTAAAAATGAGAAAACAGAGAGAAGGAAACAGAATACTGATCTGGAAGCAGATTTAGATGAGGATTAGCAGCTACCCTGTCTCCTTTGATAAAAGGGCTTAACTAACAGCAAGAGGAATTGAGGATATATCTGAGGAAACACTTCCTGACCCTTATAAGCCCTGGCAATGCCTTACCAAAAGAGATTACTCAGTGTACCTCTGGATCTTTGTTTTGATGTGAAGCATGTGATGTTGTTTTTGTAAATTTGGTGTTTTATTGTTATTCATACTAAGTTATAGAAGTTTTAAACTTTTATATTTTTTCTTCATTACTGAAGTAACTCATGTTTATTGTAGAAAAAAAGTGGGAAATATTGGTAACCATGCGAAAAAAATTACCTGTAATTCTACCACCTAGAGATAAGCACTGTTATCATTCTGGGACATATCTTTTCAGACATTTTTTTTTCAGGACATTGGTTAAGTAAATATTGGTACAGTTATCAAATTCAGCTATTAAGAATGATACACACATAATCTAACCACCTTGGACCTTGGCCTCCATGTTTATCCAAAATCTGCCATTTGGTTTCATCTCTGGCCTCAGCCTTGGCAAGCAAAAGAGCTGAATGCCCACTTCATCACCATCTAGCAACCATGAACTCATGCATGTTCAGTTATTTTATGGTGGAACAGATTACCATCACATCTAGTCAGCAATAATATCAATAACTTGAATAAGACATCAGATTTCAAGTTGATAACTGAATATTCATCTAAAAATATACACAAGCATTTTCGATGTAAACTGGAAAGAAAATCTCTATATATGCTAAGAGCTGGAGTACAAATATTCTAAGTATATTGCATTATATACATACACACACACATATACACATACACATGAGTAAAATGTTATAGTTAAAAATGTTTAATGTTATTAGTTTTATGTACTAAAATGATTATTGAAAACTTTAAAAAGGTTATATAAATAAGGGAACAGTTTATAAATATTAAACTATTAATATAATATTAATATAAAATGAACTAATGCAAATATTAATAAAGAATGAATGATAATAAGATCATGATATCCTTTCTGAACCAAAGTATGTTTATAAAAATTCAAATAATAATATAAAGCAGACTAATAGTCAGCTATTTAATTTTATTTTTGGACACTTTTTTTTAAAGAAAAAGTGCTGTTTTGGAATTCTTCATCTTTTTTAAGGTAAATTAAAACTATTATGTAGAATGAGTTTGGAAGTTTTCTTTCCATTTCTATTTTTTGGAACAGTTTGAGAATAATAGGTATTAACTCTTCTTCAAATGTCTTGTAGAATTCCTCTTGGAAGTCATCTCGTCTAAACTCTTGTTTCTTGGGAAATTTTTGATTATTGATTCAATATCTTTGCTGGTTATGGGTCTGTTCAAATTCTACTTTCTCCCTGTTTCGGTTTTGGTAGTTTGTGAGTTTCTAAGAATTTTCCCATTTCTTCCAGATTGCCTAGTTTGCTGGCATATAATTTTTCACAGTATTCTCTTATGATTGTTTGTATTATGATCTCTTCTCTTTAATTCATGATTTTATCTAATTGGGTCCTTTCTCTTTTCTTTTTGGTAAGTCTGGCTAGGGGGTTTATCAATTTTGTTAATTCTTTCAAAGAATCAGCTCTTAGTTTCATTGATCTGTTCTACTGGTTTTTTGTTTGTTTGTTTGTTTGTTTGTTTGTTTCTATATCCTTTATTTCTGCTCTAATCTTTATTATTTCCCTTTTGCTGGCTTTAGGCTTTATTTGCTATTCCTTTTCTACCTCCTTCAGGTATAAGCTTAGGTTGTGTATTTGGACCTTTCTTGCTTCTTGAGATAGGCCTGAATTGCAATACACTACCCTCTTAAGACGGCCTTTGCTGCATCCCAAAGCATTTAGATGTCGTGTTTTCATTTTCATTTGCTTCCATGTATTTTTTTTTATTTCCTCTTTAATTTCTTGGTTAAGCCATTTATTCTTTAGTAGGATGTTCTTTAACCTCCATGTATTTGAGGGCTTTCCAAATTTTTTCTTGCGGTAGACTTCAAGTTTCATAGCATTGTGATGTGAAAATATGCATGGTATGATCTCAATCTTTTTCTACTTGTTGAGGGCTGATTTGTGACCCAGTATGTGGTCTATTCTGGACAGTGTTCCATGTTAACTTGAAAAGAATTTACATTCTTCTGCGTTAGGATGAAATGTTCTGAATATATCTGCTAAGTCCATCTGGTCCAGCATGTCATTCAAAGCACTGTTTTTCCTTGTTGATTTTCTGCTTAGATGATCTGTCCATTGCCAGCATTCCCTTGATTCCCAAACCAGACAAAGACTTCACTAGAAAGGAGAATTATAGGACAATATCCCTGATGAACATGGATGCAAACACTCTCAACAAGATACTAGCAAATTGAATTCAATGGTACATTAAAAGATTTATTCACCATGATCAAGTAGTATCTATTCCTGGGCTGCAGTGCTGGTTCAATATTCACAAATCAACGTGATACATCACATTAATAGAAGAAAGGAAAAGAAACATATGATCCTGTCAATAGATGCAGAAAAAGCATTTGACAAAACAGCATCCATTCTTTATAAAAACCCCTCAACAAAACAGGGATAGATGAAACATACCTCAACATCATAAAGGTCATATACGAAAGACCCACAGATAGTATCATCCTCAGTGGGGAAAAACTGAGAGACTTTCCCCCAGAGTCAGGAACAAGAAAAGGATGTCCACTCTCATCATTACTATTTAACATAGTACTGGAAGTCTTAGCCTCAATCAGACAACAAAAAGAAATAAAAGGCATCCAAATGGGCAAGAAAGAAGTCAAACTTTCACTATTTGCAGACAACATGATACTCTACGTAGAAAACCTGAAAGATTCCACCAAAAAAACTGCTAGAACTAATACATGAATTCAGCAAAGTCACAGGAATAAAATCAACATGCAGAAATCTGTTGTGTTTCTATATACCAATAGCGAGGCAGCAGAAAAAAGAAATCAAGGAATGAATCTCATTTACAATTGCATCAAAAACAATAAGATACCTAGGAATAAACCTAACTAAAGAGGTAAAAGATCTGTACTCTGAAAACTATAGAACACTTATGAAAGAAAATGAAAAGGACACAAAGAAATGGAAAAGCATTCCATGCTCATGGACTGGAAGAGCAAACATTGTTAAAATGTCTATACTACCCAAAGCAATCTACACATTTAGTGCAATCCCTGTCAAAATACCACCAGCATTTTTCACAGAGCTAGAACAAACAATCCTAAAATTTGTACAGAACCATAAAAGACCTCAAATAGCCAAAGCAGTCCTGAAAATGAAAAACAATACTGGAGGCATAAAGATTCAAGATTTCAAGCTATATTACAAAGCTGTAGTCATCAAGACAGTGTGATACTGGCACAAAAACAGACAGATCAATGGAACAGAATAGAAAACCCAGAATTGGGCCCACTATTATATGGCCAATTCATTTTAAACAGAGCAGGAAAGAATATCCAATGGAAAAGAGTCTCTCCAACAAATGGTGTTGGGAAAACCGGACTGGATGGCAACATGCAGAAGAATGAAACTGGACCACTTTCTTACACCATACATAAAAATAAATTCTAACTGTGAGATAGGAAACCATAAAAATCCCAGAGGAGAGCACAGGCAGTAACTTCTTTGATCTTGGCCACAGCGACTTCTTACTAGACACATCACTGAAGGCAAGGGAAACAAAAGCAAACATGAACTATTGGGACTTCATCAAGATAAAAATCTTCTACATAGAGAAGGAAACAATCAACAAAACTAAAAGGCAGCCAATGGAATGGGAGAAGGTATTTGCAAATGACATATCTGATAAAGGGTTAGTATCCAAAATCTATAAAGAACTTATCAAACTCAACACCCAAAAAACAAATAATCCAGTGAAGAAATGGGCAGAAGACATGAATAGACAATTTTCCAAAGAAGATATCCAGATAACTAACAGACACATGAAAATATGCCCAACACTGCTCATTGTCAGGGAAATACACATCAAAACCACATTGAGATACTGCCTCACACCAGTCAGAGTGGCTAAAATTAACAATACAAGAAACAACAGGTGTTGGCGAAGATATGAAGAACGGGGAACCCTCCTGCACTGTTGTAAGGAATGCAAACTGGTGCAGCCACTCCGGAGAACAGTATGGGGGTTCCTTAAAAAAACTAAAAATAGGGGTGCCTGGGTAGCTCAGTTGGTTAAGCGTCCAACTTCGACTCAGGTCATGATCTCGCGGTCCGTGAATTCGAGCCCCACATCAGGCTCTGTGCTGACAGCTCAGAGCCTGGAAACTGCTTCAGATTCTGTGTCTCCCTCCTTCTCTGCCCCTCCCCTGCTTGTGCTCTGTCTCTTTCTCTCTCAAAAATAAATAAACTTTAAAAAAAAAAACACCTAAAAGTAGAATTACCCTATGAGCCAGAAATTGCACTATTAGGTATTTACCAAAATGATACAAAAATACAGATTCAAAGGGGTGCATGCACCCCAATGTTTATAGAAGCATTATCAACAATAGCAAAACTATGGAGAGGGCCCAAATCTCCATCGACTGATGAATGGAAAAAGAAAATTTAGTATACACACACACACACACACACACACACACACACACACACACACTGGAATATTACTCTACCATCAAAAAAGAATGAAATCTTGCCATTTGCAAAGAAGTGGATAGAGCTAAATGTATTATGCTAAGAGAATTAAATCAATTAGAGAAAGACAAATACCATATGATTTCACTCATATGAGAGTGAAACAAAACACACTTGTTTAAGAAAACAGATGAACACAAGAGACTCTTCTAACTATAGAGAACAAACTGAGGACTGATAAAGGGAATTGGGTGGAGGATGGGCTAGATGTGTGATGGGCATTAAGGAGGGCACTTGTCATGAGCACTGGATGTTGTATGTACGTGATGAATCACTAAATTCTACACCTGAGACCAGTATGTCAACTAACTAAAATTCAAAAAAAAAAAAAAAACTATTGGGGCGCCTGGGTGGCGCAGTCGGTTAAGCGTCCGACTTCAGCCAGGTCACGATCTCGCGGTCCGTGAGTTCGAGCCCCGCGTCGGGCTCTGGGCTGATGGCTCAGAGCCTGGAGCCTGTTTCCGATTCTGTGTCTCCCTCTCTCTCTGCCCCTCCCCCGTTCATGCTCTGTCTCTCTCTGTCCCAAAAATAAATAAACGTTGAAAAAAAAAAAAACAAACTATTATGTTAACTCTGCCACCTTAACATTTCACAGTGAGAAGTTCCTAAATCATGGACCATGCATCCATAATAAGCCAACAGACCATCTTTTCCAGACATAATAAGAATATAAATCATAGAAGAAGTTGTTAGAGAAAATGGGCTCATATGACACACTTTATTTTCACTAATCCAATTTTAAAATTATAAACTTTGTAAGAATTCTCTAAGAAGGCAATTCTTTATAGTCTTTGAGCTTATAGAAGTTATCATTGTAAATAAACAGTTTATTGAATTATTGCTATAGCTACCAGTCCCTTAAGGCAGTCAAGGATTTTTGAGATTTGCTAAAGTTATGAATCTTGGATAAAAAGTCCTTCTAGAAAACACACCGTTGAAACCTTTTCCTGAATTATATTCTGCTGTGCACAATGGCTGGTGACATTATTAAATGTACCAATTGAAAGTGGCCCTCTCGTTAGTGCAGAAGAGCAGCTGAAAGAACTGTGTAGCAGTTGCCATCTCTGAGAAACTGCTAAAATGTTCCTAGAGTATGACAAAGTTTTGGTGTTTGACTATTAACTATTAAACATAAAACTATGATAATAACTTAAACATTTGCATCCAATTTCAGGTTTCTTATAGTCCAGAAATTATCTCAATGACTGTGATATTTGACTCTAGGCTCTGCCTCATCAGAATATTTTCATCCTCAGCTATTTGCTATTTAGAACTGCAATCAGTGTGTCCCAAACATGTAAGTATTATATGTTCGAGACAGATGTGTGTGTCTGTTAGGATGTTTTTAACTGCATGAAACAGACATCCCTACACAAATTAGCTTTTCAAAAGTGGGCATGGGAAGAGAAATTACTGGCTCACATGCCTGAAGAGTGTGAGGTGATGCATAATGTTGGCTCAAGGATGTGAAGAGGGCCTGGTGTTTCTCTCACCGTTGCCATCTCTACTTCTTAGCTCCCTTAGCTCCATCTTGTTTCCCTCTTTATGATGCAAAGATGGCTGCCAACAGTCCCTGAAGCCGCTTGCTTCTACATTAGCAAACAGGTAAGAAGGAAGTCAGTCTGTCCCAACAGTGCTCAGCAAAAGTCATGAAGTACACCCTGCTAGATGTATGCTTACATGATGTGTTCACCTGTCCAACATCACTGTGGTCAGGAGGATACCACATAATTATTTGCTTGATATCCCTGGAGGTGGGAAAAGGTCAAACCAAAGTGGTAATTTCCAAAGGAGTTGTGGGGTGTCATTACCAAGAATTAGGAGAAATTGATGTCGGTCAGCAAACAATAGGTGTTAACCACAACATGGAACCATACTTTCCATTGTTAAAATATAAATGATATGTATTATAAATGATTATAAATGATAAATAGAGCATGACCCCAGTTTTGATGTACAGATTTCTACGTGAAATATCTTTTGGCTTCAGTTATTTAACAAATTCTTTCTTTTTGGTTTTATAGATGTTTGTACCATTTCACTGTTAGAATCAATACATTAGCTAGCATGATTGTATATAAATTCTTACATGTATATACAATGATCTTATAATAAATTCCTAAAAATTCAATTGTTGAGTCAAAAAACAATCACCAATTGGGTTTTTGCACATCTTGCTTTCCCCAAAAGTTATACTTCCAGCAGCAGAGTACAGCAATGCCAGCTTCCAATAATATCACTCACCAAGTCAACAGGCAAAAATAACATCTCATTGTTGAAATATCTAACTTTTTGAGCACTACTAAAGATGGAATTATTCTGATATCAGTTATCCAATGATATTTAATTTTTTATCTATTAACATTTAACTAGTTGTTTGCTGATATCCTGGCTGTTCATTTCTCATTTTGCTCATCTTTACATATTAAAGATAGTAAACTTTGTCATATGTTGTAATTTTTGTTTCATTTGTCATTTTCTTTTTCTTTTTGTTTATGGTGGAGTTAGTTGTTTGTTGCTTTTCTATATAGAAGTTCTACATTTTGACATAATCAAAATTACAAAGTATTTCTTTTAACATTTCTGTCTTAAATGTCCTTTTGAGAAATAACCTTCCTTATCCCACTTACTTCAATTTTTTAATTATATTTTCTTCTAGCATATTCATTGTTTCATATTTTACTTTTAAGTCTTTAATTCATCTAGAATTTACTTTGTTGTGAGATATGAGGTCAGGCCATAACCTTACTTTTTTCTAAGTGGCTAAATAGGATTCCTAACATAGTTGTTCCAGGTGGTGATTAAGAAGGCTGGCTGTGAAACCAGACTGGTGGGTTTGTGGCCTTCAGAAGTCAGCCCTCTTTTCTATAGCCCATCTACAAAATAGAGATGAAAATAACGGTACCTACACTTCATGGGGTGGTTTCAACTGTGAAACGTGTTAAAGAACATGGAAAATTTGAAATACTGCCCAGAGCATAGCAAATGTTAGACACTGTTGTTACTACTATTTATTGAAAGATCTATCATTTGTCCTCTTGAGGTATTACCTTGGTGAAGTACTAAATATTTATCTCTATGTGGGTCTCTTTCTAGAATTTTTGTTTTCTGCTATTGGCTAGTCGGTTTACTTTTGCCTCTCTGCTGATTTTAAAAGGATTCATAACAATATTTCTGAAATCAGCAGAATGAATTTGTGACTTCTTCAGATAGCTTGGTATCTTGTTCTTATAAGCACTAGGAGTCATTTCTTTCCTATGTATCATGTCAATCTTGCAGGAGTCAGCTCTTATCACTAAGCTCTATGGATACCCTTTTGTGCTTAATTAGCTTATTCAGACTCAACTCTTCCACTTACTAGCCATGTACCTTGGGCAAGTTACCTCAACTCTCTTTGCTTTATTCGTAAAGTGGGGGTAATAATAGTTATGATCTCCTAGAACTCCTGTGAGGATTAATTGAAGTGATGCATGTAAATCATATAGTACAGTGAACATAATAATCCTTAAATAATTGTTAGTTGTTAATTTATTTTATTATTTTATTAAACCAAAGTTTCTTCTTCAATAAAGGGCCTGGCAAGTATTGAACATAAGTAGTCAGGATATAAGGGATACAGAGAAAAGAAGGCCAATGGTATTTTTTAATTAAAGTTATAATTTTTCCACTTAATATATAATTAATAGTATCTCAAATAGTACCTTGTACGTAGCACAAAAAATTGCTTAAAATTAAAGAAGTGCTCAAAAAAATGTTGAACTGGCACATATAAAGAAATCATATTGTCTTTCTATCTGTGCAATGCTGAGGACCTCATGTGAAGTAAATACTGAGAAAGAAAAACTTCACTAATAATGTTCCTTAAGAAATGTAAATTAGGGGCACCTGGGTGGCTCTGTCAATTAAGCGGTGACTTCCTCTCAGGTCATGATCTCACGTTCATGGTTTCCTGAGTTTGAGCCCCACATTGAGCTCTGTGCTGACAGCTCAGAGCCTTGAGCCTGCTTCAGATTTTGTGTCTCCCTCTCTCTCTGCCCTTCCCCCACCACCGCTTGTGCTGTCTCTCTCTCTCTCAAAAATAAACATTAAGAAAACAAAAAATATATAAATTAATAAAATAGTATTAAGATTCTTGTTCAAGGCTTCTGGTACAACTTTTCCCCATGATCATCACATATTTATACATATATACAAGAGAGAGATAGTAAAAAGAGAAAAAATGCTTAGGGATTAGTAGAGCAATAATTCCATTTTCTTCAGACCTGTGTTCTTTGCAAGCATGTCCACAGACTAATCACCCTCTTTTATAATCTATATAACATGCATTCATGTGTGTATGTGCATATACTTACACAAATAGGCATTTCTTGACATTTTAAACCATTCCAGATTGGCTCAATTCTAGTTAATCACATTAAAATGTCAAGAAACTAAGTATTAAAGATACAATCTAGTCCCTCTTGAACTTATTTACTTGTTCTTTAAAAAAAAAAAAAAGATACAGCAGGAAGCAGCTGACCACTCCCTTCCTTTCAGCAGGCAGTCTATGTCTTCTTGTTTTCTCTGGGCAGGCTCTTTTACCATGTAAAAAGATGGAGAGGCAGAGAATCACAAACTCATATGAGAGAAGGTGTGGTCATGCATGCTATTTTGTCCTGAGGTTTAAAGTGCTGAGGCAAGGCCACAGAGAAAGACACTGTGAGTCTCCAACTCTGAGTCATCTTGGGGGTGCCAGTAGCATCTGAGATGTTATGCCAAAGAATTATTAGGAACCAAAACATTAAAATCACTCCAATGTGAGTGTGAAACTCAATCTTCTTGACTTTTGGAGGAGACTTGTTTCCTTTACAATTCCACCATTTTCAATGCCAGTAATTGCACACTGGATCAAAAGACTGATGAGGAGTGGAATTGGAAACCTGGAGATAATTTAAGAATAGCTTAGGTAACTAGACCCAGTCTTTGAAGAAGAACTCTATGGGGGAGGTCTTAAATGATCTGAAGGCTTGACCACAATTACTTAGACACCACCACAGAATAAGAAAACACCACTTATGTTTACATGGCATCTAAAAATTCAGCTATGTCAGCTAGAGTTGATTTTTACAGCCATTTTCACAAGCGATTTAAGTCACTAACTAATTGGCAAATGTTCAATTCCCATCCACTCTGGTTATCTAGGTCAAAAGAAATAAACCTGTCAATGCAGCCAGAATCAGAGAATTTCTTTACTGCTCTGTGAGACATGTTCCTCTGCTATACTGAATCAAATAATACACTTTTCATAGTCAACTCAGTATTTAAAGGTAGATGTACTTCCTACTTAATATGTAGCTTTATGTTTTAAATTTCATTTAAGACAAACTCCTGAAGTCCAAGGGCCTTTTTCTAAAGATTTGTTAAAAAAAAAAATACATAGATGATTATGATGATGATGATGATGACAGATAGGTAGATAGATAGATAGATAGACAGATGATAGATGATAGATAGATAGATAGAACATAGGAACCATTTAATGAATATGCCCCAGGTTAAAAAAGTAAAATATAATTGTATCCATATTCATTAATTTGTTATTCATTCATTGCACACATTTTATTAAATGCAAGTCACTGTTCAGGCATTGAAGATGAAACAGTGATCCAGAAGACAAATATTTTTCTCTGCCCTTGCTGGAGCTTCTAGTCTAATAGAGGAAATTGCAAATAATTAGATAACCTCACAAGCAAATACAGAATTCACTAGGCCAAGTGAGTACAAATGGGAGAAAAACAGGAGGATCTGAAAAAGCCAAGGAGGTAAGGGAGGTCTTCTCTGAGAAGTGATAGTTGAGGTGATCTCTGAAAGGAGAAAAGGATAGGCAATGACTAGGTAAAAACAGGAAGAAAGGATAGCTCAGGTAAAGGGATCACCACGTGCAAAGGCTATATAGCAGAAGAAAGCAAAGAGGGTAGAGATTAAAAAGAAAGTCATTGGAACACTAAGAAGTAGGGGGTAGGGTACAAGATAGAGCTGGAGAACCACGCTTAGAAGTTTTGTCTATACTTTAAGACCAATGGGAATGCATTGAAAGAATCTAAGCAGGAGCGTAACATGGTTAGAATTACATTTTAGTAATAATTAGTCTGGATGTAATATAGAGATTGGCTTAGAGGGAGCCCAGAGGGCCTGTGGGGAAACCAGCTAGAATATCAGGAATAAGCTATTGCTGTTCTGGCAATGATGGTAGCTTAGATCAAGATCGTACCAGTGGGCATGGGTCAAAGAAAACACCACCAGACTTGAATCAGACTTGAAGGAGGAGAGAGGCATATGGAATATGCTTATGTAATGAAACTAACTGCTTTTGGAGGTGGGAGGGTAGGTTAAAACAATACAATACTTCATAAGGCCAAATATTGTTCATGACACAGACAACTGGTATTCTAAATCTAAATAAGTCTAAATCCAGAATTGTGACTACTTTATGTTGCTCTGAGGTCTTACACTGGCCTCCTAGAGCCAGTCTAAGAATAAACTCCAAGATACTGGGGAGGGTCTACTTCTGGCTAAAGATATAGAAAGGCATAATGACTATCACTTTCATCATAACAAAAGATAATAAAAGATAAACGATAAACTAAAAATTATATCTTTCAGGGTGCCTGGGTGGCTCAGTTGGTTGAGCATCTGACTTTTGAGTTTGGTTCAGGTCATGATCTCACAGTCATGGGTGTAAGTCCCGCATAGGGCTCTGCACTGACAGAATGGGTCCTGCTTGGGATTCTCCTTCTCCCTCTCTCTCTGCCCCTCCCCTGCTCATGCGCACACACACACACACACTCTCTCTCTAAAGAAAACAATACACATATTAAATAAATAAATAAATAAATAAATAAATATTATATTTTTCTCTAAAGCCATCAAAGGCTTTAGACCACTAGACATGCATACAAGTCTAAATAAACCAATTCCAGAGAGGGACTTGCCATTCAAAGAAGAGCGCAAAGTGGTGGTTATTTTCATACTTGGGATGAATTACCTAGCCTGAGTACAGGCAGGTAGAAAAGTAAGCCTGACATAGACAAAATAAGTTTGCTGGAATGAAAAGAAATCAAAGGAACTTTTAAATTTTTTTTTTTTTTCAACGTTTATTCATTTTTGGGACAGAGAGAGATAGAGCATGAACGGGGGAGGGGCAGAGAGAGAGGGAGACACAGAATCGGAAACAGGCTCCAGGCTCTGAGCCATCAGCCCAGAGCCTGATGCGGGGCTCGAACTCACGGACCGCGAGATCGTGACCTGGCTGAAGTCGGACGCCTAACCGACTGCGCCACCCAGGCGCCCCAAGGAACTTTTAACAACAGTGTGGGCTAGCATAAGACACTGAAATCTGAAACACAAAAATACATCTTCCAAAACAACAATTCTACCTCATGGGAATTCTGCTGAGTCAGAAGCAGTTGGGGCAGAGCTCAGAGGTAAAGAGAAATTTCCCAGTCCCTTCTGCACTTAGGTTCCAGAACCCTTCTGGAGTTGAATCTGGAGGTGAAATCAAACTAACTAAAACTTCAACCAAATCGCCTTCTAGTTCAAATCTTAAAAATTCCAAACAGATCAGCCCCCTAGATATGAAGGAAGAAGTTGGAGGTGAGGCTGAAAGGCTAAGAGAAATCTTCATAATTTCATTGCCAAAAGGCAAACTAAAATTAATTAAACTTGTATCCCAGTCCCAGTTCAGCTAAACTCATGATAGGAACTAGATAAAAATTCCCTTCCCAAACTTCAAGACAGAGGAAAGGGGAAAGCCATCTCTGGGAAAAAACAAAACAAAAATATGCAATCTTCTTTTATTCAAAATGTCTGACATACAGTAAAAAATTATGAGATACACAAATAAGAAAGAAAATGTGTCCAAAATCAAAAAAAAGAAAATAGTCAACAGAGGAAACCCCTGATGGCCAGATATTGCAGTAAATAGATGAGGTCTCTAAAATATGTTAAAGATTATGTTAACTATATTAAAGTTAGACAAGGATAGGTGAACAAAAGAAACTAAAGAGAAACTAAAGCTCTAAAGAAGACCCAAAGTGAAATTCTAGAATAGAAAAATATGACATCTGAAACAAAGAATGTAATAAATAAGCTTAAAAGCAGATTGAAACAACAGAAAAATCAGTGAGCCCAAAGATAAGTCAACAGAAAATAGCCCAAGTGAAGTACAAAAAGAAAAAAGAATGAAAATACTAAACACAGTGTCAGAGATACATGGGTTAATACCAAAGGATAACTGGAACACTCAGAGTTACACCCTCTTTCAAAATGGAATTTAATTAGAAGTTGATAATAAATTGATAATTAGAAAAACCCTCAAATATTTAGAATTTGAACTACATACTTCTAAAAAACTCCATGGGTCAAAGAAGAAATGAAATAGAATTTGTAAAATATTTTGTACTGAATGATAATAAAAACACAAACATCAAAATTTGTGAGATGCAGCTAAAGCAGTGCTTACAGGAAAAGTGATAGCTTTAAATGCACATATGAGAAAGAAAGAAATTATTTAAAACAAAGAATAAAAGTCATAAAGATTGATGAGTAAGAAATGATATTTCACTCTTTGTTTCCGACAATATAATTATGTATGTAGAAAATTCAAAGAATCAACAAACAAACTACTTAGGGCTAAGGAGTGAATCTGCAAGGTCACAGGATACAATGGCAACATATAGAAATCAATTGTATGGGGAAATGACAGTCTCTTCAATAAATGGTTCTGGGAAAACTGGACAGCTACATGCAAAAGAATGAAACTGGACCATTTTCTTACACAATACACAAGAATAAACTTAAAAATGGATTAAACACCTAAATATGAGACTCGAAAATAAAACTCCTATAAGAAAATGGACAGTAATCTCTCTGACATTGGCCTTACCAACATTGCCTATATATGTCTCCTCAGGCAAGGGGAACAAAAACAAAAGTAAACTAGTGGGACTACACCAAAAATAAAAAGCTTTTACACAACGGAAGAGACATCAACAAAACAAAAAGGCAACCTACTAAATGGGAGAAGATATTTGCAAATGACATACCTGATAAGGAGTTAATATCCAAAATACAAAAAGAACTTATACTATCCAACAACAACAAAAAAAGTCCTATTTAAAACTGGGAAGATGACCTGAATAGACATTTTTCTAATGACATACAGATGGCCAACAGACAAATGAAAAGATGCTCAATATCAATAATCACAGGCAAATGCAAATCAAAACCACACTGAGATGCTACCTCACACTAGTCAGAATGAATAATATCAAAAAGACAGAAATAAGTGTTGGAGAGGATGTGAAGAAAAGGGAACCTTCATGCACTGTTCATAGGAATGTAAACTGGTACAGCCGCTGTGGAAACAGTACCTTCCTCAAAAAGTTAAAAATAGAAATACACACAATCCAGTAATTCCACTACTGGGTATTTACCCAAAGAAAATGAAAACACTAATTTGAAAAGATATATATTCACTCCTATGTTTACTGCAGCATTATTTACAATAGCCAAGATAGGGAAGCAACCCAAGTGTGCATCAATAGATGAATGGATAAAGAATATGTGATAGATACACACACACACACACACACACACACACACTGGACTATTACTTAACCATAAAAAGAATGAGATCTTGCCATCTGCCATCCATTTGCATGGATGGACCTAGAGGATATTATGCTAAGTGAGATAAGTCAGATGGAGAAAGACAAATGCCATAGGATTTCACTTGTATGTGGAATCTAAAAAACAAAACAAATGAACAAACAGAAACAGACTCATAAAAACAGAGAACAAACTGATAGTTAACCAGAAGTGATGGGGGAAGGGGAGGATGGGCAAAATGGGTGAAGGGCAGTGAAGTACCGGGTTCCAATTATGGAATGAAGAAGTCCTGGGGGTGAAAGGTACTGCATAGGGAATATAGTCAATGGTATTTTAGTAGTGTTGCGTGGTGAAAGATGGTAGCTATACCTGGGGTGAGCACAGCAGAATGTACATAGTTGTTGAATCACTATGTTATACATCTCAACTAATGTAACATTGTGCCAACTAGATTTTAATAAAAAATAAATAAAATTAAAAAAAATAAAAAGCTGAACTCAAAAGAAAGAATGAAGAAAATATAAGTTAAATATACAGGGGAATATAAAAGTAAATAAGAGACAGGAAGAAATTAAGCCACATGATTTATAAATATATTATAATAATGTAAATATTATAAATAGTATTTGAAATACAAAGATTTACTTCCAAAAGTGAAAAAATCTACTGTATTTCTGTATCTTAACAAAAAAATTAGAAAATGAAATTCATAAAATACCATTTGTAATAGCATTAAACACCTAAAAATCAATGTTTTAATATATGCATAAATCCTCTATACTTATAAACCACAAAACACTGCTGAGAGAAATTCTAAATAAATGGAGTGATATGCCATGCTTAAGGAATGAAGGACTCACTATTGTTAAGATATTTATCCTCAAAAAAAGAGATATCAATTCTCCCCAAATTAATTTATAGTATACAAAGTATATATAGTATATATAAAACAGTTTCAATCAAAATCTTAGAAGTTTCTTTTCAGATTTTAAGACATTATAAAATTGAATTAATTAAGATGTTGGCCTGAGGAAAATCTTCTATTCATAAAAGAAACCATTAAAGAAGTGAAAAAGGCAAGCCACTGACTATGAGAACATCTTCACAATATATGTATATATAAAGATTGATTTCTAGAATACACAAAGAAGTTATACAAATCAATAATTAAAAAAAAATAAGCCAATTAAAAACAAGGGAGAGAGTTAAACAGAAATCTTCCAACAAAAGGTACAGAATAGCCAATAAGCACATGAAAAGGTGTTTGACATCATAGATTACCAGGGAAATATAAATTAAAGCCATAATGAGATATCACTATCTGGTTAAAATTTGAGTGACCATATCAAGTGTTGGTGAACATGTGAAGCAGCTAGAATTCTCACACATTGCCTGTGGGGGTGTAAAAACACCATCACTTTGGAAAATAATTTAGCAGGTTTTTATAAATTCAACATACCCTAACTTATGACATAATTCCACTCCTAGGAATATACTTAAGAGAAATGGAAGCATATGCCTACAAAATTACTTGTACACAAAAGTTCACAGAAGTTTTATTCCTAACTGCCAAAAACTGTCAACAAACCAGATGTCCACCAAAAAGAGTAAGTCAACTGTGGTATATTCATACAATGGATTTCTAGTCAACAATGAAAAAACAAACAAAACTAAACCTAAAGATACATGCAACAATGCAGATGAATGCACTGAGTAACAGAAGCTAGAGGCAAAAGATTACATGCCATCTGATTCCATTTATATGAAAACCAACTACAGACAAGATTCATATATGGTGACAGAAATCAGAATAGGGTTTGCCTCTGGGGCAACAGAGGAATGGACTAGAAAGTGGCACCAAACACCTTTTGGCATAATGAAAATTAACGGTTACACAGGAGTACATACATCCATCAGAACTCATTGAACTATACACTTAGATCTGGGCATTTTGCTGTGTGTAAATTATTTCCTCAATAAAGGAAAGAGGGAAAAGAAAAGAATCCTGAGAGCAAAACCACTTAACCATATGAAAGAAGACACAGATATACTCAAATGTAAGTTCCATTCTGTATGCAGAATACTGAACTTATTATAAAAACACAACTTCACAAGGCAAGGGAAAAGTACAAAGAAAGCAATATGAAATTAAGCAAACTGCAAAATTTTACTTTAAAAAACAGACACACATAGACCAGATACATTTTTATAAGCCTGAGAGATTCCTCCTTTAGTAATCTGTCTACCGTCAGGGCCAGCCCCAGAAAAGTTTGTTAACATTTTTATATCGTGAAATGTAGTTTCAGTGATTAGCCTCAAAGATACTGAGCGGCAGCTGGTGGAAACAACTGGGCTCTGGAGCCAGGTAAACCTAAATTCAAAGCCTGTCTGTGCCCAAATTGCTCTGTGACTTGGGCCAGAATCTCTACCTCTCTGCCCCTCAATTTCTTCATCGGTAAATGGAGAAAGGATTGTCCTGAACTTTATTTTTTTAGACATTACAATTTTTCTTTAATTTTTTAAAAATGTCTATTTATTTTTGAGAGACAGAGACAGAGTGTGAGCGGGGGAGGGGCAGAGAGAGAGAGAAAGACACAGAATCTGAAGAGGCTCCAGGCTCTGAGCCTTCAGCACAGAGCCTGACATGAGGCTCTGACTCACAAGCTGTGAGATCATGACCTGAGCCGAAGTCGGACGCTCAACCGACTGAGCCACCCAGGCGCCCCACATTACAATTTTTTTATTTTTAATGTTTATTTATTTTTGAGAGAGAGAGAGAGTGAGAGGGAGTGAGAGAGAGCGAGAGAGCACAGGTGGGGGAGGAACAGAGAGAGGAAGACACAGAATCTGAAGCAGGCTCCAGGCTCTGAGCTGTCAGCACAGACCCCGATGCGGGGCTCCAACACATGAGCCAAGGGATCATGACTTGAGCTGAAGTTGGGATGTTCAACCAACTGAGCTGCCCAGGCACCCCAGGATTGTTCTGAACTTTAAAGAAGATAACATATGGGCAGCACTTAGTCCCTGACAGATAGGCAGCTCTCACAACTAGTGGCTGTAATTATTACTGATGGGGAGGAGAGAGCCCAAGGAAAGGTGGAGGAAATAGGTGGGAGCCCAAGTTTTCAAAAGGGAGGTGTTCCTTTTGCTGAACAACCAACCCCTGGGTCACCTTTGCTGAATATCTGGACCTTAGAGGGTATTTTTTATATTAATGGAACCACTGTATCCTCCCTCATTTTATGGCCCCAGAGGTCTGATTCTGGGTTGGCCCCTCAGCACCCACAAAATGACTAAATGCACAAACAACGGGACTCAGAATGGCTACCTGGGTTTTCCATAACGTGGACGCCATTCAATACATAGTTTTCAAGGATAATAGAAACTGCCACCGGCTGACTTCAAATCCCATTCCTTCAGAAAAATGTAATTATAGGAATAGTAGAATGACTTTCAGATCACTTTTCTAAACATGAGTTTAGTACCTCAGGGATTTCCCCATATCAAGGTCCTACCTGAAGAGTCTACGTACCCTTTCCCCGGGGAAACAGGCACGTCTGCTTCCTTATGTTTGCCTATAGAGGGTGAAGATAAT
This sequence comes from Leopardus geoffroyi, assembly GCF_018350155.1. Taxonomy (NCBI): domain Eukaryota; kingdom Metazoa; phylum Chordata; class Mammalia; order Carnivora; family Felidae; genus Leopardus; species Leopardus geoffroyi. Next base: position 208,798,845 of record NC_059326.1, read on the forward strand.
CCCAGTAGAGATTATATATAATCTGGGCCCAAAATAGGATTTCTGTGGTTTCGCACTGTTGTCATCGCATCACATCAGAGAATCTCAGAAGTGCGAGGGATCTCTTTAGAGATCACACCATCTCCTTCACAGCCCCACTACTAAGAATCCGTGGTTAGTTCTATCATTTCCATTGTCTTGAACTTCATTACGCTGAAAGTCTCCTTAATTCATGGATAGAGAGCTCAGATTGCAAAGTTCTTTCTTCTGATGAATTAAAAATCTCCCTGTCACATATTCCCTCAGGATTCCTTACCCACCTGTGGAAGAAAACCGGGATTGATGCACTTCCCCGTCGCAAGGCAGGTCTTCCCCTACTTTTGGAGTAGCCAGCAATTTCCCTGACCACACCATCCAAACCAAGATGTTCCTTATTGTTATCTACTTATGCCCGTGCTCAAAGCGCATATCACAATTTGCTATCGCTTTTTGTATGTCTTTTTTAAAGTTTATTTATTTTGAGAGAGGGAGAGAGAGAGAGAGAGAGAGAGGAAGAGTGTGTGTGTGTGGAGGGGGAGGGGCAATGAGAGAAGGAGAGAGAGAATCCCAACCTACAGAACCCGACTTGGGGCTTGATCTCATGAACCGTGATATCATGACCTGAGATGAGATCAAGAGTCAGGCCATTAACCAACTAAGCCACCCAGGCGCCCCGTATGGCTCTTTTATAAGAGAAGGTTAGCTCTCAGAAGGGCCACACTGAGCTGTCTTCTTAGTTATGGCTGTATCGCCAACGCACGACTGAACCTGCCACATCATGGGTACTCAATAGACACTGGATACATGTGAGGACATGTCTTTAGATATTTTTAAATAGCTCATATTCTCTCCTTAGTTGTCTATGACCAGACCATATATCTTTATTCCTTCTGAGGGTTTTCAAATTGCAAAGCCCAGAGAGCAAGCAGGCAACAAATCTCTGTAAAGGGGGCCGCTACAAAGAAATGGGAAATGGTGAGGTGGTGGAACTGGCCAGAGTGTGTGCTTTGCCCGAAGGCACTCAATTTCAAGAAATTTTTAACCACTAGGATTACTGAGCGTAACATGTCTGTGGCTGGACTGGGCCTGCAGGTCACCATTTTACAAGCCCTCTTTCAACACTTCTTTCTTGAACACAGTTCCCAGATCCCTCATCTCCCTCCCCTGGAAATATTCCAGTATTTCAGTATTCCTCTTAAAGTTTGCTTAATTGACTAGGAAGTCACAGCACACAGGGCGCAGGGTACATAGCACTATTACTTACCTTCTGTGGTCTGGAGAGTAAATGACTCTCTGAGCAGTCCAGAAGGCCTGAGGTCTCTCAGCAGATGTCCCGCATTGTTGTTGGCTCCAATTGAGTTTGTAGTCAATTCATCTTTTTTTACCATGAGCTGCTGACAAGCCACTTAATGATAATAATATTTATGAAACAGCCTAAACAAGGATCTCTGGCCATGGAAGAATTCAGACCATACACTTCTTGATGATGTTTTCTTTCCACACAAATCTTGATAAGAAGAACAGGATTCCCTAACTGCTCTGATCTCCCACAGACAGATGAGGCCCAAGTAACCAATCTAATCACGAAGGGAATAGTCCAGTCAGTTGCTCTTCCTGACTCAGGTAATGAAACTAGACCAATAGACCTGGCTGCATCCCAGAATCATCTCTGGCATCCTCCCTGGAGATTCTAAGTCTGGAGCACAAGGAATCTGTATTATCAACAAGTTCCCTAGATAATGTGGCACATCCAGGAGCCCAAATTTGGGGACCACTGTCTAGATTAACAGTATCAGCATCACTTGAAAATTCTCAAAATTCTGGAAGTGAGGCCCTGTAAGTGACAGATGCATCCTAAAAATTAAGAGCCACTGATCTAGATCAGGGTTGATGAACTTAAAAAAAATTTTTTTAAATATTCGTTGATTTTTGAGAGAGAGAGCGTGAGAGGGGGAGGGGCAGAGAGGGAGGGAGATACGGAATCTGAAGCAGGCTCCAGGCTCCGCACAGCTCAACACAGAGCCTGACATGGGGCTCAAACTCATAAACCGGGAGATCATGACCTGAGCAGAAGTCCCACGTTTAACCGACTATGCCACCCACATGCCCCAACAAACTTTTTAATGAAAGAGCCAGATAGCAAATATTTTAGGCTTTTGGGGGCAAGAGGCAAAATTGAAGGTATTATATTGGTACTTATATAACTGTTTAAAATGTAGCCATTTGTTATAGGTTAAATTGTGTCCCACCCTCCCCCTCTCCAGAGAAGATATGTTTATTTCTTAATTTCTAGTACCTCAAAATGTGTCTTTGTTTGGAAAAATGGTCTTTGAGAAATAATCAAGTTCAGATGATTATCATTAGGACAGGCCCTAATCCAATGTGGCTAGTGTCCTTATAAAAAGGGGAAATTTGGACATAGAGAGAAATACAGGAGAATGTCATCTACAAGCCAAGGAATGCCTGAGGCTACCATAAGCTAGGAGTGAGGCAGAGAACATGTCCTCCCTCACAGCCCTGAGGAGGAACCAACCCTGCTGGTACCTTGGCTTTGGACTTAGCCTCCACAAATGTGAGACAATAAATCTAAGCTTAAGTCACTCAGTTTGTGGTACTTTATTATGGCAGCCTGAGAAAACTAATACATTATTTAAAAGGTAAAAACAATTCTTAGCACAAGGGTCAAATAAAAACAAGCAGGCAGATATGGCCCATGGACCATATCTAGACTATACCCAACCATACTTGGCTCCAACATCCAGGCAATCAACCCATTGTTCTTAATCTCATAATCTCTAAGACCCAGTCTTAGCTCCCCAAGTCCAACTCAAATATTATCCCTTTGGAGATGTTTTCCCTAACCTCTCTGTAATGTTGACCGTGTACTTCAAGGGTCTTGCCCATCTTGCTCCCTGCTATATCCTTAGAAACTGACACATAGCAACTTTCAATAAATATTCAATGAATGAGTGAATTTAAGACAGATAATCAGAAGCTCTTTCAGCTGGCAGAGACTGTAAATTTCATTAATCACATTCCTTTATTTTTCAGAGAGGCAACTTAAACCTATGGGATATCACTGATTGCCTAAAGTGACATGGCAGAAAACCCAGGATTAAAATCAGATATCACCTCACACCAGTCAGAGTGGCCAAAATGAACAAATCAGGAGACTATAGATGCGGGAGAGGATGTGGAGAAATGGGAACCCTCTTGCACTGTTGGTGGGAATGCAAACTGGTTCAGCCGCTCTGGAAAACAGTACGGAGGTTCCTCAAAAAATTAAAAATAGACCTACCCTATGACCCAGCAGTAGCACTGCTAGGAATTTACCCAAGGGATACAGGAGTACTGATGCATAGGGGCACTTGTACCCCAATGTTTATAGCAGCACTCTCAACAATAGCCAAAGTATGGAAAGAGCCTAAATGTCCATCAACTGATGAATGGATAAAGAAATCGTGGTTTATATACACAATGGAGTACTATGTGGCAATGAGAAAGAATGAAATATGGCCCTTTGTAGCAATGTGGATGGAACTGGAGAGTGTTATGCTAAGTGAAATAAGCCATACAGAGAAAGACAGATACCATATGTTTTCACTCTTAGGTGGATCCTGAGAAACTTAACAGAAACCCATGGGGGAGGGGAAGGAAAAAAAAAAAAGAGGTTAGAGTGGGAGAGAGCCAAAGCATAAGACACTCTTAAAAACTGAGAACAAACTGAGGGTTGATGGGGGGTGGGAGGGAGGGAAGGGTGGGTGATGAGTATTGAGGAGGGCACCTTTTGGGATGAGCACTGGGTGTTGTATGGAAACCAATTTGACAATAAATTTCATATATTGAAAACAAAAATCTACTTGTCTAGACTTCCAAACCTCCAGTCTTTTTATTGCACCTCACCACCTCTTAAGCATACCTAAGCCTGTCCTGAAATACCACACTTAAGACACAACACATTATCCACATTGTTACATGAGAGGTTCTTAACTAAGAAGGGATGTTGGGAACTTAGGTATGATTAACACCTGCCTATAAAGCAGAAGGCCACAGGCAGGTTGAGCAGGAGGTACACCAGAACATTTACTGAAGAAAACTCTGTGGTAGACATTTACCAGGGCTACCTAGCTCCCATCTCCCTTTATAACCACACCTCCGTTTCATTTTGGGAAATCAGCTCTTTACCAGTGTGTAGCCATGACAGGAGGTCATTCTTAGAGGTGCCTTCTAACTACATAGAAAAAGACCAATCCATACAATACCTGCCCACAGATACAGTCAGAGGCCTGTACATGGCCTAAAGTCACTCAATGGGACACTGTCTCCCAGATTTTGTAACTCCCCGGTGATACAGGACTCAGTATATTAGTTATATATATCATTGCTGTGTAGCAAATAATCAAAACTTAGCATCATTTTAGAAATTTTCTTCATGTTTATTCATTTCTGAGAGACAGACGGAGATAGAGTGCAAACAGGGGTGGGGCAAAGAGAGAGAGACAGAATCCCAAGCAGGCTCTAGGCCTCGAGCTGCCAGCACAGAGCCCGATGCAGGGCCTAAACCCACAAACCGTGAGATCATGACCTGAGCCAAAGTTGGACACTTAACTGACTGAGCCACCCAGGCGTCCCCACAAACTTAGCATCTTAAATCAACATGTGTTTATTTGTTCATAGTTCTGTAGGTCAGAATTCGGGGGTGTCGTGGTTGTGTTCTTTGCTCACAGTCTGTGGTGGCTAATTTTATGTGTCAACTTGACTGGGTTAAGGGATGTTCACATAGATGGTAAAATATTATTCCTGGGTATATCTATGAGGATGTTTCTGGAAAAGATCAGCATCGATGATGGCCCTCACCAACGCGGGAAGGCATCATCCAACTGTGGGCCTGAATAGAACAGAAAGGTGGAGGAAGGGCAAATCTGCTCTCTGCTTAAGCTGGGACATCTATCTTCTCCTGTGTACACACACACACACACACACACACACACACACACACACACACATCATATATGTCCTATGTACATGTGTGTCTCATATATATATATATCCTATTGGTTGTTTCTCTGGAGAACCCTAATACAAGATCTCACAAGATGTTGGCTGGCTGTGTTCCCATCTGACACACCTCTTCCAAGCTCATTCCTGTTATTAGAATTCAGTTCCGTGCAGCTGTAGGACTGAGGTCTTTGTTTCCTTCTTAGCTGTTGGCCAGGGGTCACTTATAGCTCCTTGCAGTCATTTTGTGGTCCTGGCAAATGGACCATCTTGAAGATGGGGGGCCATCTTCAAAGCCAGCAATGGCACATAACATCATTCTGATGCTTTGAATCTCTCGGACTTCCCTTTCTGCCTTCCTCTTCTCCTTTAAAGACCTCTATGATTAGATCAGACCCATCCTGATAATATCCACATGTTAAGGTCAACTGATTTAGACCTCAAACCCAGGAAAATCCTTCCACATCAGTACCTAGATCAGTGTTCTACTAAATAACAAGGGAACATGAACCTTGGGACCTCTATAGAATTCTGCCTACCTAGAGGTCATCTTCATTGCACAGGCAACAGTAGTTGTAATGTCCCAGCCACTTGGTTCCTGCTAGGAGACAGAGACAGCTGTTCTGTTTCCTACTTCCTATTTCTTGGGCCTTTGGTGTTTCCTTGGTTCTTTTCATTCCCATGCTCCCAGCCTCTCATCAAATCTGATAAATCCTAATATAAATGAATAAATCTCTATTTACCCGATATTAGCCAAAGACTTCTGTTGTAGTCAAGAAACCTGCCTCAAGCTCCAGAAGATGTCCAGCAATCCACCACAAAACAAGGATTCTTCTGGAAGGGGGAGTGTGGTAGGATAGGGAAAGATCCACGGACAGCTCTGTCAAACCACATATCACCATCCTCATAAATCTGACATGCTGTTTTAAAACATTAGAGTTGTGCTAAACCATAGGAAAGCAACCATGTTTGCTTGTTTGTTTAAATATGGAATGCTTCATGAATTTGTGTGTCATTTAGAGCAAGGATCATGCCTTATTCTGTATTATTTCATCTAAACAAAAGTAGTCAGTGGTCTATATGGTAAAAACTAATTAACTTGGTCAAACTGAACAAAGATGTTTTAATTTTTTTTTTAAAGAAGGGACTAGACAGAAGCTGAAATTAAACAATCTGACACTAGTTGGAAAGTGAAAAAATCTGTCAAAAAATCTTTTGACCTCATATGGTTGTTATTACTAATTTAAATTCATGTTTTCCTAAACCAAATAAATTCTTCCCATAGACTCAGCCAGATAACACATGCCTCGAGGTTCAGGTTTTATACCCAAGCTTGTGTGAAAGGTAACCTTTCAATACAAAAGCTAACATGGGCAGGATTTCTAGGGCAGTTTCGATGGAAGCCTTCATGTATCAACATAGCCCTTTCCAGTCCAAAGTTTTCTCCCAGGGATTTCTTTGTTCCATGGGGTGAAAAGACTTGGTCAATCCATTTGAATCTGGTCACAAGAGCCCAACCTGTTACCTTTCAACCTAGATTTTTCTGATCATAGTCCAATTCAAAAAGTATAACTGCCCCAGACTAGACAGGGTGATTGGCCTAGGTAAGAGTGGCTAAGCAGTCCAGACTGCACAGAAAAGGGAAGACCAAAGCCACCCCCTCTCACCCTGAACCTTGATTTTGTTTATAGATGGCAACATTTATGTGGAAAAATGTGTTTGCGCCAGCCTCCTTGAGCAGCGCTGGGGCAGCTCTTTCCTCCTTTGTTGAACTGAGCTTGGAAAAAGCACCTCGGAGTGAGGAATGGCTGGCACTGGGCAGAACACGCTGTATATTTCCACAGTCTACTCCAACATAAACAGACCAGGCTTATTAGTTCATGAAGAGCCAGGAACTCCGCTGCTCAGGAAGACAAGGGCCACATCCAGGGAAATCAGGAAACAGATCAAGCTCACTCTTTGTGCCCATCTTCCTCCATTCCCTTGCCATACATATCCAGGGCTCTTCCTTCCCTCTGCATAGCTTTGGTACCCTACAATGTGGCGTTTAGCCATTAGCTCCAGGATGTGGTGTTCTGTGCCTTTCAGGCATCCTTGGTTTTTAGGAGCAGGCAGGGGAAGTGAAGGAGACATTTCCTACTCTGAGCTCTTGATTAGTGTATGTAAAGGGCATTTGAGCAGCACAGAGATATAGCATTCAGACTATGGAGACTGATGGCCCAGATTTGGATCCATTTACATCACTGTATTTGTCAGGGGAAGTGCTATAATTAACAACATAAACCCCAAGTCTCAAGGACCCATAAACAAAAAACAGGTTTACTACTCACTCAGGTCACTCTACAATGTGCTTTTGGCCAAGAGGCTCTGTTTTCTGCAGGGACCCAGGCTCATTGCATCCATGACATCCTCCAGGGCCCTGGAGTTAGCAAGTCAGGGAAGAGTGATCATGGTCTGGAGATGTGTCTTACTCTCACCCACTAGCCACGGACAAGCACTTAGTTACACAGTCTTACCCACCTACCTGCAAGGGAAGCTGGGAAATGTAGTGTATTTGTGTGCCCAGAGGGAAATGGAAAATGGTTTGGTGAACAACTAACCAGTCTCTGCCATAGTTGCTTACTTAAGAAAGTTTCTGTGTTATATGTTTTATCTTCTTTCCTTGTCAATTGGGTGTATTAGGATCCTCCAGAGAAACCAAATGTGTGTGTGTGTATGTGAGTGTGTGGGGGTGGGGCAAGTGGAGGAGATGCATACAGAGACAGAGACAGAGACAGAGACAGAGACAGAGGGAAAACTGAAAATCTGCAAGGTAGATTTGTAGGCAAGAGTTTTCCTAGGCTTGAGTTTGAGTCTGAAGGCAGTCTGGAGGCAAAATTCTTCTTTCAACTGATTGGATGAGGCCCATCACATTATGGAGGTATTCTGTTTCACTCAAAGTCTACTGATTTAAATTTAACCTCATCCAAGAAATACCTTCAAAGCAATATCTAGACTAGTGTGTGACCAAATATATGGGCACCGTGGCTCGGCAAGTTAATACGTAAAATTAACCATTATGACGGGTATGATAAATTAATATTAAAAAGCACCCAGGACCATGTCTGGCACCTAGAAAGGTCTCTGTAAACATCAGTTTACGGTCACTACTGTTGCTATATTATGTCACCACTACTACCTGAGGCCTGAACACAGAACCAGAGCACTACCACCACCTTACCATTCCCCTCAACTACCCCATCAAACCAGCTAGGGAGTTATTGACCTAGAAAGGGCTTATCTTACTTAGACAAATATTTTCTTTATTTTTTTCAAAGAGCTTTCCCATCTACTATTTTACTCGGTCATTCACTCAAACTTATGAAGCAGGCAGGGCAAAATTATGCCTACTGTTCTTATTTTAGAGCTGAGGTTCAGAGAGGATGGCTGTCCTCCCACCCACCCTTCCTAATCCGTGTCTTATTCCATCCTCCATTTTGTTTCAGGAGATTCACCCCTGCCCAGTGTGAGAGGTGGCTTTCTTCCAACCTGATTGAAAATTCATTATCTACGGGGCGCCTGGGTGGCGCAGTCGGTTGGGCGTCCGACTTCAGCCAGGTCACGATCTCGCGGTCCGTGGGTTCGGGCCCCGCGTCGGGCTCTGGGCTGATGGCTCAGAGCCTGGAGCCTGTTTCCGATTCTGTGTCTCCCTCTCTCTCTGCCCCTCCCCCGTTCATGCTCTGTCTCTCTCTGTCCCAGAAATAAATAAACGTTGAAAAAAAAATTAAATTAAAAAAAGAAAATTCATTATCTAGATTTCCCACAGAAGTCATAATGTAACAAGTGTTGAGTAGGATTAATTGAAATACTCCTATTAATACTACACTTCAAGTATTCCATGAATTAAATAGGTTTTTGTACACAGATCTTGGGGAACCCAATTCACCATGTAAAACATTTGAACTATTATTCCCAAGGAAAAACAAGCCCCACTATTCAAGAAATAAGCATATGAATGAATTCGGGGTATGACTATTTGTAAGAGGGGATTCCTGCATGAGTGCTGACACCAGTACTGGCTTTAGGCACTACTAGGAGCCAGTTAGAGGTTGTCCTTTGTCTGCTTCCCATTCCCTATGTTCTGGGGCTCACCCTTTTGCAGCCAATCTGTTTTCTTCATCATTGCTTATACTAAATAAATAGGACAGAAGCAGAAGCCAAAAGTCTAGGTATCTGACTTGGCTCTGTCCTAATCAGTTGCATGACCTCAGAAAAGTCTTTTTACTTTGGTTTCCTTGACTGTAAATCAAGGGGGGGGGGCGGGGTTCAGGAACTCATGGTAGGTTTCCTATCAGCTACAAAATTTCTCAGTCTGCTCTGTGTCACCCTTCCTGGGGTCTGATATCTGTCTGATAACCTAGACTCACAATGCTCAGTTTCCTCTCATCCTACATAGTGGTTCTAAAGTCTCAAAGAGGGATCATAATGACCCCAAAGCCTTCAACACACAAAGGAATTCATTGCTAGTGTTGGGAGTTCAGGCCCCCTAAATCCTATCGATGGGGGAACAGCACATTCTCCACCCTCTCACCAGTCAGCCTGAGGCTGGAGAGAGAATGTTTATGCAGGCTGAAATGAGCAGAGTAACTGGAGCCATGAGGAGGTCAGCTGGAGAGAGTCATTCAGGTGCAGACATTGCTCCTCAAAACCCAAATCCCTTGGAGAGCAAATTCCTTCAGCTGCCTGAGCTGGTGCACTTTTCAGTGCAGTTGGTACAGAGCCTCCTTCCCAGTGAGAAGCACGATCCCCTCTCCCCAAGGACATTGGTGACCCCCACAGAACCTTTTCTCCCTGACCTGCATGCTGGCCAATCATGCTCTTCTGAAACTAGATACTGTGAGGCCAGACCTGTGCATAGCAAAGGAGGCCGCCCAGCTCATTAATCCAATGAAAGGATAGCTTTACACAGGGCACATAGCGTTCCACTCAGCCCATAATGCCTGCATGTGTCTGGGGGTGGCATTGCTGTTAAATATCCAAGACAAATCTAAGCCTGCTGAGCAGTCCACCCACTCTTGTCAACTCTGAGCAAAATAAGTCACATAGTGTAGTATAACGCAGGCCTAATGGTTCTAAGACCCAGGGTTTGGCCCGGTTTCTATAACTTGCTTAATAGGTGACCTTGGATAAGTCATTTAAATTCCGCGGGACCTCTGGCTCTAGGATTCTATCAATAGAACCACATATAACAATGGAGTTATGACATTCCTTACTTTTATTTTCTCTCCAAAAGAAGGCTAAAAAATGAAAGAAAACAAATATCAGATAGCTTTGACATACTAGTCTTTCAATCCTCCCACTAATCCAGTGAGACAAGTATTATTATCCTTATTTTACAGATGAGGAAACAAGGGTTCAGAGAGGTTTAGTAAATGCTATGAGCTGACTTGTGTGTCCCCAAAATTCACAAGTTGGAGCCCTAACCCCCAGTGTCACTATATTTGGAGATAGAGTCTTTTAGAGGAGGTAGTTAAGGTTAAATGAGGTCATGAGGGTAGAGACCTAACTCACAAGACTCGTGGCCCTGTAAGAAGAGAAGGACAACCCTTCCCCTACCACATGTACAGAAGAGAGGCCAGGTAAGCACACAGTGAGACAGTGCCTGGCATAGGATGTGCTCGAAAAATATATTTGACTGATGACTCCATGACATTCATTTAAACCTGAAAAGTGAACTTGAACCTCCAGTCTCTGGGCTCAGGAAGTTTGAAAATACTTTTAAATTTCCTATTACTTAATGAATACTTCAATTTTAAGAATGACAGTCATAAACCATTCAACTAGAACTGGACAATTACAAATTTTTGAGTGGTTTTTGTTTTCTAATTATCCATCCACTTTAAGTCTAAATTTTCTTGGTGCTAGTTCCAGGGTACCATTAACACTGGAACAATCAACAGAAAGCAGACTCTACTGGTTTATAGCTTCTCCTATCATTTCTTCTATTTGCTTTTATCACAGTCTCTTGTGGTCAGGGTAGAGAATAATTCAGGTTATCATTTATGTTATAACACATAAAATTTATTTACTTAACTGTCCTGACAACCTCCAAGATTGTTGGGGGGAGGGGTACAAAACAGTGTTTATTAAAAGTTACCATCTATTTTTAAAATGGAAAAAATTACACACATGTGTAAATATTCATGAATGTACATATGTGTGTAATTGCCTGGGCCTACACAAAATATCCTTGAAGGGATTCACCAGAAACACTGATAACACTGGTTTTCTCTGAGGAGAACTTGGAGGATCGAAAGAAGTGGGGAAGAGAGGCTTTAAAAATATTGCATGTGTGGTTTCTTTAACTATTACTTACTATTCTATTGTAAAATGTGCAAATCTTATGTGAACAGCTCAATGAAGTTTTACACAGGTATCCACCCATATAACCACACCTTGATCAAAATACAGAACATTTCCAAAACCCTAGAACATACCCCTGCTCCTACCTAGTCAATACCCAGCCCCCAAAGACAAGCACCCCGCTGACTTAGATCACAATATAAGTGGATCCATACAGTATGTAAACTTCTGTGTCTGGCTCCATTCATTAGATATTATGTCAATGAGATTCATCCATGTTATTTTTCATGTGGCAGTTCTTTTTAATTTTCATATAATATTCCATTGTGTGAGTGAATATACCACAGTTTGTGTATCTACTACTGTTGATGGACATTGAGTTGTTTTCAGTTTGGGAATATAATGAATCAAAGCTGCTGGGAGTTTTTTGGTAGCATTCTAGGAGTCTCGTGGTGGCCTTAAAGGTATTTTGGCTTTTGTAGCTATTTCCAAGCAGCTTTTCCAAGAGTTTGTTCTAATTTACACTCCCATCATCTGTGTATGAGCATTCTAGTTAGTTGCTTCACATCACTGCTAACATTCGATATTGTCAAAGGGAGACATTCAGCAAGAATCTCTATGGAGAGCAATATGTATACCCTTCTGCAGCTTTTGATTTAACCATGCATACATATTGCCTATTTATGATTAAATAAATAAAAACATAGCATGAACACTTAACAAAAATGAAAGACACAAGCTGGAAAAAGTTATTTATCTTTATTTAATAGAGATGAATGCCTAGGAAGTCTCCAGATATTCAGTACACAAAGGGAACCAAGGGCCCTGTGACTTGCCTTCTGTAAGTGGTGTTGGGAATCCCACTGACTTGTCAGCCTGAGAAAGAGGCAGAAACCACCTGAGACATGAAAAGTGTCAAGGACCTTAAAAGACCACTGCTCTGGCAAACCTCACTATTGAGAGTGGCCACAGGAAGCCCTGGTGAATGAGAGAAATCACAGGAAGGCTTAGGAGGTAGCATCCACAAAAGCAGTATCTAGGAGTAGTCTTTTCTGCCACCTCCAATGCTGGGACATCACCAAGAAATCCCTTCCAGGAAGCACTTGTATGAACAGTAGACTGGAGGGTCAAACCAGAGAAGCCACTGTCCCATTTCTCAGGATCTCTGACACTATCACCATCTTGGCTGAATTATCTTCAACATCCAAAGAGAGATTACATTAGAGATTACCAGTTTTGGAATGCAGACTTCCTTGTGGAAGGAGGACAGCCATTCCTCAGCAGAAATGAGGTGACACTGGAGGTTCAGAAATTCTGCATAAAGTCTCCAGACAGCAAGAGAAACCACACACTTCCATCAGAGAAGACAACTTGGAAAGGATGGGTTAAATCATTTGGTTCACATGCTTTCAGCCATGACCCACAAAAACAAAAACATTTCACACTGAAACCCAATATACACAATACCAAATCCAAGTTATCATCAATGGTAAGATATACCATAATTTTACCTCTAAGCAAGAACAAAAAAAGTTGTTCATAATAAAACTCATCATGATTTCAGAGATTTATAATGAAAAAATGTATGTCTTAGAATATATCTGGGATGGAATATAGAGAAAGTCTCAAGATAAATACCAACCTTCATTATATGCAATCAACTTTAATATTTACTTTTCTGTTCTATTTAATGTCATTTCTCCCCAAAATGCTGGTAATGACCCATTAAGTTGATTTCAAGTACATTAATGGGTTTCAACCCACAATTTGCAAAACACTGGATTAGAATTAAAGCATAGGACTTCTAAATAATTGTATTAGGAACTCCAAAGAGTTTAAATAAATCTGGTGGTAGGACAACTGAATCTAAGTGATAATTACTATGCACTATATCAGTACGCATCTCCGAGCTGAATTGCCTAGAAACCTGAGGTGGAGTAGCGTGTAAACACTGCTATGGGAATAATTCAAGACAGTGGTGTTGTGGATGTGCATTGCTATAATTAAGCCAGAAGACATGTCAGCCAGGGCATTTCTGAGTGCTGATTCCTGCATGCCTCCTGTATGTTGTAAGGTATGTCTCCAAAATTAGAGTGGCTGAAAGCCCCTAAAAAAGTGCAATAATCCTTCTCTATAACACCCCTGCCTGGGGGTGTCAGGCTACTATTTATAAACATGGGTTAGGAGGGGAAATACCCTAACTTCTGTTTTATGAGTCTCTACAGATCCAAGCATAATAGCCAACCAGAATGCTACTCTGGTACCACAGTTTTCCCCGTGTTTTGGAGTCAAATCTTT